>NC_064259.1:62308950-62956278 GCF_003254725.2 Canis lupus dingo | reverse complement strand
TGTATTAAAAGATTAGAGAATAGGGGCACCTGAAGGGCTGAGTTGGTTGAGTGTCTGACTCTTGGTTTCAGCTCAGGTTATGATCTCAGGGTTGTGAGATTGAGCCACATGTTAGGTTCCATGCTCAGCCCCACCTGCTTGAGATTCTCTCTCCCTCTCCTCTGCCCCTCCCCCCACTCAGGCTCTCATGCTCTTTTCTCGGTCACTCTCTGAAATAAGTTAAAATAGGGATGCCTGTGTGGCTCAGCAGTTGAGCACTCAGAGCGTGATCCCAGGGTGCCAGGATTGAGTCTGAGGATCAAGTCCCCCATTGGGCTCCTCACCGGGAGCCTGTTTTTCCCTCTGCCTATGTCTCTGCCTCTTTCTGTGTCTTTCATGAATGAATGAATGAATGAATGAATGAATGAATGAATTTTTTAAAGATTAATTCTAAAAAAACTCTTTAAAAAAATTAGAGAATAAAAAAATAAAAAGGATAATCTAATTTATATTTGTCTGGATTTCTTTACACACAACATCCTTAAACATAGGATCAAACTTTTACATAACTCATTTTTTACTTCACAATATATCTTGTACATTTCTTCTTGTCTCTAAATAGATTTAACTCATTAGTTTTAATTGTTATATAGTGTTCCATTAAATGCTGAGTTATTTTATAAGAAATAACTTCATGCTGAAATTGTACTACCATTCATAAAAGGTAAAAAAAAATAACATTAAGCAAAACTCATCAAAATATTAAGTAAAATGGCTTCAAATTCCAAAACATGATGGGATCTAAAATTTTACTTAACTTAGGTCTTTATAGCAAATTAAGTCTAAAGTACAGACATGCCTATTTACTAAATGTTTATTGAATGCCTGTTATATACTAAGCAGAGTTTCAGATATAAAATGTTATGTTACACAAGAGTTCTGCTTTGGGAGAACTAAGGAAGAGATACATAAACAGACCAAAAAACAAGCAGAACCAAACCAAACCCAAGATATGATTAAGGCACTAAAGGAACAGAGAAGAGAGAGCCATTATTTCTGCTTGGGAAAAATGGTAAAGATACCTCTACAAATGAGGCAACAGATGAGCAGGATTCTTGCCATGAGTAGAGAAGAGATTAAGCATATATACAAAGCTAGGGAGACAGGATGAGATATGACCTATCTAGGGAATAATGAGATAAGGAGCAAAGCAAAAGTGGCAAGTAGTAAGGTTGGAGACAGATGCAGGGCCTAGACTATGAAGGTTTCTGTATATGCCATACTAAGAGGTTGGCCCTTATCTGATAGGTGATAGGGAACATGGAGAGAGATCTTTACGCAGAGTAGCTTTGCTGTTTTGAAGACAACTCTGGCAATGGCCAGTATGGAGATGGGATCATGGCAGGGAGACCATTGAGAAGTATGTTTTAATCATCTAAGCAAAAGATGGAAAGTATGAGATTACTTCTATAGTTTTATCTGTATGTTTAGAAATGCATAGAAAATGCCTGGTGGGCAGCCCGGGAGGCTCAGCAGTTTAGCGCCACCTTCAGCCCAGGGCCTGAGCCTGGGGACCCCGGATCAAGTCCCATGTCAGGCTCCCTGCATGGAGCCTGCTTCTCCCTCTGCCTCTCTGTATGTGTGTGTGTCTTTCATGAAAAATAAATAAAATCTTAAAAAAAAAATAAATGCCTGGCAATAATATAAACCAAACAGAAACAGTGGTTATGTGAGAGAAGTAGAATCGGGAGAGAAAGGATTGCATTTTTTATTTTATAAACTTTTGAAGGGTCTGATTTCTTTTTTAAGAAGTATTCATCACTCAAAATAACAATGATAATTTTTAAAATAGCAGGTAGTGAGGGTATACACTGGTCAGTGACAGAGGGGATAGAGTAGATGGCTAGATCTGAAAGACATTTCAAAGGCTGTAATACGAGTTGGCAGTTTAGAAAGGGCAGAAGTAAAGATTAATGGTGAGAAGATGATAATGAAGCCATACATCAAAATACAGAAATAAGGAAGGACAAATTGGAGAAGAAATTTAAAAATAAGATTTTAAAAATTCAGCTTGAGGGGCACCTTAGTGGCTCAGTCAGTTAAGCATCGGCTCAGGTCATGATCTCAGGGTCTTGAGATCAAGCCCTGAGTCAAGCTTCATGCTCAACATGGAGTCTGCTTGTCCTTCTCCCTTTGTTCCTCCACTTGCTTGCTCTCTCTCAAATAATAAATAAAATATTTTTTAAAAATTCAGTTTGAGACACACTGAAGTAGCTGAGGTACCTATCAGATATCCAGGTAAAAACTTCCACAACTGGATAGAAATATGAGTCTATAGACAAGGAAGGGAGCCAGAGTTATAACATACAGGTTTGGAAATTATCAGCAGCCAAGGCCGGTACCTAGTATACGCTGCAGGACTTTCCATTATTACCTCCAAATCACCCTACTTTATATCTGGGACAAATCACAAATCACTGAAACAGTTTGTATCCAACTGGGGACAACACCCTCAAATGACTACTCAAGTCTCTTGTTTTCCCTAAAATTAAAGAAAACTAAAGCTATTTTAGAAGTTATAGTTTTAAAAAAAGACATAAATGATGTATGGTGTGAGGTCTTTTTTACTCTAAAATCATACCTATGCTTACACTCAAATTCACTTTAATTTTGAGTTGCTTTGATCTTTATAATTTTTCTTTACTTTGTTTCTATTATCTTGTAAATCTTACAACAGCTTTTGACCAAAAGCAATATAATTCTGACCTGAAGTAATGATAATACTTTATAATCTTCCTCTTAAAAGCAAAGGTTAAAAAAAAATCTCTCTGAAGGCATCTGAAATTAAGGTACTTTGCTCTTGATCAGTCATGCACATCAAGAACCAATTTATCTCTGCAATTAGTTTTCTCAGTGCACATTCTATGAGATTGGACAGGCAGGCTGAATGCAAAGAGTCTACATGGATGTGTATCGGGGCCGGGGGGGCGGGGGGACTAAAGACTGTTCCCAGATAGAAAGTAAACAGAATTGCAATCTGAATAAATTGAAAGAAAACATAATACTCCCGGCAGTCTCAGGAGCAAAGAGAAAGTGATCTTATATTGAAAGGAAAAGGAAGGGAGACCAGAGAGTGCATTTGCCACAGGAAAACTCCTTTCCACATCATCTTACAGAACAGTACTTGAAGAGATAAGCATTTTATGTATCTACTCTTCCACCTAGGACAGCATAATACAACAGAAAGGCAGAGCCCGCAACTGTGCCCTAAGTTTGGGTCAGAGACTTCAAAACCACTTCCCATTTCTCCCTTGATTCCTGCTACATCACTTGGTCTCAATCAAGCGCGTGTTTCCCTCTTATCTTTCACATATGCTGCTATAATATATGTAATCTGGCCAATAAAATGTAAGCTTGCTGAGAGCTGTTACCTTCTATTAGCGGATGGGACTCAGAACATCATACACGCTTTAATTTCTGATCAACCAGAATGGGTTTTTCCTTTTTCTGTATCAATTTATTTTTAAAATTCCCCTTGCACTTAAGGAAAGCTCCAGACGTGGTCTGGTTTCTTGGCAACACAAACCAGCTTCTTTGTAAAATAGGAAATAATAATTTCTAAAAGCTACAGATAATATATTCTGAAGCATGTACTCAAGTTATTTGTTTTTAAATGTTCTACTTTACTCTTCCCTCAAGAGCTTCTCCTGTCAGACACAAATAAATTGTCTTTGGGTATAATTAAAATTAGTTATTACCTGTCTCAAGAACTTCACCTTTACCTCATCTCAACAAAAGAATCCCCAAATCTGACACACACTAAGGCCATAAGCGCTAAAATAATATTCACAAGAAAAGAGTGCATATAGGACCAGCTTAAGCAGGAAGAGAAAATGGTAGCAGAAGTGTACTAAAGCAATAATCACCAAGATCAATACTCTTGCCTGACACACAGGCATTGTTTTAAGTGCTTCATATATATCATTGCATTTAGTCAGAAGGCATGATACTGTGACAATGCTTTCTATGCTGAGTCAGATTCTTTTTTACTGAGGTATAATTTAAAAACAGTAAAATACACAGACCTTATGACCACAATTTGATGAGTTTTGACAAATGTAGACAAGGAACACCCAAGTGAAGACATAAAACACTTCCATCACCCCAGAAAGTTCTCCTTTCCAGTTAATACCCTACCTTGACCACCTAAGGCAACCACTGTTCTAATTTCTACCAGCACAGCTCACCTTTCAATGTCACAAGTGGAAACATTAATTTTGTACTCTTTTGTACAATACTGTATTTTTTAGATTTACCCGTATTTTACTTTAACAGTTCTTTCTTTTTATTGCTGAACTCACTGAATAAATATGTCGCAATTTGTCCACTTATTTGTAATGCACATCTGGGTTTTTCCAGTTTGGGGCTATCGTGAATCAAGTTGCTATGAACGTTCACATCCCTTTTGTAAAAACTCAGTTCATTTCTCTTGGGTTTATAACTTGGAGTGGAATTGCTGGGTCACAGAGTGAGATACAAATTTAACCTTATAAGAAATTGTCAAATAGTTTTCTAAGGTAATTGTATAACATTTTATACTTTTAGCAGCAAAGTGTCAGAGTTCTAATTGTTATACAATCTTACCAACATGTTATCAGCCTTTTTAATTATAGCCATTGGGTAGGTGTGAAGCAATACCTTGCTGTGATTTTATACTGCATTTCTCTAATAATCAGTGGTGTTGAGCACATCTGTATGTGTTTATTGAACATTCCAGTATCTTCTTTTATGAAGTATCTGTTGAAGACTTCTGGTCATTTTTCACACTTTTTATATTTATATACTCAGGATAGGAGTCCTTTGCCACACAAATTAGTTGCAATTTTTTTTTCCTGTCTGTAGCTTGCCTTCTCATTTTTTTAATGTTGTCTTCAATGCACAGAATTTTAAATTTTTGAGAAGTCCAATTTATAATTTTTTCCTTTTATAGTTCAATGCCTTTTGTGTCCTCGGAAATCTTTACCTACTCCAAAATTTCAATGATATTCTTAGATGTTTTCTAGATGTTGTATAGCTTTAGCTTTTAGATTTAGGTCAATGATCTATCTTAATGTTTATGTATACTAGGAGAAAAACTCATGTTTTCCCCCCTACTTAGACATCCAGATGTTCTACCACCATTTGTTGAAGAATGTTTCCTTTCCCCATTGAATTGCATTGGCACTCCTGTAAAAAAAAAAAAGTCAATGGACAGTATGCATGTGGATAGATTTCTGGACTTTCTATTCTGTGATTTTGTTTTTAAGATAATTATTTCAAGGGATCCCTGGGTGGCTAAGCAGTTTGGCACCTGCCTTCGGCCTGGGGCATGGTCCTGGGGTCCCAGGATTGAGTCCTGCATCGGGCTCCCTGCATGGATCCTGCTTCTCCCTTTGTCTGTGTCTCTGTCTCTCTGCCTCTCTTTCTGTGTCTCTCATGAATAAATAAATAAAATCTTTTAAAAAAAGATAATTATTTCAGGGGTGCCGGGATGGCTCAGTCAGTTAAGCGTCCAACTCTTGGTTTTAGCTCAGGTTGTGATCTCACAGGTTGTGGGATCAAGCTCCACATTAGGCTCTGTGCTCAGTGGGGAGTCTCCTTGAGATTCTCTCTCTTCCTCTTCCTCTGCCCCTTCCCCCTTGCACTGAAGCTGTGCACTTTGCACTTTAGCTCCCTCTAAAATAAATAAATGTTTAAAAAAGGTAATTATTTCAAATTTAAATATAAAAATTATAAATTTAGAAGAATTTGGTGGTAGTATGCTTAGAAAACAAAGCTTCAATGAAATATTGCTGCAAGCTATTGCTAGATTCTAAATTAAAGCTGGACAATACTATTTTAACTGATACGTAAAGTGTCGTAAGTCAACAATCACATCTACACAGATCACTGACATTCATGGATATAATATTTACAATTTTAATCATCTATGGTATCTCTAAACATCCATAATTTATAAAGCCATCATTTTGCTAAGGCATAAATTTAAATCATGGGCTCTGAGGCTTGTGCATACATATAAGGAACTTATCTAATGATTAACCCTGACTTCAACATCCACATGTCAGCAAGGTTCATGACCTATCCTCATGTTTACATTTCCAGTGTGAAGTTATGTTATAGTGATATTTTCAACTATCAAGATTCAAAATGGTTTTGGACCACATTAATCAAGAATGTCAATAGCTTACCCTAAGAATAATGTTATTGAGTACCTTCTATAAAAAGACAAATTTAAAAGTGTTCAAAGGATTTGAATAAATATTTATCACAAAGGATTTGAATAAATATTTATCAAAAGAAGTTATACAAACAGCCAAAAAGCACCTTAAAAGATAGATGTTTGACATCATTAGTTATTGAGGAAATGCAAACCAAAACCACGAGACACAGTTCACACCTACTAGAATAACTATAATCAAAAGACAAACAATAACAATAGCATGGATGTTCAGAAGTTGAATGCTTCAAACATTGCTGGTGGGAACGTAAAATAGCACAGCCACTTTGGAAAATAGTTTGGAAGTCTCTCAAAAAGTTAAACATGGCATTACCATATGATCCAACAATTTTCCTAGGTTTATAGCCAAGAAGTGAAACCATGTGTTCACACAAAAATGTGCATCACTGCATCATTATTCATACTAGCCAAAGAGTGGGGCCAACCCAAATGGCCATCAACTGATGAATGAACAAAATGCAGTATATCCATATAATGAAATATCATTCAGCCACAAAAAGGAACAAAGTATTGATACTGCTACATTATGCTAAGTGAAAGAAACAAGTCAGACAAAAGGCCACACATTCTATGATTCCAAATCCAAAGAGAGAGAAAGTAGATTAGTGGATGCCAGAGATTAGGGAGAAAAAAAGAATGGGGAGTGACTATTAATAGGTACAGGGTTTCATTCTGGGGCAATGAAGATGTTCTAGTATTAGTAGTGATGATTACTGTACAGCTTTGTGAATATACTAAAACCCACAGAATTGTGTACTTTAAAAGGGTGAATTTTATGGCATGTGAATGATCTCAATTTTAAAAAAAGACTACCTTCTATAAAACTCTTTGATGGTTGGATAATAAAGAACATGAGGGTGCTGTGGAATAGTCAGAAGGTACGAAACATTTTCTACTTAAAAAAGAATCTGACAACCTATTTTTATAGTAGCTGAAAGATGCACAATCTTTTTCTTGTTTGGTGGCTAAAAAAAATTTGAACCAAAGCCATAGCTACATAATGAAGAACAAGTCAAAATCCATGAAAACATGCTGTTCCTAATTTTTTGCTATTACTTTCATAGTTTATGTTGAAATTCATTCAGTAGATTAAAAAAATCTGTACAATCAATATTAATGAAATATCTAAAGCAAATTCATAGCCTGAAGAGATTTACATGATCTTTCTCTTTTTTTTTTCCAAATTTTTTTTTAAATTTTTATTTATTTATGATAGTCCCAGAGAGAGAGAGAGAGAGGCAGAGACATAGGCAGAGGGAGAAGCAGGCTCCATGCACCGGGAGCCTGATGTGGGATTCGATCCCGGGTCTCCAGGATCGCGCCCTGGGCCAAAGGCAGGCGCCAAACCGCTGCGCCACCCAGGGATCCCACGTGATCTTTCTCTATCGCACTTCTAATAGTTTCCAGCTTAGAAAATTGCACAGCTCTAGACCTGTAGCCATTTCTATTGTAGTTATGTGGAAAGTTGCCAAAAAATATTTCCTGCTAAAACAGCTTTGTCCTTTGTCATTTTACTGGTAAGAGTCATACAACATTTGATAAATTTGCATAATAAATTTATAAAAACAAAGATTAAATTTATGTATGTATAAATGTGTGTGAGTATGTAAAAGTCACTGTTCATCAGATTAATAAATAAGTTATTACAACCCACAGTTGAAGTTTGAGGAAGAAAACTGCTAAAGCCCTTTATGTTTGCTTGGTTCCAGCTGAAAGGCAGGGATAGAGAGCATAAAGGGGGGAGGAGGAGTAGGAATTTGAGTTAGTACATACTTCATCACTTGTAAGACCCCAGCAAAAACAGCCTTAAATAGCAAAGCTCTCCCAGTTCATATAACACCAATGTTATTTAGGTGGGATATTATCCAAGTTGTTGGAGCTTAAAATTTCTCCCAAAAACCTTAATAATGATCCTGTTTGAAAATACCCAGCCTAAATTGTGTATCCACAAACAATACTGTAAAGCTTATAGCACCATTCTACTTACCTAGATATTTTGATAGTTAACTATCAATTGGCTCTGACGTTGAGTAGGGGGGAAATACTTAAATTTCTACTTACAAATAAAAATGTTAAATACATACATGTTATATACTAGTTTTATATATATACTTCTACATTATTTCACTGAGATATTTATTTTCATCACAAAATTCATCATATTGTAAGTATACAGTTCAATTATTTTTACTAAATTTATATAGTTGTGCAACCATTAGCAAAAAAGTTCCCTCATGCCAGTCTGCAGTCAATCCATACTCCCACCCCAAGCTCCAGGGAACCACCGATCTGCTTTTTGTGCCTATAGTTTTCCCTGCACAAGAAATTTCCTATTAATGAAATCATATGTTGTTTTTTGTGTCTGGTTTCTTCCACTTAACATAAAGTATTTGAGGTCCATCTATGTTGCTACAAGTACTTATAGTTTGTTCCTTTTTAGTATTAGGCAGTGTTCCATTGTATGGAGATACCATATTTATTTGTTCACTCACCTGTTTGTGGACTGTTCCAAGTTTTCTGCTATTATGAATACTACTACTATAAACACTTGTTTATAAGTCTCTGTATGGATATACATTTTCATTGCTCTTGGGTAGAATATATAGGAATATAATTGATGGGTCATATGGCAAGCATATGTTTAACTGCAAAATTGTTTCCAAAGTAGCTATACCATTTTATATGCCTAGCAGTGATGCGGTTTCTCCACATTCTTGCAAACATTTGATTTTGTCAGTCTGTGTGAATATAGCCATTTGAGTGAGTATAAAGCAGTATTATATTATGCTTTTAATTTGTATTTCCCCAATGACTAATGATGCTATCTCTCATGTGCTTATTAGCTATTCACATAACTTCTTTGGTGAAGTGACTATTCAATTTTTTACTAATTAATTTTTAATTAAGTGGTTTGTCCTCTTATTGTTGAGTTGCAAGAGTTCTTTATAAGTTCTGGATAGCGAACTCTAACAGTCTATGACTCATAAATATTTTTCTCTAGTCTTTGGATTTCCATTTCTTTTCAAAGATTTTATTTATTTATTCATGAGAGACAGACACAGAGGCAGAGACATAGGCAGAGGGAGAAGCAGGCTCCCTGCGGGGAGCCTGATGTGGGACTCGATCCCAGAACCCTGGGATCATGACCTGAACCAAAGGCAGACACTACCCTCCATTTGCTTCGACGTGGATGGAACTGGAGGGTATTATGCTGAGTGAAGTAAGTCATTCAGAGAAGGACAATCATTATATGGTTTTACTCATACAAGGAATATAAGAAATAGTGAAAGGGATTATAAGGGAAAGGAGGGAAAATGAGTGGGAAAAATTAGAGAGGGTAACAGAACATGAGACTCCTAATTCTGGGTAACAAGCAAGGGGTGGGCAGGGGGATCAGGTGACTGGGTGACAGGCGCTGGGAGGGGCACTTGACAGGATGAGCACTGGGCGTTTACTATAGCTTTAAAAAGGTCTTGAGGGCAGCCCCGGTGGGGCGGCAGGTTAGCACCGCCTGCAGTCTGGGGTGTGATCCTGGAGACCGGGGATCGAGTCCCACATCGGGCTTCCTGCATGGAGCCTGCTTCTCCCTCCGCTTGTGTCTCTGCCTCTCTCTTCGCTCTCTCTGAATGAATGAATAAATAAATCTCTTTAAAAAAAAAAAAAACGTCTTGAAATTGAGTAAAGTTGCATAACTTCTAAATTTGTTCTTCTTTCTCAAAATTGTTTTGTTTATTCTATGTTCTTTGCATTTTCTTATCAATTTTAGGATGAGCTTATGAATTTCTACAAATAAGCTTGATAGGATTTTAATAGGAATTAGATTGGGGCAGCCCGGGTGGCTCAGCAGTTTAGTGCCACCTTCAGCGGGTGTGATCCTGGAGACCCGGGATAGAGTCCCACATCGGGCTCCCTGCATGGAGCCTGCTTCTCCCTCCGCCTGTGTCTCTGCCTCTCTGCCTGCCTCTCTCTCTCTCTCATGAATAAATAAATAAATAAATCTTTTTTTTTTTTTAAAAGAATTAGATTGAATCTACAGATCAGTTTGGGAAGAACTGTGGTCTTAATATCTTTTTAATGGAGTCTTCTAATCCATATACATGGTACCTATCTCCATTTATTTAGGTCTTCTTAACTTCTCATGTTGTGTTTATAAAGTAAAAAAAAGTATCCCTAAAAACAGTGTAGAATATCTAGAGCAGATTCAATCTGGAGATTAATATATATTATCTATCCAACAATTTAATTCGGGCAATGTCTGGGATTTCTACTACCCTCCCTCTACCCAAGTACCTCCAGCAGTAGTTTTGAAGACCAATGCACAATGCACATAATCAGAATTGTTACTGCTGGGAATACATTTTGCATAAGAGCATTTTTGAAGCAGAAAACAAGTCCACAACTACAAGGCGCAGATAGTCATTTTGTTGAGTGGGAATTAAATAAAAATTTTAGACATCTCAATGACGTATTTAATTTGAATAGTTTGATTAATTACTGCTGCTTATCTTCTCACACGGGAACAGATTTCCAGCCCATCTTAGATAATGATAAAAATCACTTCTGAAATGTTTACTGGGTATCAGGCATTCTTCTAAGCACTTTAATGATAAAGTACTTTAATCTTAATAATTCTAAGGGATAAGGAATATTAGCCCTATTTTACACATAAGGTCACTCAAGTCCAAAGAAGTTGAGTAACTTGTCCAAGGTCATACGGCTAAGAAGTAGTGGAGCCAGAATTTAAACCTAGGCAGTTTAGTTGCAGAATTCATTTTCTCAACCACTTGGTAGCATAAGAGAGCAAAGTATTTCATATAGAATTTTCAGACCTCTGCTTCCAGTAATGGAAGACTGAGTAATTCTGATCAACTCTCTCAGACAACGAAATATTTTTTAAACACTAATCAAATATATATTAAATTAACAAAGGGTAGGGAATTAACAGTCCATAAAAGGCAGAAATAAGAGAAGTAAGCCATACTTGAGGCTGCTTTTACCGTAGAGACATTTGCCAATTCTGGACAAGATGGCTAAGAGGCTGTTCAACCTTTTTACTAGTTTTATAAAGCTAAACAAACAAAAGTCAGGAGTTCATGGTGTGTCAAGAGCGAGAGCCCTGGTAAAATCCTCTGGATTGGAACCCAGAAAGGCTGAATCCTAGGAATAAGGGTGAACCAGAAATAAACCCAAACTTTCATGGACTGCAGCCCAGTTTCTAGTCATCTGGGTAGATCAGAAAATATCAATCCCTGAAACTGGATTAAGGGGATTCTGTCATGCTGGTTGCTTCTTCTAGGCATTTAAGAGCAAAGAAAATCCTCTCTGAAGATACTATTATATGAAGTTTCAAGTTCTTTCTACAATTTTTTCCAATAAAATAGTGGTACATAGTCAAAGAAAATCAGGCATAAGAGAAAACAAGACAAGTAGAAATAATGTAGCAGGAAAAAACACATTAGAGAAATAGACATAGAAATTCCAGATACGCGAATTATCAGACTTTAAGTTAACTACTTTAACCTATTTTCAAAGAGATAAAAGAGTATATTTTAAATTTTGGCAGGTAATTACAAACTATAAATAAAACAGGATATGTGAAAAATAAACAGAAATTCAAGAACTGAAAAATGTTTCAAAGGAGTGAAATCAGAGTATATGTTCTCTAGCCACAATTCAATTATGCCAGAAATCACTGATAAAAAGATAATCTTCACATGTTTGGAAATTAAGAAAGAGCTGAATGGGATAAATATATCTCTAAATCAAAATGGAAATCAAGATGGAAATTAGAAAATATGTTGAATTAAGTTAAACAAAAAACATTGCTATACAATGCAGTTAAAATTATACTTAGAGGTTTATGGACTTGAATAAATATATTAGAAAGAAGAAAGGCTAAAAATAATGTATTAATCTAAGTATGTATATAAAAAGATACAGGAAATAAAAAATAATAAAATAGAGCCAAAGAAAGTTGAAGAAAGGCCATAAAGAGCAGGAAAGAATGAACCAGGAAACAAATAGACCGAATTGAAAAAGCCAGAGCTTGGTTCTTTACAAACTAATAAAATTGATAGGTCCCTGCAGAAACTAGTTAATAAAAAAAAAAAAAGATAACTAGTATTAGGAACTAAACAGTGGATATTACAACTGATCCTGCAAACATTAATAGGGTAACAAAAAGGATTTTATGAAATCTTTATGCCAATAAATTTCAAAATTTTGATGAAATAAATTCCTAGAAAATACAACAAAACCAACACAAGAAGAAAAAATTTGAATAGTTATAGGATAGTTAAGGAAACTAAACTTGTTTTTTTTTTGGAAACTAAACTTGTAATTAACCTATTAAACTCATCAGTGAGATGAAATTTGTAATGAAAATTCTCACAAAGAAAACTCCAGAATCAGGGACGTCTGGCTGGCTCAGTTGGTAGGTAGAGCATGTGACTCTTGATCTTAGGGTTGTAAGTTCGAGCCCACATTGGGTAAAGAGATTACTTTAAAAAAATAAAATCTTTAAAAAAAGAAAAGAAAGAGGGATGCCTGGGTGGCTCAACGGTTGTGCGTCTCCCTTCCACCCAGGGAGTCCTGGGATCGAGTCTCACATCTGGCTCCCCTCATGGAGCCTGCTTCTCTCTTTGCCTGTGTCTCTGCCTCTCTCTATGTGTCTTTCATGAATAAATAAAATCATAAATAAATCATAAATAAATAAATAAATAAATAAATAAATAAATAACTCCAGATACAGATAGCTTTATCAGCAAATTCTACTTATCATTTAAGGCAGAAATAAGTCTAATTTTTTTTATAAAGATTTTATTTATCCAGTCTCAGGACTGGATCCCGAGACTCCAGGATCACGCCCTTGGCTGAAGGTAAGCATTTAACCACTGAGCCACCAAGGCGTCCCAAATAAATCTAATTTTACACAAATTATTCCAGAGAATTTAAAAAGAGAGAAACCGCTCCTTATTTTATAAAGCCAACAATTAATAGTATAGACCAAAAATTAAGAACAAAAGAAAATGAACATAATTAACGTTAGAACACTGGTTATCTCTAGGCAGGAGGGAAAATGTAACTGGGAAAGGGCAGGCAGGTGGACTTTTGAAGACTGGCAATGTGGCTTCTTGAGCTCAGTGGTAGTTTCCATTCATATGCTTTATAATAAATTACTAAGACTCACATTTCTGCTTTTTACACTTCACTGTATATATAATTCATTATAAAATTTGTATTTAAATTTTTGGGGCCAGTGACACTTAATAAGAGAATGGTATGAATATTTGTTGACTGTCATTCTTAGATTTCAGTAATTTTCTTGACTCTATCTATACTTTAATAGACTTACAACTTCCACTTTTTGGAGATTATCTTTTAGAGATTAATCTATTTAATGTTTATTTGCTTCCAAATTCCATTAACACACATTATACTGGAATCAATAGTGATAATTACATTTAGTAATAAAGGTACCTATTCTTGAATACTCTATACTTCTTAACATGGAGCATTACTTTCAAAATCCAAAATTTAATCTTGGGTGATAAGACACAATAATCTGCATGTCTGCAAGGTGTACAATATAAAGACAAATGAGAGGGTAGAGTTTCATCTGGGACTAAATAAACATTAACTAGGCAGTTTTTCTGGGAACTTCCACATCTGTCTCCTAACACTGATTATTTTAATCTATTTGTCTTCAGCCTTTGTCTATCTAGTCCTAGTTCAAAATCCATGCATCCGTCTAGATGTAAAAGACTTTTACAGTAACAGGAAATTTGATTTAATGTTCTGAAGAATAACTGATCTTTTATTACGACTACGTCATTTTATTTCTTCTCTGTAACTTCTCTGTCATTTTATTTTGACAGCAATTACAGAGCCTACAGTGAACTACTGCTCCTATTCAGAAGCTTGTTCCTAAGCTTCTGAATGTCTTTAAGATCCCTTCATGGTCAGTAAGTATCAAAATATAACAGACTTGGGGCGCCTGAGTGGTGTAGTCAGTTGAGCACCCAACTCTGGTTTCAGCCCAGATCATGATCTCATGGTTGTGAGATCAAGCCCTGCCTCAGGCTCTGAGCTCAGCATGGAGTCTGTTTGGGGCTCTCTCTCCCTCTGCCACATCCCCAACATGCATGCCCTTGTGTGCTTTCTCTCTTTCTTAAATAAATAAATAAATACATATTTAAAATATATATATAACAGACTAAAACAATTCTGACTCGAATTATGGAGACCCAAACTTTGGTCTACATACTTTCAGGAATTTGATAAACTCAAATAAATGTATTTTTATCATAAAGTTTCTCACTTTTGGAACATGAGGATTAAACTCCACAGCTCTATGAATTGCTTCCACAGCATTAATTTCTGCTGTGCTTAATCCTCTTCTGGAGGCTGTTTCGGGGGAGAATCTGTAAGAAAACCACAAAATCAAGAAATGAATTTTAAAAATCCATGGATTTTGATCATAATCTAACTTCCTGAATCAAGGATTTCTGGTGACAGCCAAAGACAAAGCCAAATAACTAGTAAACATAAAGGTAAAGCCTTAGGTTCAACATATAAAGAAAAGCAATATAAGAAATGGAAATCCTCAAATTTAGGTAATGAAAACCTTCAGAAGTCCACTGGCACTCTCTGGGAAAGGTGATACAATAAGAAACACTACATAGGGACATCCAGAGAATCTCATGAAGCAGAAATACATTCTTATCAAATTTTCACTGAAAGGAAACAGAGTGTGAATATTCCATTCAAATTCCTATTGAGGCACAGTAATATAAGGTAAAAGAATTGGCTTGCCATTTGGTTTCTAAAAATCTTATCTGTGGAATAAATAGAAATTCATTAAGGACAGCCAAAAAAACAAGGCAAACAGAATAACTTGGAGTTATAATCCCAGAACAGAGAGGAGGAAACTATTTCCCTACATATACCTTATCATTATCATCATAGCTACTATGTACTCCATGTACTTTCTACCATTGCTCTAAGACTTTAACACACACAATCCTGAAACAACTACGCTTCAGTATTATTATTCTCATTTTACAGAGAAGAAAAGACTCAAACTGATTAACATGCCCAAGTTCCACAGCTGGTATGCAGTAGACTTTGAATTGGAATACACGTTTATTTAGTTCTAAAAACCATGCTCTTTCCACTACACTAGTAAGAAGCTTCAAAGCTCCATAAGAGCAAGGGTTATTTAAAAGGAAACAGGGAGGAAAAAGCATTGTTTAAAGTCAGTGTTGAAAAACATAATACAGTTTTCCCCTGCTATCTGCAAGTAGAGCATCCTATAAAATCTTTCCTAAGCTAGAACAGCGTAAAGGGAAAAAATAATTACCATTTCATAAAAGTGAGCATCCTGTTCAGATTTCTTTCAGTTAGTGAACACAGGTATTAATGTAGATCTCTTGTAAACGCAAAGTGGGGTAAAATGAACTTTCGGATAGCAGGGGAAACCTGTATTGAGTTTAGGAGTCTTTCTAAATTACTGTAGTTTTCAATACTTACTTATCTGAGACAGTCCTTGTCTTCAATAGTGCTGCTGTATAACAGATTGCTGCAGACTTTGGAAGGCTTATATCTGTAATTTTAATTTTCAACTTAGGTAAGAATCACAAAAAATATCTTAAGATAATTTTTAATAAGAATAATTCATGGTACAAATTCAACAGATAGAATATAGTAGTAGAAACAGACATGTAGCTGGAAAGACCTGAGTTTTAACCCTGATTCTCATGTTTACTAGCTAGGCATCCCAACTAGTAGCAACTTCTTTAATCTTTAACATTAGTTTTCTCTTCTCAAAATACAGAAATAATACTTTTCTAGCTGAGATTAAATTAAATTATGTCTGTGAAAGCCCTCAGCAAATTTTTATAATCATCTGTTTACAATAATGGTATTCAGGGAAAAAGACAGTATAGCTAGAACTACTGAAAACTCTACCTATTCAGAGAGAAAAACTAAGATTCAAAAAAAAAAGAAAAATATTTAGCAGGAGTTAAATCCAGGTAATACAACAGGTGATTTTAATTTTTTTCTTCTTCTAATATGTTTTTGTATTTTATACATTATCTTAAAGGATTTTTTTAATAAAATATAAAAAATAGTCAGGAATTATAATTAATTATACCAATCCTTTCTCAAAGAATGCCCAAAATAATGCTATCAGGAGAGTAGTATTAGTGGATTTTCCCAAAGTTTTAGATTCCCGAGTTACACCAGCAAATTGAGAACTAAAGAAATAAATTTGCTTTTAATTTCTACAAGATTCTAGAATGGTAAAAATTGGGGAATCATAAAAACTGAAAACACAGGGACACTTGGGTGGCTCAGTGGTTGAGCATTTATCTTTGGCTCAAGTCATGATCCCAGGGTCTTGTGATCGAGTCCCACAACAGGATCCCCACAGGGAGCCTGCTTCTCCCTCTGCCTATGCCTCTGCCTCTCTCTCATGAATAAATAAAACAAAATCTTTAAAAAAAAATGAAAAGACAGAAGCATATCTAAGTTGTTAGTTTTATTTTGTTTTGAATAAATCAAGTCCTATCTAATTATTGTATTTGGTTCCTAAGCTTGTTCACTGTATCATAAGCAAGCCATGTACCCGATAAGTTACATATGGAAAGAATTTCTCATAAATTTCTCCATGAGCCTACACTATTGTGAAGTACTTGTGAAGAATTCCAGATGTTTAAAAGAAATAAACTTCTCTTTCCAAGTGTGACACATTTCAAACTTTCCAAGTCATGGGGATTCCCAAGCTAATGGGTAGGAACTTACAACAGAACAAGGGTGACTATGTGGCCTGTACATGCTATGTTATAGTAAAAGATATGACCAGAAACATTATGCTAGTTAGGATGTTTTCATCTCAAGGTTAAAAACTGATACATTGCTCAGAATGAGAATGATCATGCTGCTTAAAAATTCTCCCAATTCCATTTGTGGTGAACTGGCACTGAACTGGCATAATAATAAAAATAGCCAACATGTATCGACTTCTTACTATTGGAAGGCTAGTAAACAAAGAAATGAAATACCGGGATTTTATCTTATTTTTTTAAAAACTTTTTATTTATTTATTCATGAGAGAGACACAGAGAGAGAGAGAGAGAGACAGAGACACAGGCAGAGGGAGAAGCAGGCTCCATGCAGGGAGCCCGACCGATGTGGGACTCGATCCCGGGTCTCCCAGATCACACCCTGGGCTGAAGGCGGCGCTAAACCGCTAAGCCACCCGGGCTGCCTGAATATTAGTGGCTTTTAGTGTTGGCTTGCCACAGTTACTAGCTGGAGACCTTACCCAATTACTTAACCTTCTTCAACTCCAGTTTCCTTGCCTACTAACAAAAATTTGTCCCACCACCTCATAAGATTCTTGTATGGATTATATGAAATAGTAAATTACATTTTATAACCAAAAAATATTGCAAAAATGTTACTCTGAATTTCTTATATGCACCATAAAGCAACTTCTGTTAATAGTCTCTGACACTCCAAAACAAATGAGGTACCATCCTATGTCTACAGCACCTGATACTTTTCTAATTATCTCATTTAATACACTATACTTCAATATATACTATTCATTTATCTATATGTTCCTTTATTTTTTTTTTTAAGTCAGGGTTGTCGAATTTTTTTTTTTTTTTTTAAGATTTTATTTATTCATGAAAGACACAGAGAGGGAGAGACAGACACAGGAACAGAGGAGGAACTGACACAGGCAGAGGGAGAAGCAGGTTCCATGCAGGGAGCCTAACATGGAATTCGATCCCGGGTCTCCAGGATCACACCCTGGGTGAAGGCGGCGCTAAACCGCTGAGCCACCAGGGCTGCCCTATGTTCCTTTATTAAACTGTAAATCCTACTAGGCCTAAGTCCATGTCTCCTTGTTCAGCACTGTATTCCAAGCCACTTACATTAGTGCTCAATAAACAAATTAATAAATTTTTACAGAAGAAAAGTTCCTCCTTACAGGCTTTTGCTTCCAAAAGTCTTGATAAAAAAGATAATAATAACTTGTATCCATGGATTCTAAATACTGACTAGTAAGAATGACAAGAGAAAATTAAAGAAATATCAGAATAGGATCACATTCATGATTAAATAATTGAAAAAAAAATTTAACCAGGCTATCAACTAAGTCAATTATCACTCACCATCATATTTTGCTAGGACTGCCTGAACATCTGCATAGGCCTGTAATTCTAAAAGTGATTCTAGGAGATTCTCATGGATGTTCAACATGGTAAGAGGAGGAAATTCTTTCATCAACTGTACATTAAAAGGAAAAAAGATTAAAATTATAGCAAAGGAAATCAATAGAGCTGAATCTGATTCATTAAAGCAGAAATTCTTTAGTTTCTTAACAAAACTGTGAAGACTCAACCCTTAGAAATATGTATTAGTTAGTAAATACCCTGTTATAAAACCTACCAATTAAAAAACAATGACTCTGCATTAAAGTAATTGGAACTTAAACCACATTTTCAGTTTCTGAAAGAAAAAATATAAACATCCAATCATCAAATTTACTTACATCTCTCATTATTTTTACTGCTTCTCTTATTCTTCCTAATTTTCTTGCACACATTGCTAATCTTCTTTTAATATATACCAGTACATTGGTATCTCTTCCTATTTAAAAAAAAATGACATGATTATCATGTCTTACTATTATGTCTATTTCATTAACATATTATCCATTATTTATAAGTAATTATTTGCTTACCCAGAAGTTTCAATGAAAATTAAATTGTGTCAGAATGGAAGACTATTACTGATTATTGAATCTGGGTGACAAACATTGAATGGAGGTTCATTATACTGTTACATTTTTGTATATGCTTGAAGTTTTTTTATAGTAAAAGCTTAAAATCTATCTATAGAATTACTTCTCTAACAGTAAGTAATCTGAGTACATTACATATAAATTAATTAGTGTGGGCAGCCCGGGTGGCTCAGTGGTTTAATGCCACCTTCAGCCAAGGGCCTGATCCTGGAGACCCAGGATCGAGTCCCACGTCGGGCTCCCTGCATGGAGCCTGCTTCTCCCTCTGCCTGTGTCTCTGTCTCTGTCTCTCTGTGTTTCTCACGAATAAATAAAATCTTAAAAAAAAATTTAATTAGTATACCTGGACAAGTGTATTTTAATATTAACATAAAATAGATTAATGGGAAAAAATAATTCTATTGAGTTTCTACATAAACAATCTATTATTTTAATATTCTCTATTGTTTTGACTGACAAACAAAAGATGTCCGAAACAAAATTTCCATGGCTAGTGTGAACTTTTGCTCAATAGCTACTAATTAACAAACTATAAAACTATTTCTAGAAAGAGCTAATAAATATTTCTGTAACTATCTCAGAATCATATTTGAGATTATACAAAGACAAATGGTATGGCTTTTTCACAGATGTAGCTTCATCAGCTCCAGACTGCAAAATTATATATTCCCACAGTTGTGTGGTTGTGTTCTATAACAACATACATAAATGAAACATACTGTATACATCAATATTTAGCTTGGAGAGAAAACATTATCCAAATTTTAGTTTCCACAAACAAAAGATTCAAAACTCAACTGCTAGCAGATAATGCTTTATGTAAACATATTTCAATTTATTGCCCAATATCTGCCAAAATCATTAAACTAAAACCCCCTGGCCACAAAAAATTGCAGGAAGCAGCAGCACTACAGATTCTAACATCTTTGGTGGAAGTATCTCAATTCTAACTGAGAGAGTATCCCTAAGAGTACAAAGAATCTCAGTTGCTTTGGCCCATATGATCTCAAACATATAGAGAAAAGTCAAGGAAAGAAAGAATCAATGTCAAGTGTAGGGCTAGATGTTATTACACTAAAGGGGTCACTCCCTGGCACTATGTAGAGATAATATACAGTCTGAAGAGCACACCAAGTGATGTACTTCTACTATTGCTTGGGGTAAGGGTGAGGATAAAGGGGATAGCTGCTTATCATTACAAGAAGGCTCTCCTGAATCTTGGATATTTTTGAGTTGTGTTTCTTTGATGATCAGCCCAATTCTCATATGAAATAAATTACCATTAAGTCTCAGAGTAGCACATCTCTCAATAACCAGAGCACATCTGTTCCCTTCCATAAGCATTCTCTAGCTAATGCCCATTTGTCTTGCTAGCTTGTAGACATTATGAATAAAGTAGTTATCTCTTATGAAAGGAAGCTAACTTCTAAGTCTTAAGAGTTTTTTAAAAAAGATTATTGTTGTTTTATGTCTTCAACATGAAAGAGCCAATTTCAGGAGCTAAACAAAAGTCAAGTAATAATCAGTTCAAATTTGCTTACTCAGTTGAGCTTCATGCTGAGGACTTTGGTGTTGGCACTGCTGTGACCGCCTGTAAATTGTTTCTCCTGCCTTGAGTGCCTGTTTAAATAACCTTTCAGCATCTACAATAGTCGTTGCTTCTTCCTCAGCCAGTAGAACATATGCAGTGGCACAGCTATGAAGAAAGCAAGCAAGGCAATTTTAAGCAAAATGGTAAAGAAGTATTTTCTCTTGGATACGTCCTTTGTTCTGCATCACATTTCCCTAACTTTACCTATACTTTCCATCTTTTAAAGAAGAAAAAAAACCTTCACTTAATATTCTAATTTATTAGGGGCATATTGGTATATTTTTGGTGTGTTTCCACAATTTTTCTCCTTTTCTACCTTCCTTTTCTTCACTTTATTTTCTATTTGCTCTACTTCTATATCCACTCCTTAATCATTTGTCCCATATTTTTCTTTTGTGAATGGGGGATGAAAATAAGATACACAAAGAACTATCTAAAAAGTAGTTCAAGGGACTATACACTCCAGTGGCTATGCCTGCTCTTAGCCACCATATACTTCATAATATTCATCTAACAGGGGCAAGTACAGGAGAGGGTGAAGGTTGAGAATAAAGATCTATGGTCAACAAGGAATCTTTAACATTTGACCTAGAATTGTATCTTTCCAGGACTAGCCCTATTTCCCAACTCTGAGCCTTCATTATGCGTGCCACCCTGCCCTTTCTTGGACTTAGCCACAATTGTGTTGCAGCAAAACCTCCTTGGTCTGAATTCTAAGTCTTCCTCCTATATTGCTGCTCTTACTCATCACGCACATGCTCACTCCAAGTTTCCTTTCTTCACCCCACTAAAACACAAAGATTTCTCTTTGTATCAGTTAAATCAAAAGCTGGCCAATAAATTAACCTGTTTGGGGGCAAAAAAGAGAAACAAAAGTTTCCTTTCCATTCCCAGATATAGCAAGTACATACTCTAGTTCTTCTGGAGAAAATAACCTAGTTCTGATTATCTAAGCCGGCATTGTCCAGTACTGAAGTCCTTGGCTACATATAGTCATTGAACACTTGAAACGTGCCTAGTCTGAATTGAGATGTGATGTCAGTGTAAAGTGTACATTGGATTTGGAAGACTTAAAAGAATGTAAAATAATTTAATAGTTTAAAAAACATATCAATTATATGTTAAAGTAATATTTTAATATTTTGAATATAGCTAAAATATATTAAATTAATTTCATTTATTTCTTTTTTTACTTTTTAAATCTGGTTACTAGAAAACTTAAAGTTACAAATATGGTCATGTTATATTTCTATTGAACAGTGTTTAAGCAAAAGAAGAGAAATTGTAGGCAACAGTACGAGACCAGCATAAAACAAAAATGATGGCAAGGGGGGCACCTATGTGGCTTAGCCAGTTATGCGTCTGACACTTGCTTTTAGCTCATAATCTCAGGGTTGTGAGATGGAACCTTCTGTTGGGTTCCACACTCAGCAGGGAGACTGCTTGGGATTCTGTCCCCCCTCTACCCCTCCTCCCCACCCACATTCTCGCTCTAAAATAAATAAATAAATAAATAAATAAATAAATAAATAAATAAATAAATGAAAAAGCATTTTTAAATGAAGATAAGGTAGCTATCAAACAACTGGGGACAAGGAGCACCTTTTGAATATAGAAAATGCAAATCGGACCATTCCAGCATCCTTCAAATAATATATTAAATTGAACTATATGATAATTTCACTAATCAACAGAGATTTCTCCAGTACATATATTGGATTTTGCTGAAACATTAGATTATTGCTGCTTTAAACAGTAGCATCCTAAACTGCCATTCTAAACCCAACTCAAATGTTTTTTTTTCAAATATTTTTATTTTTTTTTAAACTTTTTTTTAAGTTTTTATTTATTTATGATAGTCACACACAGAGAGAGAGAGAGAGAGAGAGAGAGGCGCAGAGACACAGGCAGAGGGAGAAGCAGGCTCCATGCACCGGGAGCCCGACATGGGATTCGATCCCGGGTCTCCAGGATCGCGCCCTGGGCCAAAGGCAGGCGCCAAACCACTGCGCCACCCAGGGATCCCTCAAATGTTTTTAAATAACAAAATAAAAACCCTTTTAAAAGATCTAGATGGGTATAAATTGATGCAGTAGAATCAAAGTACAAATATTTTAAATTACAATATGCCTATGATAAAAAGAGGTTCTTTTCCCTGAGAGCTTTCTTGTATTTGTTCAAAAATATTTTTAATGGAGATGTTAATAAATTAATTTTATGAATACTGAATGAATCTCATTTTTAGGAATGTTGGGTTGCTGTTTGACTTAAGGTAAAATTCATCGCTTCTCGGCCTTTTGGCTAAGATCAAGTGAAATTAAGGTAAAATTCACATAATAAAATTAGCCATTTTAAAGTATGTCATTCGGGGACTTTTAATATATACATAAGGTTCATTCATGTAGCATGGAACAGTATTTTTCATTCCTTTTTATGACGAATATTCCATTGTGTAGATATACCAATTCTGTATACCCATTCATCACGAATTGATGGACATTTGGGTTGGTTCCAGTTTGGGGCTATTATAATACCACTGTGAACATCTGCTTCAAAGTTTTTGTTTGAACTTTTCCTTTCCGCACTCCATTATATGACCAGGTGTGGAACTCCTGCATCATATGATAGTTCTAATTTTATCTTTTTGAGGAACTGCCACACTGTTTTCCACAGTGGCAATACCTAAATTTTACATTCCCACTTGCAATCTATAAGGGTTCTAACTTCTCCACATTTTTGCAAACACTTGGTATTTTCTGGAAGTTTTTGTTATACCATCTTGTGATGGGGCATCACACTGTTTTCATTTTCATGTCTCTAATTATGAATAATGTTGAGCACCTTTCAAGTACTTATTGGTTATTTATATGAATGTCTGATTTGAATCCTTTGAAGAAATGTCTGTTGAAATCCTTCATCCATTTTTGGGGTGCCTGAGTGGTTCATTCAGTTGGGCTTCTACCTTCCACTCAGGTCATGATCCCAAGGTCCTAGAATTGAGCCCTGCATCAGGCTCCCTGCTCAGTGGGGAGTCTGCTTCTCCCTCTCCCTCTACAGCTTCCCCTGCTTGTGCTCTGTCAAATAAATAAATAAAATCTTAAGAAAAAAAAAAGAAATCCTCCATTCATTTTTAATTGCATTATCATTTTGTAATTGAGTTCTAGATATATTCTGGATATTAAACTCATCAAATATGGCTCACAAATATTTTCTCTCATTCTGTGGATTGCCTTTTCACCTTCTTGATAGTATTCTTCAAGGCATAAAAGCTTTTAATTTTGATGAAACCTAATTCATCTAATCTTTTCTTTGTTGTTGCTTGTGCTTTTGGTGTCCTATCTAAGAGAGCATTTCAAGTCTAGTCATAAAAATCTGCCCTGGGCAGCCCGGGTGGCTCAGTGGTTCAGCGCCACCTTTGGCCCAGGGCATGATCCTGGAGACCTGGGATCGAGTCCCACGTCGGTCTCTCTGCATGGAGCCTGCTTCTCTCTCTGCCTGTGTGTCTGCCTCTATCTCTCTCTCTCTCTGTGTCTCTCATGAATAAATAAATAAATCTTTAAAAAAAAATCTGCCCCTGTGTTTTCTTTTAGGAGTTTTACAGTTTTAGCTCTTATATGTAGGTCTTTGATTAACTTTGAATTAATTGTGTATGATGTGTGTAAAGGTTGATTTTTGTATGTGGCTATCCATTTGTCCAGCACCACTTGATGAAGAGACCAAACTCTTTTCCCATTGAATGTTCTTGGCACCCTTGTCAAAAATCAACTGACTAAAGGGCTTCTGGATGGCTCAGGCAGTTGGGTATCCAACTCTTGGTGTCAGCTCAAGTCATGATCTTGGGGTTGTGACACTGATCCTCACTTCAGGTTCCCCACTCAGTGGGGAGTCTGCTCCTCTCCCTCTCCCTTTGCCCATTCTCTCGCTCCCTCTCTTTCTCTTAAATAAATGAATCTTTTAAAAAAAAATCAATTGGCCATAAATGCATGGGTTTATTTCTGGACGTACAACTTGATTCCATCTATCTAGATGTCTGTCTCTGTGATTTAATTTCTGTAGCTTCACAGTTAGTTTTGAAATCAGGAAGTGAGTTCTCCGATTTTGTTTTTTCAAGGTTGTGTTGGCTGTTTGAGGGCTCTTGTAATTCAATGTGAATTTTAGGATCAGCTTGTCTATTTTGTAACAAGGACAACTGAAACTTTGATAGGGATTGCAATGAATTTGTAAATCAACTTGAGGATCTTGTAGATCCTGAGCTTCCATCTTAACAATATCAAGTATTCCAATTCATGAGCATGGGATACCTTTACATTTATTTAAGTATTCTTTAACTTTTTCAACAATACTTTATCATTTTTAGTGTATAAGTCTTGCACTCCTTGGTTAAATTTAGGTATTTTAACATTTTTTAAAAATTTTTATTTATTTATGATAGTCACACAGAGAGAGAGAGAGAGAGAGAGGCAGAGACACCGGCAGAGGGAGAAGCAGGCTCCATGCACCGGGAGTCTGACGTGGGATTCGATCCCGGGTCTCCAGGATTGCGCCCTGGGCCAAAGGCAGGCGCCAAACCACTGCGTCACCCAGGGATCCTGGTATTTTAACATTTTTGATGCTATTGTAAGTGGAATTGTTTTTTAAATTTCTTTTTCAGATTGTCCACTATTAGTGTATAGATGTACAACAGATACAAGGAAGGACTAGCTTCTGCCATTTTCCTATTTGTTTTCTATATGTCCTGTGGACAGTAACTTTGTTGAACTCTTCTGCTAGCTCTAACGGTTTTGTGTTCAGATTCAATGAGATTTTCTATACATAAGATCATGTAATATGTGAATAAAGACAGTTTTACTTTTTCCTTTCAGATTTGGAAGTCATTTCCCCCCCTCTTCTTGCCAAATTGCCTGGATAGCACTTCCAGTATAATGTTAAGTAGAAGTGGCAAAAACAGATGCCCTTATCTTATTCTTGAGCTTTGAAAGAAACCTTTACTGTTTTTCATCTGTAAATATGTAGTTAGTTAAGGGTTTTTCACAGATGCTCTTTATCAATTTGAGAAAGTTTCCTTCAATTCCTTTTTGACTTTTTAGTGTTTTTATCATAAAATAGTGTAGGATTTTGTCAAATAGCTTTTCTGCATCAATAGAGATGATCATGTGGTTCTTGTTCTTTTTTCTATTAATGTGGTATCTTACATTGACTGATTTTTTTTTTATTTACATTGACTGATTTTTATATATTAAACCACCCTTGCTTTCTTGGGACAAATCCCACTGTTCACGGTCCATAATTCTAATATGGTGCTGGATTTGCTATGCTGGTATTTTGTTGAGGATTTCTGCATCTTTATTCATAATACATAGACATTAGTCTATGATTTTTGTTTCTGGTGATGTCTTTGGTTTTGATATGAGCGTAATATTGCTTCACAGAATGAGTTCTCTGGAGAGCTTAAGGACTGGTGTTAATTCTTCTAGTGCTTGGTAGCATTTGCAAGTGAAAGGATCTTGTACTGGGTTTTCTTTGGATATTTTTAAATTACTGATTCCATCTCTTAGTATAGGTCTACTCAGATTTTCTACTTTTTCTTGAGGCAGTTTTTGTAGTGTGTTGCTAGAAATTTGTCCATTTTATTTATCTAATTTGGAGAAATATAATTGTTCACTGTATTCTGCTTTTAAGGTCAGTAGTAATGCTCCCAGTTTCATTCTTAATTTCAGTAATCTGAGTCTTTTCTTTCTTTTAATTGGTGAATCTAGCTAAAAGTTTATCAATTTTGTTGATCTTTTAAAAAACCAGCCTTTGTCTCATTGATTCTATTGTTTTCTATTCTCTATTTTGTTTATTTCCCTCTAATATCTATTACTGCCTTTCACTTCTAGTATAGTTGGGTCTTCATTTTCTAGTTTCTTAAGGTATAAAGTTTAAGTTCCTGATGGAGATTTTTTTCCTTATTAACGTGTTTAGTTTCTTCTGAGCACTGCTTTCTCTATCTCAAAAGTTTTGGTATGTTGTACTTTCATTTTTACTCATCTCAAAGTATTTTCTAATTTTTCCTTATGATTTCTTCTTTGACTCATTAAGAGTCTTGTCTAACTTCCATTTATCCCAATATTGTGAAATTTCCATATTTCCTTCTGATTTCTAATATTATTCCATTTTGGTTGCAGTAAATAGTTTATATAATTTCCATCTTTTGAAATTTACTGAGAATTCTTTATATTGTAATATGTGATATATCCTAGAGAATGTTCCACGTACACTTGAGAAGAATGTATACTCTTCTGTTGTTGGATAGAGTGCTATATGGATGTCTGTTAGGTCTAGTTTATAGTGTTGGTTCAAGTCTTCCACTTCACTGTGTATCTTTTGTCTGATTATTCTATCCATTATTCAAATGGTATGTTGAAGTTTCCAACTATTACCGTTGAACTATCTATTCCTACTTTCAATTGTCAGTTTTTGATTCATATATTTTGGGTCTCTGTTATTAAATGCATATAAGTTTATAATTGTTGTATCTTCTTGATGAATTGAACCTCTTTTATCATTATATAATGTAATTGCATTACAAAAATTTTGTCAGGGTGTCTGGGTAGCTTAGTCAGTTGAGAGTCCAGCTCTTGATTTCAGCTCAGGTCATGATCAGGGTTGTGAGATTGAGCCCTGTGTTGTCCCCATGCTCAGCAGAGAGCCTGCTTGTCCCTCTCCCCCCTCTGCGCCTTCCCTTGCCCTCTCTTTCCCAAATAAATAAATGTCAAATTTTTTTGTGTGTTTAAGTCTATTTTGTCTGATATTAGTTTAGCCACTGCATCTCTCTTTTGGTTACTATTTCCGTGGAATATCTTTTTCCATACTTTTACTTCCTACTTCTTTGTCTCTAAGAGGAGTTTCTTATAGACAACATATAGTTGAACTGTTTTTTAAATCCACTCTGCCAATCAATGCCTTTATCTGTAGAGTTTAATCTACTTACATCTAAGTAATTAATAAGGAAGGATTTATTTCTGCTATTTTTCTATATGTCCTTTTTTGTCCTTATTTTCTGCAGTACTTGTGTTAGGTATTTTCTAGTATATCATTTTGATTACCTTCTCACATCTTTTACTACATATTTTTTAGTTATTTCTTAGTGGTTAACAATTACCAATTATACTTAAAATCTTTTTTTTTTAATATTTTATTTATTTATTCATGAGAGACACAGAGAGAGAGAGAAAGAGGCAGAGACACAGGCAGAGGGAGAAGCAGGCTCCATGCAGGGAGCCCGACGTGGGACTCGATCCCGGGTCTCCAGGATCAGGCCCTGGGCTGAAGGCAGGCACTAAACCCCTGAGCCACCCAGGCTGCCCCCAATTATACTTAAAATCTTAATTTACAGCAATCTAGTTCCAATTAATACCAACTTAGTTTCAATAGTATACAAAACTTTGCTCCTCTATAGCTCTTCCCTGTTCCCTACACCCAATGTTGTTGTCATAAATTACATTTTTATAAACTACATGTCCATCAATATAGATTTATAAGTATTGTTTTACATTGTTGTCTTTTAAACTATATTGAAAAAAAGAATTGCAAACCCAAAATACATTAAATTTTATATTTGTATATGTAATTATTTTTTTTACTGGTATTCTTTATTGCTTTGTGTGAAGTCAAGACTGTCTAGTATTCTTTTATTTCACCCTGAAAAATTCCTTTTAGCATTTCTTATAATATAGGTCTACTAACAATGAACTCTCTCAGTTTCTGTTTACCTGGGAATGCTTAATTTCTCCTTCATTTTTGAAGGAGAGGTCTGTTAGATAAGGAATCCTTAGTTGACAGTTCTCTTTTTTTTCAGAATTTTGACTTTGTCATCCCACTCTCCTCTGGCTTCTATGGTTTCTGATGAGAACTTAGTTGTTAATCTTATTGAGGATCCCTCATTCACCATGAGTCACTTTTCTCTTGCTGCTTTCAGGAGTCTCCACTTGTCCTTGGTTTTTGAAAGCTTGATTATACTGTGTCACATCGTGGATGTCTTTGATTATAACTTACTTGGGGTTCACAGAGCTTCTTGATCTTTATTTCTAGATTTATTTCTAAATTTTTTTCCTAGATTTCTTTTTAGAGCTTTACTGATATTCTCTAATGTCTTTGATTATATCTTACTTGGGGTTCACTGAGATTCTTGATCTTTATTTCTAGATTTCTAAATTTTTTCCCTAGATTTCTTTCTAGATTCTAGATCTTTAGTGATATTCTCTAAGGGTGAGATATTCTTCTCATGACTTCTTTTTGTTGTTTTTTGTACATAACTTCCTTTACCTTTTTGACCATATTTAAAATATTTGACTTAAAGTTTTTGTCTAGAAAGTCCAGTCTTGAGGACTTCCTTGAAGACAGTCTTCATCCATTTCCTTTTTTTTTTCTGTGTATCGGGCATATTTTGTTTCTTTGTATGTCTCATACACTTTTTTGCTTAAAAATGCAAATTTTGGGACGCCTGTGTGGCTCAGTGGTTTAGCACCCAACTTTGGGCCAGGGCATAATCCTGGAGTCCCGGGATCGAGTCCCACATCGGGCTCTCTGCAAGGGGCCTGCTTTCCCCCTCTGACTGTGTCTCTGCTTCTGTCTCTCTCTCCGTCTCTCATGAATAAATAAAATATTTTTTAAAAAATGCAAATTTTGAAGATTATAATGTAGTAACTCTAGCAATTAGATTCCCCCCTCCTCCCCATGGCTTGTTTTAGTTATTTGTTTAATGACTTTCTGAACTAATTTTCTAAAGTTTGTATTCATTATCATATGTAACTACTGAAGCCTCTACTCCTTTAGCTTTATGCATCAACCAGTGATTTGATAGATTGCCTTAAACACCTGGAACCAAAAACAAAACAAAAACACATGGCTTTGCAGATGAGCTGTATGTGTGTATTGGGGCACACCTTCAACAGGCCGTTTACAACTCTGCCTTAGCCTTTACTTTGTGTAGAACCTGAAATTTAGACAGACATAAGAGCTCAGGTCCTCTTAAGCTTCTTCTGAGCATGTGCCCAACCCTGAGTGTGTGTGGGACGACTCAGATTCCCAGAAATATGTGAGTTTTTCAAACCCTTTTCCCCAAAATATCTCATTCCTCAGCCTTTCCTCTCAAGCTTTCCGGTTTGTCTATTGTTTACCCCAGCTGTATCCCTTGCCCCAGGGCAGCAGGGACTAGTGCATTTGCCTTTCAATGTTTTCAACAATGCCCCCGGAGTGTAGCTGAGTCAATGGAGGGAAAATTCTGAATTAACCCAAATAAAGGCAGGCCCTTTGAGCTGGTCCTTCAGAGAGCTACCAGAAAGGTCAAAATAAACAAGCACAAATCTTTAAGAGTAAGATCCATTCCATTTCCTCTGGTAGCAGGAACCTATACCCACAATGCAGACTTTTGACTTCAAGGCTGCTACTGAGGAAAGGAGTGGGGATGGGACCAGTGTTAAGTTAAGAAGACAAAAACAAAGCTCTCTTACAGAAATTTGGCTGCTTTTCAAATTGATTAAGCATTCTCTAGGATGATATAATCTTTTAATTAGTTTCCAGAGTTTCAATAAAGTTGATACACGGCTTTGGGAGTTCCCTACACTGCTCCACCTTAGGAAAGTCTTCATAATAATGATAATATATCTCCACCTTAGGAAAGTCTTCATAATAATTTATGATTTTTCTCCACCTTAGGAAAGTCTTCATAATAATAATAATATATCTTGGGGGGTGGTGTTGTTAAAGGATACAGGGGACAATGCTAAATTCACATCATTCAGGAAGCATTCCTTGATTAACCCCAACTGGGGCCATACTTTCACTCTTGGCATTTATTTAGTATCAGATTAATATTTATTGATCTGTTGTATTTAAATATTAACTTATGATTTTACATTTTGCCTTTTCAAAATATAGAATTGATACAAAGAGCTATGAAAAGTAAATGCTCAACAGTGGAAAAAAAAGTTAGAGCTACATTCTACTTATTTTGAATCCTCTTCGCATGCCTCCGAACCCATTAGCAACTAAAGTTCTCAGGACAGAATAAATGCTTTAAATGAATGATTTAAATGAAAAACAAAATTTAAAAAAGGTGGCATAAGTATTTTAGTAGTTTTTAACTCTCAAGAATTATCACCAATTAGATAAGCATTCTGAATTTTAAAAAGTATCTCTAGGATAAATTCCATTCAAAAGCACAGATAAGTTCATAATTTCAGGAGCAAAGTACAGATGTCCATGAATACTGCAAAATTTGTCTCAAGTATACAAAAAAAAGAAAAGGGCCTGCTAATGACTCCAAGTGTCTTAGAAAGAGACAAAAGATAACATAAAATCATTTGTCTGAGTTTCCCTCAAAACAAACTTACTTTCCGTATATTTCAAACTTACTCATTGTTTAATTCTAAAGCTTGATAGGCTGCTTTGATTCGAGCTGGAGGATTTCTTTCCCTCCATGCCTTCTGCATAACTGTAGGAAAAATATTTCAAAAAGTAAATGAGATGGTAAACATAAATAATCTCACGCAAAACGTATGAAGAATGAGCTAGGAGAGTAAACAAAGATTTAAATAACATGTTCTTAAATATAAGAAACAAGAAACTGGAGTGTTAGTTCACATTAATCTTATGAGAAATTTACATTAAATTTGGAAGCGTCTCACATAAGAAAAATATATTCTTTCTCTGATTTTTTAACATATAAGGTATTTAATCCAGTTAATTGCACCATTATTATACATGAACATTTATATTTCTAAATGCATATTAAATTTGGGTGACATCAAATTATAACCAATATGAAATATTCTAGTTCTTTTATCACTTTGAAAAGGGTCTATGGAACTGCTAAAAATATAAAAACACTTAAAAACAAAGTCTTTGTCTAATCAATGATTCAATCCAAGAAGAATTCTTGAATTTGCATTCTGTATAAAATTATAGGTAGGAAAAGGAATTAATTTAGAATATAGTACACTTCTGGAAAATGTCAGTTTCTATCAAGATTCAACAAAAGCATAAATTAAAATCTCTCTAGAATAAGAATATTAGTTTTGCTACCAAGTACTGTACCAAAATGAAAATTTCATACTAATAAATTCTAAATAAAATTTCATACTAAATAATAAGTTTCTTAAAAATTAAACAAACAAAGCAGATTCATGAAACTATCTGGCCTATCTCAAGTTTGATAAGAAAAACAGACAATCTATGAATGTTGCTTTTGGAACAAAACCTACAACTGTCCAGCAAGAATAATGTGGAAAATGTTTGAGTTTTCCTTTGGAAACAAAATATTAGTCTTGGCTTAGAAAAGAAGACAATATATTCTACTTGTGTAACAAAAATACATTTCTCATATCAAACATGTCACCAGCTGTCTGACAGTAAATGCTTCCTGAACTTGACAAATTGATGCAAGTCAGCAACCATCTGATAATAACCAGGTAATGAATAGGGTTTTGCTCAAACATTAAAAGTTGCAGAAAACTAAAGAATATTAGACTTGCCAATTTTAATGATGGGGCTTTCTTCTTTAAGTTACATGATATTTAAAGTCAAATTTGGAAACTGAAATTTTCATCAACATTTTAAATGGTTATTTGGTATTCTAGCATATTAAGTATCTCTCAGAATTTATTTAAGCAATTCTCTTACATTATTACGATACATCAAATTGTTTGCTAATTATAGGAATGCTATAATAACCATCTTTCAACATCTACTTTTGCATACTTGACCAAATAATTTCTTTCTAGAAGTAGAATGGTTGATTAGAATGTATGCATCTTTTAAAAGATTTTGGATAACCTCCCAAATTCTTCTTTTTTTTTTTTTTTTTTAAAGATTTTATTTATTTATTCATGATAGTTACACAGAGAGAGACAGAGAGGCAGAGACACAGGCAGAGGGAGAAGCAGGCTCCATGCAGGGAGCCCGACGTGGGATTCGATCCGGGGTCTCCAGGATCGCGCCCCGGGCCAAAGGCAGGCGCCAAACCACTGCGCCACCCAGGGATCCCCCAAATTCTTCTTAATAAGACTATTAATTTACATTCTTTCAGGCAGTGGAGAAGAGTGACTATTTCCTTACTTAGCAACACTGAGTGGTATCAATCTTTGCTTATTTAATGCATGGAAACTATAACATCTTCATTTCCATTTCTTTTATTTCTAGTAAGGTCATCTAATCCACGTTTATGTATTTTTTTCTTAATTGTATTCTTTGGTTTTCAACTGCTCTATCCACACTTTCAAGATTAATCCTCAAAACCAATGCAGTTCCAAGCCAAAGGGGAAAGGGGAAATAAACTTCAAGAAGAAAAACTTATATTTCTTTCTAAAACAAGGCTTAGAAATAAGTTAAAGGAAAATGCTGATTTAGTATTCAACTGTCCTCTTTTTTCTGATGCAAAAAAGTGGTTTTATCAAAGACTCATGGGCAGAAAGAGCTGCTCAACTGTCCTCTTTAGGAGCTCTTGATATGCTTAAAAAAATAACACAATTCAATCAAATCTATCTATTTTTTAAAGTTAAATAATATTCCAATATCCTGGGATGCCTGGGTGGCTCATTGGTTGAGAGTCTGCCTTGAGCTCAGGGCATGATCCCGGGGTCCTGGGATCGAGTCCCACATCAGGCTCCCTGCATGGAACCTGCTTCTCCCTCTGCCTGTGTCTCTGCCTCTCTCTGTCTCTCATGAATAAATAAATAAAATATTTTTAAAAATTCCAATATGCTAATAAGCAGAAAAGAAAACAACCAATCCCAAGATCAGGGATTATAAATGTAGATGCCTACAAAGACCAAGCAGAAAACATAAATGTGTAAACTAAAAGTATGTGCACTATCTAAAGGAGGGAGTCACAGGTCTAACTGATATTTGCAAGGTGTACACGCAGGTCCAGTTTTACCATATTTTCCAACTTTCAAAAAGTGTAAATCTGGGTTTTAATGTCAAATCTCCTGATTCTTACCTGTTGAAGAGAAAATACCATGAAAACAAATTATTCAAAAGTCACCACTGGCCAGGGGCGCCTGTCCAGCTCAGTTAGTAGAGCATGAACCTCTTGATCTCAGGGTTGTGAGTTTGAGCCCCACACTGAGTATAGAGATTATTTAAAAATAAAATCTTAAGAAAAAAAAAACCACAACAGAACACTGCTGGCTGGCCCTAAAGATATGTTTGTTTTCTGTCTTAAATAAATAAATCAGTAAGATGAGAATAGAATCTACTAACTTAGTAACTAATGACAATCAAGAGAAATTTGTCACATCACACATATGTACACATTTTTTACTACAAAACTACAGATATAATCATTAACCTTTATGTAAGTGTCTGAAAAGATCAATATGGATCAATTTACAGATAAAGTCTGTCCTTGAGCTCAGTATTTAGCTGGAATTATGCATAACTCTAGAAGTACATGAGACTTTGGAAGGACCAAAATAGTATGTGTGGTTTTAAGAGAACCAATTTATAAAGCCTCAACTTTTTTATTTGCTCTTTCCAAGGACTGATCTACTTGGAAGAATGTTCTTCTGATTGTTCTATGCATTGTACTGGTTTCCCTCTCCTACTCAACATCTGCTTCCCCACCCCCCAAAATAGATTCCCTTCTTCTACTTTACAGAAAAAAACACTTACTTCTCATCCATCCTAAATCTTTCCAAGGTGCATTCCCTAGAGTGTAAAAAGTCTCCAAATGCCAAAAGGGCAATTCAAAGTTTGGGTCTGGGGGCAGTCATTTTTTGTCAAGGCATCTATAATAGGAATTCCTTTTATTTAACTGTGAAGCTCGGCATCAGAAATAAGATTATTCTGGCCCCTGGATGCTTTGAATTCAAGTATATTGTAGTGTGGAAAGGGAGTGATAACAATTTTTATTAGTTCCATTTATCAGCATCCCTTCCCCCTTATATCAAAGAATGTGCTGCTCCTAACAGAAAGTCCCCTCATAGCAAGGCAAAGGGGGCACAAGTATAGAATAATAAAGGGGGTGGAATCTTCTTTTGGCCAAGTGATAGGCTCTAGGTAAAGCTCTAAGAGTTATCTATCTTTCTATCTTAGAATCTAAATTCAGAAGAGAAATGGTTGCCATAGGGATGCATGTTAACATGTTTGACCTGAAAACTGAAGCCAGACTTTTCTGTCAGAAAGTTGGTCTGAAAAAAAAAAAGAAAAAAAAAAAAAAGAAAGAAAGAAAGAAAGTTGGTCTGATCTGGTTGACAGAATTAAATGAGAACTTACCCTGTCAATTAGGTTATATGGAGGACATTTTCCACAGCTGAAATAGCCAAATACGTAGTTCCAAGGATTTGAGAAAAATATAATTAAAGTTTAAAGTGCATGGTACCATTTAGAACCTTATGATCAAAGGAAATTAAAATTCTAAAAAACTTATACCCAAAAAAAATTATTGTGGAAAAACATTGATAAAGGCTCTCAAGTATATAATAATTATAATAAAATCAAATAGGGGTGGGAAATGGATGAGTTCAAGAAGAAAAAAGACTTACATAAAATTTACTACTGCTAAAGAGTATTAATTGATGTCTTTTTCAGTGGATAATGGGGTATCAAGTCATTGGATTCCTTGAAATACATTCAAATATAAGGTATTCTAGTTTCATTTTTAACAGCCTTCAACATGTTAAAAATCATATTCTTTGCAATAATTTAATCTTATGATGTCAAGTTAAAAATATTTGAAAGGGATACATCATTTTTCAAAATTCCTTTAGGAGGTATGTGAACACAAATGTTTTAAGAGTACAGCATTAGGGCAGCCTGGTGGCTCAAGGGTTTAGCACTGCCTTCAGCCCAGGGAGTGATCCTGGAGACCTGGGATCCAGTCCCACATCAGGCTCCCTACATGGAGCCTGCTTCTCCCTCTGCCTATTTTTCTGCCTCTCTCTCTCCACCCCCCCCCCGTCTCAAATAAATAAATAAATAAATAAATAAATAAATAAATAAATAAATAAATAAAATCTTTAAAAAAGAAATAAGAGTACAGCATTAGTGGACAGCCATGGTTGCTATTTGAAAAGCTCACCAATATCTGCAATTCTGTTTGTGATAAGGAAGTGGTCCCTTAATTTCTAGAGTCACCTTTAGGGTCAACTTTAGTCCTTAAAGTTAACATAACATACTAATTTCCATTTCTGTTATTTCCCCAATCCAACAGTTTTGCCATTAATATAAACACTAAGCATATAAACATAAAACTATTCCTTTTCCTATTTGCAAGTAAACCCTTTATGTAACCATTCCAAAGATCCTTGGATTTCCTGCTATCACCCACACTTAGTATATTTAGTCCAATAGATACAGATCACAAAGAATTCACTTCAAAGCTGAAAAACAAGCTATTTTTCAGACCCCTAGTGGTGATTTTCTTTTGCCTATCACTATGGTGACTAAAGTAGTAGTAATGGTGAAGTAGTAGTAATATAGTGGGGTTAAAAGTCAGACCTGAATTTGAAATCCAGCTTTATCATTTATTAGCTAGGTTACTTAGGGCATGTTACTTGATTCCCTTTTGCCTCTATTTATTCTTTCTTTCTTTCTTTCTTTCTTCTTTCTTTCTTTCTTTCTTTCTTTCTTTCTTTTCTTTCTCTTTTCTTTTTTCTTTTCTTTTTCCTTCCTTCCTTCCTTCCTTCCTTCCTTCCTTCCTTCCTTCTTCTCTTTCCCCTTTCTCTTTTTCTTCCTTTCTTCCTTTTTTCCATTCCTTTATTTCTGAGGCTGATAAAAGTACCTATCTCATAAAATGACTGGGAAGATTAAATCAGTACTTCATATAAATTGCTTAGAACAGTGCTTGGTGCATGGTAAGTCCTATATAAGTGTTAGCTATTATTAGTGAAATTGCTTAAGACATCTGTGACACCAAGGTCATTCATTGATACTTTCATCAAAAAATAAATATTAATATTTACAGCATGCCAGGCAATGTGCTCTTAGATAATAATGATTCAAAGATGATGAGAATACAGTCCCTGCTTTCTTAAAGTTTCTCATCCTATTAGGGAAGATAAACATTAAAGCAACATGATAAAATTAACAAGTAAATGTTTGTGGTTGAATAAATTAACTAGAATTGTTTCAGTGAGCCTTGGACTAAGTACTGCAGTACTGCAGAGAAGAAAGTGTTTCACTCTGGAGTTCTGAGAGAAGGGTACCTACAGAATGTGACTTTAATTTGCATCTTTAAGGATAAAAGCAGGAAGCATGAAAGTAGGAGGATAGATAAGAAATGAGAGGGCATTCAAAGTAAAAGGATAGTGATAAAGATCCCTGTCTTTAATCATGTATTTAAGAGTCTCAATACTGTCTTCTACAGAGAAGACTTAAAGAGACCTAAGCATAGACAATTCTATGATCTTCCACTACTTTATATGCACCTTTAGCTTATGACTGGGATAAAATATACTTCATTTTTTGTTATTAATATCAGCAATATTAGTACCTGATACCCTAATAAATGGTACATGGTACCCTAATAAACTATGTATAGAATGAGCCCTGATTATCACAATATTCCATGTAGGAACTATGTACATTCTTTAACTATCCTCTTTTTTTTTCTTTTCTTTTTTTTTAACTATGCTCTTTAAGGAATGTGCACAGCTCTTGTCTTCCCAGGGTTTTCCATCTAAGCAGTGATAAAATATACTCCATTTTAATCTACATGCCATGCTCCCATGTTTATACTTTGTTACTTTGTCTTCTTCTTTTATGTATAATTGCATGTGTTAATTTCCCAGGCCAAACTGGATATACTGTTTTCTGCATGAGCAGTTGTACTTGATCTAAAAGGTTTTTTCAGTAATAAAAGAAACAATTTCATACATTCATAAAATAAACTTCTTATAAGAAGGATAGGTAGTGTAATAACATTCATAATTAGTTTCTTTTTCCATAATTAGTTTCAATCTAATCTGGGTCTCTTAACTATGATGTAAACAACTTCAAGCCAAATAACTTTGTATAAGTAACTATAAAAAATTTTTAAGATAATTTTCATCACCACTGTTTACCCCATGAACAGATATGACACATACCTGTGTCTGAAGGACGTAAAAAGTCCGTGTCACACGTGAAAAAGGTCTGATGATCCTGAGCTGACAAATTCATGTCATAGTATGTAAGTGGCTCTTTACCAGTCACCCAAGTGTATCTTTACCAAAACACAGAAAATATGTATATTGAACATGAGAGCATATCTACCTGGTATAACAGATACTAAAGTGCAAAAAGATACTGCTACAAATTCTATTTCAGGATTATCAGATTATAATTATCAATTTCAGCTTTTTATCAGAAAAAAAGGAGATAACCTATATAAACTACTTAGAGAATGACAATAAAACATCAAAAATCAAAAGGGAAAAGGGCAGATTATTAGTGCTTCTAAATTAGATATGAAGGGATAGAACAATTTGACTTAGATACCTACCTTATTAAATAAATATACTTAAATTCTCAGTGAATTAGAATTATTAAAAGTAAAACTACAAAAAACTATAAGAAAACATAGGTAGACTTTTACTAGATGTCAAAATGGTAAAGGGCTTTAAAAGCATGAAGCAAATAGAAACTTTTTCCCAATTTTACTAAATTAGAAACTTAAACTTTCATATCCCCCTCAAACCCACAAAAATTAACAGCAAGTTAACAAACTGACAAGTACATTTTAAAGGTCATTAATCTCATTTGTAATTAACAAATAGTGAATTAAATTAACAAATTTTTACTTTTCATCTGTCAAATGGTAAATATATGTTGTTGAGGATGAGGTGGAATATGGACTCACATATAATGCTGGTATAAATGTAAGTTGACATTTACATTTCTCTTTGCAAAAATCAATTAGATAATATATATTAGGAGTCTTAGAAATATCTAACTAGGGGATGGGTATGTGGAATTCTATTATACCATTCTCTCTACTTCTTAATTTTTGAAAATATCCATAATAAAAAATATATATTAAAGCACAGAGGAAAAATAAAAAAACTAATCTCAGTACTACAAACCAGCCCTAAGGAAATAATCATCGTTTAATATCATAGGCTAAATATTTATATATAATGATACCCCTCTAGTGTAAATGTTGACTGTGAAACATAATCTGTGACCCAGACAGGGAGCAGTAGGTAAGGTATGGTACCTCCAGGCAGCCCCAGTGGCTCAGCGGTTTAGCGCCGCCTTCAGCCCAGGGTGTGATCCTGGAGACCGGGGACTGAGCCCCACGTGGGGCTCCCTGCATGGAGCCTGCTTCTCCCTCTGCCTGTGTCTCTGCCCCTCTCTCTCTCTCTCTCTCTCTCTCTCATGAATAAATAAAATCTTAAAAAAAAAAAAAAAAAAGGTATGGTACCTCCATATAATAGAATAGAGTACAACCATTAAAAATCATGTTTTTGAAGAAATTTCATGTATGAAGAGGCACCTGGGTGGCTCAGTTGGCTTTAAGCATCCGACTCTTGACTTGGTCTCGGTCATAATCTCAGGGTCCTGGGATTGAACCCCCTGTCAGCATCCACACCCAGTGGAGCATCTGCTTATGATTCTCTCTCTCCCCTCTCTTTGCCTCTCTGTTCCCCCTTCTAAAAAAAAAAAAAAAAAAGGCAATTCATGTATGAAGAAATTCTGTGGAAAATTCATACTTTGGGTTAAAAAAAAAAGGATCTAAAATTATATACAGGGACACCTGGGTGACTCAGTGGTTGAGTGTCTGCCTTCAGCTCAGGGCGTGATCCCATATCCCAGGATCAAATCCCACATTGGGCTCCCTGCATGGAGGCTACTTCTCCCTCTGCCTGTGTCTCTGCCCCTCTCTCTGAGTCTCTCATGAATAAATACATCTTTAAAAATAAATCAATAGGGGCACCTGGGTGGCTTAGCAGTTGAGTGTCTGCCTTGGCTTAGGGCATGATCCTAGGGTCCTGGGATAGAGTCCCACATCAGGTTCCCTGCAGGGAGCCCGCTTCTCCCTCTGCCTATGTCTCTGTCTCTCTCTCTCTGTCTCTCATGAATAAACAAAAATCTTAAATAAATAAATAAATAAATAAATAATAAATAAATAAAATTATATACACATAATGATGCCCAGTTTTGTTTTTATACATGCATATAGAAGGGATACTGGATGAATATACTAATAGCAGATATCACTTGGTGCTAGGAAAGGTGATTTTTACTTTATTATTTTTTTTACCTTCTTTTTGATATATCTCTTCATTTTTCAATTTTCTACAATGAATATGCATACATTTTGAAGTCCAAAAAAAGCATTTTAAAAGCACATTGTAAGTATTTTATATGTATATGACAAAAGATTTTAATTTAATAGTATAAGTTGCATTGTTAAAGTTTTTAAGCTATTTTGTGAGAAATTATCATAAAGAAAAAGTAGATCCTTGTTCAATTAGCATAGTTTTGCTACATATTCCAAACTCGTAAAAAAGCTATTTATTAACAATCTACATTATTCCCAAAATGATTTAAAGGAGTTAAAAAATATAATACACATTATTAATGAGCTTAATTAGAAGCAAATAAAAAAGACTCAGTAAAAGCAAAAATTGGGTCATAAAGTAGAGACTGAAATGAATCTAACAAATGAAATTACATACTGTACAATTGCTAAAGGTTGATTGACTACAATAGGACTTCAAGCTTTCTAAAACCACACATAGATTATCAATGCAATTGAGACTTTTATATTAAGAGAAACTAACCCTTCAAAAAGAAATATAAATTCCTGGTATTAAGATAGTTCTTTTATATATCTGTGTGAAGTAAACACTGTAATACAATAAGAAATAGCCTAAAACATTTTTATTTCAACAAATGAAGTGACAAGTTCAAGGACTTGTTTCTTTCAGAATCCTTTAATACAGACTAAAGGCATTTCTCATAAAAACCTAACTGTCCCTTCCCAGGATATTACTATCCTACACTATCAAGTCCTTAAGCACAGAGATTATTGCTCGATCCTGTATCCCCATCATTTTGCACAGTGGCTGTACATAGTAGACACCTAACGTTTCTTGTTCAGTGAATTAAATAACATGCCCCAGTCTACCTCCAGGTAAAACACAGCCCTCATTAAGTATCCTTGGCTTAAATGTCAAAAGCTGTTTTCTCATCTAGGGTTAAAACCAGAAGAGAAATGGAAACAGTAATGTGGCTAGCAAAAGGCAATATAAAATACAAGGGGCACACCTGGGTGGCTCAGTTGGTTGAACAACCAACTCTTGATTTCAGCTCAGGTCATGATCTCAGGGTTGCCAGATCAAGCCCCACACTGGGCTCCACCCTCAGCATGGAGTCAGCTTAAGATTCTCTCCCCCTGCCTCTGCCCCTCCCCATGCACATGTGTGCACACTTGCTCTCTTAAAATGAATAAAAATCTTTTTTTAAAAAATAAAATACAATATAAAATTACTGTATCCTGTACTGTTGCACAAATGAGTTCATATTCACATTCAGATTGGTATTTTCTAGTGAGTCCTCAAATAAACTTTGAAATTGAGCATATATGCATAAGAATATGCTGACATTTGTACTTCTTAACCTCATGAATTCTCTGAAAAGGCTTTTTGCCAAAACCAGGAGCCAAATTTATACTTACTATTATGACAAACATATGGTTTGAAGCAATGTTTCTCAGGATTATAAAAGTAAATACAGTGAAGATGTTGCCAACTAGAGCTTGGGCTAATCATTTCACCTTATTATATATCAGTTTCTCCAACTAGAAGGGTTGTGATGTGTTTAAAAAAACAAATGTTTCCATAATACTTGTACTCCAAAACTAATGCTATAATTAAACTGAAAGTAAAATGTAATACCTCCTATATTCTGCTCCTCTGAAAAGATTTAGAGGGTTTCTCCATACCTTGCATTCTAAAAAACAAAGGGGGAAAAAAGTGAAATGAGTTAGCTTAATCAACCGCAGTTAAATCTTAATTTCACCAACATTTATTATATAGTCACTGTATGCTATGCATAGTGCTAGCCAAATAACACAAAGATGACTAAGGTCTGGATCACCCCTGCTGTCACACAGCAAACAACTAACCCTAATTATTCTATTTCTATTTCTATAGCATTTAGTTCATAATTCACTTATAGCACTTAACATATCACAATGTGATTATCCATTTAGTTTTTAGTTTCTCCCTTTAAAATATGAGCTCTTGGGCAGCCCGGGTGGCTCAGTGGTTTAGCGCCACCTTCAGCCCGGGGTGTGATCCTGGAGACCTGGGATAGAGTCCCACGTTGGGCTCCCTGCATGGAGCCTGCTTCTCCCTCTGCCTGTGTCTCTGCCTCTCTTTCTCTCTCTGTCTCATGAATAAATAAATAAAAATAAATAAATAATATATGAGCTCTTACAACTTTGTTCATTTTTGTATTCTTGGATGGCTTCTCGGCCTTTTGGCTAAGATCAAGTGCATTTTTGTATTCTTGGAGCTTAGCATGGCATTTGGAACTAACTTGTTTAAATGAATGAAATGTTACATGAGAGTCAGTCATGTAAACTACCACCTATACTGTGTGATACGTGCTATAGTAGAGATATATTTTGTGGGCAGCCCAGGTGGCTCAGCGGTTTAGCGCTGCGTTCAGGCCAGGCTGTGCTCCTGAAGACCTGGGATGAGTTCCACGTCAGGCTCCCTGCATGGAGCCTGCCTCTCCCTCTGCCTGTGTCTCTGCCTATCTCTCTCTGTGTCTCTCATGAATGAATGAATGAATGAATGAATGAATAATAAGAGATATATTTTGTTTCAAGAGAAGAAAAAAGAAAGTGATTAATTTTTCTCTGGGGAAATCAGAAAAGGCTTTAGAAAGGAGGTGACATTTAAACAAAATTGGTAAAATCATTATAAAATCATGAGTAAAAGGTTGTCAGATAAAGAACATTCTAAGGAGAAGAAGTATCATAAAAATCACACAGTCCAGTTAGGCTAGAGTGCAGGATAAGGAGTGTCTTCACTCTCCGTATGCAATAATATACTCAATCTCACAATAGGGAATAAGACCATATAATGCATTATTGTCGTAATAATTATTTACATACTAAACTAGGTTGTTGAAGACAGATCTATGTCATATTCACCTTAATATGTCTTATTCTCAGGAGTTCTGTAATTATTTTATGAAAGAGGAAAAAAGAAAAGGGGTAGGAAAAGTACCATTATTCCTTTCTGTACTCTTGAATGGCTGCTAATTCCATCCCTACTATTATTGGTCAACAACAACTCATGCTTCAGGGCTCAGCTTAAATGGCATTTTCTTAGAGATTTTTCCCGACCACATCTAAAAATATGTGGCAGTATTTTTCTACTAAACTAATAGAATTCTAGTGGTTATGTTTACTGAACAAACAAGACATTATGGCACTCTATGTAATTAAGTCATTTGCATTATTACTATATGAATTTAGCTGATATTAAATTAATTAGTCCAAAAATATCACTTCTATCTGGCCTTCAAATTTTTACTTTCCTAATTGCACATCATTAATAATATCTACCTTGTATTACTGGATACATATAGAAGAAAAGCCTACAATTAAAGTGTGACAATGGAGTATTTATATATGAATAAGTGAGATTTTGATGGCTTTATAAATATGTTGAGAATAAAAAGTATATTTCCTACCTTTGTGATGTTGGCAGAAATGGCTGTCTCTGTTCTCTCCTTTATCTAATAAGATCTCCCAGTTATTAGCTGAGCATATGTATGCTGAGAAAATAGTTACAATTTCTAGCTTCTTATAGGTACTTATGGCCATGTGGCAGAGGTCTGACCAGTAGGAAGCAAACTGAAATAGTATGTAACACACTGAGAAGTATCCTTGGCTGCTGTGGGGTTGAGAAAAGAGTATGTAACACACTGAGAAGTATCCTTGGCTGCTGTGGGAAAGAAAGACTACTGGCCTAGTCTCCTTCCTGCTGATTGCAATGTGGATATGATGGCATAAACCAGAGCAACTATCTTGGACCACAAGGAAAAAATTCACTTGGGGATGGGAGGCTAACAAAATGAGAGACTGAGTCACTGATGATCATTGCTTTCTGTATCAGCTGCAGATTACCTATATTTACATGAAAGACAAACCTCTATGTTGTGAGTTTTCTATCTCCCCCAGACAAACATAATCTTAACTATACAGCTCTGAAAACGTATTAGTCACCTGACAAATTCTGTCTGCTGGTTTCACTTTCTCTGTTGCTAGAAGGAGAACCTGGCTCTGAAATGCTGCTTTCTGTTGCTCCCATCAGTGGTCGTAAATGGCTCACAGATACTTGTTCAATAAAAGATGTGCCATGCTTATGGAAGTACCACCATTCAAATATCTATGACAAACAAACAAAAAAAATGCTTAACTAGAAATAGAACTATCAGAAGATATATGAGATCAAATTAAAACATTCTTTCAAGATGTTCCCATTTAATTCAGTGTTTTAAATGTACTCTCCTTCCAAAAAAAAAAAAAAGAGAAACAAAAGATTTCCCCAATAACACATGCCAGGCAAAAATAAAATCATTTTTTATAGCTTTGCTATAAAATTTAGACAACCTTAGGCAAAACTAGAAGAAATATATCTGTAAATTAAATATTTAAACAACAACAAGAAACAGGGGAACCTGGCTGGCTCAGTCGGTAGAGAGCATGGGACTGCTGGTTTCTGGGTTGTGAGTTTGAGCTCCACATTGGGTATTGAGATTATTTAAACAAAAAACCAGCAAGAGCATTTAATCTGTAAATAAGTTAACTCTGTTATGTTACATTGTCATTTTATTCCATCTGTAGCATAATTAGAAGAAAAACAGTTTTGAAACAACTAGCATGGTGGATTAACCACTGGACTAGAGTTAGAGAACCCACATTTGGCTTCCAGTTCACCTGTGTGCTCCGGGTTAAGTCACTCCATCTCTAGCCTCTCAGACCCCAAAGTCCTGTCTATCAAACATGGTTAAGAATCCTAAGTGCCTTTTGTTTTTGTTTTTTTTTTTTTGGGGGGGGTTTGTTTTTCTAAGATTTTATTTATTTTTTAAGATTTTATTTATTTATTCATGAGAGACACAGAGAGAAGGAGGCAGAGACACAGGCAGAGAGAGAAGCAGGCTCCGTGCAGGGAGCTTGATGTGGGACTAGATCCCGGGACTCCAGGATCACGCCCTGGGCCGAAGGCAGGCGCTAAACTGCTGAGCCACCCAGGGATACCCTCTAAGTGTCTTCTGAATAATGAAGTATTACTCCAATATTTGGCAGTGTAATTAATGTAGGTTAAGAGGCTGATTCTCATATTGAAACATTTAAAAATCAGGATATTCACTCCTTTATGTTTTCATGGTTTATCACTGTTATGAAAGATGAATCAAAAGATGCTCTGTGGGAGTGTCTGGCTTGTTCAGTCAGTACAGTGTGCGACTCTTGATCTCCAGGTTTTACTACCCCTATGTTGGGCTAGAGAGAAAGAAAGAAAAGAAAGAAAAGAAAGAAAGAAAGAGAAAGAGAAAGAAGAAAGAAAAGAAAGAAAGAAAGAAAGAAAGAAAGAAAGAAAGAAAGAAAGAAAGAAAAAAAGAAAGAAAGAAAGAAAGAAAGAAAGAAAGAAAGAAGAAAGAAAAGAAAGAAAAAGAAGAAAGAAAGAAAGAAAAAAGAAAGAAGAAAGAAAGAAAGAAGAAAGAAAGAAAGAAAGAAAGAAAGAAAGAAAGAAAGAAAGAAAGAAAGAAGAAAGAAAGAAAGAAATCTCTAGCCTATGAATGTTTCATATTTGGACACTAGCATTCTCAACTACCTTTGCCTGGCTCTTCTGGGTTTCAGCTTAAATGACAGATACTTAGGGAATCTTTCCTGACTAAACAGAACAGAAAGCAGTATTATATGCATTCCCATTGGATCCTGAGTTTTCCTTTCAAAGTAATCTTTTCACTTGTAATAATTAGCTAAACAACTGGCTTCATTGCTTTTTTCAAGCTCCCAAGCACTCTGTCCCCTACCCCTTCAGATAGAAGTAACACAAACAGTATAGCTAGCTTCCGTATTTCAGGGAGTAAAAAAAATTATAAACATAATAACTTTTGCTAATAAAAACTCACCGATATTGTAAGGGCCATGACACAGTTTAACCTTTAAAACACTACTCGAATTTTCTAATTTTCTTTACAGTATATTGTTATAACAACTCTATTTTATTATTGGCTACTGTTTTTAATCTCTTACTGAGCCTAATTTACTTTTTAAAAAGTTTTTAAATTTGAGTATAGTTGATCTACAATTACATTAGTTTCGGGTGTAAAATACAGTGATTTGACTTCTTTACACATTATGCTATGCTTGCCACAAGTGTACGTACCATCACCATACAATGCTATTACAATATGAATTTCTTAATTTTTGTAAATTTAAAACTCTAGTTTAAAAACAATAACAGGGATCCCTGGGTGGCGCAGTGGTTTGGCGCCTGCCTTTGGCCCAGGGCGCGATCCTGGAGACCCGGGATCGAATCCCACATCGGGCTCCCAGTGCATGGAGCCTGCTTCTCCCTCTGCCTGTGTCTCTGCCTCTCTCTCTGTGACTATGATAAATAAATAAATAAATAAATAAATAAATAAATAAATAAATAAATAAAATAAAAATAAATAAATAAAAACAATAACAAATGTGAAGAACTATTTTATATATTACACATGCTGTGTTTTATACATATATATGTGTAAGCTTTTCTCCTTCTTACAAATGAGGAAATTAAGACTCAGAAAATTTATGTGACTTGCCCAAAGTTATCAGATTGTAAAGTGGCAGAGTCAAGACTCAAAACTACATCTTCTGGTTCTGAGACTAATGCTTTTTCCACTCATCAGTTATTTAAAGATAGATCATTATCTTTATTTACATTTCTACATGCTATTGACTAAATATATTAAAATATGCTTAACTATGAATGGGCTTTATAATCAGTAAATTTTAACTAATTGAACTATATTACCACATAGTTTTCATCCTAAATTCCTCAGTAATTCTTTCTAAGTCAAGAGAAAATCCCTATCTTGTCTAGTATTTCACTTTAACGAAATGGCCAAGTATTAGTCCCTATTAAAAAAAAAAAGAAAAAAAAAGAAAAAACCACAAACAAAAAACACTCTAATACAAATGTCATTATTTCTACTATAATAGAAGAGCACCATCTAGAGATGAAAAAAGAAGCGCACACACACACACACAAAAACATTGGTCATGGGATCCCTGGGTGGCGCAGCGGTTTGGCGCCTGCCTTTGGCCCAGGGCGCGATCCTGGAGACCCGGGATCGAATCCCAAATCAGGCTCCCGGTGCATGGAGCCTGCTTCTCCCTCTGCCTGTGTCTCTGTGCCTTTCTCTCTCTGTGACTATCATAAATAAATTAAAAAAATTAAAAAAAATTAAAAAAAAAAAAAAACATTGGTCATGCAGGTCATACTTCCTAAGATTTTTATACTGTAGCAGCATACTAAGAAATACTAGTTCTAGTTAATAGAGATATATTATATATATATATTTTTTTAAATTTCTTAATTGAAAATGATAGCTCACTCAATAAGACAAGGAAAAGCTGAATTGAGGTTAAACAAGTTTCATTATAAGACTTCCAGAATAATAATGGCCAAAATTCATTAAGTGCTCTGAGCTAGCTACCATGTTATTGAAAGTTCTTACACACATTATCTCATTTGGTCTTCATAATCCTATGAAGCTCATACTGTCATCCCCAGTTTATAGAAGAGGAAATTAAAGCTCAGAAAAGTTAATTAACTTGCTCAAAGTCACACAAAGTGATGGTTCTGAAAACTAATACTGTATGTCAGCTATACTTCAATTAAAAAAAATTTCCTTCTCACAGTTAGAAAATAAATAAATAAAGTGATGGTTAGCTTGGCTCCAATACTCTGCTCTTAAACATTCCAGAGAAGATAACTGGCAACCTATTAGCTGAATTCAAGACACAAATTTTTAGTCTGCCCGATGTTGCCCAGATTAAAATAATGAGAGACTTTTTTTTTTTAATGAGAGACTTTTATATAAAAACTTCTTGCATCCAGATTCTTTCAAAATCATATAAAAAATTGGAAGATCTCATAACAGTGGTTTGCAAATCTATGTGGCAACAACTAGCTTTATCCCTTTCCAGAAGGAGCATGCGTTATTCAGACTAGCCAGTCCTAAATGTAAAAAAGGAATTTAATTTTTACACTCTGCCTATTTTATTCACTTTCGTTACTAAACTGGGCCCTGCAAGCATTTAGTTGGGAACCCACCTCCAATCCTTACCCTTTCCAGGATGCAACAGTATTCCATATACAAATAAATACTGCCAGTCTCTCAAAGTGGAGAGGAAGATGCAGTGTTTTTTTCAAATTCTGAACACATATTGAGAATGCTAATCTTTAAGTATGTGTAATTATGGTAACTATAAAGATATTTGATCTTTATTTTATTTTTAAAAAAAATTTTTAAAAGATTTTATTTGTTAATGAAAGACAGAGAGACAGAGAGAGGGAGAGGGAGAGAGAGAGAGAGAGGCAGAGACACAGGCAGAGGAAGAAGCAGGCTCCATGAAGGGAGCCCGATGTGGGACTCAATCCCGGGACTCCAGGATCACGCCCTGGGCCGAAGGCAGGTGCTAAACCGCTGAGCCACCCAGGGATTCCCCGATATTTGATCTTTAGATAAATACCAAATCATGAAGGAAATGGAAACTACTTACAAATATTAGTCCTGATATCAAAGAAGATGTTCCTGTAAGTGCCACATAGAATTTGGGTGTCAATGAATTTAAAAATACTGTCACTGCAAAAGGGAAAAAAAAAAAAAAAATCAAAGTTTAAAAAAATGCAAATTCAAAATACTCAAGTTACAAATATGCAGGAGTCTTTATGAGTGGAGGGATATAAATAGTGTTAATATCCAGTATGAGATTCATTTGAGAAAGTTGTAACTTTTAAAAAGGCACTTTAAATTCCCGTTCCATCATATCTTAAAAATTACCTCCGAACCTGTAAGGGTAGCATTTTAAACTGATAATTTGTTAAATAAGCAAATAAAGATGAGATAATTTAGATTACTTTTGAGAATTAAGAGATTATAAACCGTAACTTTGGTAAGAAGTTTTGCATATCCCTAAGGATAAACTAAATAAACATTCTGCTACAAAGGAGGTTAAAAATCACTCCCTAATTATTTTGGTGGGATACAAACCAGCGTTTTAAATTAGAAGGAAATAGCATGTGCATGTATTTGGTATGTCAGCTAGAGAGGCAAAATAAACCAAAGAGAAGAGCAACAGATCGAGAGAGATCTTTGCATCTGACTCACTGAAAGCCTGGACCAGATTTTCCACTTCAAATAACTGTCCCATAAACACAACAGGTTTCGGAAATAAATAAAAATCAATCATAGTTAACTACTTTCATCTAAATGGTGTATCTAGTTAACACATGGAAAAATAAATGATAAAGTCAACAAATAGTTTTTGCTGGGCATATGACTAGTGAGCACTTCATTAACATTACAGAGACACCAAATCAGCTCTTTCAGCCAATATATTTAGTTTGTTTTGATATGTTACTTATATCTGAGCTGATAAACATAACCTATGTTCTAAAAAGTCCAAAATATTTCAGAACATTATTTTACAGTATTTCATGTCATCCTGTCAAATAGGTAAGGGAACATGTGCCTTTTCTTGCGACAGAAAACTAAACCACAGGTAGGGACAGTCACAGCCATCACACAGCACAAGTACTTTCATCTTGTTCGGAGCTTGAGTGGAAATATTATCAAGACATGGTAAGAGGCCCTGGGCTCCCATCCGCTTTGCCCTGGCTACAGGTAAGGGGCAGTATTTGCAGAATCCAGGGAATCATCATCACTTCTTACACGTCCTCGTATGTTCAGCTCAGACTACAAAGCAAGCTCTCTATAAACGTTGAAAGGAGAACCCATCACTGTTGGTGGCTCTCTTTCCCTTCACTTCCTGTGCCGTTTTATTACTCCGGATAAAGCCTACAGCAAAGAACAGGCCAAAATACCACGAAAACCATTTCTTGACAGAACTATCTCAAGATGAGACAATGGCTGGCTAAGTTCACGGCATTTTTTTTTTTTTCTTTCCTTTTTGGCCTTTGAATACATAAGCCCTCATCTTTGTTGTCTAGGTGTGGGAACTCTTCATCGGCGAGAGACTCAGAAGAATGATTTTCAAGGGATTCTACCAGTGCTGGGGGTGTATATAATTCTGCAGCCGATAGGAAAACGCTCTCATCTGTTGCGCTACCTGAATCCTACAGCTTGTCAGGTGGCTCTTCCGCGCGCGGGTCGACGAGGACAGAACCGGGAGGGCGGATCTTAAGAGCTCAAGGGAGGAGCCCATTAGCGGAGGCTCAGGTTTGACAATCAGCTGCGGACCTGCGGCCCAGGAGAAGAGCGCCCTGGACCCCGCACCGCCGACTCCTTCTCCGAAGGCCTGCGGGGACTGCGGACAATCTCCGCCCTTTGCCCTTTGCCCCCAGCCACTCTCCTAGCCCCCCTCCCCCCCCTCGCCCCCGTCCCCAGGGAGGTCTGGGCCTCTCACCCGCAGCCAAGTTCTCACACAGCCTCAGCGGAACCCTCAGAGCGTAAAGCAGTCCGAGCCCCGCCACGAACCACAGCGAGGGCCCAGTCCCCGCCAGCCCGGCCCGCAGTCGCTCCCTCCAGCCCAGCGACGGGCTCGGGCCGGGAGTAGGTGCGGGAGGAGCGGCCGCAGCGCTCGCTGCCTCACCCAAGCCGCCGCCGTCCGCCATCTTGCCGCTCCCGCACGCTCCGGGAGCTGGGAGGGGAGAAGGGCAGGAAACCGGGAGTCGGGAATCCTGGGATAGTGGCGGACCTGAAGGTGGCCTCTGTGAAAGCTCAGGTCCGAGGAACGCGGACCAAAGCCATTTGGAAGGTGGAGGAGCGTCCCAGTCTACCTTTCCTTCGGAGGGCGGGAAGGGGAGGCTAGCGGCGCCGATTCTGGAGGAACTGGACTGAGATGTGACCTCGGACTGCTGAAACGTTTTTGCTTCCATACGGCTGAGGGTCACCTTTAACCCTGTTTATGGGGTTGGAATAGCCACCGGCCGGTTCAGGGCCCGAGCAGCACGTAACCCTTTGGACTCGGCTGCCACGGAGATCACGGGTACTGGGAAAACCTATAGTAGCCATCGCTGTTTTGTCGGAAGGAGCTCGGGCGTCAGTAGTCGAAACACGCTCCCAGCGCCTCCTGGATGAATGGGGACATGAATGCAACTCAATGAGAAAGCTGTTAGACTTAAAATCCTTTAAGGACCAGCCTTGAGGCCGAGGGCCGGCGCTCGGAACCCGCACCCCCGCCAGTAACTGACATGGCGCCCTCTGGGCCGGCATTTCCGGGCGGGTCCTTCCGACGGCCCCCGCGGTGATTCCATCACTCAGCTTCCTTCCCGGCCTGCCTCGCGCCGGGGCCGGGCTGGGCCAGAGCAGCCCAAGATGGCCGACTTCGAGGATCGGGTGTCGGATGAGGAGAAGGTAAGGGGTCCGCCTCTCTCTTTTGCGTCCTCCCGCGACAGGGAACAGGGGCCTGACCTGGCTGCGGTGGAAACCCTGGCAGTGTCCCCAGGTGGAAGAACCTTGCTGGGCTGTGCTGGCGGCATACCCGCTGCAGCTGGGACACTTCCGTCTCTAGGGGCATTCCTCTGCCTCACAGTGGCCCCAGTTCCCCATTCCTCAACTCTTTTCTCTCCCTCTGGGCCCGAGTGACAACCCAGTGACCTTCCCGGAAGAGAAAAGACTTTCCTTTATTGAGTCGTGGCTGTGGACTCTTTTTCTGTGATTAAGAGCGGGGTGGATGGTGATGTCTCGGATCAGGAAGCAGGTATTTTACCGCCTTTAACTGTCGGGGCTCTCCCCAGCCCCCCATTTTTAGATATGATTGAGGCTAGTTTAGGGCGAGTCACTTCCTGGTCAGGGTGGCCTCTTAACTTCCCTTTTGCTCCTCCTTCCTCAGGAAGTGATCTTGCTGTCACGACTCCTCGACAGGGAGAGGTCCCCGTGTGTTGCCCGCCCGTCCACTTTTCTCATTATTGGCTGAACTAATTCTCAGTAATAAATGTGCAAGCCTTAGGATATTTACCTCAGGATTTGAACACCACTCTTACCTATAGACCCTCCCTTGATTGATTGCACGTATGTACACAACAAGCCATGACTCTCCATCCCTTGCGTCTTACATACTATTAAGGGTAATTTTTGAAAAATAGTTTTTCTTGTTCACAAGTCAAGAATAGCCAGCGGATTTTTTTTTTTTTTTAAACTCCATAAAGGTTTTATATAGCACATAAACTTCATGGTTAACAGATTCGGTCTGGACAAAAGCATCGTCTTTGATGCTCCACTGTGGTGTCATTGATTATAGTTAAATTTGTAAGTGTGTAATTTGCGTATTTACTTCTTTAAAAATGTTTTAAGTACAAGCGCATGCTCTGCGTTAGGTGGAATGACTTTTTGCTGACAACTGTACAGCTTTCTTAATGCTTTGTCAGGCTTTTCAGTAAATACTTGATTTTAGGGCCTGCAGAAATTAGAATGATTTCACTAGATGACTCGCTATAGGACAAGAGTTATGTCTTTTATTTATTTCCCACAGTGGCTGTTACAAAAGGTGCAGTATTGTGTGCTCTATAAATGCATCTGGGCTCTTTCTTTTTTAATACAAGAGAAGAGATGACACAAGGGAATGTTAATGACCCAAGAGTATTCTGTACAGAGTAGTTTGATATGTCATACCTATGTATGCCATGTCATTTTGAAACCCTGAAGAATGTGCTAAACACAAGCCATTGAATAATACTTTGGCGTTAAATTTTCTCGTTCTTGAAAATTTTTGTGTGTAAAACTTAGGGGAGAAAAGGGTGTCATATATGAATTTATGCCGAACAGAATCTGCAATAAAATGTCTAGTCTAAGGCAAATAGTTATGATGCCGGTGAAATTAAATTATAGTAAAAATCACAATAACCCTACATTTGTTAGCTGAACTGATGGTTCACTTGTTTTAAGGGAAAATATTGTTAAAATTTCACTAAATACTACATTTACCAATATTGTTGGGTTTTTGTCATTGACAAAACTAGATGACAAAATTAGAATGCCTTTTTAATTAAACTTGAGAAAATGTATTTCAAGTGCAAATTGAGATGTCTTTAGACATGACAATGTTCAACAACATTAATAGTCTTGATTTTATAACAGCAGATTTGTGACCAGATTTGTAATCTCTTAGCATACTTTTGTTGCTTAATTTTAATAATGATACAGCAAACGTGTTAAAAAATATTTTTAAAAATCTTTAAAAAAAAAAGATTCTTTTCCTATAAACTTTTCACAATGAAAGTACAATTACAGAAAAATTTTGTTTATTTTTTAAGATTTTATTTATTTATTCATGAGAGAGATACACAGAGAGAGAGAGAGAGAGAGAGGCAGAGACACAGGCAGAGGGAGAAGCAGGCTCCATGCAGGGAGCCTGATGTGGGACTCCATCCTTGGTCTCCAGGATCACCGCCCTGGGCCGAAGGCAGGTGCTAAACCGCTGAGCCACCCAGAGATCCCCCCCAAAAAATGTTAAAATCAGGATATTTTCAGACATAATTTGTATTGATTCCTCCTTGAAGGAACTCTGAAGTTTCCATTTTATCCTTTTTAAGATCTTAATTGCATTAGATTTCGAGTTTTTAAGGCATTTATGTCATGATGCTGAATATATTTTAATATTGCTTTTTATCTTTGTTGCATTTCCTAAAAACAGTGAACCCAGAGTTAAATTTGGTGTCGATAGTCTTTGATTTCCTTGCAATTATTTCTATAAAAGCTGGTAAGATCAACCATTCTCTTAAGTAACTGCTTGGGGTTTTTATCACTTTACAAAGAGGAAGTTGGGTTTTTTAACTTCTACATTGTTACCTGAAATGGTCATGATGAGCTGCCTAAATAAAACAGGAAGCTGAAAGTATAAAATAACTTGCAAAATAAATGCTTTTAGTTTTATTCTTGAGTTTAGTTTCTGAGAATAACAATGAGTGTATTCTTCTATTCACTTAGAGTCTTCAGTTACTTGGTTCCAAATGCTTAACAAGACCAAAATGACAAGATACTGTAATTAGGAAACTTGAAGTATGAGACAAACTACTTGCTTGGGGTCCTTGCACTGTCTGTTTCCTTTATTTCATGATTCAGCATTTTTAAAACAATTGCAGAAAGAATTTAAGGCCGGAAAAAAAAGTGCAATTAGCATATTTTTCCCTTCAGCTTAACTAGTAGAATATTTGTGAACCACCTCAAAAATACCATAACTGAGAAATGAGTCTGTATGCTTTAAGCTTAGACAATTATATCATCTCTAAGGCACTTTTTTGAGAAAGAGGTTTATCAAAATTATTTAGGAGAGATGTGGAAAATGTGAATAGATACAGAAATTTGAGGGCTCTCTCAGAGCTCATGAAAAAATACACATTTAAGCTGGATTTTTAAAATGTATATTACCTCCTTAGTTAATAAACTAATAATCATCAAATAAGATGATTTATTACCGTCATAGGATAAACGCTAGAGCTTATTTGCAATAGGTATTTTCTGACAAGTGATCAATTAGTGTTAATACTGCTATTCTTTTATCTTCCTTTTTTTCATTTGGTTTAGCTGAGTAGTTTTCATAGAATCTGTTAAAAAATCCTTAGATGGGAGCATAAAGCCTAAGCAGGTACAAATTCAGATGCCCCATCTTTGGTTAAGAGTGTAGGTTTATTATAATTTCTCCCAGAACATCTATTTTATTAGGATTAGCCTTAATGCTAAGCAAAGTATTATAATTTGTCAGAAAATTCAGACTCAGGTTTGTCTGAATCAGAAGCCTTGTACTTTGCACTTTACTGTTTTTCCCATGTAACCATGGGCGAAAAAAACAGAATAGAGTTGTCCCTTCAGAGAATTAGAAATGAAATATTGTGTTGTAGTGAGAAATAATGATTCTGAGTGTCAGGAGATTTGGCCTCTCTGCTGGGCTTTTAGCACCAGTGGATTTTGGAAAATTCACAGTGGTGGTGTTAACCTGTGTGGGCCTCCGTTTTCTTGTAAACTAGATAAAGAATTGTATCAAAGTAACTCAACAAAGTTTATTGAACTTTTTTTTAAGATTTTTTTATTTATTCATGAGAGACACAGAGAGGCAGAGACACAGGCAGCTGAAATATTAAAATATTTCAAGAGTTTCTGTCTGCTTTTGCACATTTGCCCTGATAACAAAACTGAATTCTTTGGTAACTGAAACTGTATCTTTTTATTTAGTGCCTAGCATAGCACCAGGTACATAGTTGAAGCACAACCTGTTGATATGAAGGAAATGAAGGAAACCAATCACACCTTCCTTCGTTCTTATATTTCCTCAGCTCATGCTTCCTCACCCCCAGTTATTTCTGGTAATCTTGGGTTCCAGAATGTGTCCCATGCTCTGGGTTCTTTGGGCATTTATAGTGCCTTAGCATCTGTTGCCATTACTAGTGATATGCCATGCCACTGCTAGGAATATTAGATTCCTCCTGGAGCATTTTACCCAGTGAATCCCATAAAGCTGCAAAGTCTTATACACACCAGAATGACTGAATATGTGCATCTAACCTTGAAGAACCCCTTCCTTCATCTGCCCTAAGTTCTGTCCTTTAGAGCTCAGAAAATACATGCTATATAAGATCAGGTATCATTTGTGCTTTTCTGTGTGCATGAATTTCTCTCATTTTCTCACATGCCAAAAAAAAAAAAAAAAAGTTCAAGTTCTTATATGGATTGGCTCTTAAAAATAAAAACCCTGGGTAGAGAAATCAGTCATGATACTAAAGACAGTTTAACTACTTGGGGATTTCTGAAGTACGTGATAATTTTAACATGCACTTAAGTGCATTGTTGTTTTCTCTTTTCCCTTCATCAGAACCTCCTGATACTCTTTACATTTCAGTTCATCCCACCATTGTTTCCCTTTAGTTATACAGACTCAGAACGTTGGCATCATCTTTTTCCTTCTTAGCTTCTTCTCTCATGTTCAATTAGTATTCTAGTTCTGTATATTCTTCCTTCCTATCATTAGATTCTATTCCGCCATTTCCATTAGTATTTTTAAGAAAATTATTTTTGATGTGTAGAAACTATAATCATGTGCTTAGAATGTAGGACAGAGCATGAGTAAAAAGTCTCCCTCACCCCTGTTTTCCAGCCACCCAGTTCCTGAGAGGCAACCAATGTTACCAGTTTCTTCTGTACCTTTTCTATTTCGTGCATATACAGACAGGTGTACTTTTGACTTAACAATATGCCTGGCTCATCCACATTCCTTCTCCTGTTAGTCTTCATTCAGGACCTTTTCTGATGCTTGAATTATTTTTAACAACATTTAGTTCTCTTTGCCTTCAACCTCTTTTATCTCACTGTATTTTTATTGGTTTACCATAGTTCTTCACACTATTAAGTTTTGAGCTGTATGTAAAATTTATCATTCCTATGACTGCACATACATGTTGTTAGACCAGGGCTATGCGATAGAATACTCAGTTGAGTGGATCATATGATGCACTGTAGGTTGAATATAACATAAGCAAGAAGATAGCATAATGCCAAACTGCACCAAAGAAAGGTGGTAAGTTCATTGGAACATATGAGAACCTTGCCTTGAGACTTCTTTGTTTTGCGTTGGAGTAACATTTAAGTGCTTATTATGTGGTAGTTATTTCATGTACTAATATGTATTCATTTCAAAACATCCCCCCCACAGGATAGATACTTAGCCACATTTTATGGTTGAGTAAACTGGGGCACATTTGATGTTAAAAATGTATAAATCCAGTGTTCATAATTAGTAAGAGTAGTGTTGGTACTCTGCTTCCAGACCTGCAGTCTTACCCACTTTAATCCCTTGGAGTAGATGGTAGGTCGTAAATTTAAGATAGCCAACAATTCCACTAAAACAATGACACAACCCTATACAGCAGTCAAGTTTAATGCTGTAGTGACATAGATAGTTCTATAGATACCGAAACATTGATATTCTTTGGTTGTGACTACATTATAATTACTGCTAAATTAGCTTAGAACTCTTTTGAGTTTCTTCAGGTGTGCCATCTATAGTGTCTGAAACGTTTTATAACTCAGAGTACTGAGACACATGATATTGGAAATTTAATGGTCATAACAATCCTCATGACAGGGCCAAGAGCACTGTCCTCTTAAGAATGTTACCATATAGCAGTACCTTGGAACATTATTGCCCACAGTAGAGTCACTGTTGTGCTACTTTCATTTTTTTTTTTTTTTTAAGATTTTATATTTATTCATGAGAGACACACGCAGAGAGAGAGGCAAAGACATAGGCAGAGGGAGAAGCAGGCTCCATGCAGGGAGCCTGACGTGGGACTCCATCCTGGGACTCCAGGATTATGCCCTGGGCCAAAGGCAGACCCTAAACTGAGCCACCAAGGAATCCCCTGGTGTGCTACTTTCAAAAGCAGATTTCTGGGTTCTGTCCTAGACCAACTGAATCAGAATTTTAGAAGACCACTGCTGAGGAATCTATTTTTAGTAAACTTCGTAATTCCGTGCAACTTGAGAACCACTGTCCAAATCTCAGTCTTTTGCCTATTAGCTTGGAAACTTGATTGATTAGGATATTAAAACCAAATCTCTCAGGGACAAATTTTTTTTTTTTAATTTTATTTATTTATTCATGAGAGACACAGAAAGAAAGAGAGAAAGGCAGAGACACAGGCAGAGGGAGAAGCAAGCTCCATGCAGGGAGCCTGATGTGAGACTTAATCTCTGGTCTCCAGGATCACGCCCTGAGCTGAAGGCAGCACTGAACCACTAAGCCATCCGGCCTGCCCTCTCAGGGACAAACTTACAGTAGCTAGACAAATGAAGCTAACATATAAGTAGCATAACTGGGGCACATGGGTGATTCAGTTGGCCTAGCATCTGTCTTCAGCTCAGGTCATGATCTCAGAGTCCTGGGATTGAATCCCACATTGAGATCCCTGCTTGGTGGGGAGCCTGCATCTCCCTCTCCCTCTGCAGTTCCCCCTGATTGTGCTCTTGCTCTCTCTCTCTCTGTTAAATAAATCTTTTTTTTTTAAGTAGCTTAACTAATTTAATAAATACAGAAAAGACTAGAAACATTTTTCAGGTAGGTCAGGAACGTGGGAAATCAAGTTACAATTTTTTCACACTTTAAGCATGGAGTTGGAAGCAGGAAGTTAATTATATAGTCTAACATTTTAATGACATTTTCCTCCTTAAAAGAGATATATATGCAACACCAAGACCATGGCAGATTTTGGGGCAGGGCACCCTTTAACAGCAGTGAACATTGTTTTTTTTGTTTTTTAATATTTATTTATGATAGTCACAGAGAGAGAGAGAGAGGCAGAGACACAGGCAGAGGGAGAAGCAGGCTCCATGCACCGGGAGCCCGACGTGGGACTCGATCCCGGGTCTCCAGGATCGCGCCCTGGGCCAAAGGCAGGCGCCAAACCACTGCGCCACCCAGGGATCCCCAACATTGTTTTTACATAGCTGGAAGGAAGCCTTTACTTACAAAATTTTGCGTATTACAGCTTCTGCAGTCCTTTGCCTCTTAAGACATCTTCATTCTGTAATTGCTCAGGCCAGAAAATTTAGTGTCATCTTTGATTCCTGTTTCTTTCACAATCCACATATAGTCTATTAGGAAATCCTGTAGGCTCTGCCGTCAGAATACACCCATAATTTGACTGTTTCTCACCACACCTTTATTCCAAATACTCTGGAAGAAGCCACTGTGATTCCTCACCTAGGTTATGGCAATAGTCTTCTCTGTGGTGTCCCTGCTGGTACTCTTGCTTCCTCCTCCTCACCAGCCAGCAGGCTAGGCGGTCTTCAACACAGCACCCAGAATAATCTGGATAGGAAATGTAAGTCAGAACATGTCACTTCTTTGCTCAAAATCATTGGCTTCTCATCTTCTTCAGAATAAAAGTTCTTACTCTGGCTACAAGTCTCTGTGTCTTTACCACTTACTTCTCTGACCTCATCTCCTACCTATTCTCTACTGGTCTTCCCTGTTCTAGCCACACATTCTCACCCAAAAGGGTCTTTGCGTTTGCTCTGTACACTGGAGTTCTCTTCCTTCTATATCCCTTCCTTCAACTCTTTAATCAGAAGTCACCTTCCAGTGAAGTCTTCTCTGGTAACCCTGTATATTTCCAGATCCTAACATTTCATTGTCCACTGCCCTTCCTTTTTTTTTTTTTTTTTTTTAATTCCTTAGCATTTATCAAATGGCTATCATACCATGTAGCTTATTTAATATTACCTGTTGTTTCTCCATTAGAACTTAAGCTCCACAAGTGTATGCACTGGTGAGTCTCCATTGCTTAAAACAGTGCCTGACACACAGTACACTGTTAGATATTTGTTGAATGAGTGAATGAAACTCACTGTAATGGCATCTGTCTTGATTTCATAGCTAACTCTTGAAGGACAGACTAATTTCCAAGTTTTGTGAAGCTGTATTGAGGACTCCAGTACTTCCATATTACTAACAGTTTAATTTTATTAACAGAGCTTCCCACTCAGAAGCCTTCAGCGCTTATCTGTTACCTACAGAATAAAATCTGACTTGATACTAGCATACCTACTGCCATCTGACTCATCTCATTCTACTCTTATAATCTCCAGATAATACAAAACTGGTCTGCTTACAAAAGACTGTTTTTTCTCCACCTTTGTCCTTCTTACTGCCCCCTCATTTGTAATGCCCTCTCCTTGTTCCCCCTACAATCTAAAGCACTTCGGAGAGCTCGGTTTAGACCCACTCTCCCCTTCCTTACAGTAGTCTTTCACTAACTCAGCCCATATCCATCTCCTCTTTCCTCTTTGGTTTTTTTACTCTGTATTTGCTCTAGAAATTTGGCTTTGAATTACAGTTATTTTTAAATGATTGCTAGATATTTACTGAGAGCTATTATTTGTATAAAGTATTTTGCTGACAGTGGTATACAAAAATTTGAAGTCAAGATGCTGACTGTATGTAATCTTTAAAAATAAACAGCTTGATGCCTAAGCTTTACCCTGTATCTGTTACCTCAGAATTTCTGTGAGTGAAACCCAGGCATCAGTTTTTTTTAAAGTTCTCCAGGGTGTCCTAACATATAGCAAAAGTTCAGAACCATCAGCTTAAGGGAAAAGGCGATTTATTGGCTTCTTTCACTATTCTTTTTGTCTTTATCTTTAGTGCTCATTTCAGGGCCTGGGACCCAGTAAAGTGTTTTGTTGTTGTTTTGAGTGAATAAATAAACTGGTAGACACAAAGATCTGAACTGTAAAGAAAATATGTTACTCAGAATTCAGTAACATCTAGGCATTTGCTTGGGGGGAGGGAAAACTTAATTATCTATGTGTAAGTCTGTCTCATGTTAGCTCTTTAGATTCTTAAAGCAGTCCTAGATTTGCGCACATATTTTACCCACAGATGAAGAAACTAAGACCCAAGCAATTAAATGATAAAATTGGCATGTGAAACCACGTCTGACTCCCAAAGGTTTTAAAGAAAAGATAAAATTGGTAAAAAGATGTACCTTTAACTTAGAATGCCGTAACAGGCCAGATACGCATTAGGTCTTAACGTCAAAAGCTTCCTGTTTTCCACTGCTTTTGTGTCCATGCAGCAAAGGTTCTTACCACCAGACTCTGCCTTTTGAACTTTGGTCATTGCTCTCAGGCATCTGTATGTCACAGTGTTTGGTGTGGATTTTTCCTTAGTTTCTTAACTTGGTCTTCCTATTTCTAAAACAGTGCACTTTGTATATCTGGCACTTAGAATACTTTAGCTATCTGCCCAGTCACCTAGGATAGGGGGTGAAAGTGTGTATTATTTTAACACATGTAAGCTTCTAAGCAACAAGTTGCTTATGTGATCTTTTCAGTCATTTTTATCTTTTTTTCTAACTCATTAGAACATATCTCAGACTTTTTTACTTCCTCAGTTCTTGATATAGACATTTAGATCCTCTAATTAAAACAAATAGGGTCTTCTACCTCCTTCCATATGAATATCTATCCCATTTTTTATTTAAGGTAAGACTTTTTTTAATCTTCACTGAGGTTGAGCCAGTACTTAATTTTTTTTTCTGTTCAATAGTAGATGTCTTAAGGCTTACTACTGACTTTGAACTTCTAACACTTAAGATGTATTCTTGGAGATCTTTTTACCAACATGCTGAGATTTTGTATTAGGAGAATCTAGAATAAGAACAAAGAGATGATTTCCTTCTAACTTGGTGCATAGAGAAGTTAAAAGGGAGTAGTTGGGAAAGATTAACTAGAAAATAAAATAGACAAGAGCTGGGGCACCTGGGTAAGCTCAGTGGTTGAGCATCTGCCTCTGGCTCAGGTCATGTTCCTGGGATCGAGTTCCACATCAGGCTTCCCTCAGGGAGTCTGCTTCTCCCTCTGCCTATGTCTCTGCCTCTCTGTCTCTCTCATGAATAAATAAGTAAAGTCTTTAAATAAATAATTAAACTAAATAGACAAGAGATGATTTTTTAGTTCTTGTTTTATGCTTAAGTATGTCATGTTTATATACTGTTATACTAGGTGACATACAATGATGACCTGTTAAAAAATTATTCTGACACTTGTTAAAATAAGACTTTATTCAATATTTTTTCATTAGGGGAGAGAGCTAGACCTCAACTCCAAATGAGGCAAAGACAGCTGGGGATTTATAGCCATCAAGCAGAGTGAGGGGTTCAGTGGATAAAAAATTATTAAGAGGACACATCAAGGGTAGAGGGACTCTTGCTAAACAAATTTTTTTTTTTTTTTTTTTTTTTGCTAAACAGATCTAATAGGATTCTGACTAAAGACAGATTGAGGACTTACAAATCAAAGGTGGGGGATAAGGAACTTGATCACATATCAAAAGTGGGAGAATTTCACTAAACTAAGAATTCTTGTTAGGACTGGGTTAGGTAGGCCATAGATAGGATGGAGCCAAGATGGGCCTACCTAAGAGGGCTCAGAGGACCCTGACAAACATTTGGTCAAGGAGAGACTTTGGTACTCCATGTATGTTATATAATTACTATAATAAGTTTTCAAGCAGTTATTCTCTAGAGTTGATAGAAGTTTTCAAAATGAAATTGCTGGGAGCATCTTTTTGCTAGATGGGATGCTGCCCAATTCATGAATCATTTAATAAAGCCAATTAGATCTTCCATGAATGAATGAGTGAATGAAATTGCTCTACTTAAAACAAACTTGCCTGCTTTCCCTACCTATTGTCTATATCTGACAAAACTTTAATTGGTTGCTAATAAAGAAAACAGTTTCTAAGAACTACTTTAGTATGGCTTTTAGAAGAGTAAACAAAGCAAATTACTTGAAACTGCCATCATTTGTTTTTTGCGAAATTGATCCTAATTTAAGACATATGTCTTATGCTTTTAAGTGTTTGCCCTTACTGATAAGGATAATAAACTATATACAGCTAAATTTTTATTTTTGAGTACATTCTGGGTCTCTACAATGTCTCTAGTTCTAAATTAGGAAAATAATATTTATTTGAAATTTTAAAAAACAGCTAACAGTAAGCTCTTTAATGAAACCAATATTCCATTTGGTCCTAGAGATCTCTGAAAACATATTTTTTTTCCTAGAATTATAACCCCAAATTAAACTCTGACTAGCCTTTCAGAACCCTCAGCTATAAGGGATTTTGTTTATTTGATAAAGGCACTGAAACTGGAATTCTAGAGCTTTGATACTATCATAAATACATGTCAACAGCTTGGAACTTGCCTATTAAATTATTGCCCCCCCATGGGATCCCTAGGTGGCGCAGCGGTTTGGCGCCTGCCTTTGGCCTAGGGCGCGATCCTGGAGACCCAGGATCGAATCCCACATCGGGCTCCCGGTGCATGGAGCCTGCTTCTCCCTCTGCCTGTGTCTCTGCCTCTCTCTCTCTCTCTCTCTCTCTCTCTCTCTCTCTCTGTGACTATCATAAATAAATAAAATTTAAAAAAAATAAAAATAAAAAAAAAATAAATTATTGCCCCAGACAGTTTATCGTTGATAGACCGAAAGCTTTAGAATGAGATGAAAAAATGAACCACATTGAGGCAAGGTACATTTAAAAAAAATTCATTCTTGTCAAAATAACATGATGAGGGGCGAGTTGCCCTGGGTGGCTCAGTTTGTTAAATGTCTACCTTCAGCTCAGGTCACCATCCTGGATTCCTAGGATCAAGGCCGAATCCATTGGGGCTCCCTGCTCAGCAGGGAGTCTGCTTCTCCTCCCTCTGGATGATATTTAAAATACAGTTTTTAATAGATGTAATGTTGAAAGATGTGGAGTTATTAAAAGATTAATAAGCTAAAAACCTAAGTTTTATAGATTTTCTAAATGTCTTTTAATACATTTTCTAAAGTTTATTAAAATATATATGAAAATTAACAAAATTAAGCAGTTTCTGGGGAACAGTAAGGTATATTACTTTCTCAGTTTGATGTTTAAACTTTCAGTACACATATTAGTAACGTAATAATGAAATTTTTATCCTTGCAGTGATTAGGTATTTTTATTTCCCCCTTTTGGAGAGGTGAAAAGACAAGGAGAATGGGAGGAAACTGAAATCTAGGAATACTTTTATAGATTCTAAATTTCCCCTTTATAGGTTAGAAACATAATATAGAAGATTCCATGAACTTAACATTATTGGAGTATTTAAGCATATGAAGGACTGGAATTGTGTATAAGACTTGGGTATTTTCCCTTTAAAATATTTGTGCAGGCACCTGGCTGGCTCAGTCAGTGGATCATGGGACTCTTGACTTTGGCCATGATCTTGGGGTTGTGAGATGGATCCTCATGTCAGGCATCATACTGGGCATGGACCCTGCTTAAGATTCTCTTTCTCGCTTTCCCTCTGCCCCTCCCTTCCTCTAAAAAATAAATAAAAATAAAAATTTGTTAAAAACTTAAACTATATACACGGTGGCGTGCCCAGCTGGCTCAGCTGGTGGAATGTGTGACTGTTGATCTCTGGGTTGCAGGTTCAAGCTCCCCGTTGGGTGTTGAGATTAGTTAAAAAAATATATTTTTAAAAATAAAACCTAGGTGGAATTATTATCTTTCACTGCAGATGAATGCTATGTGCAGTGAAACTTACTTTATGGAATAGGGATTTATTTTAAAAGCCTTGTTTTAAAAGCCTTATTTAAAAGCCTTGTTAACAGTTAAGTTTTTGTTCAACTAGAACCTCCATACCAGTGATTCTCAACTAGGCTGGGGATGACATGCCTCCCCTCTATGGGATATACCTGCTTTCAACTTTCTTCCCCCACCCCAGTCTTAAAAATGACTGACACAGGGATGCCTGGGTGTCTCAGTGGTTGGGTGTCTGCCTTCAGCTCAGGGCATGATCCTGAGGTCCCGGATCCAGTCCCACATTCAGCTCACTGCAAGGAGCCTACTTGTCCCCTCTGCCTGTGTCTCTGCGTCTCTCTGTGTGTCTCTCGTGAATAAATAAAATAAAATCTTTAAAAAGAATGACTGACTAAATCAGTTTTTAGAAGTATCATCCCTCATCTGTAGTGCAGCAAAAATATTTTTGCAGTCACTGCTTAGCCATTTCTCTTTCCCCTTGTACTTCTACCACTGATTTTGTTTACCTCTACCAAATGTCATCGTTTTCACCCAGTTTTGAAGCTAGATAATACTGATTTTTGAAGTTATTATTTCATTGCGTTTATCCCTTCCAACTTTTTTTTCAATTACAGCTTTTATAAGCAAAGTTTTGACTCAATTCCTGGTTTTAAAAAAGAAATTCTAAAAGGACTAGGCTAAATCCATGTGATACTATGCTAAAGATAATCCTGAATTTTAATACTTGTTACTACTGCATAGTATAGGTGATTGTCCAGTTCCAGGTCCACCACTATACAAGTATGTGACCTTATACAAGGCACTTACACTCTCTGAACTTATTCCTTTTATGGTGGGGATAATAATAATTCCTTGCCTGTCTGCTTATACAAGCTGTTTTAAGATCAAAGAAAAACTGGTTATGAAAGAGTTTTGTAAACAATAAAATAGTAGTCATTCATTTACATTCCTAGCATGTGCCAGGTCTCAGTTCTGGGTATACAGCAAGGAACAAACATAATGAGTTCTTATGTTCTGTGCCAGGGTTTGGCAAATCTGATCCACTGCATGTTTTATATAGACTATAAGCTAATGGTTTTTGAATGGTTGGGGGGAAAATCACAAGAAAAATATTTTATGACTTCTGAAAGTTAACATGACCAAATTAGAGTATTCAAGATAATGTTTTAATTACCTCAGTGTCAGAGAGGGTGTGGAGGGTGTGCCTGAGTGGCTCAGTTGGGTAAGCATCTGCCTTCTGCTCAGGTCATTATCCCACAGTCCCATAATCGAACCCTGAGCCCCTTGTCCGGCTTCTTGCTCGGTGAGGAATCTACTTTTCCTTCTCCCTCTGCCACTCCCCCTGCTTGTGCTGTTTCTCTGTAAAATAAATAAAATCTTTTAAAAAATAATTAGTTCAGTGAGGGTAATCTTTTCACAATGTATATGTTTATTAAATCACATCATAGACTTAAAATGTCTTACAACATTATTTGCCAATAATACCTCAATTAAAAATAAGTAAATAAATAAAACTTATTGGAACACAGTTTTGCTCATTTGTTTACATTTGGGACTGAGACCATGTGGCCCATGTAGCCCTAAAAAAGTTCACTGTCTGGTGTTTTACATTAGCAGTTTGCTAACCTGTACTCTGTTCTTGGAATTCTTTTAGGAGTGTTGAGCAAGGAACATTATTAGTTTATTATTATTTTTCTTTAGAAAGAGGGCAGAGGAAGTGGGGGAGAGGGAAAGAAAATCTTAAGCAGGCTCCACGCCCAGCATTGAGCCCTATACGAGGCCTGAGATCATGACCTGAGCTGAGATCAAGAGTCCAGCACTTAACCAACTGAGCCACCCGTGCATCCCTGTAGTTCAGTAGTGACAAGTTCCATGAAGAAGCAAGTAAGTGGGGTAGAATTGTAAAGGGCGCAGAAAGTGTCATGGTTAATTTGTATATAGGAGTCAGGAAGTCAGAAGGTGACATTTGAACAGAGACTTGAATGAAGAGAGATGCTCTGACAAAAGAGTTTCTGGCAAAAGGAACAAGAAATGCAGTAGTCCTGAGGCAGGAGTATAGCTGTAAGGTCTAGCAACTAGATAGTAGAGGGTGAGGGAGCCAAAGTTTGAAGGGCCTTGGAGACCATGGAGCAGATTTTAGATTTTTTTTTTTTTTAAGATTTTATGTAATTATTTGAGAGAGCAAGAGGGCCTGAGCTGGGGGAGAGGCAGCCTCCTCATTGAGCAGGGAGCCCAATATGGGGCTTGATCCCAAGACCCCGGGATCATGACGTGAGCTGAAGGAAGACAATCAACTGAGCCACTCAGGCGCTCCAGACTTTAGATTTTTATTGAGAATATATAAATGTAGCATTAAGATTTTAACTACTATTTCAAGGTATTTTTATGGTATTGTTAGAGTGAGAGAGAAATCATCTTGCCACATCAAAGTCTATTGTCAGACTGCCAAATGCTAAGATTTATCTAATACTAAGTAGTCCACTGTTTTTAGTAACTCTTAGAAAATAACATGAGCATGGTTGACCATAACAGTGTTTTGAGATACACCTTTGGCATTTAATAATGACTACATTCTTTTTCACCATTCATTTAGAATTTCACCCTTGCCGATGCTTATGTCTTCAACTCTCACCAAGTTTTTTTTTTTTTTTTTTTTTTTTCTCACCAACTTTCATTTAAAAATTGAGGGATGGGGCAGCCCCGGTGGCGCAGCGGTTTAGCGCCGCCTGCAGCCCGGGGCGTGATCCTGGAGACCCAGGATCGAATCCACATCGTGGCTCCGTGCATGGGGCTTGCTTCTTCCTCTGCCTGTGTCTCTGCCTCTCTCTCTCTCTCTCTCTCTCTCTCTGTCTCTCATGAATAAATAAAAACTAAAATCTTAAAAAAAAAAATTGGGGGATGTTTTCGTGTTTTAATTGGACATTTTTCCTATTCTTGGTATTCTCAGATTTATGGGGATTAATTGTTTTTCTAGCACTTTAATTATGTCTTCAGCACTTAAAGCTGGACTTACACACTACTACTTGATATTCTCCCCTCCTCTGACTTTTGTGCTCTTTGTAGGCATTTTTTTCCTTTAGAAAATGGAAGCAAGCTTTTAGTTTACCTTTTTCTTTGAATATCTTCCCTTCATTTAACCAATTAACTATCCTGTACTTTCTAGCATAAGGCACAGTGCAGCTAGGAAGTTAATAAGGCTAATAAGCTCATGGTCAAAAAGCATGTGCAAGTATAACTTTAAGAAGCCTTCCTTGTTGCTTTTAGCATTTTACTAACTTCACTTTATCCTGTCCTGTAGCTTCCTTGACCCATTGCTTTCAGTTTTGATGTCACTCCAAAACTTTTATCTTGTTTATGTCCTCTTTCACCTTTTTTTAAAGACTTTTTAATTTTTAAGTAATCTCTGTACCCAGTGTGGGGCTCAAATCCACAACCCCAAGATCAAGAGTTGCATGCTCTGCTGACTGAGCCAGCCAGGTGCCCCTGTCCTTAAAAACTTAATTTATTGGATAAGAGATGTTGGCATGCTTCTTTTGATTTTTAAAAATTTAAAAATTATCTTTAACATACAAGTAAGGAAGTAATGGGTGAGCTAAATAAGGGAATTAAGAAGTACAAACTTCCAGGAAAAAAAAATTTCTGTTTATCATACAAGTAATTTATATTCCTTGTATAACTTTTTGAACCTAGAGATAAGCCAAAAAAGGAAAGAAAAATAACTTGTAATACCAGAGGAAGTCCTAATTAAAATTAGTAGTTATACTTGTATGTAAATATATTTGCTTTTAATACAACAGGGATATATCATTGTGTGAACTTTTTTCACTTAACAGCATATGATAAACATCAAACCTACATTAGCAGAGAGAATGCTTCTCAGACTTTTTTGCTCTCAGGACCCCTTTAATACTCTTAGGAATCAAGTTTTATTTATATAGCTTGTGTCTACTTAATAGATATTAAAACAAGAGATTTTTAAAGCATTAATTCATTTAAAACCATAATTAGTTAAAAAAACATAATTAATCTATGTTAACATAAATGATTGGTATTTTGTTTTTAAAACAAAAACTTTATTTTCGGGCAGCCTGGGTGGCTCAGCGCTTTAGCGCCGCCTTTGGCCCAGGGTATGATCCTGGAGACTCAGGATCGAGTCCCATATCAGGCTCTCTGCATGGAGCCTGCTTCTCCCTCTGCCTGTGTCTCTGCCTGTCTCTCTCTATTTCTCTCATGAATAAATAAATAAAATCTTAAAAAAAACAACAACAACTTTATTTTCCAAAACAAAAAAAAAAATTAGTGAGAAAAGTAGCACTATTTTACATTTTGCATATCTTTTAAATATCTATATTCAGTTTCTTGTGCTGTGTTATCTTAGTTTGTACGTATTGTTTTCTCTGACTGGAATGCCGTCCTTAGTATTTACTCATCCTTCAGTCTGTCTCAAACCTCACCATATCAAAGGCCATCCCATCAGCCCTCCTTGTACACATATGTAGAGTTGATTACATTTTCTTGGTGCCTCACTGTGGCCTTTAATACTTGCTTGCTGTATTATGATCTATGTGTGAGGTCCTTGAGGACAGTGACAATCTTATTCAGTCTTTAATCTTTATTTACTCTTAACTTCTCTTTCTAGGTACTCAGTAAATGTTTGTTAAATGGATGAATTATTATTATTATTTTTAAAGATTTTATTTATTCATCCATGAGAGACACAGAGAGAGAGGCAGAGACACAGGTAGAGGGAGAAGCAGGCTCCATGCAGGGAGCCCGATGTGGGACTCGATCTCAGGTCTCCAGGATCACGTCCTGGCTGAAGGCGGCACTAAACCGCTGAGCCACCCAGGCTGCCCCTGAATTATTATTTTTTTTTAACATGCATTGTTTAGTTCATTGATTATCCAAATGACTGTTCTTTTGATTAAGCTAAGTCCATCAGGTTTTATAACTTTCTTTTTAAGAGTGAGGGGAGAGAAAGAGAGAGAGAATCTTAAGCAGGTTCCATTCCCTGGAGCCTGACATGGCCTCAGTCTCACAAACAAGAGATCATACATAGCATAAGCCAAAATCAAGAGTTAGAGATGCTTAACCAGATGAGCCACCCAGGAGCCCCAGATTTTGTAACTTTTGAAAATTTGGGGATAACTTCAAGAATAGTATCTTGAATTTTCAGTTTGATAACTTTTACCATTACCTATTCAAACAGTTTGTTACATATGTAGTTGTAAAATATGGCTGTAATTTTACTCTTCTTAGGGAATATTCTTTTTGAGTTACATATGAATATATTTTTGAACACTTAAATTTTCTTGACTGAAGGGAGTTTCGCGATTATGTAAGGGTTTATGGAAATGCACCTTGACAGAATGGGATACACTATAGCCACTCAGCAGATTTACCACAAATAGACTAAAAAATAGATTTACTCTCAGAGTAGGCTTACTAATTTCTTAAGTGAGTGATTGACAACAACAGTTGATGAGGACAGAAATATGATTAACTGAACATGCCAATGCAAATATCCACAGTTGGCTTTCCATATGGGAACTGCTGTAGTATGATTTTCATGAGTTGAGCAGCATTTCTTGTTTCCTAATTAGAACTGCTCTTTTTATTGTTGCTTCAGTTAATGTAGGAGCTTTATGGACTATTCTTCTTAATCCCCACCAGTTTTCATCTCAGAAAAATAATACATTATCTGTAATTACCCTGTCATGGCAGGGTTCTCAAACTTTATGTACATAGAATATTCTAAGGTTTTTGTGGTATGGTTTCCTCATCTCTGCTTCCACAGCCCACATACAGGTTTTGTTTCATAAGTCTTAAAAAATCAGGTAGAGTTTTGTAGCTCAAAGAAATTTTGCAGATCTTCTCATTGTTTTTAGGAGTTGGATTATAATGAGGAAATTCAGGACCAAAAAAGATTAGTAATGTTTCTAGAATTATAAATCTGGTTAGTGGGCAGCCTGGGTGGCTCAGCAGTTTAGCGCTGCCTTCAGCCCAGGGTGTGAGCCTGGAGACCCGGGATCGAGTCCCACATCGGGCTCCCTGCATGAAGCCTGCTTCTCCCTCTGCCTGTGTCTCTGCCTCTCTGTGTGTGTGTCTCTCATGAATGAATAAATAAAATCTTTAAAAAAACTTTAAAAAAAATAAAAATAAATAAATCTGGTTAGTTAATGGACTGACACAGCCAGTAATTAGAATCCAGGTTTTCCAGTCTACCTTGCTCCATCAGTCAGTAGGCCTTTCCTGACTAAAGAGATAAGTTTGTCCATGGAACAGCTTTTATTTTTCTTAGAATATGAGTGAAGTCATACAAGATCTGTATAAACCTAAAGTTGTAAAGTATTTTTCATCTTCTTCTAATTCTCTTCTCAGTTTCCAGCCTTTTCTTTTTTTTTTTTTCAAAAAAAAATTTTTTTTAAGATTTTATTTATTCATGAAAGACAGAGAGAGAGAGAGAGGAACAGACACAGGTAGTGAGAGAAGCAGAGAGAGAGAGAGAGAGGAACAGACACAGGTAGTGAGAGAAGCAGGCTCCATGCAAGGAGCCTGACGTGGGACTTGATCCCCTCTGGGATCACAGCCTGGGCTGAAGGCGGCACTAAACCGCTGAGCCACCTAGGCTGCCCATCCAGCCTTATTTTCAAATGACTCTTGAGAGGGTTTTTTTTGCTTAAGAATGGTTTGACTTTAGGGCACCTGGGTGGCTCAGTTGACTAAGTGTCCAATCTTGGTTTTGACTCAGGCCGTGATCTCGCGGCTGTGGGATTGAGCCCTTCAGAGGGCTCTGCTCAGTGCAGTCTTTCAGGTTCTCTCTCCCTCTCACTCACTCACTGTCTCTCAAATAAATAAAATCTAAAAAAAAAAAAAAAATGGTTTAACTTTGATGATAGCCTTATTTGATTGTGTCAGCCAGAACTTAAAACTGAAGGAAATGAAGGGGTCAACAGAGGATGCCTATTTGGAAAGCAGGGCTCAGTTTATTGGTAGATATATCATGTTCCTCTTTGCCCCTCATCAATGAGTTGAATAATCTTCATACTCATTATCACATCAAAAATTAGGGAATTTTCAACATTCTTTGTGTCACAGTGTGTTAGAATTATACTGCAAGACTCATTTGAGGTCAGACCTATTGCTAACAACATAATTATATATGTATATTGCTGAATGATACCCCAAATTATCTTTTCTTTTAAATAGGTTTGTATATTCTTTGTGGTTCGCATTTGACTTGATGAGAGCTAAGAGAGTAAATTATATGGCAGACTGAGCACATGGTTTCACCTCACCTTTTGTGCCAAACCTTATTAGGATGAAAAGAGTAGGGAAAAATAGAATAAGGGGAGAAATGAACTAGTGAGTGTTTAAAAAATTAGAGCACCATCATTGGACCAGAATTTTTTAGCAATTCTTCATAGAAAGAAAGCAGAATGGTAACTATATGGGGGGCAAAAGTAAGGTCAGAAGAAATCATAACCCAAAATACATCAAAGAAAACTGTTACAGAAGTAGGTACCATTTGGAGGAACTCCATTTAAGGAGGAAGAAGGAAAGGACTCAGAACAATTTTGATGTAGATTAATTGGGGAACTGTTCTGTAAGCTAACTGTACCACTTGGCTCCTCTTTTCTCTCCCATTTGGCCTAAACCAAAGACAAAAATGCATTTGTCCTCAGAATACAACATTGAGAGTGAGCACTGAGAACAGAGTCAGAGCAATGTCCCAGGTAGCCTCTGGTCCTTATGAGGCTCCCTCAGAAATTAATCTGCTCATAACCACTCCTAATACCCAGCAGCAATTCTACTTTTTCTCTCCCCTGCAATCACTAGAGACAAACTGCAGGTAAACAGAACAGGCAAGCTAAATTAAATTCGAGTAGGTGTTCCGTTTCCATTTGTGGAAAACCAGTACTAAAAAGCTCCAAACTCAAAAAGTAGATCTAAAGTCTTAGGAAACAGACTATTGAGCAAAACTTTAAAGTCAGTATATAGTTAATACCTTCAAGGAGACTCAAGAGATTATTATACACACAAAAATAAAAGTCTTGGCAATTAAAAATAGAATGGTTACAATAATTATCTGAATAGCAAAGTCGACATAAATGAAGACATTTTAGTGAATTGAAAAAATGGGGCTCTGAGGCCTTCTTCCCAAATAAAGTATATAATGACAAAAGATAAAAATATAGAAGAAAAAATGAGATATGCAGGTTAGATCCTAAGATTTCAACACCCATCTCTAATTAGTAGATCCAGAAATGTAGAAGGCATTAGGGGACAGGAGATGGAGTTAGAAGGAAAAACAGGAAAAATATTGTTTATAGTACCTTCAGGACCTTTAGTACAGTGTTTAATATTTTAGGTGATAGAAGTCATCGTTGTCTTGTTTTTAAGATTAGGGATACTGCTTGCATTATTGCATCATTATTAGGTATGCTGTAGAATTTGGGTAGATAAATCCTTTTTCAAGTTCAGGAAGTTTATGCCTACCCAAAATTAGTGGTTTTGTTGCTTTATGATATTTGAGTGTTGAATTTTTTTTTCCAGCACGAGTTAAGAGAATCACAAGGGTTTGCTCCTTTATACTGATTTATTAATATTGAACCATCATTGCATTGGGATAAACACTATAAATGCAACTTGGTATCCTACCAATTTACTGATATATTTGCTTAAATGCTTTCTTTTGTGACTAGTATATTTTGACCAAAAACTGATTATTCAACTTTTTAAAGAAAAATAAACTTAATCAGAGCAGCGTGGCTATCCCTGAATCCTATATTGATGATAAAAGCTTTGAGATGTTTGTGAAAAACTCTGAAGGCTTCTAAACAGTAAAGATTTAAACAGGTAGTATTATTTCAAGGAATGTGATCAAATTTTTGTAATCTGTTAATTCCTTCTCCTTTTATATATTATTTTATTTATTTCTCTTTAGGTACGCATAGCTGCTAAATTCATCACTCATGCACCCCCAGGAGAATTTAATGAAGTGTTCAATGGTGAGTTAACATTAGTATTTTAAGCTCTCCTAAATTACATATAAGCTGTCTCTTTTAACCTTACAGCACATTATAACTATAGCTAAGGAAATCACGATTCAAACAGGCTAAAATAACTTATCCAATGTGACTTAGCTAGTTAAATGTCAGCAAGGATTCAAGGACTGAGTCAAAAGCAAATTCTTAACCCATAAACTGTATACCTATCTTATGCGAGAAAAGATTTGAAGTAGTTTAATATGCATAAGTAGAGAAGCAATACTAAATTGTTTCCATAGTTTTATATCTATCATTATATAAACCATAGCTTAAGCTTCTTCAGTACTTTCACTCAAGACATATCCCTAGGATATATAGGACACTTTCTAGAGTCATTGGGGCTAAACTGACTGCATCTGGGAACTTTGTTATATATACAGCTTCCAGCATTAACAACTTACTTAGATTTCTCATTTAGGGCAGCCTGGGTAGCTCAGCGTTTAGCGACGCCTGATTCAGCTCAGGGCATGATCCTGGAGACCTGGGATTGAGTCCCACGTCAGGCTGGTTGCATGGAGCCTGCTTCTCCCTCTGCTTGTGTCTCTGCTTCTCTCTGTCTCAGTCTCTCATGAACAAATGAATAAATCTTTAAAAAAAAAAAAAAAGATTGGAGGTGAAGTTGGGTAATCTGTTTTTATCAAGTTCAATTCTGAGTCACAGCCAGTTTGGGAACCGCTATTCCAGTACATTTTGTGACCTTCCGTGTTATTCACTGGCTTAACGTATAGAATGAAAAATGTATGAGGCATCTTGAACTTATGATAAAGTCAGTCATTACAATCCCATTTTAAGTTGTTAAACTCATCATAAAGTTTTTTGTGCATCTTAACTCATTTGAGTAAACACGTATTTTGAAATTCTAGTTTTACATTAAATGGCTACCTACTTAAGAGGAACTATGTGGGGATGCCTGGGTGGCTCAGTGGTTGAGCATCTGTCTTCAGCTCCGGGTGTGATCCTGGGGTCCTGGGATCAAGTCCCACATCAGGCTCCCTGCATGGAGCCTGCTTCTCCCCTTGCCTATGTGTCTGCCCCTCTCTCTGTGTGTCTCTCATAAATGAATAGATAAAATCCTTTAAAAAAAAAAAAGGCAATTATGTGATACTCATCTGTGCTTTGCCCAGAGCCCCATACATCATAGGATAATCAGTAATCTCCACTTACTAAAATTAATTATGTAGAGAAAAAGTAACCAGGAAAACATATAAAATGTTTACTGTAAGGGGTAAATAATAGAATAGAAATAAATTCAGACATTCTTCCTTATAGACTTGTTTGTGGATTTTGAACACTAATATAATAGCAAGAGAAACAAATGCAGCCTTGTTTTCTCTAGTCTTTTTTCCATATCAACCAAATATAAATTTTCAACAACTGAGCTCTTAGGAAATTTTCCTTTGACTTGAACTTTATCCAGCTGATTAGCTCAGATGAATTCTTGTCTTAACAAAATTAATGGCCTTTGTAGTTAGAAGTCCCTTGTTTTATTTCTGACAACTGGATGTACTTTGCAGGAATATCATGAGAATAATTGATATGAAAGCATTAGATTAAGAATTGGCAAGCTACTGAAAAAAAAATTGGCAAGCTACTTGTGGCATGAGGGTTGGTTTTTATTGGCATGCTACACATTGGCCTCTGTCGGTCTCTTTTTTGGAAGCCCTAAGAGTCCGTGGCCTTTGGCTTTTAATTAGTCTTCCCTATTGGAGTTAGTGCTTGGTAGTTTCTTTTATAACAAGGACCCTCCTCTTCCAAAAGAAGAGTGACTAGACTCTTGACACACAGCTTTTTAAAAGGATATACTTTTATATTAGATTCTTCATAGAAAAATATATTCAGTAATTTCACTGCCACTGACTGATTTTTCACAGTTTTCTTGGTCTGGTGTTACAAAAAACTTCCCATTCTTTTTTTTTTTTTTTTTTTTTTTTAAGATTTTATTTATTTGCTCATGAGAGACAGAGAGAGAGAGAGACAGAGACAGAGACACAGGCAGAGGGAGAAGCAGGCTCCATGCAAGGAGCCCGATGTGGGACTTGATCCTGGATCTCCAGGATCATACCCCAGGCTGCAGGCGGCGCTAAACCTCTGCGCCACCGGGGCTGCCCAGAAACTTCCCATTCTTAATCTCATTTTAAAAGATTCTTTAGGCCAGCCCGGGTGGCTCAGCGGTTTAGCACTGCCTTCCACCCAGGGCCTGATCCTGGAGACCCAGGATCGAGTCCCACGTCAGGCTCCCTGCATGGAGCCTGCTTCTCCCTCTGCCTGTGTCTCTGCCTCTCTCTCTCTCTGGGTCTCTCATGAATAAATAAATAAAATCTTAAAAAATAATAATAATAAAATAAAAGCTTCTTTAGATACAAAATTAGGAGTCCTAACTATAACTTTAAGTCATGTTTTTCATTTGCTATGAAATTCTTTGAGAAGCTATTGTTATTGTGTCACAAATAATTACATGCAAATCTATTAGCATCTGTTCATTTGCATTTTTAGGATTTCTGTGTGTATATATATATCTGAAGACTAACTTGCAAAACCTAATTTTTAAAAAACTTCTGAAGTTTGTCCTCTACTGAACATTTTAATTTTAACATCTTTTAACATTTTTTTCCTTCTCAGATGTCCGGCTACTACTTAATAATGACAATCTCCTCAGGGAAGGGGCAGCACAGTAAGTATCTTTCGAAATCCACTTATATATTATTTTAATTTTGTATAAACTATGTTGATAATAAATTTGCATCTTGAAAATTAAGTTTGAAATACTTTAATAAAAGCAGTTGGTTTTAGCAGTTTTAGTTGTTTTAACTTGAGAAAGTATGCCCCCCCATGCTATTTTCATCCTTAAAGCTTATTATATATATGATCTTATTTTTCTTTTTGCCCAGATTTTCCCTGTTAAAGCAGAGTTTAATATGTGCTGTTAGGGTATCCACTGTACTCCTTTTCATGTTGAATTTTGTTTTAAACTGCTAATGATAGATTAGGCTGCTATTGAGGAATAATGTTTCTCAAATTGGCACAAAATAGTAGATATTCATAAAGTGCTGTAATAGATTAATCATAGAATAATAGCATGATTATTCAACTCAGTCATTGATTCCTTATCATTATCAGGCTAATTAATCTTTTTAAAATAGCACTTTCATTTTATCTTTGTCCTCAGAAACATAGTAATCTATGTTTTTATTTTCTTCCAATCTAAATACTAGTTTTCAAGGCCCCTTGTTATCTGGATTTATCACTACTCTCCTTTACATATAAAATTCTATTTCAATGACTATCTATCTAATTGTCCCGGAGTTCCTTTGTAAAGAGGAAACCAGAAAAGGATGATGACTGGAAAAGGGTGGGTAGAGAGGTTGGGACAAGGATTTTGATGTAGAGCAACAGATAATTATTATAAAAGCATTTGGTATGATAAATAGCTGGTTTAGATTTTAGCTATAGAAAATTATCCTAAGAGCTTCTGCCTGGAAAACAAGCATCCTCTGCCCTGTCTATGGTGCTTTTTTGGAACTCATCTGGGACCAGATTCTACAAACCCTAACATTTGTACAGCATCACTATAATTGTGATGAATGATATTCTCATTTTATATTGATTTAGACACACACCAAAGATACATTCTAATGCTGGTTTCTCTTAGATGCACAGAATGCCACAGAAAAAGGCATTCATGATTTGGTAGTTCAACCTGTCTATTCTCTGCCCTATCATTGAAAGAACCTCATCTATATTTTGTCAACAGATGATTATCCAATCTAAATGCTTCTAATAATAAGGAATTCACTATCTCACAAGGCAAGTTCCTTGCTGCCATTAATTTGTCTTAGTTTTATCCTTGAGAGCTACCCAAAATAAATCTCTGTATTTCATGTGATAAACTAGTGCTAAAGAGGAGATGGGGAGTAGAATGCCAAGACCCAAGACTGATTGCATCCTAAGCCTACTGTCCCATTTCCAATTAGGAATGATAGTAGAATTTAGTGTTTAGTTCAGATGCTTTATTTTGCCCCAATAACAAAGCTTTGTTTTTATAAATATTCTGGCTCTTACAGACTCTAGATTTTCAGAGAACGCTCTTACTAAAGGAGAGCTGTCTTATGCCCAAATATGTGATTTTCCACAGGGATGAAAATTTTAGTTTTTTGTTTTTGTTTTTTCTGTAATGAGGTGCTTCAGTCCCTTGGCCATAGTCCTCATAGTAAGCACTCAGTAAATGTTTCAATAATCATCATCCTCATCATTATTGCTTTTTATGTAAAATGAAAGAAACCTGAATGACTTCGGATTTACTCTCTTTCCTGGATTTTCACCTATGCTTTTGATCTCTAGAACCATTCGCTGGTAATTCCCAGCCCTTCCAAACTAAGTAGGGTGTTGTCAGCCATGTTAAAGAGAGGATTTTATTCTGGAAGAGAGGGCAAACTATCAGTGTTTTGAGCAGAGAATGACTCGATTAGATTATATTTTAGAAAAATCACTGGCTGCTATGCAGGGGGGCAAAGATTGAAGTAAGATGAGTAAGAAGACTTATTGTAGTAGTGCATAGATAAATGGCAGTGGTTTAGACTAGAGTGGTAGTAGTATGGGTGATGAGAAGAAATCATATTCTGAGTATGTATTCAAGGTAGAACTTACAACATTTACTGATGGGATTGCATGTGAAATTTGAGAGAAAGAAGAATCAAGGATGATCTCGATCTCAAGTTTTTGGCCCACACAACTGGTAGAATGGAAATACCATTTTCTTGAGATGGGATTAAATGTTAATAAAGTTTGGTATTGGTGTTTGTTATCTGTAGTCTTAGGATGTATCTTAGAATAGAATATGTATTTACTCCCTATTCCTTAAGCTTTTCTAGAAAAAAAAAATCCACTTTCCACAAGCATTTAATTTATGTTCTTTTCTGAAGAACCACTGTGCTTAGGACTCATTTTGCTAATGGGGATGTGGTGTTAAGAGAAAATGATTACTTAAAAAATAACAATAACCTAAAAATGAAAAGACTGAAGATTAGCTTTAAATATCTGTTTCTTTGGTTTATCTTGAAGTCTAGGGAGAGTTTAATAGTCTGCTTAAAAACAGTGGTCTCATAGGTGTTTTAGTAGGTTAAAATTGGGCTGTAGAGGTGTTTAATTCTTCCCTCGGCAAGTGAATTCTGAGAGAAGACTGATACTTTTTAAGTATATTAGGCTTTCTTACACTCCAGCATATTTCCATTTTTCTTTCACTTTACCTTTTTGCTTACTTTGTAAGATGTACCAGGGAGCCATTGAAAATGGCTGTAAATGTAGTCCTATAAATGTAGCACTGGACAAGTAAACAGTAATATTAGGCATTCACTTTAATTATTCATATCCCCCTTTTCAGATAATCTCTTCTGCCTTAAGCTCTCGGCTGAGACTTGACTCACGCTTAGCCCTTATTCTCTTCCCCATGTCTGATGTCTTCCAGTACATTTAATTGTGGTCTGTACTACCTGCCCTATCTCAGAAAGCCCAGAATAAAGACAGCATTGCTAAAATAGTGCATCAGTTGAAGATTTTTTTTTTTTTACTTACTGAAAGCTTCTGTCCAAATGATTAAAGCTGTTGGTAATTCACAAAAACTGAATTGCTTAAAATTTAGGAATAGTCAGGGGAGTGGGGGTACTGATGGAGCTTAGGAGTGGAGAGGAAAGGGTAATTTCAGAGTTTAGGGCATGTCTGAGATTTCTGTGGAGAAGAGGTACTTCAGAAAGCTGGAAGGCATTTGGAAAACACCAGTTTCCTAGAGAGAAAGGGAGAGAGCACAGAGGGTGTTTTCACATTCTCTTTCACTATTACTTGAATTGCCTTTGTGTTTATATATAATTCTACCCCCCCCCTTTTTTTTTTTAAACAGTGCATTTGCCCAGTATAACATGGATCAGTTCACGCCTGTGAAGATAGAAGGATATGAAGATCAGGTAATGATGGTTCTTTTAGTAGGCTGTGCCTGGATGGTAGTAGAAATTTTATAAATCAAAGCATGTGTCTGAAGATCAGATCCTGAATAAATTCATATCTTAGTTTTCGTAGCTTTCATAATACTAGGAGTTTCTTTGATAGGAAAAGGGAGCTGCCCCTAACAAGAATAGTGAAAATAAGACTTGAGTTTTACACAGATTTTATAGCTGTGTGTAATTCTCCTTGGTAAGAATAATGGGAGACACCAAATTTGACATTGTATAGGAAAACAGGCATCCTTATTCAAATAGAGGAACAAAGGAAAGAATTCCATTATTATCATAGTTATTAACATTATATAACAGGACTTTGCAAATTTAAAATGTACATTTCAAAGGCAATATGTCACTAAATACCAAATGCTTTTTAAAATCTGAATCTTGGGATCCCTGGGTGGCACAGCGGTTTGGCGCCTGCCTTTGGCCCAGGGCGCGATCCTGGAGAACCGGGATCGAATCCCATGTCGGGCTCCCGGTGCATGGAGCCTGCTTCTCCCTCTGCCTGTGTCTCTGCCTCTCTCTCTCTCTCTCTCTCTCTCTCTCTGTGACTATCATAAATAAATAAAAATTAAAAAATAAAATAAAATAAAATCTGAATCTTGGAACGCCTGGGTGGCTCAGTGGTTTGGCGCCTGCCTTTGGCCCAGGGTGTGATCCTGGGGTCCCGGGATCGAGTCCCACATTGGGCTCCCTGCATGGAGCCTGCTTCTCCCTCTGCCTGTGTCTCTGCCTCTCTCTCTCTCTCTCTCTCTCTCTCTCTCTCTCTCTGTCTCTCATGAATAAATAAAATCTTTAAAAATAAAGTCTGAATCTTCTTTGAACCCACAAATCTGCAGAATTTATCCTAGGAAAATAAGTGTATAAATATATTAGAAACATTTATAATAGTGAAAGATTGGGAACAATCTAAATGCCCAACATTAAATTAATTATCTGCAGACCAAAATACCATGTAGTCATTGAAAACTGATATAAATACTGATTTGGGAATGTGCTCCCAAGTCTGGGAAGATGTTTGTGATATATTAAACTAAAACATAAAGGAGGATATGTAGAATTATGCTAGTTTATTTTTTTAAATAGATACTTAAATGAACTGTATTAGAAACCGTGCATCTTAAATTCTGTGAAAATTACACCATTATTTTATGTATGAGTAAGAAAAAAAACACTGACAATTTAAACTATGACACAGTCCTAAGATGCCTCAAGTTTAAAATACATCCCATTTTATAAAATGTTAAGTCATGGGAGAACATATGCATCTTAAGAATCAAAGCTATAAAACATATAGATGTGCATAGAAAAGGAAATGTGGGAAAATATAGACCAAAATCTTAACTCGATGTGTTAGAGTTACAGGATTACTAGAATTTGTTTTGCTTGTTGCTTATTTTGGTTTATATTTTTGCTTATCTTAATTTTCTTAATGAAAATAGATTAATTACAAGTATAAAAGATAAATACTGGAAGGAAATTATAAATATTACTTACAGTTGATATTGTATAACTTAATAATAGGAATTATATAATAAGATCCGTATCCAGATACATAAGAACATTCCCATATACCATCCATCAGTAGCTAGCTTAAAAATATAGTCAAAAGGAGATTCCTGGGCAGCCTGGGTGGCTCAGAGGTTTAGCACCGCCTTCAGCTCAGGGTGTGATCCTGGAGACCCGGGATCGAGTCCCCCGTTAGGCTCCCTGCACGGAGTCTGCTTCTCCCTCTGCCTGTGTCTCTGCCTCTCTCTCTTTCTCTTTCTCTGTGTCTTTCATGAATAAATAAAATCTTTAAAAAAAAAAAAAAAAGATTCCCTTCTTAGCCATAACAACAACAAAAAGCCATTACGTGGACACTAAAACAAGGAAAGATATATGAATTATTAAAATAGATGCCATAGGGGTGCCTGGGTGGCTCAGGGAGTAGAGCATGCAACTCTTGATCTCGGGGTTATAAGTTTGAGCACCATATTGGTTTATAGAGATTACTTAAAGATAAAATCTTAAAAAAAAAATAAAGTAGGAGCCATAAAACATACACACCCACAAAGGAAAAAAATAAACAAAAAAGACAAAGTAGATGCCAAGTCAACTACAGTAGGTTAGTTAAGTAGAGATTTTGTCATGTAAGAAATCCAGAGATTAATATTAGAACTGTTATGTTAGCTCCATGATGTCACCAGAGACCCTTGTTGCTTCCTTAGGTGTGGTTTTCATTATCATGCTCTTTAAGAGAGCTGCCATGTTTCAGAGCACTGAATCCATGTTCCAGGAACAAAGAAAGAAGTTGCAAATGAAGAAGAATCTATGTTCTAGGATCAAAAATAGAACTTGCTATTGGCCTTTCCAGAAGCAACTTCCACTGATAAAGTTATTGCCAAAACTCATATCACTTTGTCATTCTTAGCTAGAAAGTGTCATTTTTTTTTAGTTGTACACATGTTTTTAAACAGAAAACATTTGTGGTTCTGTTAGTAAGGGAAAGGAGAGAATGGATATTGGATTGGAGACTAGCAAAAGTCTGCGATATAGTTCACACACTTTAATCAAGAAAATAAATGGAAAATTAAATAGATTTAAATGGTGTGTTTCTTTTTTTTAAGATTTTTTTTTAATTTATTTTTTTAATTTATTTTTTATTGGTGTTCAATTTGCCAACATATAGAATAACACCCAGTGCTCATCCCATCAAATGCCCCCCTCAGTGCCTGTCACCCAGCCACCCCCACTCCCCCGCCCACCTCCCCGTCCACCACCCCTTGTTCGTTTCCCGGAGTTAGGAGTCTCTCATGTTCTGTCTCCCTTTCTGATATTTCCCACTCATTTTTTTCTCCTTTCCCCTTTATTCCCTTTCCCTATTTTTTATATTCCCCAAATGAATGAGACCATATAATGTTTGTCCTTCTCCGATTGACTTATTTCACTCAGCATAATACCCTCCAGTTCCATCCACGTTGAAGCAAATGGTGGGTATTTGTCGTTTCTAATGGCTGAGGAATATTCCATTGTATACATAGACCACATCTTCTTTATCCATTCATCTTTCGATGGACACCGAGGCTCCTTCCACAGTTTGGCTATTGTGGACATTGCTGCTGGAAACATCAGGGTGCAGGTGTCCCGGCGTTTCATTGCATCTGTATCTTTGGGGTAAATCCTCAGCAGTGGAATTGCTGGGTCTTAGGGCAGATCTATTTTTAACTCTTGAGGAACCTCCATACAGTTTTCCAGAGTGGCCGACCAGTTCACATTCCCACCAACAGTGCAAGAGGGTTCCCCCTTTCTCCACATCCTCTCCAACATTTGTTGTTTCCTGCCTTGTTAATTTTACCCAATCTCACTTTAAGATTTCATTTATTTGAGAGTGAGAGAGCACCAGTGGGGGGCGGGGGGTGGCGAGGGGGCAAAAGAGAGAGAAGCAGATTCCTTGCTGAACAGGGAGCCTGATGCAGGGCTCAATCCCAGACTCTGAGATCATGACCTGAGCTTAACCAGTTGAGCCACCCCGGTGCCCCAAATGCAATGTTTCTGAGTAAGAAATATAAATCATATGGAAAGCTTATCTGAATAAGAAATATAAATGATGTGGAAACTGTTTTTCAAATAGATTTCATACAATTCCTATGAAAAATAGACCATGCAGGATTATTCTGATCAAGAATGACAAATGAGGGCAGCCCAAGTGGCTCAGAGGTTTAGCGCCACCTTCAGCCCAGGGTGTGACCCTGGAGACCTGGGATCGAGTCCCATGTCGGGCTCCCTGCACGGAGCCTGCTTCTCCCTCTGCCTGTCTCTGTCTCTGTCTGTCTCTCATTAATAAATAAATAAAATCTTTAAAAACAACAGCAAATGAAGGAAGACACAAGGCATTGATCAGAAAGCAAGCCCTACATATCATAAAAAGAAAGGAAAAGAAAAGAATAGATAAAATTTATGTGATTAATGTAACTTTGATTTCCAGTGCCAACTGTACACTTAGATTAACCAGGTGGAATTTAAAAGTTAAATTTTAAAAAAGTAAAATTTAATAGGAAATGGAAAGAGAATCATAAGTAATGATGAAAAGTTTATAAAAGGAGGCAGGTGCCTGACTTGGCTCAGTTGGAGCATGCAGCTCTTGATCTCAGGGTTGTGAGTTTGAGCCCCACGTTGGGTTTAGAGAAATAAATAAAAAACTTTAAAAATAAAAGTTTATGAAAGAAAGTGACCTTTGCATAACAAAAAGGTTTAAAAGTAAGATTTCAAAAGGAATAAATTATGTTCCTCAAGCATAATAGATTAAGAGGTTATTCAAATACTTAAGGACGATGCCAAGAGTTCAGTGAATAAACAAGCAACAGACATGAACCACTTGCACTCAAGTGGGAAATACAAATTTCGAAAAGTGTTAGATCACCAAGAAGGAGTAATTAAGGAAGTACAGATTAAAATTTTAATGTGAACATATTTACCTTTTAGTTATGAAAGTTGCAGAATTGTGATGAGGAAGCTTAATGAGGGTAAGAGTAAGGAAATAGTTATATTCATTGTTCCTACTGTCATTATAAACAAGTTTTTTAAACTTTAGTATGGTGATAAGAACAGTAATGTCAAAACTAGGAATTCTTTCCAAAGAATTTTTTTTAACCAGAAGACTTATTTATGGTTGAATTTATAGTGGCTTTCTATCAGAAACTGTAAGTAGCTTTAAACCTCCTTTGATTCAGAAATGATTAACTATATTATAATATGTAAATTTTGTAAAATTATATGTAATTATTAAAAATGGTAAATGTATTAGGGACACCTGGGTAGCTCAGCAGTTGAGCATTTGCCTTCGGTTTAGGGCATGATTCCTGCTTTGGGGATCAAATCCCACATCAGGCTCCCTGTGAGGAGCTTCCTTCTTCCTCTGCCTGTGTTTCTGCCTCTTGCTCTGTGTGTCTCATGAATAAATAAATAAAATATTTAAATAATAATAATAGTTTTTAAAAATGGTAAATGTGTCAAAAGATAAATGGGAAATTAGGAAAAAAATATGTGAAACTCAACACATGCAAAGTTTTATCTGCCTACTTAATAAAAAGTTCAACTAGAAGAAGACTAAAGAACCAGTAGAAAAGTGGACAAAAGATACATACAAACAGACTGTTCACAGAAGGAGAAATACAAAAAATGACTTTTGGGGGTGTCTGAATGGCCCAGTCTGTTAAGCATCTGCCTTCAGCTCAGGTCATGATCACGGGTCCTGGGATCGAGCCCCACATCGGGCTCTCTGCTCAACCAGGAATTTGCTTCTCCCTCTCCCTCTGCCTGCTGTTCCCCCGCTTGTATGTGCTCATATGCTCGCTCTCAAATAATAAATAAAATTTCTAAAAAAAAAAAAAAAAGAAAATGACTCTTTTTATAAGATGAAAAGAAATGCCAGTTAAAATTTATGCTGATGATGTGCTTGTTACTTGGTACAACACCCTGTGATTTGGAAAGTTTGACAATCTCAGTCAATATTATGAATACATTTTCCCTTTAACCCAATTGTCAGAGAATTTATCTCACATGGAACTTGGCACACGTACATAATTTCTACATAATGAACATACAAGGATATTTGTTGCAGTATTGTTCATAACAGCAAGAGATTGGCAGCAACCAAACTGTCTTAATAGAGGACTTGTTGAATAAATTTTTGTATATCCATACAGTGGAGTAATATACAACTGTAACAAAAACAAAATACCTTTCCAAGTACTCACTGGGAAAGTTCTTCTAGATATATTAAGTCTTATTTATTTATTTATTTTTAAAGATTTTATTTATTCATGAGAGACACAGAGAGGCACAGACATTGGCAGAAGGAGAGGCAATAAAAATGTAAAGGGACACCTGGGTGGCTCATTTGGTTAATTGTATATGCCTTTGGCTCAGGTCATGATCTCAGTGCCCTGGGTTGGAGAGCCCCACACTGGAGTGAGTTCAGCAGGGAGTCTGCGTCTCCCTGTCCCTCTGCCCATCTCCACCACTCTTTCTCTCTCTCTCTCTCTCTTTCACTCTCTCTCAAATAAATAAAATCTTTTTTATGTTTTAAATGAATAAAAATACGAGGAGCACCTGAGTGGTGCAATTGAGTGTCCAACTCTTGGTTTCAGTTTAGGTCAAGATCTCTCAGGGTTGTGAGATTGAGCCCCAAGCCAGGCTCTGTGTGGAGTCTGCTTGAGTTTCTTTCTCCCTCTCTCTCACTCTGTGTCTCAAATAAATAAATAAATCTTAAAAAAGAGAAAAAGAATAAAAATGTGACTTGAGGTGCACCTGGCTGTCTCAGTCAATAGAGCATGCTACTTTTGATCTTAGGGTCATGAGTTCATGCCCCACGTTGGGGTTAGAGTTGACTTAAAAAATGAAATTTAAAAGAAATGTGACTTGATTGAAAAATCAGTATGGAAGAGAAACCTGAGTAAATGAAAGTTAACTGTCTTGTTCAGAATTTTTCTTTTGTAAAATTTGACAAGAGCCATCTTTTTAGAGTTACTCATATTTGTAATTATTCTTTGGAAGGTCTTAATTACAGAACACGGTGACCTGGGTAATAGCAGATTTTTAGATCCAAGAAACAAAATTTCCTTTAAGTTTGACCATTTACGGAAAGAAGCAAGTGACCCCCAGCCAGAGGACGTAGATGGAGGTCTGAAGTCTTGGAGAGAATCCTGTGACAATGCTTTAAGGGCCTATGTGAAAGATCATTATTCCAACGGCTTCTGTACTGTTAAGTATCTGCCTGCTTCATTATTAAAGAATGTTTTATTTCTTAAATTTACCTTATCATTTGGGGGCTTTGGCGAGCCAAACATCACTTCTTTCTTTTTAGAGTCTCCTCTGTATTTTATTCCCTAAGTAATTTTTAAAGGGTTTCTATAAATGAAGAGTTTTATATGGAAAATTCTTTTTAAAAATCCCAGTGCATAAAAATTTTAAATTTCATTGTATTCTATTTCACTCTTGTCTTATTTACTAATCAGAAATTGCCTTATACCCATTAAAACAAGTTTTTAAATATCTTTAGACATGGAGAAAAGGTAAATTAAGATTGTCAAGACAGCTTTTGCCACATTTATGACTTTTTGGTATAGGCATTTTTATAGAAAGCTACTTCTTACATAGTTTAGATGCTTTCATTGGGGAGTCCAAACTATTTGGAATTTTTTTTAATCAGGTAATTTGACTTTTTTTTTTTTTTTTTTTTACTTGATGTTTAAAAAAATGATAATTTGACTATCATGATTTTTCCTTCATAAAATTGTTGATATGATTAAGATAAATGTTTATTAGAATATTTTCAATAAGTGATGATGAGTTAAATGGCAATAATAGAATATCTATTAAGAGACCCTACTTTAAAGCCATATTAACTAGTTTAAATCCTAGTCTTGCCACTTAATTAGCTATGTGACCTTGGGCAAATTAGTTAACATCTCTGTGCCTTTTCACCTATAAAATGGAAATAATAGTTTTTACCTCATAGGATTGTTGTAAGGATTGAATGAGCTAATAATGCATATAAAATGCTTAGAAAATGCCTGGCACAAAGAAAGATCTGCCTAAATGTTGGATATTGTTACTATTACATATGCTTTTTAAATAATGGAGAAAACCCATTATTGGTGGATAAGTACAGTTCCGTTTTGCAACCAGTATTGCAAAGGAAGACGTGACTCATACTCTTTTAGAAATTGACTTTGCGGGATCCCTGGGTGGCGCAGCGGTTTGGCGCCTGCCTTTGGCCCAGGGCGCGATCCTGGAGACCCGGGATCGAATCCCACGTCGGGCTCCCGGTGCATGGAGCCTGCTTCTCCCTCTGCCTGTGTCTCTGCCTCTCTCTCTCTCTCTCTCTCTGTCTCTCGTGAATAAATAAATAAAAATATATTAAAAAAAAAAAAAAAAGAAATTGACTTTGCATTCCTAAATCTACTTTCCACTTAACATTTCTTACCTATTTAAAATTTGGTACTACGCATTCTTGTTTTGGAGAACTTCTATACCAAGTAATCCTACCATGTCCTTTTCTCACCTTTTCTCACTTGTCTTAGCTAACAGATGAGCTACAGAAAGCCAGTGGAATTGTTCTAACAGTATTTACTATACCCAAGTGTTTTATATCCTCCAAGCTGTCCTGCTTAGTAATTCTTAATTTCATCTCAGTATTTCTGATGGTATTCCTATTTCTGATGGTATTCCTATGGTATTTTCTATTTAGCGTGTTCTAAACTATTCCCGTTGTCATCAAGCATCTATCTGATCCCCCACATTGTAGTAAGACTGATGTGAAATCTTTTTCTCCTCTTTCCACACTCAGGAATCTTCCCTCTTTCATCGTACTTGAATCTTAGGAAGAAGGATCCTTATTCTTGATTTTATATTATCTTATCTGATACATTTCTCTTTCCCTAGAAATATTTTTATTTCTTCTGTCCTTAAGGAGAACAAACTTTTCCTCATCATAATAATTTCTGTAAGTTACTTCTCTTTCTCCCTTGCTGCTCCTTTCCTCTTCACTTCTTTCCTCCTTCTCTGTTTCTCTGCTACATAACCACACCTGGGAGCATTCTGCTCCTACCGGTGCCATTTCCTCATTACCTATCTACTTCTTAACCCTGTGAATTTTGGCTGTAGTCTTTACAGAAACTTCTCTCTGAGGTTACTAATAGTTCCTGAATTTCCTGACTCAGTATCCTTTTCTTCGTCGTTGATTCCTGTATGGTATTTCACACTGAGACCAACAAGCTACTTCCAGAAATTCTCTTTTGCTTAGACTGCTCTGTCATCACCCCTACTCATTCTAAGTCTGTCTCTACTTCTTTTCTTGTCCCCAACCTTTGAAAATGTAGGCATTCCCCATTGCTCTATATATGTGACTCTCTTAGAAACTCATAGTTTATTCAGTATAGGGAAAGTAAACATGATATTTTGTGGACTATAAAGCACTATTTATTTTTTTGCTTTTCCTTGGTATTGCATTTCTGTTCACCTCTTCCACATTAAGGAACAGTTGGGATTTCTAACTACTACCTGGGCATCTCCATTTGAATTTCCCAAATTGTAAATGAGACTACCATCTTTCTCTGGTCATCTCAGCATGCAAGTAATTTTGACTTTTTTCCCCTTTTTTGCCCTTCACTTGCAGTATATGGCTAGACTTGATTATGCTTCTGCATCCTGCTACCCACTGAAACTACCCTGACTTACTGCCTAGATTAATGTTGTGGCCTCCTAACCAACTTTAGCTGTTCCTCCATTTTATCTTGTATACCAATATTAATTATTCTCCCAAACAGTAGTTCTAGTAATATTATTTTTGTGGCTGTCCATTGCCTATAGAATAATGTCCAGACTTAATACCTTACATCTATGACTATAGGACTTAAATCTATTATCTGAGATTATCACCCAGTAGTCTAGCTCATATGCACTCTCTAACCTAAAAGAACTAATTGCCATATTACTGAACAAGCCCCCAGTTTCCTGTTTGAACAGTTTACTCATCTTTCTTCTCAGTCTCTGCTTATGAGTATCTTACCTGTCTTATAAGGCCCAACCCACCAGGCACCTCCCTAGTACCCCAAATCAGGAGTAGTATTTCCTTCTGCATTCATTATACCACTGTCTCTTGTGGAACTAAACATGTTCCACTCTGTGTTCACATCCCATGAATTCTTGTGAGTTGTAATCTCATCCTGCCTGATTATTTGTCTCTCCTAAGGATTTAGCATACTACTTTTGTACAGTGTTTGTCACTTAGATTAAATATGTTTTCAGAATCTAACTTTTTTTTTTTTTAATGATAGGTTTATGCTAAAGCTATAGATGGGCAACAGACCATTATTGCATGTATTGAAAGCCACCAGTTTCAGCCTAAAAACTTCTGGTAAGAAAGTAGATGTTCTTTTCTATTTGTATCTAATTTATATTGGAAAGAAACCAAACCAGCAATTGAAACTTGGTTTTTAATCTAGTTTGCAATAAGTTATTTGACTGAGAGACTTCAGATCCCCATCTGTAAAACGAAGGATTTCGATGTGAATTAGATTCCTTTCAATTCCAAGACATTATAATCTGTCCTTTTAAAAAAGTGCTCTTATTTTGATTGAGAATAAGTGATTGATTAATAAAATGCAGAGTTGAAAATCTGAGTTTTACTTGGGTTTGGTTAATACTTGAGTTAATTGGAAAACTTAGCAGCCCATCCATCTGTGTGTGGAAGAGCCTTCCACGAACACTATAGATATGGTTTTCTATTCCAAGATTGAAAAATGAAAGTCAGTATAACTTAGAAAAGGCTTATGTTTAGGTACTTGGATACAGACTTATAGTTGAGTAGACAGAGCTTTGGATTTGTCAAACTGGAAATGACTTTTTTATTCCTCTTTCCCAAATTCTCTGCCTCAGTGGCAAATCATCTCTTTCATGGACTTACTGCTAACTCTGCAGTCTTGTGTGTGTTTTAATAGGAATGGTCGTTGGAGATCAGAGTGGAAGTTCACCATCACACCACCTACAGCCCAGGTGGTTGGAGTACTTAAGATTCAGGTGAGACCCCATATGTTAATAGGCCATGTTAAAATGTCATATCTTGAAAGCTAACATGGAAGTTGGTATTTGTTCTGGTATTAGAAGTAAGGCGCATTATGTAGATGCAAAGTAAGTTGGATGGTAGTATATAGAAATAGGAGTCAGCCTCCTTTGTGGGGAAGTAGTTAAACAGCTATTCTGGATTGATAAAGAATAATCATGAGGTGTATACTACTTGCTTATTATTTTTCTCTTCCAAAAATAACAAGATTTTTCCAGGAATTATCAGATAGCAGTTTTAGGGGCACCTGAGTGGTTCATTCACTTGAATCCAACTCTTGATCTCAACTCAGGTCTTGATCTCAGGGTTGGTAAGTTCAAGCCCCACATTGGGCTCCTCATTGTGCATGAGGCCTACTTAAAAAAATAATAGTAGTAATAATTTAAAAAAACAGGAGTTCTAGGAAAGAAGAAAACAATTAAGAAGTGACTAAGTAGCAGCTTCTGTAACTTACTTAGGGTCTCTGGTGTGTATTACCTCAGTTAAGTGTGAACATAGACATATATATAAAACTTTTAGCTCTGCAAAAAGCTACATGAATGGGACTCTTTTTATAGTAATAAAATTCTTTTATAGAATAAAAGAAGTAAGAAAAGAAGTAATAATTTTATTTTTTAAAATCAAATAACACAGAGGAACTAGAGAGAATTGCCAAGTGTCATCATGTATAGAATATAAATAACCAAGCAGAGTAGATTTCTAATGCTGGTTTCAGAGCAGATAAGCAAGTGAATAAGGAGCTTGTTAATTCATTCGATGCCTGTCTGGACTGAAGTCTTCTGATAACCTAGCAGAGATTTAACTTTCAAATTGAGGTTGATTTAATTCTTAAGCCCAACTAACTCTCAGGTTGGATTAAAAGTTACTGATAACTGAGAAAATCAGTACCTAATCGTACCACTATTATATCGTGTTGTCTTTTATAACAATTAGGAAGAGCCTCCTTTTTCACTGGTATAATTTAATCAGAGCATATATAGTAGATATCGTCTGTATCCACTGTTTTCAGGATAGCTTTCTGTTACAAGTAACTTTCCCTAGCCACAGGAGCATGTTCAACAACATGAGGCAAGCTAGAAATGTTAAGTTCACAGCTCTGGAGCAGCCCATAGTGCCATACAAGAGTCGGTAGATAAATAAATATGCCAGCTTCCTCACCAGTCAGGTGGGACAACTCTGACGCATATTATACTTGTCTTCCAGAGTCCAGGGCCCACAGTTAGAACCCGTTCATTAATTCATCTATAACACTTCCTTCCCTTCTGTGTCTCAGTACACCTCAGTCCTTACTAGTCCTTCCTGAGATTACCTCCCAAATAAACTACTCCCTCTCAAATCTTTGTCTTGGGGTCTGCTTCTGGGGTAGCCCAACTTAAGACAACATATATTATTCTGTTTCTGTTTAACTGTATATATGAGTAGCCTAATCTTTAGATCTCCCATAACTATGACATCAGCATTAACCTGGCAGCTTACTGCATACTTGTGTAAGTAACTTTATTTTTCTTCTAGAAGGAAATAGTTGCTTGTGGTTCACCTTTGCTAATGCAAACCTATAAATTAAGAATACATATCATAAAGGGTAATAATTTCTGATAAGACTTAAAACGAGGGACAGTACCCAGACCTCATTTACACCTTTTAACCAGATTGGCTGATCACACCTTGGGGAAAGTCTTGCTTCATTTACATGTCTCTTAAAAGTCAGAGTGAGAATTACTTAGCACAGTCAATTAAATATTTAGCCCTTTGATTATTCTATAGGCAAAAGGGTAGTTCCGGGAAGTCAACAGTTTCTGAGGATTTATGTTGATAGTCATGTTGAAATTTTTATTAGCAGATGAGACCTAGAAAGGTTTCTTTGCTTTTGGCAACTTTGAAGCTGGAGAGATCTTATCCAAGGATCTCATTGAGGATATCTGATGTCATTGTCCTCCCAGCCCTTTGATTCTTCCCATAAGCACCTCAGTAAAATGGTTTGTTCCCTCCACTGCACAAAAAAAGAAAGTTTTGTTCTACAATAGAGTTTGGGATGCCTGGCTGGCTCTTGATCTCAGGGTTGTAAGTTTCAATCGCCATGCTAGGTGTTTTTTTACTTAAAAAAAATCTTCATAAAAAATTTAAAAAGAGAGTTTAAGCTTAATTTATCATTGGTGTATTAGATAATGAAATCGATATTTTTAGAATTTTCTATTTAGTTTATAAGCAGCAAGACTTAGTGGCCTTATACTGTATTCCTATTCATGTTACAGTTCTTAAGAAACATGATAAAAGTTCAAACTAGTTGCAGAGTCTTTATTCTTAGACAAAAAAGATATGCCCTGGGGCACCTCGGCGCAATGGTTAAGCGTCTTCCTTCAGCTCAGGTCACAATCCCAGGGTCCTGGGATCTAGCCACAAGTCCGGCTCCCCTCCCTGCTCAGCAGGGAGCCTGCTTCTCCTGTCTATCTCTTCTCTCCCTCGCCTCCCCACTGCCTAGGGTCTCTCTTTGGCACACACTCACTCTCTCAAATGAATGAATGAATGAAATCTTAAAAAAGAAGAAGATGATGTGCCCTGCATAAGTCCTTCTTTCAGATGGGTTCTGAGATACCTGTCTCAAACATACAACTCCCTGTTTCTTCTCTGGACAGAGCTACATTTTTAAAATATCCCCATCTATTCAAACTTACTCCTGTTCCTAGTATTCTTTTTGACCTCTGGACTTTTCAGTTTCTTAGTTTAAAAATGATCAAACAAAACTAGTGTTTGAGCGTCACCCACCTGTTTGAACATCCTGTCCTTGTAACATAGGCCAGATCTGAGGACCCAGCAGGGGCCCCCACAGGACCAGCCAGGAGGGTCCTTGGCTTCATTCACTTCACATAGGATAGAAATGAAACTCAAGCCCAGAGGAAGTGAGAGCAGAGTTTATTGAATAGCATAAGTGAAGAGTATAATAGAGTGTCTGGGAGACTCAAAAAAGGAAAAGTGAGTCTCCCTATCACTTGGGGTTAGAGATTTATCCTGGAAAGGGATCCAGGGACATGTTCCTTCAGGAATTCAGGGAAGGATCCAATCAAAGGTGAGTGCCACATGAATAATGGGTGTATTCCATAAATCATCGAAGGTAGGGTATGTTATTGCCATTGTCAACCAAGGTTTGTTCAAAGTTAATGTCCTGGAACATGCTTGGGATCTGGTTCTTCTTAGATGTTATCAAGTATTTGGGGGCCTAGGATGAAACTTAGAAAATGATTAACTTTCTTGTCTCCCTTGGAGTGGGAACATAGCTTCTTTGGTTTACTCAGATGCAAAGTATGAGAACTTAGCAGAGAAATAGAGCCTTTCTAGAATGGAGTCCATTCAGTTTTTCTGTCTCACTTGTCTATTGGAATTTGAACCTTTATATGTCATCATTACTTAGCCCAATCTTTTTTGTCCAAATCTTTGCTGTTCTAATTCTTACATGTTGGTATTACAGGCATTTATCCACTCTCTGCTTTTCCAGTGTATTATTAAATTGTCTTTTTCTCTTTAAACTCCTTTAGAAAGCCAAAAGATGAAATTTAAGGATTTGGAGAGGGCATGGAAAGTCTAGTTTGTCTTGCCCATCTGGACAGAGCCAGCTATTTTTGTCCCCTTAAACAAGGCTCTGTGGTGGCTTCTATTGCTCAGGGAAGTCCTTTTGTTGCTAATAGGATCATGGTTTCTGCTTAGATGAAGGCATGGCTGTGTTAATCCCCTTCTAATGATATCTTACAAGAGTTAGGTCCCTAATGAGACACATTACTTATACCTGGATCAGGGAATTTCTAATTTCTTGACAGAACTTAACAGTGAGAGGTATTATACATGTTGGAAATAGTTTTAGTTCTGGAATTTGACCTAATTCATATTCTGGCTCTTCTTCCTACTTGATATGTGAATGTGGATAAGATATTAAACTGCCTCAAGCCTCAGTTTTCTTATCTGTGAAATAGGAATAACAATGGTCCCTGTTTCAGAGTTTTTGTAAAGATCGAATGAGGTAAGTAATAACTATATGGTTTTGCACAGTGTTTAACATGTAGTAAGGACTCAATAAATAATAGCTATAGTACTACTATAGTGTATAGTTCCTTTCTTCTTTTTTTCTGCTTTATCTCTACAAACATTCTTTTTGTGTAGCCATCTCCTGGTAGCCTGGTCTAGATGAAGGAAACAGGCAGGACCTAGACTACCATTCCAGCATTATGCCCCCAGTTTCAGCTCCCTCCACTTGATTTTCTTAACACAAGTATAATCTTTCTAAAACATTCCCTTTCCCTGAGTCCCCATCACCTTTGATAGGATAAAGTCTGGATTCTTAACATGGTTCATAAAGCAGTTTGCTTTTCACAGACTGTATCTAGCTTGCATCATAGCACTATCTCCTGCCACAGTCCCTTCCACACTCCTTTCCGCAGTGAGTTCTTTATTCTTCTCTCTTTTAAACTAAACCATTCTTTTGTACTTTTTTTATCCCCTTGCTAGATGTTCTTCTCTACTTGTCCATTTAGGTGGTAACTCCTATTTGCAAGACCCTGTTCAAATGAACTTAACAAAAGAGTACTCTCATCCTATTTTGTATAACCAGTTTGTAGCCATGTTAAAGTGACTGAACCTATCTTTTTTTTTTTTGACTGAACCTGTCTTGTAAGTTGCCAAAACTTCCTGATATGTCATTGATTAGTCTGTCTCTTGTGTATGACTCCTTCTTGCTAATTGGTCTCATAATTGTAGCACCCCATTTTATCATACATCCTCAGAACTTGTGCTTTTTTGTAGTTTAATTTGCCAGTGGCATATTTGTTTTTTCAATTTGTCTTTAACCCTCAGTTAAGTTTTTCCTGCCCTTGGTCAGATCTACTTACCAATATTGATGATTGTATATATGGAGAGATGGGTAAGGGATTAGGATCAATTAAAATCCCTAGGTTTTCACAGAGAAAAACTAATGTTTAGATTTTATGGTAATTATTTTAATACTATTAAGAGTGGAATCTTATTTAAGGTCTTTGTATTCATAATACCTAGCACAATGCCTGGAGCAAATAATAAATACTTTGTTGAACTAACTTATTAATCGGTTTCCCCTGCTAAGAAAAGCGAGAATTCTTAAAATTTAAAGTGTTCTGTGAACTTAACCACCATTTTAAGTTACAATTGTTCATATTAATATTTTGTTCAGAGTTAGTAAAGATTGAGGATGACTTAAGGCATGGATTTGTACCTTAGCAATGGGTTTCCTTATGAGCTACACATAAACTTGCTCAACCACTGTCTCACACAGGTTCACTATTATGAAGATGGCAATGTTCAGTTGGTTAGTCATAAAGATGTACAGGACTCAGTAACTGTTTCGGTGAGTGTGGAATATTTAATATCTCATTTGTGCCTTGTTTTTCTTTGAAAAATTTGATTTTGATCCTGAGTATTGATTCTGTCTCTAGAAATTCAGTTTGTTTTCAGTGCTTTGATTTTGGCAGTTGATAAAAGTATGCAATCAACTGGCTATAATTAGTTCATGGTGTTTGACTAAATATAATAAATAATTATGTAATATAACATAATGTGGGGCACCTGGGTGGCTCAGTCAGTTAAGCATCTGCCTTCAGCTCAGGTCATGATCCCAGGAGCCTGGGATTGAGTCCTGCATTGGACTCCCTGCTCAGTGGGGAGCCCGTTTCTCCCACTCCCTCTGCCCCTCCCCCTGCTTGTGCTTTCTCTGTCTCTCTGTGTCAAATAAAAAAATACAATCTTTTAAAATACATATATATGTGTATATATATAACATAAAGTAACATAGCATGATATATTGACAAATAGTGATAATAGCTTTAGAGAATCCAAACTTCTTTCTCTCTTTCTCAATTGTGGATTTGCTCAAGGACAGCAAAATCTTCAATCAGTAAATACCAGAAAGAAGGAGTTTTCCAACAAATCCTGTAGAGCTGCATTCGTTTCACTAAAGAAACTGAACATTTTTAGGAATATCCAATTTAAAAGTATTGTGCCTAATTTTTTTTTTTTTTTTTACATTCGCAGTACTTCTTTATATTGTAGAAGTTATTGAGCACCTTCAAATAGGTATTGTTTGGGGTGCTTGGCTGTCTCAGTTGGTAGAGCATGTGACTCTTGATCTCAGGGTCATGAGTTCAAGCCCCATGTTGGTTGCAGAGTTTATATTTTGGGAAAGAAAATCTTAAAAAAAAAAAAAAAAAGGACACCTGGATGGCTCAGTTAGTTAAGCATCCAACTCTTGATTTAGGCTCAGGTCGTGATCTCAGGGTTGTGAGATCAAGCCCCACGTTGAGCTCTGCACTCTGTGCCCCACCCCCACCCTACTGCCAACCAGGAACATGCTCTTTTTCTCTCTAAAATAAATCTTTAAAAAATAAAATAAAAGATAATTAAGAAAAACAAAATAACCAGATAGCTTTTGTTTATGTATATCTACAATATTTACCTTATTAGGCGTTAAAACTGAGAAATGTTAAATGTATTTATTAATTTAAAAATACAATAACAAACCCATTACTTTTTAACCTAAATAACATTTTCATGAACAACAACCATATTTTCCAAACCAAAAAAAAATTATGCAAAGAATGGCAGTGGTTGACATTTTTACAAATTGTATAGTGTCTGACTAAATAAAAGACCACTGGATTCTCATATGTGCCCACACATTCCATTAGCTGTCAGAGTGATGAAGCCATCGCACATGTAGCTTCTGAGACCTGCATTATGCACACTTGAGAAGGAGAGTGGAAAAGCAAATGACTTGTCTTAGTGTTGTTGTAAAAACAAAAGATGGGTTTGACTATTTGAAAGAATATGGGGACTGCTGCTTCAGGTAGAAAATCTTACCTTTTACCTTTAATTGTGTTCTACTTTAATGATGAAAGGAAGAGAGAGAATGAAACCAAATAAACCAAAGTGAAAAGGATATGTTCAGTTAATATTGTACCTGAGTCACATAAAGCAAAATGTGATGGTTGGCTTAACATAAGTAGCAAATAGAAGAGTATATAAGTTTAACATATATGGCTAATAGCGGTGAGGGCATTGTTTATATCATCTGAAAGCAGAGATATTTTCAAGGCATATACATTTCAAGATATTGTGATGATGTCTTTTTGGGCATACCATGGTAGATGGAAAGAACATGGGGTCTCCTGGCAAAGACTGGGATTCAGACCCCATCTTTATCTTTCAAGAGCTGTATAATTTTGGTCTAGTCACAAGGATTCTGTTTTCTTATCTTCAAAGTGGAGGTGATGCTAATAACAGGTCTACTTCACAGGGTTTTTCTAAGAATCAAAAAAGATAACATGCAAGGGAGCACTTGACAACTATAAATTGTTATACAAATATTCAGATTTCTTTAAGATGGTCTTTTCAGTATCTTTTTATTCACTCCTTATCCTTTTTAAAAAATTCCTATTTCCCCCCTTCCTCCATTAGAATGAAGTCCAGACTGCCAAGGAATTTATTAAAATCATAGAGCATGCAGAAAATGAGTATCAGGTAAGATCTGGAACTAATTTTTCTAGATCTTTAGTACCTTATTTTGCTGTTAACACATTTCGTTAGACTTCTCTTTGTCCTTTTAACATAAATATACGTGTTACTCAGTGTTAGTAAGTGTGGAGACTATAGACCTTGCAATTTGGCATTATGCTTACAAAGTTTCAACATTGGAAGGGATTATAGATCTAGTTTTAGAAATACTGTAAGTGGGCTTCTTAACTCACTTCAGAAATGGGAGAGGAGCTTACTAGGAATAGTACATCCTGTCTATCTTTACAAGACTCAGGCATGTCCTTTGACTACAGAGTTACTTTCCTAATCACAACCATCCTTTTCTGTTCAAGCAACTTATCTTCAATTATCTGTTGCAGACAGCAATTAGTGAGAACTATCAAACCATGTCAGACACCACATTCAAGGCCTTGCGCCGGCAGCTTCCAGTTACCCGCACCAAAATCGACTGGAACAAGATACTCAGCTACAAGATTGGCAAAGAAATGCAGAATGCTTAAAAGCTGAATGTAGGATTCTTCAGTACATGGAAAGAAAGAATTCAACATGCGGTCATATGATAAATAAGTGATTTATAAACAAGAGTGATATTTTGCTAGGGCTTTCAGAGTTAACAGGTTTTCTAGCCTCATGGAATACTGTTGAACCGATAGCATTGTCTTGATTCTTTTGTGTTCTCTGCCTTGTAATTTTTTGTTTTCACTCTATCTACTTGTAAATTTTTTCTTTTTTTAATTCTGCCACATTTAATGATGGAGAGAGAGACAGGCAGACAGACCTATCCTGGAGTCATTTTACTGTTTAGAAAATTTTCCTAGCCATGAAGCCCTGTTACTGATATAGACAGGTAATATGCTCAGTACTTTTCTACCGCTATCCTTCAAAACACTTCTGGTACTTCAGCGGTTTTTACTGATCCACCAACAACAGCTAAAGAGGCTATGCTGCAAACTAGCTGAATGGAAGACACACTCATCCTTCTCCCTCTGACTGCTTTGATCATCATTTATAACATCTCATAATTGTAGTTTTGAAAGTTTAGATTGGGCTTTTCAGGTCCTTTTGTGAGGGCAAAGGAAGTTTTCTGGAAATTCCATTATAGCCAACTTCTCTGGGGAAGTTGTTTTTAAATCCAAAGACTTGAACCACATTCCCTGCACATGAACATGTTTGCTTTTTTCTCTTCCCTCATTGTCTCCTTCCCATCTAATATCATTATAGTTAGAGACATCTGCATTTTTAGAAGAGTTTTACCTGTTTATTATTATTTTGTATTATTCAAAAACTGCTGACCTACTAGGGGTGTAGTAGAGTATAAAACTTAAAAAATGCAGATGTTGAAGGAATACTAGGTATCTTGTGCTTTAATACTTTGTGGCAGGATTATACTATAAGCAGATGAGTCAAACAACTATGTAAATCACAAACAAAAAAACTAAAAATGAACCAAAGTGAAAAGGATATGTTCCAGGCAGTATCTTTCTATTGTAACCTGTTATTTAAGGGAATACTAGTGATTCGTTCTAAATAGGATGTAAAACTTGTTCCAAATTACTCCTCAGTCCTGCCTGCCAAGAGCTCAAATGTAACTGTGATATAGCAACCCTTCCCAGGTGTATTGGCAGGTAAATGTGTGATCTCAGAATACACAGGTGACATAGATATGATATGACAACTGGTAATGGTGGATTCATTTACATTGTTTACACTTCTATGACCAGGCCTTAAGGGAAGGTCAGTTTTTAAAAAACCAAGTAGTGTCTTCCTACCTATCTCCAAATAAATGTCAAAAAAGAAGGGTGTTTGTGCTTCAGCTTTGTTTTTGCTCAGTAATACAGTCAAGCAAGTTTGTTTCCAAGTGACCTGTTGAGCTGTGTAAGCTTTTTTGTTTATTTCAAATAAAATATATTTGTATTATGTGTCATTCATACTATATCCATTCATACCACACTATCCTCTGTATCAGGTAGTCCAATAGAAATATACCTGTTTTGTTCTTAAATTGTCTGAGTCTCTCCTTTTCAATCCATCTCTTCAGTTTTTGTTCTCAAGGTAAGATAGAATTGTGTGCAGTCCTATTTGATGAGGATGTTCAGGGTTTCTTAAATTGGTTCCTACCTATTACAGATTCGGTGATTATCCAAAGACTTGGAAAGAACAGCTTTTTTGTTTGTTTTTAAGTTTCAGCATTGTCTCTATGGATAATACTGTTCTTCACCTAAAGGCTATGGATGAATCAGAGGGTTTGTTGTGTGTGTTTTTGGTTTTGGTTTTTTTTTTTAAGATTTTATTTTTAAGTAATCTAATCTCCACTCCCAACATGGGGCTCAGACTCACAACCCTGAGTTCAAGAGCTGCATGCTCTATTGATTGAGCCAGCCAAGCACCCCAAAGTTTTTGTTTTGGTTATCCATTTCTAGTTATCTTCTGTGTTTGTCATTGAGAAAGCAAGGCCCAAATATGGCTGTAATCACTAGGAAGTAGCAATGAAAGAATCCCTGTACCTTGAACTTGGATGAGATTTTACACTGACTTAACCTCTAAATGCGGCTTTCCTTCCAAATCTGACTTAGCTACAGACATGAGAGAAAGGCTTTTATCCTGGTTCCTGAGAGAACCAGAGGAGTTTCAGTGATTCACATTCCATCTGAGGCCAGTTCAAATTCCCCACCTTTTGGGGGAACATTTGTTGTACTATACTCTGTACTTGTAGTGCAAACAGAATCAAATCTTCTTGCCTTTGCCTTTAACTTATTAACTCGGTCAGCCTGTCCCCAGCCTATCCCATTTCCCTAGCCCATATAGACTTTTGTAAAAACTCTTAATCGCTTGGCCATCTAAAGCCCTTGGTTATTTGTATAATTGGGAGGAGGTCAGCCCTCTTTACCAAGTCCTGCAGAGATCTGCCTTCCTTAACCTAACCTCCTTCAGTGGAATATTTGCTTGAATTGTATATTTTATCATGCACTACTCCAATCAGCCTGTGAGATCTTAGGGCAGAGGTTTCTCAGCCAGATGGAAAGCAGTTTTCTGTGAGGCCTCACTCGTATATTTGGATTTGAAATTACACTGCTAAAAACCAATGTTTCATCTGAGCCTGGGCGGTTGTGCTGCTGTTGCTTGCCTAGTTCCGGTGCCTGTTCTCTTTTATAATCTAGAACGTTGATGCTGGACTCATCTGGGTTCAGAGATACTGGGCAAACCATGGCACATTTTCTGCGAACTCACAAAAGAGACATATTTCAATGTCAATTTATAAATTTACAATCATATATAGAATTACTAAGCTGCCTCCTGTTGCTTGGGACATCAAAGAAAGGACTGGTAAGTAGAACAAAACTGGATGGTCCCATAAGATAAGTTGAGCTAGCTAAAATTCTCTCTTGAACAGATTATGTATAACAAGATGGTAGATCTTAGCTCTCTGAGGGCAGAAATCAATCTCCTACCTCTTCAAGTCCAATATATCAAAGAAGCACTATTACACAGAATATACTGTTGATTCTCCTTATTCACAGTAAGTGTAGAGTTGCCAGTAAACCTTGAGTTGGCAAATACTATACACATTGCTATTCTCGGAATACAGGGTTAGGTTCTTGGGAACCTCTGGCCACAACACTTTTGTCAATAGGTCAATATATGCAGTGTTTTATATGTGTTTCTATTCAAGTCACCTTATCTAATATACATTGTTTATCCATTAAATTGAACTCAACAGTCAACATTGAACTCAATAGTAACTTGTGCCTGAATGAAGCTTACCTAACGTAATTTCCTCTGTAAAGCACATCACAGCCTTGTGCTTAGGACACCAGATAGCACTTAAGCACTACACAGGCATGGGGGCTATTTTAAGCAATAGCGTAACAAAAAAGGACAAAATGCAAAAATGTGACCCTAAGATAGGCCACAACAATGAAAAGGATGTTTATAATAGAAGCTGAAACAAGAAGGCAGAACATTATTACCTTGTTCCATTTCAGCTAGGAACATGTCCATTGGGTAACTCGAGTTTGTTTTGTCGTTCTGCACATGTGCACAAATGACTACACAGATACTGCAAGTACTGATTTGGGGGTTATTAATAAACTTAGGTGACTTTGCAAATACACAATCTGCAAATAATTAGAATCAGCTGTAGCAACCTCCCACAGTCTGTCACCACTGTCAGCATTCAATTGAAGGGCGACCTAACAGTTGCCGTAAGGACTACAGTCTACTTAGAATACATAAACAGAACATTCAGATACCAAATTGTAGAAGCCAGGTGACTACAAAATAATGAGAAGTGATGAAGAAAATACAAAGCTCTTGTTATTCTCCAAAGTAGTTGTCTTGGGAACTACTGTGCGTTTATTCACACACATTGTCATTGACCATGGTCGACTCTCAGATTGCCTTCAGTGTTATTTGGACCCATAATAAAATCAACCACTTTGAAGTCACACTCGTCATTCTAAGTGCAGATAGATTTGGGGAAGTTTTTGAGGAAGTGAGACCTGAGCTGTATCTGAAACGTGGGAAGCAAGATCATTCTAGACATCTAGACAGCCATGTGTGAAAATAATTAAAACCCCATGTGTGAATTGTAGTTTTCTAGATGAGACTGGTTTAGAGAAGTTCCACTGTAAACACAGCCACATCACGTTTTTACTCAAGTTGGTTATGTACTATGGCTGTTTGCATTGTTGCTTATTTTGGTAATGTCTAGGACATGGGCCTCACCAGGAAGCGGAGGGGTGGGGGCGCATTCAGGATCCAGGAGTAATGAGGACTTAGATCTGTGTATCAGAATGGAGCTAGACATTCAGTGTGGGTGTGGTGGATGGAAGGTTTTTGAAATAACTCCTGCTCAGACCCACCAGGTAATTGCAGACAAAAAGGGTAAAAAGGGACTATCTTCCTAGTGTTTTCCTCTACTTTGCACAATCAATTTCTAAGACATAAATTTTAAGAACTTCCCCATTCGCTTTGGTTCCTACTGACTTTGCATTTCCTGTTGCTAAAATCTGTTATTCCTGGCTTTGGTTGGTTGTTGGCCTGGGAGAAGGCACAAGAGTTGCCCAGCTGGAGCGTGGCCTGGGTTCTGGACATTCCTCACCCTGGGTTAGGTTGAGTGTGTGGCCTCCCACCGGGCACTACTTTGGAGGACAACACTACCTTTGATATATTTGTAACTCTGGTATTTTTTTTTTTTAAATTTTTTATATAACTGTTATTATCTTTGCCCCATTCTAGTGTGTGTGTTCTTGTTACGAGGGAGCACACACAGATGCTGAGGCTTGTTTTGTGTTTCTGGTAGGAGCCCCACCCCCTTTAGTTTGCTTAATAGTCAGTCTTCCGAAGCGCGCTGCTCTTTCACTTCTCTTCCTGGTACTGATGCTGTAGGTATTAACCAGTTACTGCCTCACAGAAGAGCCTCTCGCCCTCAGGCTGGCATGATGACTGGGGCAACCCTTGCTAATACACTAGTAACAATTAAAGAGCAACACCGACTGGAATGTAATTAAGTGCCCAAATCTGTAGCTCAAGGGCAGGGATCAGCAGCCCTTCCACTGAAACGAAACCTGTGTGGCTGGCAGGGAAAAAGTGATGATGCCTGTCGGTGCCGGCGGAGCCCCCTGTCCCGCCTCCCCCACGTACACACCTTATCTCAGAGACAACTCCCCGCGTCGGAAAGCCCGGGGAGGGGGGAGGGGGGAGGGGGAGGGGGCGTGCCGCTCGCTTCCGCGCTGCTTTCCGTCCCCGGCTGTCTGGGGGAGGTGCTGCAGGACCTGCCCCGGCCCGGCCGCGGCCGCCCCGGGCCCCGGCCCCTGCCCTTTGCTCTCCCGCTTTTGCAGAAGTACCGAGGCCCTGGGGGGTAGGCGGGGGAGCAGCCCCGGCGGAGGCTCGGACGTCCTCCCGGGCGGCTCGGGGGCCCCGGGCGGTGGCCGCGACCGCTTTCTGGCCAGAAGCCAGGGGAGGGAGCTTGGGGTAAGGGGAGGGCCCTGAGGGAGGGGTCAGACTCAGGAAAGAGTTAATGCGGGGAGGGGGAGGGGACAGGACGGAGAGACCGGAGGGGAGGCTCAGGTAGGAGGCGGACGCAGGCGGGGAGCCCGCGGGGGAGAGGGGCGCCTGCGGGGCCGGGGGTCGGAGTTGGGGGCTCCCCCGCTCGCCCTCGCCCCGGGGCCGCCAACTTACGTCCGCGGCGGCGACTTTCAGTTTCATTTCCGCGGACCCTCCTGCCTGGGCCGCAGCCGCCGCCGCGATGCCCAGCAAGTTCAGCTGCCGGCAGCTCCGGGAGACGGGCCAGCGCTTCGAGAGTTTCCTGGTCGAGCGGGGACTGGACATGGAGACTGATCGCGAGCGGCTGCGGACCGTTTACAACTGGGATTTCAAGATCAGGTACGGGCCGGCCCGGCCCAGCCCCCGGCCCCGGTGCGCGGGCCCAGCTCGCCGTCACCACCCCCGCCGCGGGGCCGCCCTGCCCGCCCCGGCCCCGGCCCCCGCCCCGGCCCCGGCCCCGACCCCGGGCGCCCACGCACGCAGCTCCCCCGCGGCGCGAGCCGGCCCGGGGGCGGCGCAGGGCTCCCTCCCGCGCTGTGCCCGCGCCCCGCCTGCGCCGCCGGCCGGGCCCCCGCGCCGTCCCCCGCGCACACCCGCCCCCGCCCGCCCCCCCGGCGGCCGCGGCCCCGGCCCGGCCCCGACCCGGCCCGGGGGGGACAGCGGGGTCCCGCGCGCCCGCGCCGCTCGCGGTGGGGGAGGGGCCGGGCACCGCGGGGCCGCGGGGGAGCTGCCCGCTGCTGGCGGCCGGCCCGGGCGCGCGGGCTCCGCGGGGACCCCCGCCCGCCCCGCCCCGCCCGCCCCCGCGGAGCCGGAGCCGCAGCCGGAGCCGGAGCCGGGGGGCCTGGCCGACGTCGGGCAGCTGGGCCCGGAGGCGCGGGGCGTCGGCTACGTGCGCGCCAGACCTCCACTGGCACCTGTGGCTCCTCCGTGGAGACCCGGGGCCGGCTCCCGAGGCCCTTCCCGCCGTGGCTGGGGCTGTCGGGCCGCCCCTTCCTGGCAGCCTCCGAGTGCAGGTCAGACGCTCCTCCCTGGAGAACCACAGACTAGTGCCTCGGGGAACACCTATCAACAGGCTGCGGCCGCGGCCCAAAACCACGGCACAGTTTAGCGGGGGCGGGCGCGAGGACCCACGCAGGATGCACGCGGGGCGGCGGGGACGTGGGCCTCGCGCCAGCCCCCCTGACAAGGGCTCTGGGTTCAGGCAGACCCGAGGGCGGTCAGGCTGGGTTCATGGAAGGGGCGTGGGGGGCTGCGGGAGGACGGAGTGGCTCCACAGTGATCGGAGCATATCTCGAATTTTTTTTCTTTCTTTTTTTGGTAACGGGTGTCACATTTTAAGAGGGGCGTTAGCAGGCTGGAGCAACACTGGGGAAGGGGCAACGATTATGACCCGTTGGCGCCCTCACCCTGGGCTGGGCACCGTGGGGAATACGAAGAACACCACCGGGCCCAGGGGAGCAGGCGGCTCCAGGAGCATGGGCTCTGCTGCAGACCATATACTATCATAAATGGTAAAGTAACAGGAATAGGATAGAGGTAAGAAACCTGCCGAGGAAGAATAAGGAAAGAGCAATTACTGTTGAGACACGTTATCAGCTCTGCACATCCTTGAATTCACTTCTGTCCACAGGATGGGAGTCCCGCGGGCCTCTGAACGCAAGTCAACTACTACTTCCGACTCTGTGAGAGAATGTGGTGTTTGTTTTTTGTTTTTTTAATTTTTATTTATTTATGATAGTCACAGAGAGAGAGAGAGAGAGAGGCAGGGACACAGGCAGAGGGAGAAGCAGGCTCCATGCACCGGGAGCCCGACGTGGGATTCGATCCCGGGTCTCCAGGATCGCGCCCTGGGCCAAAGGCAGGCGTAAACCGCTGCGCCACCCAGGGATCCCCAGAATGTGGTGTTTGGATGCTTGTTAGACCTGTGCGGAAGACTTGATTTAAGACTCTCGCTGTAGGGTTACTGTAGTAGAGGAGAGAGCTCTACTCCCAACACAGCAACACTGCTGAGAATTGATAGCCAACAGCAGAGTGAGGGGTCAGTGCATGGGAAGTTCCCAAGAGGACACGTGAAGGGGTTGGGGGCAAGGTTGAGGCCTAGTGGAGACAGGGGTTCAGAGGAGCCTGACTAAAGTTTGGCCAAGGAGAGAGTCTTATCATCGTCTCTAAACTAAAGCTACACAATACGTACTATCCAGCCCTGGGGAAGAACAGGCTATATGGTCACTGCATACCCAAAACGAGATAAAATCTACATTATGGCTGAATTCAAGGGGTCTCCAAAGTTATTTTTACTGTATGCGCTTGTTTTTTATGCAAACAAGGTACCACTTCCCCTCATGATTATTAGAGAATTTTATGTTTTCTTATGCTAATACCGTACCACCCCTCTGTAATTAGGGAATTCATGACCGGGGCTTTGGATTTGAAGATTTAAGGTAGTTTCAGCCCTCAGAGGAGAAGGAGGAGAAAAAGCTTACTTGTTGATTCATAGTCTGTCATGAGATCCAGTCAAAAAAAACCTTAGAGGGGCACCTGGCTGGTTCAGTCGGTAGAACATGCCGCTCTTGATTTTCAGGGTCGTGAATTCAAGTCCCGTGTTGAGTGTAGAGATTCTTTTTTTTTTTTTTTTTTAAGATTTTATTTATTTATTCATGAGAGACACAGAGAGAGAGAGAGAGGCAGAGACACAGGCAGAGGGAGAAGCAGGCTCCATGCAGGGAGCCCGATGCAGGACTCAATCCCCAGACTCCAGGATCATGCCCTGGGCAGAAGGCAGGCGCTAAACCACTGAGCCACCCAAGCGTCCCGAGTGTAGAGATTCTTTAAAAAAAAAACAAAAAACCTGAGAAATGTTTGCCTTGGAAAAGAGGGAAATTGGAGAGAAACAAGATCATAATCCTTGAATATTTTGAAGACTGTCACAGTGGAGCGGATTATACTTCCCTGTCACTCCAGAAGGCAGAACTAGTTTCATTCAATATGCCCCCCTCACACTCTCCATGCCCCCACGCCAGGCAACTGGAGCTTTCTTTTGTGATTACAGAGAACTTTATTAATGCATCCTTTAAACCCAGGCTGCAATGCTGTGACATCAACCCTCATCCTCCCGGTGAGAATTCACTGCTCCTTCCTCTGGGCTCTCAGAGCTCATTCTTCACACCTAGGCTGTAGCTCAATGGTACTGCGTTGTTCCCGACCGGACTGTTGGATCCTCAGGAGGTGGGGACAGGCTTTTTGTCAATATTGGCACCCTCCCTCCGTCCCCAGCCCAGAGCCTGGCAGGTAGTTGATGCTCTGTAATTGCTGGCAGGATGTAATTGAATTAAGTCGAGTTGATCTACAAGAGAGACAGCTGCGGGAGGGCCTGCAGGTCACACACCCCCCGCAGGAATTCTAGGGAGATTTCCCTACTCTGGGGAGGGTGCATGCCTTCTAGCTAGGTTCTTTCAGGATGTTGTGGTGTTCTGCTGCCAACTTTTTGCCTTTTCCCATCGTTCATTATTTAACAAACATATTTAATGAGGCTCTGCTCCGGGCCTTGGTTCCTGCCTCCGTAGTCTGGGGCGGTGGCAGTGGCAGTGGCAGATGTGTAGACAAACACATAATAGAGTGCTGCTGGGGCTGGGATAGTGTCTGGATAGCCGGAGTTCAAATCCTGGCTCAGCCACTTAAATGAGTTGCATTGGATTTTGAACAACTATCTAAATTCTCCTGTTATGTGTGTAGAGTAATGCCCTCCTCTCAAGGTGGTGTGAGGCCAAAAGCCGCTATCCCAGTTAACCTCTTTACCACGCAGCGGCGTGGGCTCTGTATGGGGTAGCTGGCGTTAGTACAGTGGTAGCCGGGAGGCTGTTGGTTGTCTGGAGGAGTGGCCAGGGTCAGGAGAAGTTTCGAGATAGGACTGCTCTTGCCTTGGGCTAGGGACTCCTTCAACCAGCTGCGGCCAACTGCTTGTGAGCAAAGCAAAACTGCGAGTCCAGAAGGAGCCTAAGGAAGAGGCGGCAGTGAAACAACTATTTCATTACCGACTCGATTAGTCCTGGGACAGAAGGTCCCGGACGCGGTGGGCGAGTGTAACTCAGAGACCCGACCCTATAAAGGAGTCAGAGGTTTCTCGGCCAGAGTGATGTTGGAACCAAATCCTGAATGAGAAATGGGAGTGCACAGATGGAGGGGCAAGGGGACAGCATTCCAGGCCCAGAGGGAGTAGCACCCTTGCGAGCCAGGAGTGAACTCCATGGTGGTGACTGAGGCCTGAGGGAGGTGGGGCTAGATGGGGCAGGACCCTGCCAGCTGCCCAGAGGCCCGGTGTGTTTGCTTACTTTTAATCAGGAACAAGAAAGCCCGGAAAGTTTCAGACTAGGAGCTGATGGATTCAGGGTTTTTATTTTATTTTATTTTATTTTATTTTATTTTATTTATTTTATTTTATTTATTTATCTTATTTTATTTTTAAAGATTTTATTTATTTATTCATGAGAGACACACACAGAGAGAGAGGCAGAGACACAGGCAGAGGGAGAAGCAGGCTCCATGCAGGAAGCCCGACGTGGGACCGGATCCCGGGTCTCCAGGAGCACACCCTGGGCTGAAGGTGGCACTAAACCGCTGAGCCACCCGGGCTGCCCGGATTCAGGGTTTCAGAGAGATTTTCTGCCTTCTGGCCTGGAGGACGGCCGGCTCAGTGAGACCACTATCACAGTGAAGAATACATTTCACTCCGGAGCCTGGTGACATGCTGCTTTCAGAGAACAGTGTGTGTCCTTGAAACGGGGCAGAGCCTCACTCCCTGCCCTCTGTTATTTTTTATTGTATTCTACTTCAGTGTTATAAAAATCCTGGTCTTGACCCACTAATGAGAGTTGCGACTCAGTTTGTAAAAACACAGAACTAGATGTCCCTTCAAGATTGCTGCCAAACTGGATGTTTGGTTCTGAAATGCCATTCCTCTAGTCCTGAGACCCTCCAGCACTGCATCTTAAAAAGATTTGTTGTTGTTCACCAAACACATGACAGGGACCCAGGGCAGGGCATCAAAGACTGAGGAGGCCCACAGGCACAGGGAGGTCTGCAGAGGGATACGAGTGGGTGAGAATGGCCCAGGTACCAGTTGAGGAGGGATCCATGTGAGGACCGGAGCCTCAGTTTCTTCTTCTCTAAAATGGGACAATAATAGCTGCTATCTGATTGTGATGATTGAGTGAGATAATGCATGCGGGTACTTGTAGGGGCAAACAGGAAGTGTTCAATAAATGCTTCCTGTTGTTGATGGTGTTGCTGTGTTTGCATGAACGTTGTTATGCAGAGGATCCCAGATGTCGTGTTAAAAGGTTAGACTCCGTCTTTTAGACCATGGAGTCATGAATGGGGGCCATGATCCCATATTCCGGGGGTAATTCCTGCTAGTTTAGGGGAAGAAACACAAAAGACTAATAAACAGAAGGAAAGATCTTCGACTGTGTCAGTTAACCAGCAAAATGAAAGTTTAAGCAAGATACCATTTCCTGGAAAAAAAAAAAAAAAAAGATACCATTTTCTGGTTTGGCAGATTGTCAAAAAATTGAAAAGATTGAAGATTTCTGAGGTTAGGGTCTGGGAAAAGGGTATTCTCAAATTCTTGTCAGTAATAATGTTAAGTTCATACAACCTGTTTAGAGCACAATTAGGCAGAACTTCCCAAAGTTGTAAAGAGTCATTCTGTGTGACCCAAAAGTTCTCCTTGAAGGCATTTGTCCCATAAATCTCCTGCTAGTACAGGCGTCTGTGTGCATGGATGGTTATTTATTATAACATTTGAAATAGCCAGCAGTTGTAGGTGCCTGACTGTCTATCACTGGACAAACAGCTAACACACCACGTACGTTCATACCACGCTGTCCTTGGTGGCCATCCAAAGAGTGGAGTGGCCTGGTACAATGTCCGGAAGGATGCCCATGGTAGTGAAAGAAGCCTGACAACATGAGAGTGTGTGCAGCACCTGGGCAGCTCAGTTGGTGGAGTGTTCGACTCTTGATCTCAGGTCTTGATCTCAGGGTTGTGAGTTCAAGCCCCATGTTGGGTGTGGAGCCTACTTTAAAAAAAAAAAAAAAAAGAAGAAGAAGAAAGAAGAAAGAAAGAAAGAAGAAGAAGAAAGAAAAGAAAAGAGAAAAGAAGAAATCTTTATATGTATAGAAAAATATACCCTGAACAGTTAAGCTGATAGTTGGGAGTGAGGGCCCCTAATGTTCTGTGTTAGATGTTTGTGTTGTTTAAGTTTTTTGATCCTTTGGATGTCCACCCCTTCATGTATCTCTTTACGTACCCATACTGTCATCACACCTCTGTCAGTTTGGCCCCCTGGGATCATTAGAATATATATATACTTGTTTATTGTGGGTCCCTCCCCATAGCAGCATCCCCCCTCCATTTCCACTGTCTGCCCCACGCTCAGGAAACTCATACTGTCAACCAGGGTGTTCTTTGGGTTGTTTTATTTAAAAAGGATCAGGCTGGGGATGCCTGGGTGGCTCAGCAGTTGAGCTTCTGCCTTTGGCTCAGGGCCTGATCCTAGGGTCCTAGGATTGAGTCCTGCGTTGGGCTCCCCACAGGGAGCCTGCTCTCCCTCTGTCTATGTCTCTGCCTCTCTCTCTGTGTGTCTCTCATGCATAAAGTCTTTAAAACAAATAAATAAATAGAAATAAAAAGGATCAGGCTGTATGCATTTCCCACATCCTGCTTTTCTTACTCAACGACACATTACAGAAATCATTCCTGATCATCTGGTGTAGACCTCAAATACATTTCGGATTCCCCCTGCCAACATTTTATTATGAAAAACTTCAAATACAAAGAAAGGTTGAAATAATTGTACAGCGAACACCACCCATATACCCTCACCTAGATTTCTTAGTGTTTTTACACACCTGCCCACTGATCCATCTTCGTGTTTTCAGTGCATTTCTTTTTCTTTTTTTTTTTTTTAATTTTATTTATTTATTCATGAGAAGCAGAAATAAAGGCAGAAGGAGAAGCAGGCTTCCTGCGGGGAGCATGATGTGGGACTTGGGACTCGATCCCAGGACCCTGGGATCTCCACCTGAGCCAAAGGCAGATGCTCAACCGCTGAGCCACCCAGGGGCCCAGATGCAGACTTCAGTGCACCTCACCCCAAACAATTCAGCATGATTGTTATTAACTATAGGAGTTCAAATTTTAAATGAAACATATAAACCATGAATTGGACACATTTTGACCATTCTATGGAGGTTTTTTTTTTAAGATTTTATTTATTTATTTGAGAAAGAGAAAGAGCAGGGGAGGGGCATAGAGAGAAGCAGACTCCCCTGCTGAGCAGGGAGCTGTATGCAAGGTTTGCATAGGACTAGGGACTTTGGGATCATGACCTGAGCCCCAAAGGCAGAAGCTTAACCAACCAACCCACCCTTGCACCTCCCCATTCTATGAGTTTTAACAAATCCATACATTGTGTGTCTTCCCTATCAACATCTAGAAGATGACATCATCTCCGAAAGTTCCCTCACCTTTCCTGGTTGGTCCTCACCCATACCCGCCCAGAGAAAACCACTGCTCTGGTTTTTTTCGAGATTGCGCTTATCTGGAACTTCATTTAATAGAATCGGGGGTGGGGGGGTCAGCCCGGGTGGCCCAGCGGTTTAGTGCTGCCTTCAGCCCAGGTCATGATCCTAGAGACCCGGGACCGAGTCCCACGTCAGACTCTCTGCATGGAGCCTGTTTCTCCCTCTGCCTCTCTCTCTCTCTCTCTCTCTCTCTCTCATGAATACATAAATAAAATCTTAAAAAAAAATAGAATCAGGGGATATGCACTCAGGGTTTTTTTTGTTTTGCTCTTTTAAAGATTTTATTTATTTTAGAGAGGGCGTGGGACGGGGAGGAACAGAGAGAGATAGAGTCCCCCCCAGACTCCCGACTGAGCGTGGAGCCTGGACATGGGCTTGCTCTGGAGCCTGAGCTCAGCCTTAGCTCAGCATAACGTTTTGTTTGTTTTAAGTAAACTCTACCCCAAACGTGGGGTGCAAACTGGACCCCAAGGTAAAAGTCGCATGCTCTGTCAGCTGAGCCAGCTTGGCAACACCCCCCATGACGTTTTTGAAATTCATCCATGTTGTGTGTCTCTGCAGCTTATTTTTATCACTGGGTACTGTGCTTCACCCAGATACAAATCACAGTGCCTTTTATCGTGTGTTCAGGGACGTTGTTCTCGGTCCTGGACTATTTTGAATAAAATTGCTGTGAAGGATCTTGTACGTTTCATCAAGGGATACACCTGGGAGGAGGATGGCTGCATCACAGGGTAGATAGGTGTTTATTCTTATTTTAAAATTTTAAGCAAATTACTTAACCTCTTTTTTTTGGTGATTGGCAGCAAAGTCCACTCGTTATGACCTTATCTAGGGTGAGGCTGTCTCAGCTTTGCCTGGTTCCTGCCGGTTTCCTGAGCCCATTTCTCAACTTCCCAGCAACTTGCTGATAAATAGCTCTTTTCACTTAAATCAGCCATAATTTTATTATTTTTGCTTATAACTAATAATTCAAAATATACGTAGTTGTCTAAAAGTAATGTGACTGGGTCTTGGTCTTCATGTTTGTTTTTTTGTTTAAGATTTTATTTATTTATTCACGAGAGACACAGAGGTAGAGGGAGAAGCAGGCTCCCTTTGGGGAACCTGAATTAGGACTCAATCCCAGGACCCTGGGATCATGACCTGAGCCCAAGGCAGATGCTCAACACTGAGCCACCCAGGTACCCCAGTCTTCAAGGATTTTACTTCCTTTCCACCACCTACCTTCCTTTATATATATTATATTTGTTTATATGTTTATTTATTGTATGTGTATATGTATGTATTGTTATATGTGTGTCTGAGTTTGGACAAAATATGTAAAGGATTATATGAATCACATTTATTATATTTATAATGGTATGTGATATTATATAAACATCCAAGTTTGGACCATGTATGTATAACCTGACAGGTAACATCCCAACCACTGCACACACAGCAGTGCTTTGTGCCACCCGGTGGTTCATTTTGCACTGTCATCTGTTTTGTTTATAAAAGAATAGTCTGAAATTATTTGATAAATTCTCTCTCATTCTCCCAGCAAGTATTGAATAAATACCAGTGCTAGGTCCATACTAGGTGTTATAGTTGTGTTTTCTAATGAATTTTTATTGTACATATAACATTCTTCCTGATTAAAAATCAGAACATTGCCACATATGCTTAGTTTTATATGAAACAGCAACTTTTTCCAAAGTGATTGTACCAGAGTGTACTCTGACCATTCACGAGTGTTCCGGTGTGTCTGTGTCCTTGTCAACATTTGGTGTTGTCAGCCTTTTAGATTTTAGCCATCTGGGTGGGTGTGATGTGTTCTTTTTCATCGCTACCTAGTATTCCATGTTATGGGCATTGGCAATTTATTCAGTTGTCTCCCTGTCGATGGACATTTTTTGTTTCCAGTTCTTGGCTGCTGTGACTAAGTCTGTAGTGTGCATGCTCACTTTACTTACATTAATTTTACATTACTTTACGCTAATTATATTAATTTTACATCCTAAATATGATCAGATCCCATCAGATCCTCATGCACAGGCACTTTTCTTTCTGTGGGATACCTTTCCAGGCTTGCGATGCCGGAGTTAAAGGATACCTACACTTCACATGTTAGGAGACATTGCCAGATTATTTGCCGAAAGGTTATCATACTTCACTTTCCTACCAGCCAAGTATGAGAGCCCGCTTCCACACATATGCCCAAGAGTAATACATGCTCTATTTCCTCCTTTTGTCAGCCTAATGGAAGTAAAGTGGTGTCTCATTCTGACTGTAATTTGCATTTCTCTGCCTTAGGAACATCTTTTCATCTGGTCATCTGGATGTGTTCATCTTTTTTTTTTTTTTTTCTAGAAATCTGGGTGACTAGATGTAGAATACAAGAATTGGGAACCTTTTTCCACAAGTATGTACTAGGTTTCTGATGAAAAAAAGATTTTTTTGTGTGTGTGATGGCTGTTGCTTTAGACCAGGGTTAGGAAATTTTGGGGTAGTGGTAATAGGCATGGGGAATAATTTGAGAAATACTTAGATTGTAGTATCCAGGGTAAAGGTTGCAAAATTTGCAAAGTTGAGGTCCTTCCTGCCTGTGTGCCCATGTGGAAGTTTCCAAAAATAGGAGATTTCACATTCAAATGATGATTTGGGCTTCTCTCTCTCTCTCTCTCTCTCTTTAAAGATTCGTTTATTTGAGAGTGAGAGAGTACACAAATGGGGAGAGGGAGTGCAGAGGGGAAGCAGAGGAGTGGCACTGCCGAGAGCCTGACTAACTTAATGAGGCTCTGTCTCTAGAGCAGGAGATGAAGACCTGAGCTGAAACTGAGAGTCGATTGTGTAACCAACTGAGCGACCCAGGCGGCCCCGATTTGGGCTTCTCTTAAAAGCCAGAAGATCTGGCCGCCCTGGGGCTCTCTTCCCCGCCAGCCACAGCCATCTGGAGATGAGTAGCAAGCAGGTGCCCCCCTTGAGCCCCTCTTGAGACAAGGCATGCACTCTCAGCTTTGTTGAGAGCCCTGTTTGCTCCCCAGCACTAAGCTGAGAGCTGGCCACTTCTCAAGGCACCTGTGCTGTTGTTTTCTTAAGTGGAATTAGGAGGAATGTGAGTCCTTCCTCCACTGATGGCTCAGAAATGGGACTCTCCGGGTGCCTGACGGGGCTCAGGTTATCGAAGATGCCCATGGAGCCTGTCTTCTGCTGGTATTTGAGGCTGTGCTCGATCTGTGGAACTTAAGCAAGGGGCCCTGGTAAATGACAGTGACTCCTGATTTTCAGCCCTTTGTGACCTCAGCAGCATCTGAACCTGATACCTGCTGCTGAGACTGCCTGCTGATTCCCCTCCCTCCCCCAGGGCTTCCCTCTCATTTCTCCTCCTCCTGGCTTGTCTGTGTCTCCACTCTTCTCATGCTGCTCACACTCCCTGGGGAAATCCTGAACACTTCCATGGTTATAACTACAACCTGAGGACTCCTGAGTGTTAGGCTAGACTCAGGCTTGGCTTTGGCCTGAGTTCTCATTTTCGGACTCATGGAGCAGGCTGCCACTGGACCACACACAGGAACCTCCAACCGAACATTGCAAGTCCAAATGTCCTAGTCAGCCCTCCCACCTCCTCCACGTCCTCCTCCTTGTCCTTCTCCTGTCCTTACCTCCTATCTCAGGAGTGACCCCTGAAGCTGAGCCATTGATCTGAGTACTGTCCCAGACTCCTCCCTCTTCCCTTTCCTGTCAGTCACCAGGTTCTGCTAATCTTACACTCTAAATATTATCAGATCTGGCCCCCTCTTTTGTCCTCACCACCACCCTGTTCAGGCCCTTGTCATCTTTTAATTGGACTGTTGCAATGGCCCTTTGCTAACTGGTGTCCCTGCCTACAGTCTTGCCGCCAGCAAATCCATCCTCCAATCCTGATGCCAGAGTGATCTGAAATGCAAATATGATCTTGCCACTCCCCTGCTTAAAACCCACCAACCGAGGGGGTTCTGTAACCAGTGTAGCCTCTGCCTCTGCCGTGGGCTGAAAGTAAGTTGTTACTACTCCTACTACCACTGCTACTGTTAGTACTACTATTACTACTAATAAGAATACTAATAATAGTAGGTGACATTTACTGCTCATTTCTTACCATGCTTTCAAAAGATTTATTGTCTTCTTAAAACAAAACAGAGCTGATTCAAAGTTTTCCGAACGTTTGCTTGGGGTGAGAAGGCAGAGGGGCAGAGCGACAGGCAGGGGGCACCAGGGAATTGTCTGCACCGTAAATGATGTTGGTAATATGCCAGTGAGTGACCGTGCTACTCTAGCCTTCATAGTTACCGTGGTTCTCGGGAACTAGGATTTCCTTTCATTCCTTGTCACGCACTGAGGGAGGGTGGTCAGCTGGCCAGACCCCGACTGTGTCACATGTGGGGATGTCCTCTGGCTCCCAGTTGCCAGGAACGGAGGCGAATCGCTGGCCTTCACGGTCAAGTGTAGGCTCCGTGGCCCGGCATGCCGAACTCCAAGACCTGCTCCCTGCCCGCCTCTGCTGCCTCCCACCACGCCCGTCCTGCACTTCTCACCATAGTGCAAGCAGACTGTGTGATTACTAATCCTAGCATACCTTACAGAGATCTGTGTGCCAGGCACTGGGCAGATGGATACCGCGGTGCCCGGCCCCCAGGTAGGCCTCATAACAACCCTGCAAGGTCCCTTGGCATCATCCCTGTTCTGTGTGGGAGGAAAGTGATGCTCTTGAGGGAAGTCGTCTGAGGTAGCCCAGCTGGGAGCCAGGTGGCAGGCTGCCCCCAGCCCCAGCACTTGCTCTTGCACCCCCTCCACCTTGGCTTCCACTTGGCCCTCCCTCTTGTGCCTGGCTGACACCCCTTCGTTCTTCAGGACCCGGTCCTGGAGAAACCTCCATGGCTGTGCCCCTGGCGGCTTGCCGGAACCCACAGGTTGGGTCTGTGCTGGGCTTCTCCAGGCGGGCCTGGATCTCTGGTCTCATTGAAGCCCCCAGGCCCTAGCGCAGTGTCTGGCACATGACAGGTCTCTGTAAGAGTTGAGTTGACTAAACTGAATTCCAGGCACTAACCCGCAAGGTTTTTGTCCTTCTGACCAGTGTTCCCTGTCTTCACCTTCTCTAGGCACAAAACCAAGCTATTTGATCTCTGGAGAAGGATCCTTTCCCTTCCTGCTTGGGTCCCATCTGCACCCTTTGACTTCGGGTGGAAACGCTGTCTCATCAGCCACCTGCCCACACACCCTGGACATCTGTGCTCTCTCTGACCCCTCTCCCTCCTCAGCGTGGGGCAGGGCCCCAGATCCACCCTCTGCATCAGCTCCTTTGGCTTCCCCTTAGCCTTAGCTCTGGGTTGTTTGTATTTTCCTGTCCCGAACAGCTCCCGCCCCCCGCCCCCCAAGTCTCCATTTCTTTCTCTCTCTTCCCTTAGTCCTCCGAATCACCAGCCCGGTACTGTGTTTTCCTCCTCAGCAATGCACAGTCTGCAACCTGCTGTTTTAAACAATCGGATTTTGTCTTAGGAAGTCCTATTGAATTCCCCTCAAATGTTAACAATTCCTGTGACACCCCCCTGCCTCCCACCCCTGCCCCCTGTCCTTGGTCTCCTTCCCTGGGCCCTGTCCTGTTCCGGCCTCCGGGCTAGACACTGCCCCCACCCCACCCCGACCCCCACCCCCAGCCAGCCCTGCCTTCCCTCACTTCCCAGTCTCCTCTGCTTCTGGCAGCTTCGGGACCCCTGCCCCTGGCTTCTCATCCATGCTGTATGGAATGAAGATCGCAAATCTGGCCTACGTCACCAAGACTCGGGTCAGGTTCTTCAGACTCGACCGCTGGGCCAACGTGTGGTTCCCAGAAAAGAGGAGAGTGAGGCTGGGGTCAGACGTCAGCAAACACCGCAAGTCACTACTGGCCAAGATCTTCTACGACAGGTGGGTGGGAGTGGGTGTGGGGGGGACCCGAGTGGCCGAGGGAAGAGTGGGTCGCCTCAGGCTGGGGTAAGGCCCTGTTCTTCCGGGAGGGGGAGGGGCGGGGAGGGGGGTTGTCCTTGAGCTCCGCTGGCACCGTGCCAGCCGCCCCGGCCCAGCCCCGCCTCGACTCCCACTCTCCCCAGGGCTGAGTATCTTCACGGGAAACATGGGGTGGACGTGGAGGTCCAGGGGCCCCATGAAGCCCGAGATGGGCAGCTCCTTATCCGCCTGGATTTGAACCGCAAGGAGGTGCTGACCTTGAGGCTTCGGAATGGAGGGACCCAGCCCGTCACCCTCACTCACCTTTTCCCGCTCTGCCGGACCCCCCAGTTCTCCTTCTACGATGGGGACCAGGAGCTGCCCTGCCCCCTGGGCCCCGGTGAGTGGGGCTTGGCGGGCAGGAACCACCGGGGGTTCGGGCTTGCCCATCCGGAAGGGTGGGGGCCTCCGGAAACACACCCCTGCAGCCACTCTGTCGCTGGCTCAGGGATGGGGTACGGGCAGGTGCTGCTGGGGGTCCCTCCCCTGCGCCCCCTCACTCCACCTCCTCTGTCAGGCGACTGCTATGAGCTGCACGTCCACTGCAAGACCAGCTTCGTGGGCTACTTCCCGGCCACGGTGCTCTGGGAGCTGCTGGGCCCCGGGGAGCCGGGTTCAGAAGGAGCTGGCACTTTCTACATCGCCCGCTTCTTGGCTGCCGTGGCCCACAGCCCCCTGGCCGCACAGCTGAAGCCCACGACTCCCTTCAAGCGGACCCGGATCACTGGAAACCCTGTGGTGACCAGCCGGATAGAGGAAGGAGAGAGACCTGACCGGTAGCGCCTTTCCCTCCCACCCGGTCTGGGGCGGGGTGCCCAGTGCAACAGTGGGGGCCCCCTTTCCAAGTGCCTTTGTAACTCTCCTAGGCCTCAGAGACCTTTTCTGGTGAGGACGGAAGTTGCAGGTGACTCAGAAAAAGTCCTAAATATTTTCGATCATATGACAGGTTGTCAGGCAGCCTGTGGTAGACCTCACTCTCTCCTTTTTACAACTCTATTGAGTTAATTCACATACTATACAGTTCACTCATTTAAAGTATACACTGCAGGTTCTCAGTATATTCACAGAGAAGGGCACCTGCCATCACAATCCATTTTAGAGCACTTCACCAGAGGGACACCTGGGTGGCTCAGCGGGTGGAGCATCTGTCTTCGGCTCAGGGCGTGACCCCCGGGGTTCTGGGATCGCGTCCCCATCGGGCTCCCTGCAGGGAGCCTGCTTCTCCCTCTGCCTCTGTCTCTGCCTCCTATCTGTGTGTCTCATGAGTAAGTAAATAATGAAATCTTGAAGAAAAACCAAGAAATGAACCTATGCCCTTTAGCTATCATCACATTTGCCCCCCATTCTCTCCCAGCCCTAAGCAACCACTCATCTGCCTTCTGTCTCTATAGGTTTCCCTATTTGAACATTTCATATGAATGGAATCCTATAATTTGTGTAGACCTCTCTTTCTAATATGACTAGAGGTTTACAGATTACTAATCTAGAAAAGCAAACTCGCAGCTGCACTCTTTTTGTTAAAACGGCACATGTGGAATACATACTGACAAAGAAGAGTCTAGAAGTTTACCTACCAAAAACTTAGGTGTTGGTTATCCCTGGATGATGAGAGTGTTATTGGCTCCTTTATTATCTATTTTCTGATTTTTTTTTCTCTAAGGAACATAGATTATTTATATCCATATTATTTACATATATGTGTGTTCCTTGTGTGTTTTTTGAACATTTCCAACGATGGAGCTTTCCAAAAAGGAGAATGGAGCCTTGGGGCGAGTAGCCTCATGGAGTAGTGAGCTCTGCCTCCTTGGGCAAAAGCTCCCTCCCCTCTCCAGCAATAGTTTTCTAGAAGGGCTTCTTGTATCTTCCGGGGAGGGGCTGGGCCGTCTCTGCCTCTCCGAAGCTGCAGGGATCTCTGAGTTTGTGGTTACTTTTCTTTTCCCTGTTCTTGCAGTGCTAAGGGCTATGACCTGGAGCTGAGTATGGCGCTGGGGACTTACTACCCACCCCCTCGTCTCCGGCAGCTGCTCCCAATCCTTCTTCAGGACACAAGTATCTTCACTGCCCCAAAGGAGATTGCTGAGATCAAGTAAGAGCCGCACCCCCACACCCCCGCTGCTTTATATGTCTCTTTGGACTGCCCCATAGCTCTGCCCCCAGCCTCCTGTGCTCTGTTCCTTCCTCTACTGAGCACGTATCACATGCCAGGCACTGTTCAAGGCGAATCATTCACATGAGGGCCTTGCCCATTGCAGTGGGGAGAAGGGAACACGTATCTTTCAGTTTCATGCATGCTGAGTACTATGAGGTAAAGCCAGACTTCCAGCGAAAGGGGACAGGACATGCAGTCTTGCGGAGGGCAGTTGTTAGTGTTGGCCTCTTTGAGATGCTGACATTGGGATGAGGCAAGGGTGTTAAGTCTCAAGGGTATCTTGGGGGAAGAATGTTCCAGGCCCAAGGACCCGTAGTGCAGATGCCAGGTCTGGTCCAAGTGGGTGGGGGCAGCGGCGTTGGGAGGAAGGAATGGAGAGCCAGGGCTCCATGCTCTGAGGCCTCTGACCCCTACCCACTTCTCTGCCCTTCTAGTCTTCCCTGATCTCCTGGTGCTTTCAGAGCCCCAGAGCTGTGGGTGGGAGGGAGGACGCTCCCGGGCATGGGGGGTGCCTGACTAGTCCTGTTCCTGCCCCATCCCATCTGCCCACCCACCCCTGCCAGGGCCCAGCTGGAGACAGCCCTGCAGTGGAGAAGCTACGAAGTGAAGTTCCGGCTGCTGCTGCACCTGGAGGAGCTGCAAATGGAGCATGACATCCGGCACTATGACCTGGAGTCAGTGCCCATGACCTGGGACCCCGTAGACCAGAACCCCAGGCTGCTCACACTGGAGGTCAGGGCACCCCGATGTGGTATGGGGAGGGGAAAATGCTCTTCCTGATGGCAGGGCAAAATATGAGTAAGGATGAACTTGTTCCTGTGCCCAAAATGGGTGTCGGAGCAGGGCAGTGTGCAGGCAAGGCCCAGCTTGTAGTCCAGACAGAGCTGCCACTGGGCGAGGGCTCTCTCTGGGCCTCTGTTCCCTTATCTGGAAAGTACAGAGCTGGGCTAGATACTTTATCCGCCCTTTGCTGGCCCTCAGATGTTGCGTGTTGTGCACTGGAGCCCAGAGTAACACACGAGTGTAGATTTCTGCATACAGGGGCGGCGGTGGCAGTGGGGCTGGGGCAGGGTGATCAGAGAAAGATTCCCGCAGGAACTGAATTTTGAGCAAGATTTCAAGGGCAGCACAGGAACTGAGTTGGCCAACAGGGCCAGTGGATGAGCTGGGAAGCCGGCTCTCAAGTTCTGAAAGTGTGCAGGGAGGGTTTCCAGGACTGCCCGGCTCAGCATCTCTGCAGTCTGGGCCCATTTGTCTCCTTGCTCATCCCCTGACTTTGGCCCTGGCAGGGTGGAAAGAAAAGAAACAAAGCTCCCTGGGTTTTGGGGTAGAAGGACAGCCTCAGTCCTTGTCCCTCAGAGGAGGTCTGGAGAGCCCAGGGGTTGGGACCCACAGTTAGCCATCCCTGAGATAGAAGCTTGCTTGTGTCCACACCCCATAGGTTCCCGGGGTGACCGAGAGCCGCCCCTCAGTGCTACGGGGTGACCACCTGTTCGCACTTCTGTCCTCTGAGACACATCAGGAGGACCCTGTCACCTACAAGGGCTTTGTACACAAGGTGGAATTGGACCGTGTCAAGCTGAGCTTTTCCACGAGGTAGGTGTTGGGGGACCCATGAGCTGCTACAAGGGTCTGCAGATATTTCTCAGGCTAAAGGAGTGGATGTGTTTCTCCCTGAGAGAGAAGTGGGACCCCAGGACAGAGCTCATTCTTCAGGGGGACCCTGAGCTGCCTCAGCAGCAGCTTCTCCTGGATGGATTGCATGGCTGTCTTGAGAAGTGGGAATGGTATCAGGGTAGATGCAGAGCCAAGGCCCCCTAACTGGAGCTCTTTCCCCCCCTTCTTTCCCAAAGCCTCCTGAGCCGCTTTGTGGATGGGCTGACCTTCAAGGTGAACTTCACCTTCAACCGCCAGCCCCTGCGCGTGCAGCACCGCGCCCTGGAGCTCACAGGCCGCTGGCCGCTGTGGCCCATGCTCTTTCCCGTGGCCTCCCGTGGGGTCCCGCTGCTGCCCTCGGATGTGAAGCTCAAGTGAGACCGGGCAGGGGTGCCTTAGCGCTGCTTGGAGTGTGGGGCACAGGGGATGGGAGTTGGGAAGGCTTCTGGTGCACAGGGCCCCCTCATGTTTACGGCCCCTCTGCCAGGCTGTACGACCGCAGTCTGGAGTCGAACCCCGAGCAGCTGCAAGCCATGAAGTACATCATTATGGGCACTACCCGCCCAGCCCCCTACATCATCTTTGGGCCTCCAGGCACTGGCAAGACTGTCACCCTAGTGGAAGCCATTAAGCAGGTAGGGCGTGAGGGTAGATCTGGGGCCTTTGCCGACACCCCACTCCCAGCCCCAGGGACCAAGTAGTTCTCAGATTCTGGGTGTCCCCAGCTCCCTGATCACCCCTGGGTTGGCGTTGAAGCCAGGGTGGCCGTTGAGCATTGTTTTGTAGGCTGGGTGGTGCACAACTCAGAGTCACTGATCATTCGGCCATCACAGACCCAAGTGTTTACTACACCAGTACTCCCGCAGGAAAGTGTGTCCCTGGACTAGGGGGCTGGCAAGGGACGTTCAGAACTTGCCGTTTGTGTCACTGCTTCCCTCAGGTCTGGGAGATAAATGCCACCCTGTGCAACAGGAGTCACAACCAAGTCTGCCCCGTACCCCTCCCTCTGGAACCAGAGAAGCCACTTCCCACACTACTTATCACCCCCCAGGTGGTAAAGCACTTGCCCAAAGCCCACATCTTGGCCTGCGCTCCATCCAACTCAGGAGCTGACCTTCTCTGTCAGCGGCTCCGGGTCCACCTGCCCAGCTCCATCTACCGCCTCCTGGCCCCTAGCAGGGACATTCGCATGGTGCCCGAAGACATAAAGGTACCAGGAGGAATGTGGAGGGCTGAGGGGTGGCGGGTGCTGGGAGGCTCCGGGTCAATGCCGAAGCCAGGAAACTCGAGGTTACCTGGATTCTGATACTCGCTGAGGGACCCTGGGTGGGTTGGGACCCATCTGTGGCCAGGGAAGCAAAGAGGGGTGAAGGAGATTGTCCAGGAGACCCCCGAACCAGAGTGAGGGTGAAGTTGGGTGGGCCTGGCTTATTCCTCCTCTCCCTTCACACCCCACAGCCCTGCTGTAACTGGGATGCAAAGAAAGGGGATTATGTGTTTCCCGCCAAGAAGAAGCTGCAGGAATATCGTGTCTTAATTACCACCCTCATCACGGCCAGCAGGTGGGTGTGTATGTCAACCATGTGTGTGAGGAAGGAGGTAGTGGGCCCGGGAGATGGGGGAAGAATGATGCCTGGCAGTGGGGTAAGGGGCCAGCTTCATGGGCATTCAGGCTTGTCGGTGGGTGCCCCAGTACGACCCCTCCTCCACCTGCCCCTTCCCAGATTGGTCTCTGCTCAATTCCCCATCGATCACTTCACACACATCTTCATCGATGAGGCTGGCCACTCCATGGAGCCCGAGAGTCTGGTGGCCATAGCAGGTGAGGGGTGAGGGGTGGGCTGCATGCGTGCCGCCCTGCATGGGGTTGGGGAGGCCCCGCTGCTTATTAACTTTCTCCCCATGGCACCCTGCCTCTCAGGGCTGATGGAAGTCAAGGAGACAGACAATCCAGGAGGGCAGCTGGTGCTGGCAGGAGACCCTAGGCAGCTGGGGCCCGTGCTGCGCTCCCCACTGACCCAGAAGCATGGCCTGGGGTACTCACTGCTGGAGCGGCTGCTGACCTACAATGCCCTGTACAAGAAGGGCTCCAATGGCTATAACCCCCAGTTCATAACCAAGCTGCTACGCAATTACAGGTACCCCCACCCTGCACTGCACCTGCCATCCGTGCTTTCACCCGCTCTGTGCAGCCCCCTGCCCCGTGCAGCCCCCCGTCCAGCGCTCCATCCTGCAGGCCTGTTGGTCAGAGTCGTGTGATGCCCGGAGCCGGTGATCTCCATTCCAACTCCATCGCTGCTGCTTGTGGGCTCTGACCTTGCAAGTGGCTTCACTCTGGAGCAGTGTGCTTATCCCTAAGGGTGTTGGGGGATTGTCTGGTTTCCAGGCAGTCCAAGGAGCGGCAGGAAAATCTGGGTTTTTTCTTCATTTGAATCACCTAATTGTTACTCAAATTAAAGAGCTATAACTGGCCTTAAGGAATTTCTGTACCTAAAATGCTCAGATGAAAAGACTACCAAGAGTTCAGTTGGCGTTTGCTGTTGTGTTTTGAATTCTGGCTCTAGATTGAACACGTTATTTCACCAAATAATGGCAGTAGTAGCTGATAATTGTTTGTTTGTTTTTTTAAAGATTTTATTTATTTATTCATAGACACAGAGAGAGAGGCAGAGACACAGGCAGAGGGAGAAGCAGGATCCCTGCAGGGAGCCCAATGTGGGACTCGATCCGGGGTCTCCAGGATCACACCCCAGGCTGCAGGCAGCGCCAAACCGCTGCGCAACTGGGGCTGCCCGTTAATTGTTTTTCTACTGTCCTTCCTTGGCAAAATGGAAACCTGAGGACAGGTTCCCCCTTTCTTGGTTTATTTTAAATTTGGCCAATGAAATCCGTGGACCAGATGCTCTCGGGAACCACATTTGGTTCTGCTTTGTGCAGTTACCAGTGCCTAGCATCGCACTGTGGATCAGTGAGTCTGCTGTGCAGGGGGGGCAGTAGGAGGATGGTGTGTGTGCACCTAGAGCAGCGGTGGGGGGGCGGGCACCAAGGGTGGGGCGAAAGTAATCTGGCCCCGGGGCTCCATCTTCCTCCTCCTACCTCACAGGTCCCACCCCACCATACTGGATATCCCTAACCAACTCTATTACGAAGGGGAGCTGCAGGCCTGTGCCGACGTAGTGGACCGAGAGCGCTTCTGCCACTGGGAGGGTCTACCGCGACAGGTGAGGCTGAGTGGGGCACCCCAGCTTCACTCCTACCGAAGGTGCAAGGCAAGAGGCAGCTGAGTGGAAGTCGCAGGTTCAGTCACCTTGGCCTGGGATCCCACATTCCCTGGATGAGTTTGGGAGTAGGAGGGGAAGGGAGATGGGCAGTCTGGCTGAAGGTTCCCCTGACCACCATATCCAGGGCTTTCCCATCATCTTTCACGGCGTCATGGGCAAGGACGAGCGTGAGGGCAATAGCCCATCATTCTTCAACCCCGAAGAGGCTGCCACTGTGACCTCCTACCTGAAGCTGCTCCTGGCCCCCTCCTCCAAGAAGGGCAAAGCCCGCCTGAGCCCCCGAAGTGTGGGTGTCATCTCTCCCTATCGGAAGCAGGTCAGGCCATGCGTTCCTGTGGAGGGTTGGATCCCTGCCTGCCCCAGATGGTACCTCTTTCATAGCCAGACCCTTAGTGGAGGTTCCAGAGCTCAGGCCTCTGCTGGTCCCTTATCTCAAAGGATCTCAGAGGTCAGCTGCCCTCCCTCTTTGCCCCCCCAGCTCACTGGCCTCTTGCCTGGCTCCCTCTTGCACTGGGGTAATGGCATGAGAGAAAGGCACCTGTCCCCATCTTCCAGGTGGAAAAAATCCGTCATTGCATCACCAAACTTGACAAGGAGCTTCGAGGACTGGATGACATCAAAGACTTGAAGGTGATGCTCTCTCTGTTTTCAGGCCCCATATCTGCCGCACTTCAAGAAGCTCCCCAGGCCCCCCAACCTCACTGCCTGAGCCACAGCGGGGGCTCTCCCCAGGCCTCATTCCAGCAGATCCCAGGCTTGTGCGCCTGTGTCGGGACCAAGCAGAACTCCCCAGATCCTTGCTGCTCCCCGCCAGGCTGGTTGGAGGCCTCTGCCCTCAGGATAAAGTCCAAACTCCCAGCCTGCCTGACCTGTCATGTGATAAGTGTCCCCGCTCCCATTTCCACCCTCTGAGTCAGTCTGTTCTTGGACTCTCAGGTGGTGGCTCTCAACACTGGTGGCAGATAAGAATCCCCTGGAAAGCTTTTAGCGCAGCCCGTGCCAGAGCCCCACCCGGCTGGTTAGCACAGCTATCTGAGGGCAGAGCCAGGGCATCGCGGTTTCTTTATGGCTCCTCACTTGACCTAGCGCACAGCCAGGGCTGGAAACCAGCGCCTCAAGATTGAGAGGCCTCCTGGTTAGGAGGTCTGGGTTGTTTATCTTTAACAAGTACTTAGTGATTGTCTCTCAGGAAGTTTGGAAACCACTGCTCCGAGTTAGTGGGTCCTGGCCACTGTTTTCTTAGCTTAGAACCCTTTCCAACCCGCACCCATTTCCCTGGATTCACCCATCAGGTCTGGCTTCCAGGGCGTCCTGCTCTTTCCTGCTCCCTCCCTGTGCCCTAGGACTTCTCTCCGAGAGAACCCCCCTCCCCCACTTCCCCACCCCCCTCCCTGCTTCCCCTGTGAGCCCCCTGGTGGCAGGCCCTGTGTCCCCCTGCAGGTGGGCTCCGTGGAAGAGTTCCAAGGCCAGGAACGCAGCGTCATTCTCATCTCCACCGTGCGGAGCAGTCAGAGCTTTGTGCAGCTGGACCTGGACTTTAACCTGGGTTTCCTCAAGAACCCCAAGGTTCGAGAGCTGGCGGCTGGCGGCTGGCTTGAGGAGCACTTTTGTTCCTCAGGTCCTTCCCTCCCATGACCCTGCCCCTCCCTCCTTCCAGAGGTTCAACGTGGCAGTGACCCGCGCCAAGGCCTTGCTCATCGTGGTGGGCAACCCACTCCTCCTGGGCCACGACCCCGACTGGAAAGTGTGAGCATTCCCAGCCCCTAACCCCTCTCAGGAGCCGCAGCTCCCAGCCTGGGGCAGTTGGAACGCTATTAGGCACATCCTGGTGGCCCAGCTAATGCACAGGTCTGTTCAGGTCTGTTCCTGGTCCCCACAAGGCCCCTTTTAAGTGACCTGACAGAGGGTAAGCAAGTGGCCCAAAGGCACAGGCAAAGGTAGTAGGACCAAGGCCTGGCCTCTAGCCTCCAGCATCTGATGTGCTCCTCAGCCAGCCTGCACAGCTCCCTGTGAATGTTCCTGTACCCACAGATTCCTGGAGTTCTGTAAAGAAAACGGGGGCTACACCGGCTGCCCCTTCCCGGCCAAACTGGACCTCCAGCAAGGACAGAACCTCCTGCAGGGTCTGAGCAAGCTCCGGCCCTCTACCTCAGGTATGGCCAGCCAAGCAGGGGACAGCACAAGGGGAGGAGGCATGGAAGACAGGCTCACCTCTTCTCTTTCTAGGGCCCCAAAGTCATGACTACCCCCCCCAGGAGCGGGAGGAAGAAGATGGCCTGTCCCTGCAAGTAGAGCCCGAGTGGAGGAACGAGCTCTGAAGACACAGCAGACCGCTTTCTCACACCAGCCAAGCCTTAACCACCCGCACACCCCTGCCCCAGAGCCCTGCCTGAACCCAAGCCCAGCGGCACTGCCCCTCCAAAGGACCGGAAGGCTGGGGGAGGGAGTTTACAACCCAAGCCATTCCACCCCCTCCCCCCTACTGGGGAGAATGACACACCAAGCTGCTAACAATTGGGGGAAGAGGGAGGAAGAAAAACTGAAAACAAAATCTTGTTCTATGCAAAAGCCTCCTTGTCTCCTCTGCCTGGCCCCCTCTGGCCTTGTGGCCTTCCTGAGCTCCCAGATGGACCCCAGCCGGGAGGGTGGCACTGTCCCACTCTGCCTCTGGCCATACCCTTCCTAGCCAGAGAGGATCCCCCCCACCCCCCAAGGTCCAGGGGAGGAAACCCAGTGGGAGGTGGCAAGGAAACCACCCACAGGCTTCTAAGTTTAGCCCCTGCTCCAGACCACTCCCCTCACCCGCCTCCAACTCCCAGAGCCAGGCATGACCTCATCCCTTGCTCTGACACTCCACCCTGCCTGCCCAGGAACCTTGTATTTGCAAACAGGGGGCCAGCCTGGCCAGCAGCTTGGGAGAGATGGGACTCTTAGCTCATGGCCAAGACAGGGACCTGGAGAGAAAAACGGGAAGCTGCCACACACACGTTGGAACCTGTGGCCTTTATTCATGCCTTCCACCAAGTACAGCCAGAGGCAAGGTCCCCAACCAAAGCATAAATGCCAGGGACCCGGGGCTCTGGGTGACATACACCCTCCAAGTCCCCTACCCCAGACACTCCTGTGAGCCCAAAGTATATAAAGTGCTGGTGTGTGATGATCCTCTGGGGAAGGCTGAGGGATCAAGAGCCTCACCCCTGGACCAAGGCAACAGGACAAGGGACTTTGCTCTGGAAGGGCAGGGAGGGCCAGCCTACCACCACCCTGGGGTCTGGTGGGGCAGGGGAAACTCAGATGCAGTCCTGGGCTGGAGGGAATGACAAGGAAGCCTTCCTTCAACAAGTGTGGGGCCAGGAAGTGGGGAGCTTCTGCACCCCCATGAAGGGGGGGGTGAACAGGGGAGGCCTCAGTGGTCTCAGAGAATGGGACAACCCCTCCGGCGCTTATTCTTGCGAACCTGGAGACCCGCCCGAGTGGCCATCTCGAATACCTCCCTCACCCCCTCCTTGGTCTTGGCTGAGCACTCCAGGTAGCCAAAGGCACTGATCCGGTTGGCCATGTCCCGGCCCTCTTCAGATCGCACGGGCTCCTGAGAAGATAGAAGGCCAGAGGTCAAAGGAAGCTGCTGGCTACTTGTAACTCTTCCCCACCTTACCCATAAGTGTAGTAATCAGAACAAATACGTCTTCCAGCTCTCACCTCACAAAGCACTCAAGCCCCAGCCACCCAGGGTGGTTTCTGGGCCAGGACCCAAAAGACTCAAACGCTTACATTAAAAATTGCCTCCACCAGCCCCATACCCCATGGTATGCCCTCCTCCTGCCAGAATGAGTATCTGGCACCTCCTAACGGATCTCCCTTCTCATTTCTTTCCAGTCCATGCTCCGTGCCTGCCAAAATAATCCTAACACACAGGTGTGACCCGGTTTAAGACTGTGCCATAATTATACTTGCAGGGTAGTCCATAGTCCTCATCCCCCTGGCAACTCTCCTTAATAGACATAGTCCTCTGGCCAGAGAGCCACTACCAGGTAAGCCAACTCCCTTGCTCTCCGGGCCTTCCAGCCATGTCCGATGCCTTCCCACCTGCACCTCCCCAGGTATACTCTGATGGCATGACTTTGGCTACCCCAAGCAAAACATCTAGAGTAAGAGGCTGTCTCTGAGGACAGGGATACTCACTCCTCTTAATCGTCCAACCCAAACAGAATGGACAACAGATGAATAGACTAAAATGCCAGGTGACCTTTGATAAATCACTTCATTTGCTGATAATTTCACCAGGTGTGGGACCAGAGACTAAGAGCCCTTCTAGTTACACCGTGGAAGGGAGCAGGAGGCAGACCTCCCCCAGGGAGGTCAGCAGGACAGCAGACCCTGAAGGGTCAGTCCTCCACCCCGCCCCCCCCCTTGGAGCCCCACCCACCTGCTTCATCTTGGCCAGCTCTCTCCTGGTGTGCTCATCTTGCCTCAGGTCCTTCTTGTTCCCCACTAGGATGATGGGCACGTTGGGGCAGAAGTGCTTCACCTCTGGGGTCCATTTCTCAGGAATGTTTTCTGCACGGACGTGTCCCAACAGGTGTTGGTGCCTCCACTTAGGCCAGAAAGCACCCCCCCCCAAGCCCCCTTTTCTCCCCGCAGCTGTCTTAGAGGCTCTTCAACATGACAGTCCCTTTCATGGCTCAAGAGCCCCTCTCCCCACCGCAAAGACCCTCTGATCCTCCCCAGGGCCAGAGTCTCCACCCCATAGTGCAGGGGCAGGAGCCTAATGGCACCTCTCCCCACCCCATCTCTGAAGGTGGCTAAACTGAGCCAAGGAGATCTGCCCCCAGTGGGCTGGTCCCAAGAGCTTCTCAGTGCCCTTCTCCCAATGCCCTCACCCCCACCTCACCCAGGCTGTCGGGGCTGTCGATGGAGAAGCACATGAGGATGACATCAGTGTCCGGGTAGGAGAGAGGCCGTAGGCGATCATAGTCTTCCTGCCCAGCCGTGTCCCATAGAGCCAGTTCCACCTGATGCCAAGGGCCAGTGAGTAGCTGGCCTGAGGGTCCCAGGCCCTCCCTTACCACCCAGAGGTCCTCTGAAACCACTGGTCATTTAGGTTCACTCAATATCCATCTACAAAAGCCCTCGCTATGTGCCCGGGACAATGCTCATCACTGTCACACAACATAAACTGGGTGAGTTTCTAGAGATGCTGAGACACAGGTGCTTGATCTTCATGGAGGTCATGAGCCACCGCCTGAGCACCAGGAATGGACCATAAGTCACAAGAACCTCCGAAGGAAGCCTTGTCATTACCCCCATTTTGTAGTCTGGAGTCGGAGGGGGCCCAGATTATGGATGGGATGTGGGGGCGGGGAGCAGAGAACCAGGAGGCATCTCTAAATGTCCTGAAACTACAGTTTCGCTTCCTGACTTATACTGAGTCCAGCAGGGAGACTGGAGCAGGGAAGTGTATGGATGGTGAGGAGGGGCAGCCAAGGGCTGTAGGACTAGGGCGGGGTGGGTTCCCCCGGGGGCACCAGGAGGGGCTCCACGGTCACCTGCTTGCCGTCCACCTCTATGTCCGCAATGTAGTTCTCAAAGACAGTAGGGACATAGACCTCTGGGAACTGATCCTTGCTGAAGACGATGAGGAGGCAGGTCTTCCCACAGGCTCCATCTCCCACAATCACTAGCTTCTTTCTGATCGCAGCCATGGCTGGGGCTGGCAGGAGGGAAGCGGGGGCCGGGTGGGGGCAGGAGGAGAAGCCAGTAAATCCCAAAACATTTCTCTGGGGCCCCCAAGACCTCCTGGAAACTGAAGCCTCCACAAAGGGAGGTTGAGGGCCTTACTCAGGTGTGCGTTCTTGCCAAGGACCAATCGATCAAACAACTGAGCTTGAAGTTTCTAATCTCGGGGGCAGGGCCAGGTGTCCCTGGACAGATTAGAATACAGGGGTGGGAGGTGGAAGGACCACCCACCCAGGGGACAGAAAATAGATTTCTGGTCCAATCCGCCAACTGTGAGATCCTGGACACCTAGAGGGGGGCTCCAGGGTTGGAGCCCCTTCTGGAAGAGCTGGCTTTCACCTGCTATATACCAGGGCTTCAAGTCACACTCTGTTACCAGGATTTTGATACTTTTAAAGTTTAGCAATCACAAGGGCCCTATCATGGACACGTCGGCCCTGGCTCAGAGCAGGTCATGCCCGCCCCGTTGCAGTGAGGAGTCCCTCTCCAGACCACAGGCTGGCACAGCCAACTACCAGGGGACAGGTGGGTAAGAGCAAGTCTGCTGAGCATTTCGGTAAAAACCATCCCCCTCAGTCCCCAGAAGCCTGGGAAGGTAGAGGGTGCGCTTCCATTCTGACAAACGGGAAACAAACCTAGGTGAGGTTAGGACTCGTGTCAAAAAAAAAAAAAAAAAAAAAAAAGGACTCGTGTGTCAGAGCTGGGGGGGCGGGGGCACACTGGAAGCCAGGCTCCATGACTCTAGGGTCTGTCACCTTTTCTACGGATCACCTCAGAGATGGGAAAGAGAGCCGAGGGAGGGGAAACCCAGGGAGGGCAGTGGCAGCAGCCAGCCAGCCTCCCCGGCCCACCCCACCCCATCCCAGTCCCCAAAGCTAGCCCCAGTCGCACAAAGGAGGCTCAGTCCCCGCGGTGCCCACAGCCCACATTTGGGCAGCCTGCCCTCCTCTCCCCATCCTCCTGGGCCCTGGCGGCAACACTGGGTCACTCAGCCCCAGGCAGGGGACAATGACCATACTGTGGGAGCAACACATCCACCATGGGCCGAGTGACACAATAATCTACTAGGGAATCACCTCCACCCACTCCTGGAACAGCCCCTTCCTCCCCTCTGTCTAGCTCACCCCAAGGCCCTGCCCACCCCTCCCTGTGACTCAGGGCGAGGAGTCAGTTTGCCGAGGTTTCCGTAGGGTCCCAGCCCCAGCACAGCCGAGCGAGCACCAAGCCTCCCCAGCCTCCCAGCCTCCTAGCCCCGGATCTGAGCCTCGCTTCCTCCCTCCCTGGGGACAGAAGCTGCTCTCCAGCCAGCTGAGGCTCCCCCAGGTCTGCGGCCTCTGAGGAAGAGAGGGCGGACTTGGAGCCGGGAGGCGGCGAGGCCGTAGGGAAGAAGGAGGGGGCCAGAGGCGGAGCTGGGAGGAGCTCCCAAAACTGAGCAGAAAAGGGCCAGTCCCCACACCAACCAGGCAGCCAGCAGTTAAGGGAGAAAGGGATGGTAACCTGATCTCTGCCCCAAACCGGGCTTTTTCTCTCGGACCCACATCCTGTCAAACTGGGCTGAGCTCCTGGACTCCTCAGACCACCACCACCCCACAGCCCTGGCTTGTCTGCCTTTGAGGAAAGCAAGGAGTCTGAGCCCAAAGCTAGTTCTCTCCAACAGTGGGATCCTGGGTGGCCTCCCTCCACACACACACACACACACACACACACACACATACAAGTGGGATGAGAGGAAGTGGATGAGTCAGAGAGAATTTATAGGAATTCAGAGGATACCGCCACACTGTCCCCCCCACAAAGGGGCTCTCCCCCTAGTACCCCAAAAGATAGGCAAGGCACTCACTGTGCCAGCAGGTCCCCTCCAAAGATGGAAACCACCTTCAAAAAGGGAGTTCTCCCTGGAAATTCTGCCCAAGTGATTAACTCCCCCGTACCCAGTCCCGCTAGTTCCATTGGCCCAGCTGGGCGAAAACAGGCTGGGGGCACCTGGGATGGGCAGTGCTGATGAAGGGCAGTCACGTCCACAGTGAGAACCGGTTGCTTAGATGTGAGCAGGCCACTCACTGCCTCCCTGCAGCAGGGCATTTAGGTGGTACCAGATGGTGGGAGGCACAGAGGCCAGAATTCAGGGGCAAGGGCATGCATTAAGTGATCTGGAGCCCCCAGCTCAATCCAAAGACTTTCCCTTCACGCTCTCATTGGGCAAGAAAAGCAGCTGGCTAGGCCAAGCCAGGCCAGGCCAGTAGGCCCAAGGCCAACCTGGCAAGGAAAACAGCTCCCTGTGAAAGGCAGCCCCACAGGAACTGCCCTACTGACCCTCAGAGGGGCAACAGAACCCAACACAGAGGCTGGGATGCAGCCCACCAGCTCCTGGGCCTTCCCTAGGACAAGACGAACCACCCTCTCCCCTCAATCCTGCTCCAAATTTCCAGATGCCTGAGGGTGGGCTGCAGCCTGCAGACCAGCCCTGAGGGCTGGCGAAGAAATCAGATACCACGTCGACTTTCAAGCCAGAAGTGAGGGCAGGACTCAGCGCCGGGTCCTCCGGCCCAAGCCCCGTAGGGCTCCGGGAGTGCCAGGGAGGGAGGGGTCTGGGAGAGAGGAGGTCCTCTTCCGAGGGAGCTGCGCCTCCGGCCTCCCCGGCTCCCGGCTCCCGCCCCAGGACCGCTCGGGCGCCGTCTAGGGGGGCGACCAGACCTCGGCGAGCGGCGGCCGCCCCGGGGTCACACCGCGCCCCGTGCCCGGATTCCCACCTCCGTCCGGATGGGGGCCGGGGCGTCGGGCCGGGGGCTCCGTCGCCGAGACCGGAGTCGCCTCCTGGCTTCTCGCCCGGCGGGGCGGGTTCCGGGAAGCCGGGAAGGGGAGGCCGGAGGCCCCGCGGGGCAGCGGCCGGGCCAAAGCCCCCTCCCCGCCGCGCGCCCGCCCGAGCCGCGGCCGAGCGGACGGAGGCGACGGTGCCCTCCGGGGACGAGTTCCCGGGACGCCCCGCCACCCCGAGCCCCGCCACCCCGAGCCCCGGCCCGGCCCGGTACCTTCCGCTCCGCTGCCTCCAGCTGCGCGGCCAGGGCCAGAGGCTGAGACTGACCCGGGGAGGGGGCCCGCCCTCCTCCAGCGCCGGCGGGGAGGGGAGGGGGGGAGGGGGGGAGGGAGGGAGGGAGGGGCGAGGCGGGCCCCGCAGGGGGCGGGGCCGCGGGGCGGGGCGGGGCCGCGGGGCGGGGGCGGGGCCGCGGGGCGGGGCGGCCCTTGGCTCCGGCTGCGCACGGCCCGGCCTGGGGCCGCCGCGGTCCTCCCGGGCTGCGGGGCCGGGGTCGTGGGGGCCGCGCGGCCGCTGACGGACTGGGCGGGCCCCGAGGGGCCTCGGCTTCCGCCCCGCCTTGCAGCCCGCGGGGGAGTCGGTCTTGGGGAAAGTTGCGGGGCGCTGCGGGGGGGGGCGGGGGGAGGGCCGCTGCTGCCCCCCCGTGGCCGAGCGGCGCCCGCGCCCACCCCCGGGGCCCCGCCCACCCGGGACGGCCGCCCTCCGCTCGGGAAGTCCTGCGGGGTCGGTTCCGTCCAAAGTCCTGCGGGGTCGGTTCCGTCCAACATCACGCCCCGCCCCTGGGACTTTTCGGATCCTCTGAGACCCAGGCCACAATCCCCCTCCTTCCCCGCGCTCGGCATTTCCTCGGGTCGGTGACTGTGCACCCCGAAAGGGCACTCCTGGAAGCCTTTCCTGGTCTCAGCCGGGAAGCCACCTTCCGTCTCCCGGGCGCTGCCTCTGTGCCGCTGGGGACCCAGCCGGTCCGACACGTCGCGCTGGGCCCTCATCTCCGTGTCTGTCTACACTTTTCCCGTTCAGGTGGCTGAGGAGGATGAGGATGAGGATGAGGAAGCCTACCAGGATGTTACTAGTTTGTGACCTGTTGGCTACATAGCTCAGCCCTCTTACTACTCATCATGGATCTTTGGGTTAAGCATATCCATCTCCTTTTGCTTGTAAGGATACTGAGGCTCAGACAAGTGGCTTGCCCAAATTTTTGCGATCTGTATGAGACAAGTGAGAGTTCAGTCAGGGCCATCTGGCTCTGGAGCTGGTGCTTTCTCCCTGCTTGTCCTCTACACCCTTCCCACCTGTCCATCCCCACTGCCTGGCACACTGTGTGGCACATCTCACCGTTTTTCAAGAAATATTCTCTGAATGAACGAATGTCAGAAGTCATGTAGCCTTAAAAGCTCTGAAGTGCAGACCACACTTTTGATATAAACGAGTAAGCCGAGGTCCAGAGAAGTTGGGTCCCCAAGCCTCTTCAGGTGCTCAAAAAACATGCACTGAGTGTGGACTGGGAGCTACGAGCTCAGTTCAGATGGATTTCTGTCCTCAAAGACCCTACAGTCCAAATTCAAAAACCAACTTGAAGATAGCAAGTTACGGAACTCTCATTACATGCAACTGACTCTACATGCATGCATAAGCTACTTTAGTCCTTAAAACAACTGTATGAGGTAGCACTGTTACCTCCATTCTGCTGAGAAGCAAATTGAGGCTTGGAGGGGTTGCAGAGCTAGTGGACCTGGACAGCAGGGCTCTACCATACCCATTCCTGATGTAGACAGTTACGTTACAGGAGGCGGTGGCTATACAGGGGGCATGCGTGGGCTGTGGGATACCCAGGCCCGAAGGACAAGTGAAGTTTTCCAGATAAGGCGATGTGTAGATGTTAAATGGGTTGGAGGCACAATAGGCCCAAAGAGTTATGGAACCCCTGGGAGGGTGGGGTTGGGGCTGAAAGATGGGGCTGGAAGAGGACGCAGTGGCCCAATCATGAATATCCTTGTATGCCACACTCAAGAGTTGAGTGTTGATTTTGGTCAAGGTGCAGTAGGGAGCCACTGAAATGTTCTCTCAAGGGAATAACCAACTCAGATCCACACTGTAAAAAAGGTCATATTCGGGGATACGGGGTTGTGACCTGGAGACAAGAGTTCGGAGACTAATGTCGTAGTAATAGTAGGGGTGGGGACAGGTGGACAAGTATCAAATATATTTTGTAATATAGAATCAACAGCACATAGGGACTGATTCACTTGCTGAGTAAGAGGCAGAAGTCAAAGGTGAGCAACTGCAAGCTTTCTACCTTGGGCTGACAAGCTGGGGCCCACTGATGTGGTGAACCAGGAGGCTCAGGTTTGTAGGGAAGTGATGGACTCCGAAGTATGTTGAGTTGAAGTGTCCATGGGATGTCTAGGAGATGTTCAGGAGACAACTAGGACCTGTGGGCCAAAAGCTCAGGATCTGGGCTGGAAATACCAACTTGGAGAACGCCAGCAGGTGTATGAAGCCACAGAAGCGGTTGAGAGTGCACTGAGTGGGACGAGGGTGGAGAGAAGGAAGGAACCTGGGAGCACTACATTTTTAGGGCTGCTCTGGTATGCCTTCCACCCTCTGAAAGAGCCTTTTGGTTTCTAATCAGAGTAAATCAAGACACACATTTTTATTCATCCGGTTTATTTGCCACTAGCTATAATTTTGGATCTAACTGATATCCCTTCTTCAGTTAAGTTGCCACTAAAGGTCAGGGGGACAACTGCAGAGTTTGGGTTGGCAGACAGTAGGCATGGAGAGGCTAGGATGGTGGTGGGAGGGTCGGGGCTGAGCGCCTCAGGAGTAACTGCCTGGCCCTCCCAGGGGGATGACGAAGACCGAGATGTCATCCCCGGAACCCAGCTTGTTGTTGGGAAGACGCCAGCCACGGTCCCGGGGGGTGCCCCGGGCCCCCAGAACCAGAGCTTGGGCCAGAGCTGTGTACCTGCCAGGAGCACACATGCACGTTCATGTACCAACATGTATATGGGAAGATCGATACACAGGCCCTCATGTGGGCCCCCAAACATTGCTTCCCTTTGCCCCTACCTTCCCCACTGTCATCCCCCCATGGCCATGCAACCCTTACCTGCTGGGGTCATTGGGCTCATAGGCCGACAGCACCCTGTCCACAGTGGCAGCTACCTCACAGTCACTGGTGACATCCCACAGCCCATCGGTGCCCAGGACTAGCACGTCATCTGGGCAGTGCTCGTACTGTGTCAGGTCATACACTCGCACCTGGTGGGGAGCAGAGAGTGGAGAAGGAGCCTGGGGACAAAGGGACCCTGGGAGAAAGCCAGCCTGGGGCCACCAGAGGAGGGAAGGGATGGTTGAGGAAGCCCCCCTACGGCTCACCTCAGGGAAGCAGGAGAGGAAGGGCTTGATGGGTAGAGTGGAGCTGCAGACTTTGAGGTTGTGGTCTCCCAAGCCCCGGGTCACCCCAATGGTGGCCATCACTCGAGCCTGAAGGGAAGGAGTGTGGGTGCTGCCCCGGCCCTCTCCCAGGCTCTGAAGCTGTGGACCCTCCCACCCCAACCCTCGGATAGAACATCCACCTCCCTAGACAAGTTGTGGTGGGTCCTCCTGCCCTCTCCCTCCTCTACCATGGAGTTTACCTTTTTGCCCTCCCCACAGACCAGAGGAAACCTGAGATCTTCCAGCTCGATCTTTTTGTAGGCCCTGGGGGAAGGGGGGAGTAGAGGAGGAATCACCCAGGCATCCAAAGGCCCTCTCCCTGAGGACCTATGCTCCTCACACATGCCCCTAAAGAGGAACACATCCCCCCAACCCCCAGTCTGGCCCAGTCTCCAGCTTCCTGTGGCTGGTAAGGGCCTGGCTGTGTTGCCATGGGAACGGGCCCCAGCTCAGAGGGAAGTGTTACCAGCCAGTCATGTTCTGGTCCCTGTACAGCATCCTCTGCCCCAGCTCCTTGGGCTGAATTCTCCGGGGAAACTCCAGGTGGGTGAACTCACCGCCTAGCAGCTCCGGTTTCAGGAAGCCCTGGGGTTGGGGGTGGCCAGACAGAGCAGAGGGCCGCGGGCATCAGGCTCCTGGCATGGCCTGGCCTAGAGACCGCATGAACTGCAGCAGGACCGCAAATGAGGGGCAGTGCCCTGCACTGTTCTCATGCTAATAAGGTACCGGAACTCATCCAACCTCATGGCCGCCCTTAGGGAAGGGGCTGTGGATGTGAATTAGCAAAACATCTGAAGGCCAGACAATCAGCAAAGGACTCGGACCAGGATTCAACCCCAGACAGCGCAGCTCGGGAGTCAGCCCTGCACGGCACTGAACCACGCTACCCCTCAGAGGCCTTTGCTACTTCCCTTCTCCACCTCTAACTCCACTTCCTTCCTTAGCTGGGGCCATGGTGGGAGCACCGGAGAGGGGCGCACACTCCTTCTTGCTCTGCAGTCCACTGGCCCGGCTGGGCCATCATGTGGAGAGCAGAGCAGCCTTTCCAGTGAGCGGCCAGTAAGGAGCTGTGTGTGTGGAGGTGGGGACATAGGCTAAAGGGAACCACCAAGAGTCGATGAAGAATGGGCCTTGGGGGGGTAGTGCCTACTTACAAGCAGCTGAAGGCGCTGGCGCTCAGTCTCCGGGGTGAACTCCTGGGACATTGGAATGATTTCACCATTCCGGACAATGATGGCTCTGCCCAGAGGAAGAAAACGTTTGGGCTGGGCTCTCCTCAGACTCCTTGTGGAGAATTCCAGAAAGACCAGGCCTTCCCCATTAAGACTCTATCTTGGGGGTCCTCACTCAGACCTTGGGCTTTCTCATTCAAACCCTCATCTTGCCTCTCTGCCGTGGCTATTTCAGGCCCTTCCTTGTGTCTGTGACCCCTCCTGACACCCTCCCTCTGTCCAGTTTTTTATTTTTATTTTTATTTTTATTTTATTTATTTTTTTTTTTATTTATGATAGTCACAGAGAGAGAGAGAGAGAGAGAGAGAGAGAGGCAGAGACACAGGCAGAGGGAGAAGCAGGCTCCATGCACCGGGAGCCCGATGTGGGATTCGATCCTGGGTCTCCAGGATCACGCCCTAGGCCAAAGGCAGGCGCCAAACCGCTGCGCCACCTAGGGATCCCCCAGTTTTTTATTTTTTGACACCCACCACCTCATTCTCTTCTCCTCCCCCATCTCAGAGAGTGTGACCCCCTGTAGGCATTCTCATACACCTCCTCCCCATACCTGCTGTCACCTGCATTGGCCACATACACCTTGCCTAGCAAGTAGACCACTACCAGTGCACAGCAGCCCCCCTCTGCTTGGTGGCCACGCCGCTCCTTGGCCATCTGCTCATCCTGCATGTGAGGAAGGGTCAAAGGGGGGGGGGGGAGTGGGGAAGAGGTTTTAGGCACACAACCTCCACCCCCATCTGCAGAAGTAAACTTGCCCAGCCAAGCCACACTGGAGGAGAGGAAGGAAGACATGAATCTGACTCCCCCTTCCTTCCCCTGGGAACCAATCTCTGCTCAGGCCCTCAAAGATGTGGGTTCTCAGGGCCCCTTAGGCCACTTGATTCCCATACAGAGTTGACCAGAGTATCTGCCTAGGAGGCCCTTGCTCCGGAGAGTCACCCACTCTCACTCACCATGAACTGGAAGGCATTCTCAATGGCCCCCACTACCAGACTCTCATGGGTCACTTCCTTCTGTGAAGACCAGCAGGACTGGGGACCAACCAAGTGAGAAGAATCAGAGGAACCTGGGGCTCCTGGGGTAGATGGGAGGCAGAGGGGAGGTGGCGAGGGGTCCTGGAGTATCTCTACCAGGTCCTTTAGCTGCTCCTGGATGTGGCGATGCAGGAGCTTGGAGGCCATTTCAGCAGCTCCGCCCCCTGCATGCCCATCAAACAGGCCCCAGTAGTAGAAGCAGAGTCCCTGGTGGAGGAAAAGTGGGAGATGAATGAGGGAGTATGTGTGTATGTATGCGAGTGTGTGTTTTATGTAAGGAGAAAAGCAAGACTGGGCAACCATATAAACATCAGAGAGGAGGTCAGAGTTTGATATGAAAGGTGAATCAGATTTATTCACTCATTTATCAAGGGCCTATTATGAGTCAGAAAGTAAAGCATCAAAAACGCCAAGCTCCAAGGATAAAAGATACAAAAATCAACATTGGCAGTTAATTAAGTCATCCATAAATACGGGACTACCTAAGTTCTAAGTGGCAAACTGAACAAATTTTATACTGACAGTCTAAGTGGTCAATGCCATTTCCATGCCAGAAGTAGAAAGCCAGCGAGTTAGGAGTTAGGTTGGCTGTCTTCGTTTTCAAACTGAATGCCTACAATAGGGGGAATCGGTGTCCCCAGTCTCCGGAGGCTAGGGGAAGGGGTAGGGGCTTACCTGACCTCGGCTTGGCTCCCTAGGTGCCCCTGAAACACTCCTCCGACCTTCCACATACACCACTTCACAACAGGCCTGGTCCTCATTGTGCCGGCTTTTGCCAGCGTTGATGACCCTGCCAGGCCAGAGTGACCACATCAGGTTGGACACCAGACCAGGTCCTGGAATAACCCTCACCTTAGACACACACACCCTCTCTAGCCCGCCAGCCAAACTGAGAAAGGTCACAGCCACCTGGGATCCAGGCCAGGAAGAGGTGGAGAAGGGAGGCAGTCCAAGGCACAAGGAGTAACGTCTGGGTGTCCGGCCCCACCACCTCACAGGAAGGCCCACGGTGGCAGGTGCCTGCCTCCACTCCCCCATCCCTGGCAAAGGGTGCTCCCCCGGGCTGCTGGGGAAGGAGCTGGCTGGACAGGGACCTTGGAAGGTCTCCCTGCCCTGCTTGCCAAGATCCCACATCCCACCCTGAAGCCTGCTAATCAACTTTTCTAGTGCCTGGTCATGGCGCCCCACCCTCATGGGCACACACACCCACCTTTATCTTAAAATCATCCAGTGAAAGTTTCTGCTGCTTTGGCAGTGAGGAAGTGCTCCAGCCCATATAGGGAAACAGGAATTGAAATAGGGTAGGGGTGGAAGCCCACCCGGACTGCGCAGGAGCCGCATAACCACCAACTCTCCCCGAATAGCTCAAGGAGCTGGTGGTGGGGCCTCGGGTCTACTGGCCGCCACTCAGCGACCTCAGCGCCCCCGACTCCCTCAGTGCTCTGCTCTCCCAGTAGAGACATTAACCCCGTGGCCAGGCTGGGAGCCAGCCGGCTGCTCCCGCCGCTGCGGCCGGGGGTCCGCGCCGTGGCCCGGCCAGGGCAAGGCCCGCCCGCCGAGGGACATTCAAAAGGGGACCCGTCTGCTTCCCCGGGCGGCCCCCTCCCCCGCCCCCGGGGAAGCCGGAGGCCGCCTGGTGTCGCGGGCTATTTCTGGGTGTGGAGGGGGAGGGGAACGGTACGAGGGACAGAAACTGGGGCGCTAGGGTCGGGAAGCCCAGGAGCGAGTCTTTGCAGCCTCCACCTCCTCTATTAGAAGCGCACCCCCCTCCACGGGGCCCTCCGCCCTCCGGTCTCTGGAAGGGAACTGGGTCCGGGGGCGGCGCTGGGGAGGGTCAAGGAGCTGGAAGGTCCTCAGGAAAACCGCGCCGAGCGAGAAGGGGCTGGGAGGGGGTGCGGCCCGAAGCCCGGAGGATAGCGGAGGTCCCGGGAGAAGGGAGCTCCCCGCGCCGCGCGCCGCCAGGGGCACGCGTCCCGGCGCCGGGGATGCCCAGCCGGGGAAGAGGCTGGGGGCTGGGGGTCCCATCCTGCCTACGGTGTTCCCGGGGGCGCTCACTCGGCGTAGCCCGTGCTCCAGGGCAGGCGACGGCCGGTGTCCGGGGGGCTTTGCACAGCCCGGCCAGCGTGGTCGTCGGCGCGTCGCAGCCCCCCTGGGCTCAGCTGCAGAAAGGTCGGTCGGGAGAAGCTCGCTCGAGCCTCTGCTGTCTTCGCCGGCGCCGCGCTCCCGCTCCCGCTCCCCGCCCTCGCCGGAGGGCTCCTGGGCGCTTCTGGAGGCGCGGCGGACGGCGCGGAGCGCGCGCTGGGCAGGTCTGGGGACTTGGGGCGCGGAGGCGGGGCGCCCCCGGAGCTCACCAGGTGCGCCACGGCCGAGCGCACCCGGTGGAGCATGCTGCCTCCCCGCCCCGCCCTCGGCCGTGGCCCCGCCCCGAGGACGGCCCCGCCCCCTGGGGAGCGCGGTGGGCGGCGCTCGCTGCCGCGGGCTCCCCCCGGCCATTGGCTCCGGGAAGGCAGGGCGGGGCCCGGCGAAACTTCCTCCCGCTCGGGGCCGCCCCCGGCCCCGCCCCTCGGGCTCCCCGCCGGCTGCGTCCCGGCTCCCACTCGGCTCCGCCTTAGCCTCTTTGGGGAAGTGGGGTCCGCTATGGCGGGAAGGGGATGGAGGCCAGGACTCCTATTTCGGCCGCGGAGGAGACGACACATCAGCTGGAACTTCCCCTTTGTGACGGGGCAGATGCTTGTAGCGGCGGCCTGCCCGGAGGGTGATGGAGCTGTTGACCTCAAAGCGAAAGCAGTGGCTTCCGCGACCGCTGGGTGTGAAGCCCCCGGTGTGACCCCACCTCTGGCTGGGGCTGCTGCAGTGAGGGTGAGCGTGAAGGCGAGCGGGCAGGCGCTGGGTGTGTTGCGCGGCCGCTGACCCCGCGGGCTGGAGCCGACCGTCCGCAATCAGAGCTGGGGGGTTCCCCGGGCTCCCGACGGCGCTGGGCCCCTGACGGCCACCTCCAGGCCTGCGAGGGCGGTTGCCGCCGACTCCACCTTCCTTCTCAGCACCCAAGTGCCCCCCACCTTTAGACCTCCTCTGACCACAGCAACGACTTACCGGATAGTGGGGCCGCTACAAAGCACTTGCCATATAGTGGACCATTTTATATCAAACAGCAGCCCTTCAAGCTGGGTTTTATTAGGTTCTTTTCACCCATCACGCGTCTGTCATTTTACAGGACTTGCCTCAAGAGGTCGCACAGTCGATGAGAGACTCACATCTGTGCCAGTCCCCGGACGCCCGAACTCGGTTGTGATGAACAAAGCTGATTTGTCGGGATCGTGGAGAAAGGGTTAAAGGGAGGTGAATGGGGCAGCCCCGGTGGCTCAGCGGTTTAGCACCGCCTTCAGCCCAGGGCCTGATCCTGGAGATCCGGGATCGAGTCCCACATCAGGCTCCTTGCATGGAGCCTGCTTCTCCCTCTGGCTGTGTCTCTGCCTCTCTCTCATTCTGTGTCTCTCATAAATAAATAAATAAAATCTTTAAAAAAAAAAAAAAAAAAGGGAGGTGAATGGCAGAGAGAGGCCTGGGGGTGGGGGTGGGGGTGGGGTTCTACTTCTTCCACCTTTCTCCTCCTCCTCTTCAGGCAGAGGCTGAACAAAGACCTGTAGGGCACCGCCAGGGGGAGGCAGAGACCAGACTAAGCGCCTGCGTGTAAGGGAAACGTGGTCCTCACTGAATGCCCAAGAGCCCTGATGAGAGAATTGATCAGCAGATCTCCAGAGACATCTCCTACCCCATGCACTGTCCAAATACAGACAAGGCCCTGTGGCCTTAAAGCAAGTCGGGGTAGCCCTCAAGAATCACTGGCATGGAGTCCATGGTCGGGACTCTGTCTCTGGGCTCTGTGGGCAGAATGCTTCCTGAACATAACCCTTTTGTTCCTGAGCTAAAGTATGCCCACAGAAGGGGTAGCTTTCCTAGCAGTTTCCAAATAAAAATCTCATAATGGTGGGACACCTGGGCGGCTCAGCAGTTCAGTGTCTGCCTTTGGCTCAGGATGTGATGTGGGGTCCTGCATGGGGCTCCCTGCGGGAAGTCTGCTTCTCCCTCTGCCTGTGTCTCTGCCTCTTTCTCTGTGTCTCTCATGAATAAACAAATAAAATCTTTTTTAAAAAATCTCATAATGGTCATTCGGGTCTTTAAATTTGCTGTAATTATACCTACACTCTCGGCAGAGACAGCCAGAAAAATAGAAGTAACAAGAAAAGTAAAATCAGACGCAAATCATGTAGAGTGGCAAAGGCAAATGGAAGTAAAGAACATGCTGCTGCTATGGGTATTTCTTTCTTATTTGTGAAAAACTGGAATCAGCTTTCAGATAAATGGCATAAACAACAGCAGCAAGCAAAGACTGATGAAAAAATATAACATCCTGGCTATTATTATTCAGTGTTTCTGGGGCAGTTGGCTTGCCACTTCTCTGTGTCACCTTGCTCCTTAATACTTGCTCTTCACAGCACCCACCATGGTGTGGCTGCAAATAAGCCACAGAACCAGGACATAGAGAACCCTAGATCCAGCACCAGGTGGCCAGGGGGAATGTCATTGGTGCCCTTGAGCTCCGGAACATTGCCCCCCTACCTAAATCCTAAGGCTCTCCTGTCTCTGAACATCATACCTCTGATTCCTGGCATCATCACACCTCCTCCATCCTCTGACTGCTCCAGAATCTGGTAAGAAAATCATCACTTTACTTATCCCTGAGGTAGCAGAAAGTGGGAAGGAAAAGGGGGTGTGGTAGGAAGTCAGACTTGGGAGATAGTCTTCTCTGCTGAGAACTGAGACTGCTCTGTGCCTGACCCTGACAGGGGTGTGTGTGGCCTTAGCCAGGGAGGGGTCAGAACAGACCCCTTTAACCTAGGCCACATTCAGTGGCTCAGAGTTCAGAAGCAGACTTTTCACCCTTACCTCTACCCACCCCACTTCTCCAATCCCAAAGCCCTCTTAACTAAGAGGAATGTCCTTCCTCCTGAGAGACAAATTCACAGGCCATCTCTCTCTCCCATTTTTCTAATGCTTCCACTTCCAAAATCTTACCCTGTAAAAATTATAAAATTGCAATTATATTGCAACTCATATAATGAAGATACTGGGTCTCAAGTTTGGTTCTCAGGTTGGGTGGGTTCATAGCCATCATCCACAGGGACCAGTCATCAGCCTATCGGGGGTCCTCCTGCCTGCTTTGGCCTTTACCCTCATACTTCCTCTAGTCCTTCCTGCCCCTGGTGACACTACTCCTAGGGCAGAGATTCTTTGCTCTTTCCTCCTGGATTTTAACATTTTCACATCTAGAAGTGAATCTAGAAGTGCATTGTCTGATATAATTTTGTATGATGATGGGAATGTTCTATGTCTTTTCAATACAGTAGTCCCTAGCTCCGTGTGGCTATTGAGGAGCATTAGAAATGTGGCAAGTGCAAATACGAAACAACCTTTAGATTTTAATTTAATTGATTAATTTTTTGAAAGATTGTATTTATTTATTTGAGAGAGCACAGGAGCAGAGGGAGAGAGAGTAGCAGACCCCCTTTACAGAGAGGCAACCTGACGCCAGGCTCCATCCCAGGACTCCCAGGACCCTGGGATCATGACCTGAGCCACCCCAGATTTTATTTAATTTATGTTTAAATAACCACATATGATTAGTGGCTATCCTACTGGATAGTGCAATTCTAGAATCTTCAAGACTCAAAACCCCTTGGGGTCTTGGTCATTCCCCCTCACACACAAGCCCGCTCCCACCCTGGAAGCCACGAGACGGGGAGTTTTGTTGTTGTTGTTTAAGATTTTTTATTTATTTATTTATTTATTTATTTATTTATTTATTTATTTATTTATGAGAGAGAGAGAGAGAGGCAGAGACAGAGGAGGAGGGGGATGCAGGCTCCAAGCCAGGAGCCTGTCGATTCCGGGACCCCAGGATCGTGCCCTGGGCCAAAGGCAGGCGCTAAACCGCTGAGCCACCAGGGATCCCCGAGACGGGGAGTTTTGAGAGGGATGTCTTTGGGTTACCCCGGCCCGCACCAGGGAGAGGTTCACCCGGACGGGACCGCGGACAGCGCGGCGGGACAGGGGGGGACGCGGGAGGGGCGAGGCGGGGAGGCGCGGCGGGGGGACCGGGAGGGCGCGGAGGGGCGGGTCCCCGCGCTCTTCTTGCCTCGGCCGCCAGGGGCCGCTGCGCGGGTCTGTGCCCGCCCGCCCTGCAGAGCGCTGGGCGCGGAGCCGGGAGCGGTCCGGGAGGGGGCGGCCGCGCGGGGCCGGCGGACGGGGGAGCGCGGGGAGCGGGGGCGCGGGGAGCGGGGAGCGGGGGCGCGGGCGGCCCGGAGGCGGCGGCGGCGGCTGCGCGCTCTGGGCTGCGGGCGGGAGCCTCGGGGGGACCCCGCTGAGCCTTGCGGAGCTGGCGGGGCGGGCCCGGAAGGGACCGTGATGCGGGTTTGGCCAAGGCCCGGGGCTCAGGGACGCCGCACCTCGGCGAGGGCCCCGGGGCTCCTGACGCGACAGCACCCGAGCCCGCCGCTCCCGCCTGAGGCCCGCCCGTCGGAGTCTCTGCGCCGGACTCAGGCCCGTGGGCACCGCCGGGCGGGATGGAGCGCGGGGCTCCGGGCTCTGGCTGGGAGCGGAGCGGGCCGCGGGGGGCCGAGCGGAGGCAGGCGGACGTCAAGTCCTAGCGGTGCGCGTCCTCAGCTCCACGCCGCGCGCTGGCTGCGACCCGGCCTCCCCGTTCCTTGCATCTGGGGTCGGGGAAAACAGGCTGGGAAACTGAGGCAGGAGTGTGGAAACCCAGAACAAGCCTCAGAAGCTTCCGTCTCCCCCTTATCCCTGAGGGAGGGAATAGCATTCCAGAGAACTCAGCCCAAAAGCACATCCCCCGTCTTTTGGGTCTCGGGGTTCCTGGGAGAGTTGGGTTGGAGGATGCGGCAACTCAGGAAAGCGATGCGGATTGCCTGGGAGAAGACAAAGCTGTATGTGACATGATCAGAATGAAGGTTCCTGAAGGAGACAGGGCTCTCCTCCGAGATGCGTACTTGGAAAAGAGACCCATTCAGAAGGCCTGGAAGGTCCTGCTGCTGAAACACATCTGTCTCTAGGGTATTGGCACCACTTCCTCCATAGGCCCCTCAGGGCCCCATCGTCCTTCCTACCTAGTCATCTCCGCCTCCCCGTGGAGGCCGAGGGAGGGGAGGTTGTAGAGAGAAATGGAGAGGCTTGTGGGCTGGGGCTCCTGGGGCTAGAGCCTGGGAGGCACCCCATTCTAACCCTCTGGATTGGAAATGGGGGTGAGGGCGGTCGAGTTAACCCAGAGCTGCCCTCGAGTCCAGGATGCAGGTGCAGTGGGGAGAGGAGGTGGAGGCAAAAGAATTCAAGACCTCCAGGTATTTTCCAGGGGCTTCTTGGAGCAGTAGAGTGTCAGATCCTGCTCAGGAGCCTTCCCAGGCCTTCAGCTCCCTCCCAAGGCCAGAGAAATGACAGCAGTTGATCCTAGACACCTCCCTACCATGGGGACAGGTGAACCCCCAGGCTCCTCTTCTCAGACTAGCTGCCCCGAGCGAGCGGTCCTGGAGTCTGAGGATCCCTGCGAATTCCCAAGGCAGAGGAGAGACATTGCCCTGGGGCCCTGAATCTTGAGGAGTAGCTTTAGAATTGGGCTCTACTTCAGTGCCACTGCTCGTCCTCACCTCCTGCACAGCTATGGGCTCCCTCTGTCCCTTGCAAAGCCCCCAAAAATCTTTCCTACTTGTTTAGGTGGAGTGAGTCTGAGGCCTGTGGATGAATGGATCAGGAGCTGAAAGATCCCCAAAAAGGTGAGCCAGGAGACAGTTGAAGTGGGGGATGGTGGAAGGGTGATGGTGGTGACAGAGATCAAGCACTCTATCCTAGGTCCCGGCATTTGGTTTGGCCTTTGGAGTCCCCAGGACTGTTCTGACACCTGTGAGGCTCCAGCGATGTCCCAGGGGGCCAGCAGTGCAGCAGAGGGGTGGTCCAGACTTCTCTGCCCCGGCAGCCCCCTGCTGCTCTATGCCTCTGCTTCCCGGGGATCCCCTCCATTTCTGGCTCTAGCTCTGGAGATAAATGGGAAGCCCGGCCCATCAAGGATAGGGGAAGAGAAAAGAGGAGAAGCCAAAGTGGTGCAGCAGGAATAGGACAGGCTTCTGGGCTCTAGGCTCGGCCCCCCACGTGCTGCCTGGCCTGGTGCAGTCATCTGACTTCTATTAGCCCTGGTGTCATTTCTTCTTTTTTAAATTTAAATTTGTTGAATTCCCGCACTCTCCCCCCCCCCCCCCCCCGCCCCCATAAAAAAGCAATAGGGAGAAAGATAAGTCTTCCTTCTACCTCCATCTCTCAGCCAACCAGTTCTCCTTAGTGGCAATCAGCATTACTAGGTTTCTTTGGTACATTTTCCAGAGCTAGCTTATGCATATTTAAGCAACATATATAATCCCTCCCTTTTATGCATTTTATAGGCATCATCCTGCACTTTGGTTCCCCTCACCCCACGGTGAATTATCGTTGAGATCACTGTATGCCTCAGTACATAAAGTGTTTCCTCATTCTGTTTTACAGCTGCCTGGATGTAGCTGCATTCGTACAGATGCTCCACAAATGTATTTAGCCAGACCTGTACTGATGCTTGTTTAGGTTGTGTCCAGGCTTTTAGAGTATCAGTTTGCTCATCTGTCAAAGAGGTACAAGTAATCCTACTTTGTAGGACAGTTGTGAAGGCTGCAAGAGCATATACATGAAGTACCTGGGGTCAAATGCTGAAAAAAAATGGGAGTCAAGCCGTACTGTTCCTCCTGTGGCACAGCCCTCCCAGGGACCATGTCTGGTCCATCTGTCAAGACCTGTCCCCACAAAGCTGTCCATACTTTTCCCAGCTGGACACTCTCCCTGCACCCTTTCCTACGACAGCAATTGTATACGGAGTGTGTGCCAGGCTAAGAGCGGCCTAGGGGTGAGGTGTGCATCCTGCAGGAGCTGAGAAGCTCCTGCTCAGAGGTGACCAGGCTGTGTGCTTCTGTCCACAGGATGCATGAGAGGACCTCTCAGAACAGGTGCTTTACTTGGCCTGGCTGTGGACCCTCCTCGCATCAGCTTCCTTGCAGCCGCCAACTCCCACAGGTCTGGGGGGTGGCAGAGTGTGTGGCAGGGTTTCTCGGGATCCCCAAGACATGGGCACCACTGCACCCTATTCATTCCATAGCGGGCAGATCTTCAAGGCAGAGTAAATGCAGATTCTAGGGTGCCTGCCTCCTCTTTTTCTTTTTTCTTTTAAAGATTTTATTTATTTATTTGAGATAGAGTGTAAGAGAAAGCACAAGCAGGGGAGAGGGACAGAGGGCAAGGGAGAGGCGGATCCCCCACTGAGTGGGGAGCCTGATGATGATGCTGGGCTCAATCCCAGGACATGGAGATCACGACCTGAACCGCAGGCAGCAGCGGCTTAACCCGCTGAACCACCCAGGCATCCCCACCTGCTCTGTTTTTCATCCAGGAAAATCTGCTGTGATTTTCCTCCTGGGATGGCTAAAGCTTGTGTAAGCAGATAATCCATGTAAGTGCCCAGGGCCCTTACCCTGACCCCGAGGAAGCCAGAGGAAGTGAGGGCTGGTGGAGAACCCTACCTTTCTTCTGCCCAAAGGCCAGGCTCTGCCAAAGACGGATGACCATGGCCTCACTGGGAGAGAGGACAGACAGGGATGTGGAAGGAGCAGGACGGTTTCACGTGTGTTTCCTCCTCCCCTGCAGCTGCAACTCTCTGAAACACCCTTGACCTTGGCTGGGAGAGGTCCTGCCAATAAGCAGGGCAGGTAGGAGGGAGCAGGGTTGCGGTCCTGGGCCGGGCCTCTGATCTTGTCCGGCCTCCTCAGTCCTTGTGAAGCAGGACATCTGTGAGGTGATCACCACTCATCGCTGCTGCAACCAGAACCAGGTTGAGGAGCACTCCCAGACTGTCAGATGCCCCTGCTTTTCTGGCCAGGTGGCTGGCACCACGCGGGCAAAGCCGTCCTGCGTGGATGGTGAGCGTGAGTGAGAGTCGGGGACCCAGTGGGGAAGGCCCTGTCACAGGGCTAAGGCCTATCTAACACCGCACTATCTGCTCCGGATGTGATCTCCTACCATCCCAGGGCTTTCGTGGTCAGTCTCATGCTGGGTGAGCTCTGCGGGGAGGACAGTGGATGGGGGCATCCCCACTTCACGGAGAAGGAGAGGCCCTGTTCCACGCCTGCCCTCCCCCTTGTCGGCATTCCATGCCCAGCGCTCCACAGATGCACCCCATCACTCACACCCACCCTCCCAGACTCGCCATCAGATGTGACCTCTTCACCTGTCTCCCCAGGCCTCTCACACACACCTTCCTCTCCTTCTCCTAGGGCCTTGACAGAGACACACACTGTCACTCACACACACCCCACCCCCGCCCCAGATCCCGCCCATGCTCCCAAGCTTGAACTCACATGGCAGGGCTATCACTTGTGCTCACACGTGTGCCTGCTTCACACTCCTGTGTGGACCCCTGTGCGCTCGCTCTCCTACACCGAGTGGGTATGGTGAAGGCTGTGCCTCTCTGCTAGTGTGTGGCGGCTCAGCCCCAGGGTTCCTTGGAGGCCTTCCCCTGCCTTCATCCTGTGCTGTCTTTGGTGACATGTATGGGTCAGTGGGATTGATCCTGGTATGGTGTGTGCCCCCACATCAGCCGAGGACTGCCTTCCCGGGCAGCCCCAAATGCGGGAAAACAGGGACACGCAGGGCTCAGAGCCAGCGATGTGCAAGCGTGCACTTCCTTCTGCACGGACTTGCCACCCTTGGCCGCATGCTGCCCTCACCACCTGCTGCTCCCACAGTCTTATCATCCTGCAGAAGTGGTGGTGTCACATGGAGCCCTGCCTGCCAGGGGAAGACTGTAAGATGCTCCCAGATCTGTCAGGATGGAGCTGCAGCAGTGGACACAGAGTAAAAACCACCAAGGTATTCAGCAATGACCACCTCCTCCCGCCCCACTCTTCCCCCTTCACGTGGGGTGGAACCCGGAGGGCCCAGGAGACCCGTGTCCCAGGGTGACATCCGTGAGCTCTGTGGGCACACCCTCTGGACAGTCTTGACTAGGGGCTGGAGGTAGGGCGTCGGGGTTTGGGAAGGAGAGAAGTAAAGATGAAAAGGAGGGATTGAGAAAACTCATTCAGAAGAACATCAAAATATCAAAGCATAGCACAAAATAATTAGAAGAAATTGGATGCCACACCCAAAACAGTTGATTTTTTTGTCCTTTGTGGAGGAGATTGAATGTAGCCCCCCATCGACATTTGGAAGACCTGTGAAGCCAGTTTTGATGGCTTCTGGCTTCTTTAGATTCTAGCGTGAGGGTCTGCAAAAAGGCCCAGGGGCTGAATCTGGCCCACTGACTGTTTTTGCAAATAAAGTTTTATTGGAACGTAACTGTACTCATTTGTTATTATCTATGCTACTTCCCTGCTGAGACAACAGCTGAGTCATTGCAAAGAGACCATATAGCCCACAAGGCCTAAAACATTTACCAGCAGACCTAGTGTTTGGAAAATGATAACTCTATGCTGTATTTCTAGGTTTGGGATTTCTTGGAGGCTGTGCCTGTGTCCCCTTTAATCCTTTCCAGTGCCACTGGTGAGACCTAACCACCAAGGAGATGAAGACATAAAGACTAAGAGGCCAAGAAAAAGACTTGAAGAAGAAGAATGCTTAATATGTTCTCACACCCCAGATTAGCTCAGTCCATATTTTCTAAGTTCATGGAACTCCTACTTTTAAGCACCAGGAAAGTGGGATGCCTGGGTGGCTCAGTTGGTTAAGCATCTGCCTTTGGCTCAGGTCATGATCCCAGGGTCCTGGGATGGGGCCTGGTGTCATCAAACTCCCTGCTCAGTGGGGAGTCTGCTCTCCCTCTCCCTCTGCCCCTCCTCCTCCCTCAGCTCATGCTCTCTCTCTCACTATCAAATAAATAAATAAAATATTTTTAAAAATAAACACAAGGAAAGTAACTGCGTGTGTACCTTTGAGTAAAGATGTAACTCTGTATACACATGTGCTCGTGTTTCTGTGCATCTGTGGATTTGAGTATCTCCATGCCCACAAACAAGGCAGATAGTCACAATGTATAAAAACTACATTAGCACAGAGACTGACTAATTAAGACAGATGCCAGCCGGTACGTCAGGCCAGTTGGCTACACGTGGCTCAGCACACGACTGCACGCTCCCACTCCACTAGCTGTGGCTTAGATAGACTTTAGAACAGGATAGAGCCTATTTCTCTCTTCCCCCAGTGTGAACAGCTTAGCTGGTTCCCAACTTCCTTGGACTTGGGATTTGTCACTGAGTGTGGGTTGTGGATCTGGGTGTGTGCATGGGCACAGAAGCTACTGGGCTCCGATGGCTGCAAACATTCTATTAGGAATAAACATGTAGACATAATGCCTTACATGAGGGTACAAACTCCTTTTCAGTCTGGCTTAGGGAGAGAGGATTCCAACCATTTCAAAGGCCAGATTAATCCACATGTTTGGCAATCCACTATTACCTCTATTACTGAATATCTACCTGTGTCAAGCACAGCGCTAGGCTCTTTATATAGGTAATAGTATGTTAAATGGGACTTTTCCCAAAATTTGGGCAGAGGCCCCAAAGCTCAGGAAAAGAAAGATAGATATCAACTATTCTTAACTACTCCCATATTCTATTTTATTTATTTATTTATTTATTTATTTATTTATTTATTTATTTATTTATTTTTTATTGGTGTTCAATTTACTAACATACAGAATAACACCCAGTGCCCGTCACCCATTCACTCCCACCCCCCGCCCTCCTCCCCTTCTACCACCCCTAGTTCGTTTCCCAGAGTTAGCAGTCTTTACGTTCTGTCTCCCTTTCTGATATTTCCCACACATTTCTTCTCCCTTCCCTTATATTCCCTTTCACTATTATTTATATTCCCCAAATGAATGAGAACATATAATGTTTGTCCTTCTCCGACTGACTTACTTCACTCAGCATAATACCCTCCAGTTCCATCCACGTTGAAGCAAATGGTTACTCCCATATTCTAAATCAAGATGGTAGACTATTCTTGCAGATTGGTAAGTGGGGTGATCAATAGTTCATTACTCACGTCCAGACTGTAGAAGAGAGTTCAAACAGAAAAGCAGGTGGTAGTGAAGATCTGTCTGGAGAGGGCTGCCACTCCTCCTTCCCCCAGCCAAGGGGAAGGTCTAGGTGTTGATTCTTTCTTACTATACCCTCCTTAGCAGAATTGCAGAAAACAATGCCAAGACCTTGACTTGAATCAGTGGGACAGTGAGGTACAGAGGGACTCAGGCCTAAAAAATGATCTGAAGGCCAGTGGCTATGGTCAGCTTGCTGGCCTGGATAGTGAGCCCAGAGAACTCTCTTGGGAGCAGGCTGCACATCCAGAGTTTAGCGGAGCACAGATGTTTGTATATTTTCTAAGGGTCTATGCCTGACAAGGCTGCCTGGAAGGGAGTGGTGGCCCCAGCTAGCGAAAGACTGCCACAAGTCCTAGGACTGAGAGGGAGTCATTAGATGGCCAGTGGGAAGAGGTAGTGTCCATGTCAAGAGACTTGTAAGTGGGACACACCCAGCAACAGGGCATCTTCCAGGAAACCCATAACAATGTTCCAGAAGACAATGCCCAAATCCTGAGACAGAAAAAAAGACTTAGAGAAACTCATACACATAAAATAATTTGCTCACTATCAGGCAGCTAATACATGGTATGTGGTGGTTTGTACCGTGTTGATTTGAGTAAGCTGAAATTATATTTCCCAGAATTCTCTTCCATGCAGGGTTCTAGATTAGAGTTGTTGAAGTTAGAAGGCAGAGAAGGGCATCAGTAGCAAATATTCTCTGAAGATTACCATGGTTAGAGGTGCCAGCAGGTCCCAAACTACACTCATTTTCCCTCATTCCATAGCAAGCTTTTCTTTTTTTCAAAGTAGGCTCCATGCCCAGTGTGGGGCCCAAAGTGGGGCTTAAACTCATGACCCTGAGATCAAGGCCTGAGCTGAGATCAAGAGTTGAATGCTTAATAAAATGAGCCACCCGGGTGACCCCACATCAAGTTTTTCTTAGCAAATCTCAGCCTTTCTGACCAATAGCAACTGCAGGCCAATCCCCAGATACAGAGGCAACAGCCTTCCATGTAAACTTCTCTACCAACTCTCTAGATCCTGCTCTAACTGGACATGCTTGATTTCAGAAAGTTGATTAGTAACTTTTCTCCGATCCTCTAACTTCTCCATTCAGCTGCATATTTCCCCAGTTTCTCCAAAAATATCTAAGGCCCTATTCCTCTAATAAATCTCTTATTACACAATACTGTTGCTGTTTCTCCTTTCCTGATTGAGCCCTGATCAACGCTATTAGTATAATAAAAAATCAATATCAATTTTATAGGTAGTAGAAGTGATTCCAGGGGAATAGAACTTTAAGGATAGGAATCTTGAGTTAATATGATCAGCTTTAAAGGCATTCATGACTCTATTGCTAAGGGCAAAGATGACACTGCTAGACTACGGCATGCAGTGGCAAGACAGGTACATTAATTATTATCTGAACTCACAGGGAATCAAATACCTACAGAAGGCAAAGCTCTGGCTGGTTCTGGGTGAGTAGTTGCTACCACTGAACAATGTAATGGAGATAAAGAACACAATAGGGTTAGTTGGTTGCTTCTAAGTGGACTCAAGAATGTGGAGAAAGAAAGCTATGAACTCAGTGCTTTCAAATTTCCAACTCAAGACATAGGTAAGGGATCAGGATTGTTCTGTGATTGCCTTAAAATAAACCTTTATTTCCTGTAGCTGCAGGGTTGGGATTTCTTATTTATTTATTTATTTATTTATTTATTTATTTATTTATTTATTTATTTCTGAAAACCAAACTCAAAGTAGCCAGGTGGCAGTCTCTACTTCCAATTTAATAGAATCATTTTTGTGTCCCTGGAGGAGACATTCTTATCTCGAGAACTAATACCTCTAAACCAGTAGTGCCCAAAGTTTTAGGAGTGAGAAGTAGCATTTTGCTAGTGAATCATTAGAGATAGGAAGAACCACTTCCACTTCCACTCCATATTGGTTCACTATCACATGCAATGAGGGCTACAGTGGTGGGAAATGTCAAGAAGAAGCCTCTGGAATGGCCTGCACCCACCAAAATGGTGAGCCCAAAGCAATATCATTCCTGGAGAGATTACAGAAATGAACACCACCATCAGAACTTGAACTATATAATAGTGGTGATTATCCTCTTCCAACTGGTCTGTTTGTCCTGTGCAGATTACAGATGGATTTGGGGGAATAACAGTGGATTATCATAAACTTAATGAGGCTGACTCAATTTCAGCTTCTAGCCAGACATGGTTTCACTATTGGAGCAAAGATATCCATTGTACCTGTTATTCAGCTATTGATCTGGCAAATGTTTTTTCTTTATATCTGTTAGTGAAGATAACCAGAAGCAATTTACTTTCAACTGGCAGGACCAATAGTACACCTTACTCTCCTTCCTCAGGGTTTTGTCAACCACATGGATGCCATCATCCTGGATGGGCCTGGTGAGTAGAAAGTAGCAGGTTCTTTAGACACTTTGGTAAGGCAATGCATGCCAGATAGTGTGAGATAAATTCTACAGAAATTAGGGAGCTCGCCACCCTGGTAAATTTTCAAGGAGCCTGGTGATTGAAGACGTGTCAAAATATCCCTGCTCAGATGAAAGACAAGTTTCTGCCTTTGGCTTCTCCTACCAGTAAAGAAGAGGTACAATGCTTAGTGGATCTCTTTGGATTTCAAAAATAGCATGTTCTTCCTTTGGTCTTGCTGCTCTTACTATTTGCCAGAAAAGTCAAAAGTCTACCAGTTTTGAGTAGGATCCAGAACAAGAGAAGGTTCTGCACAAAGGTATAGGCTGCTGTGCAAACTTATCTGCCCCTTGGGCCATACTAACTGTCACATTCAATGGTGCTTGAAGTGTCTGACACTGTATGTATCCACAGACACTGTATAGAGACTTCGGCAGCCTCTGAACTTAAATCAGAGTAAACCCTTAGGATTACAGATCAAACTATGCCATCTCTTCATATAACTATTTTCCTTTTGGAAGATAGCTTCCAGCAGTTATTGGACCCTACTGAAGACTGAATGTTTGACTGTGAATGTTACTATGACCTGAGCTACCCATAAATGTTACCTATAACCTGAGCTTTGGCCACAAAGCCATAAAGATAGCATTCACAGCAGTATTCCACTATCAGTGGAAGTGGTATGTAGACGTGATTGGACTTGAGGAAGTTGTGTGTGTGTGTTTTTTTAAGACTTATTTATTTATTTTAGAGAGAGAGCACACCCATGCATGAGCAGTAGGAGAAGCAGAGGGAGAGGAAAAGAATCTCAAGCAGACTCTCTGCTGAGCAGGGAGCCCCAAGTAGGGCTTGATCCCACGACTGAGATCATGCCCTGAGCTGAAATCAAGAGTTAGATGCTTAACCAACTGATCCACCCCGATGCCTTTGGACTTGAGCAAGTCTTCACAGCATTAAGAAGTTGCATGAACAAGGGCCTCAGATTTCCGTGGCTTCTATTCCTACTAAACTGCCTACTAAACCCTTACTTATGGTTCAGAAGAAGGTCTCTATGGCTAGTTGACTGAGGCACAAAAAAAAAGTTTGACCTGCTTTACTGATGGTTCTGCATGGTTTGAGTTGGTTCCGCATGGTTTGAATTCTCTTGGGTACTATCTGAAGGTGAAAAACTGTACTACTACTGCCCCATTCAGAGAGGACCCTAAAGCCTTCCCAGTATGCAAAACTTTGAGTGGTATACATAGTTGCTCATTTTGCCTGGAAGGAGAGATGGCCAAGGGTACAGATAGACACTAACAAAAGGGTGTGTGTGTGCTATGGCTAAAGGTTTGACTTTTAGTTCAGAGTATTAGGGGGACTGTATTAGGGAAATTGGTAATAAAGATGATGGGGGAGCAGTATGTGGTTGAATCTTCCTAAACTGACACAAAGTGTGAAGATATTCATATCTTCTATGAATGTTCACCAGAGTGCAACCTCATTAGAGAGGATCGTAATAGTCAAGACATCAAGATGTCATATGCTTTCCCCACCCATTTTCTCCAGTCATCCCGGGCTTTGCCTAATAGCTCATGACCAAAGTGCATATGATGGCAAAGATAGAAGTTATGCATGGCTCTGCAACATAGGCTCCCATTCATAAAGTCTGATATGGCTACTGCCACTGCTGAGCACTCACCCTGCCAACGGCAGAGACCAGCACTGAACCCTCAATGTTGGCACCATTTTCCAGGGTGAGCATCCAGCTGCCTGGTGATAGGTTGATTATATTGAAACATTTCCATAATGGAAGGGGCAGTGCTTCTTCTCACAGTAGATATTTACTCTGGACATGGATTTTCCTTCCTTGTTCACATGCTTCTGCCAAAACACCATCTACGGACTTACAGAATATCTTATTTGTTGTCATGGTATTCCATTAAGTATAGCTTCTGACCAAGGAACTCATTTAACAGCAAGTGAAGTATGGTAACAGGCTCATGATAATAGAACTCACAGGTCTTACAATGTACCTGGTCACTTTGAACTGAATGGCTTGAAGGAACAGCAGAACAATATTTTGGATACTCAGTGACAACACAAGTTGAGTGCCAACACTGGGCAGGACAACGTCCTCCAGAATGCTGAATATTCCCCCAGTCAACGATCAATATATAGTGCTGTTTCTCCCATAGCTAGGATCATAGGCCTGAAAATCAAGGAGGTAAAATGGGAATGGCTCCTCTCATTATTACTCCTAGTGATCCACTAGGGAAATGTTTGCTTTCCGGACTCTCAACTTTGGGCTCTTCTGATTTTGAAAATAATTTGTCTGCCTAGGCTAAAATATGTTAAATATTAAATTATGTTACAGCCTTAAGTGACTGTATGAGGTGAAGTATTTGCTAAAAGCAAGAAAGAATATGGAAAGAATAATAGAGAAGGAAGTTAAAAACACTAGCTCTGACAAATTATAGCAATGAAAACTGATATTTACAAGTATTTCTTCTTTACATTAATAAGGATGTATTGATGTAAATATTAACCAATTATTTTCTTCTCTCTTCCCACTCATGAGTGTGACCAGGGCTATTTATGACCTGAAAGCAAACAGAAAAAGATACAGAAGTTGCCCAAGATTTCATCCAGAACCACAAAAATGAGTCCACAGTTGAGGTTAAAGGTGAAGGTATTATAAAGAATAAAAGTGTTTCCTACTGGGACACCTGGGTGGCTTTGGCTCAGGCCATGATCCTGGCGTCCTGGGATTGAGTTCTGCATCAGGCTCCCCGCAGGGAGCCTGCTTCTCCCTCTGCCCGTGTCTCTGCCTCTCTCTGTGTGTCTCTCATGAATAAATAAATACAATATTTTTTTTAAAAGTGTTTCCTACTCAGGGCACCTGAGTGGCTTGGTTGGTTAAACCTCCAGCTCTTCGTACCTGCCCAGGTTATGATCTGAAAGTTGTGAGATCAAGCCACATGTTGGGCTCACATGCTGGGTGTGGAACTGGGTGTGGAACTGAGCATGGAATCTGCTTGGGGTTCTCTTTCTCTCTGTCCCTCCCCCAAAAGTGTTTCCTGCTTGAGTTCTACTATGTCTTCTTAATTCAAGAAACTGGTTTCACGTACCTTGAATCAACTAATCTCCATGAGACCCTGTGAGGTCAGTGTCACTGACAGCCGTGTGCAGATGCAAAAGCTCAGAAAGGAAAAACATCCCAGGGCCTTCAAAATTGTCTCACTGATGAGCTCAGGACCAGGAAGAAAGCACATACTAAGTGAGAATTGAGGCGCAGACATTTTTTATGTGAATTGTTTCATCTAATCCTCACAACCTTCCATAAGGTGGGTATTACTATTCTGATTGTATAGACAAGGAATCTAAAACTCAGAGAGGTTAAGTAATTTGCCAAAGATCACACAGGAACAAAAGGCCAAGCAGAGTTTGAACCCACATCTGCTAAGCTCTAAAGCTCATATTCTTTTTTAGATTTATTCCTTTATTTTAGAGAGAGAGTATGAGTGAGCAGGAGGAGGAACAGGGGGAGAAAATCTTCAAGCCGACTCCCTGCTGAGCAGGATCCCTCGACCCATGAGACCGCGACCTGAGCTGAAACAGAGAGTCAGTGGCTCAAAGGACTGAACCACCCAGGCGCCCTCTAAAGCTCATATTCTTCGGCACATGTGGGCTGTGTTCTGGTCATCTCTTCCAGGACTGATCTGCTCAGAGTCCAAATGCTTTACAGTTAATGCTTAGAAAAGACGAGGGGGGTTGAAGGATGAAATGGGTAATAAGCGTCATGATAGACATTTGTTTTCTGTGCTGTAGTAGAACCTATTTAGAAAAGAAATGAAAAGAGAAAAGAAAAGAAATGAAAAGCAAAGAAACTAAATCCAGCATAAGGAAGGCATCCTGAGGACCAAGTCTTTAAAGATGAATGGGAATCAGGTAAAAAGTGTGTGTGTGTGTGTGTGTAGAAAGGAAAGAGAGAACAAAGACCAAGGGGAAAACATTTGCAAAGGAGGAAAGCTTGAAACAAGTTTGAGTAAGTAGCAAGCTGTGGCTGGAATATAAGAGGTAAGGAGAGACAGTGAAAGATGGGCCTGAAAGCTGACCAAGGCTGAGCTCAGAAGGAAGCTGGCTGCCATGCAGTTCTGTCTCAAAACAAGGGAGAAATTCAAAAGGGCCTAGGCCATGGCAGAGGCAGGCTGCCACGTTAGAGGCCGGGCTGTCAGGCCAGATGCTGGGGTGAACATACAGACAGAGAAACCAGTTAGGAGTTTGGCAATAAACCATAAAAGAAGCAATAAGCCCTTGAGCTAAAAGCTGTGGCTGCCTGGGGTGCAGAGAGGAGGGAGGACGATGCGGTTGTTTTCAAGCTCAGCAATCTCTCTCCATTCCCTAATGGACGCTTGCCTTGGTCTCTCCCACCATCAGAGGAGTGAGTGCCTACACCCAGCCCAAGGACCAGACCCGTGAGTGTCTTCATGCTGTTGGACAGCTGAACAGCTCAATGTGCTGCCCTCCCCAAGGCCTGTGACCTCTCCACTGCAGCCCCTTCTGGGCAGTATTCATACCATACCATACCATACCATACCATACCATACATGTACTAAGCACTCATTGGTACTTTTGGTTACTGATGTTTTAAGGGGCTATCATTCAAAATTTGACTAATTGCAAGGAAAGGCTAGATGATGAGTTTGAAGATGGACCTATCAACTTCAGGGGACCAGATACATAAGAAAGGGTGGCAAACAGGGGAGGCCACACCGCCCGGGAGGGACAGGCTGCTGGCACGGGCCCTTGGGCTTGAGCAGGTTTGGGACAGTTAGCTGGCTCCCTTTCCCTCTGGCACAGGGTTCTGTTCTCTTTAGCTCCTTTTTATGCAGAGATTCCCAGACCCAGCCAAAGCCTGGACTGAGCCCCCCAAGGCACGTGATGGAGCATCTCTGTTTTTTGATGAGGCCTGGGAAGTAGACACTGAAAAGCTGTTGGTGGCTGGCTGTCGGGCCCCTTAGAACTCCTGTCCATGACAAAGACGACGATGGGCCAAGTTGCAGGAGCAACGTGAGCTGCCCCGAGTCCCACTTGGCACCCTCCCAGAGGGCTTCCTCTGGGCCATGAGACGTCGACCGATGGCCGGGGCCCTGAGGATGACGGCCCTGGATTTTTCTCTGTGGGAGTGATAACCTGAGACAGTCGACGGGCTGGAAGGTCGAGGTCGCTCCCACGTGGGGAGGTCTCTTTCTCCCTCCTCGCAGGCGCACAAGTGTGCGCTCGGACACCAGCCGCCGGGATGTGCACACGTTGTTTGCTTTCAGGGGCTAATTTGTAAACATGGAGCTGCCGGCAAACCTGTTGAGCATCGCCAATCTTTACAGTTAAATCTTTTAATGAAGTTTACATGGAAAGGGTTACAATTGTAGATATTAGTTAGAAGACGTTTGGGAGCCTGCCCGCGGGGGTGGTGGGGGCAGGCAGGCGAGGCTCGTGTCACTCAGAGGACCGGCCCCGCGCAACACCCCACGCGGCCCCACTGGCCCCAGCCCCCGCCCTTACCCGGCCAGGAGGCGACAGGAGACGTCCCGGCCATGCCCCCTCTGGCAGGCCTTTGGGACCGAACCCGCGCCCCCTCTGCCCACTGGGTGCACAGGGCTCGGCTAGGGCGGCCGCGGGGTTAACTCGCATTTGCTCTCCAGGGGGAACCTTGCGCTACTTGGGGGGGGGGGGGGGTGTCTCCAGACATTGGCCCAGGGCCAGGCGGGAGCGGATGGAGGGCTCACAAAAGGCAAGGCAAGCCAATGCTGTGCTTTCTTTTTTCTTTTTTTCTTTTCTTTCTTTTCTTTTCTTTTCTTTTCTTTTCTTTTCTTTTCTTTCTTTCTTTTCTTTTCTTTCTTTTCTTTTCTTTTCTTTTCTTTTCTTTCTTTTCTTTTTCTTTTTCTTTTCTTTCTTTTCTTTTTTTCTTTTCCTTTCCTTTCCTTTTCTTTCTTTTCTTTCCTTTCTTTTCTTTCTTTTCTTTTCTTTCCTTTCTTTTCTTTCTTTTCTTCTTTTCTTTTTTCATTTCTTCCTTTTTTCTCTTCTCTTTCTTTTCTTTCTTTCTTTTTCTTTTTTAAGATACTATTTATTTGAGAGAAAAAGAGAGCACAAGCAGGGGGAGCGGCAGAGGGAAAGGGAGAAGCAGGGAGCCCGATGCAGGACTTGAGCCGAAGGCAGACTAGAAGCACCTTAGGTGAGCCACCCAGGTGCCCCCGTGCTTTCTTATTTTTAAAGATCAAATTTATTGAGCTATAGTTTATATGCAATAAAATGCCCCTATTTTAAGTGGACATTTTGATGAAGTTTGATACATTTGTATAACACCACTATGATCAAGATACAGAACATTTCCATCTGCTCAAAAGTTCCCTGGTCCCCTGTCTCTGGCCACCTTTGCCCTCCACCATACTTGGGCTCCAGGCACCCACTGGACTGCTTTCTGTTTCTTTCTTTCTTTCTTTCTTTCTTTCTTTCTTTCTTTCTTTCTTTCTTTCTTTCTTTCTTTCTTTCTTTTTTTTTCTTTCTTCTTTCTTTCTTTCTTTCTTTCTTTCTTTCTTCTTTCTTTTTTCTTTCTTTCTTTCTTTCTTTCTTTCTTTCTTTCTTTCTTTCTTTCTTCTTTCTGTCTTTTCTTCTTTCTTTTTTCTTTTTTCTTCTTCTTCTTCTCTTCTTCTTCTTCTTCTTCTTCTTCGGATTTTATTTATCTATTTGACAGACAGAGGGAGAACAGAAGCAGGGGGAGCAACTGGCTGATGGAAAGGAAAAAGCAGACTCCCCGCTGAGCAGGGAGCCCCATACAGGGCTTGATCCCAGGACCATGGGATCACCACCTGAACTGAAGGCTGTTGCTTAACCAACTGACCCACCCAGGCGCCCCTGCTTTCTGTTTCTATAGATTATATATTTGCATTTCCCAGAATTTTACATACGTGGAATAATACAGTATGAACTCTTCTGTGTCTGACTTCTTTTCTCTGAGCCCAGTGCTGAGAATCCTCCATATTGCTGGATGGATCTGTACTCTTTTTGATTGCTGGGTGGTAGCCCATTGTCTGCTTGTGCTGCAATTTGTTTCATCCTTTCTCTCATCTGTAGACATGTGGACTTTTTCCCAGTTTGTGGCTATTTTGAATTAAGCTGTTATGAACATTGGAACCAGTCTGTGTGCACATATGATTTCATCTTTCTTGGCTAAATTCCTAGAAATGGAATTGCTGGGTCATCTGGAAAGTGAATTTTTAATTTTATAGGAAGCTACCAAACTGGTTGAGCCACTTTACAATCTCACTAATACTATATGAAAGTTCTAGTCATCTCCACGTATTCACCAACACTTGGTATTATAAGCCTTTTAAATTTAAGTTATTCTGGGACGTCTGTGTGGTTCAGTGGTTGAGAATCTGCTTTCAGCTCAGGTCGTGATCCCAAGAGTCCTGGGATCGAGTTCTGCATTGGGTTTCCCACGGGGAGTCTGCTTCTCTCTCTGCCTATGTTTCTGTCTCTGTCTCTCATAAATAAATAAATTTTTTAAAAATTCTATTTCTCTAATAAGTAATGATGCTGAGTACCTTTTCATGTGTCCATTTTTTTTTAAGATTTTATTTATTCATGAGAGACACAAAGAGAGAGGCAGAGACACAGGCAGAGGGAGAAGCAGGCTCCATGCAGGAAGCCTGATGTGGGACTCGATCCCAGGACCCCAGGATCACGCCCTGAGCCAAAGGCAGATGCTCAACCACTGAACCACCCAGGTGCCCCCATGTGTCCATTCTTAAAATTCATAAACCTTCTTTACTGCAGTGTCTGTTCAAATATTTTGATCCTTTCTATCAGGTCATTTGTTTTATATTATTCAGGTGTAAAAGGTGTATATATTTATATTTCAGATATGTTTTCCATGTATTTTCTCACAGTTTGTGGCTTTCTTTACATTTTCTTAACTCTGTGTTTGAAAGAGTAAAGTTTCAGGGTTTTGTTTGTTTGTTTTAAATAATCTCTACACCCAACATGGGGCTTGAACTCACAGCCCGAGATCAAAAGGAATGTACTCTCTACAGACTGGACCAGCTAGGCATCCCTAAAGTTTTAGTTCTGATAAAATCCAGTGATCATCATTTTCTTTCATGGTTTGTGATTTTGGGGTCCTATCTAAGAAATCTTTTACTTTATGCAAAGCTGCATGGACTTTCTCCTTTGTTCTCTTATTCTGAATTATGGGTTTTAGCTGTTATGTTCAGGTCTGTAATTCATTTCAAGGTAAATTTTATGTATGGTGTGAAGTAGGATTTGAGGTTCATTTCTTTCCTATATGGACATCCCATTATTCTAGCACAATTTGTTGAAAGGATTTCTTTTTTCCTTTAAATTACTCTGGCATTTGTAACTAGTCTTTAAGATGCCTCCAAATGAATACCTTCTGCATTCCAGCCCATGCGTGGTCTTCTCCCACATGCAGTATGGCTGATCTATGCAACCAATACAATATTTGTCTTAGTCTGCTTGGGCTGCTGTCATAAAAATACCATAATGTGGTGGTATAAACAGCAGAAATTTATTCCCCACAGTTCTGGAGGCTGGAAGCACGATGAGGCAAGGGAACAGCTCTCTCCTATCTTCTGTTATCTATAAAGGCAATAATCCTTTTCATGAAGGCTCCACCCTCAGGACCAAATTACTTCTCAAGGACCCCACCTCCAAATACCCTCACTTTGAGTATTTGGGCTGCAGCATATGAATTTGAGGAGGATATAAACATTCAGTGCATAGCAATATTGCAGAAATGATGGAACTTTTTTTCATAAGTATTCTTTATCAGAAGAGAACGTTTTCTTCTATTCCTAGTATGCTGAGAAATTTTATCCTGAATGGGTACTGAATTTTGTCAAATGGTTTTATGCATTTGACACCTATTGAGATGATTATATAGCTTTCCTTTTTTAGTTGACTAATATGATAAATGATTGATTTTTGAGTGTTAAGCCAATTTCACATCCTTCCTGGGTTATATCCCATTTGGTCATGATGTATTTTACTTTTGATATATTGTTGGATTTGATTTGCTAATATTTTGTTAAGGATTCTTACATCTGTGTTCATGAGGGATCTCAGTCTGCAGTTTTCTTTTGTTACATCTTTGTCTAGTTTTGGAACAAGCAGCCCCAGGTTGGCAAAGCAATTCTCCAAGGAGGGGGAGCACCATGAGGGGCTCAGAGAACAATGGCAAAGAGACCAGGAATCAGAGAGGCTCTCTTGAGAGCCACATTACCTGGAGTTATACCTCTGTTTACGATGGGCAGCCTTAGGCAGGTCATTTCTGCTCTGGACTGGGAGTCTTTGTCTGAGAAGTTGATGGCCAGAGGGAATAGTTCCTGTGGCTCCTCTAGATCAATGCCCCATGGTTGGCCTGAGTGTTGCTGCTAACTTGCTCCTGGAGGTCCCCCTCCACTCTTGCACCTGTCACCGTATGCCTCCAATCTGAGTCCTGACCTCCCTCAGTCTCTACCAAGGGCTTCTAGAACAGCCAAGGTCTTAGGCTTCCAGAGGGGGGCTTTGCTTGACTTGCCTACATGGAGGAAGTAAACTTATGGCTCATCCAAGAGGCAGTGAGGCACAGTGGTTCAGGCTGTGGCCTTGGAGCCAGGCCATTGGGCTTTAAACCAGGTCCCATTACTTATTAACTGAATATCTTTAGGCAGGTTATTGAACCTCACTGTGTCTCAGTTTCTTGTCCCTGGATAGGGAACCCTAAATTGCTATCAAGTGAATAGACAGATGAAGGACCTAAGAATGAGTTTCTTTTGAGGTAAAATGAGTCTCTGGCAAATATTTTATTGTAGGAATGAATGCCCAGCTGATTGATTCCTCCTCGGCCTCCTCCTCCCTCCCTTGCCCTCTTGTATTCCCAAGTGGCTCCTCTGAAGCAAACCCTCATCTTCCTCTTACCTCTCACCCCCACCTCCAGGCCAATGTCCAGGGTTGATGCTGCCCTCCATCACCCCTGGCCCAATATCTACTGTACATGTTCCTGTGTGGCCTCTGGGTCATTATCCATGTGCCTGGAGGTGGGGACTTGTCCCCCATCAGACTATAAGGACCCTGGGAGAAACGACAGCTTCTTGTTCCCCCTCCTCAAGGTCACTTACCTAGATGGGAGGGGTGCTCATGGAAGCGGAAGAATCATCTCCATTATTTTCCAGCTCACCACTCCATTCCCTGTTCTGGGCTTCTATGCGCTGGTCCTCCCTGGGGTTGTGGAGTGTGTGTGAATGAGAGAGTGGGGCAGAGGGGGGACAGAGGGAGAGAGAGCTTTTATGGCATTCTGACCCGGGCAGAGTAGGAGGGGAGGAGAGGGGAGAGAGTGAGACAGTAGGAACATGTAGAAACACTCAAAACTGAAGCAAGTTATCAAGAGGGCTCAGCCTTCAAAATGTCACTGTGTCACTACAAGTAACAGAGGACCCACTGAGCTCCAGGCACCCCTGCTCTCTCTGGGCAGGGTGGCAGCCAGCTCTGGGCTCAGAGGAGGGCACTGGAAGCATGCAAACTCTCAAGCTAATGAGAAGCCCCCACATTGGTCTCTCTGCTCCCCACTGACAGGGACTCACTAATGCAGGATGGGGACCAGAGGTAGGTGTGGGGTGGGAGGCTAGGTTTGATCTCCATTGGTGACATTTACCAAGAATTGAACTTAATGAACATTGTACTTTGCTGATTAAAAAATTAATCTTTGTCTTAAGGTCAGAAAACCTCAGAGAATGTCAAACACTGGATGCAGAGAAGTTGACAGAAATTGCGGGGTTGGGGCTGGGGGTGGGTGGACAAGCCAGCTGCTTTAGTTGAGAGAGGAAGGTCGATCAGGCTGCTGGGTATGGGGGCTGCAAAGGGTTGGGGGGAAGTGGGCGAGATGCCCTGTCTGGAGATGGGGTTGGGACACATACCCTCCTGAGGCAGTTGGGTGGGAGTGGATCCTCCCAGTCTGTTCCCAGGTGTGGGGAGCTAGAAAGACCTTGGACTTCAGAGTGAGGCTCACCCGGGCTGGCTAACCTCTGGTGGTGTGACCTCGGTGACAGGGTACCTGCCTACTACTGAATGATTACAGCACAGCTAACCGTTCTTTCAACCAAAGTGCAGGGCTGGAATGGAACTTTCTAGAAGCCTGAACAAAAGAAAAGAAAAAGAAGGAGAGTAAGAAAAAGGAATCTCCGTTCCTCCCCTTTCTTTCCCCTTCTTTCACCAGCTTCTCTTTTCCCTTTCCATCCGCATCTCCCAGGCTTGACTCTTATTTCAGAAAGAGCAGAAGGAAAGTCACCGTGGAGGGGCAGAACACTGGGGCAGAGAGCAAAAGAGGAAGGATACATTTGGCAGATGGGATGGAAGTGAGAAGGTTGGTGAGCACTATGGCCACAGTCACCTCTCTCCTGTGTCTAATTGCCATCCCTCCCAGTGGATCCCTTGGCTCTCAGAGACAAACAGCGGTACCTGCCATGGCCTGTCTGGGACAATAGAATCAACCAAATATTCATACTGGCAGCAGAGTGACTCCTCAGGCGCTGCCCTAAGCACCCACTCACTATTTTACCTGCACCAGCGCCCTTACCCTGAGAGGTATGCCTGCTACCCCCTTGCCCAGGAGAAGGCACTGTGGCACAGGGAGGTTTGGGGACTTGCCAAAAGACAGGATGGGAAGCAGATATTTGGGACCAGGCTGACTCCACTGCTTGTTAAAGCAGCCCTCAAAACACAGAAGAGAGTTGACCTTCAGTTGCCTTGGGTGGCACAGGTCATGATCTAGGGTGCTGGGATTGGGCCCAGCTTCCAGCCCCCTGCATAGCAGGGAGCCTGCTTCTCCCTCTTGCCCTGCTCCAGCTCTCTCTCTCTCAAATAAACAAATAAAGTCTTTTTTTTTAAGGGTACCTTTATGTAAAAGAAACATAAACTTCTAGGAGAGAAGGCCATGGTTTGATGGGGAAGGGATGAGGGGGGGGAAAGTTCATGTGGAGAGGATGCTGGGAGATGGCCTCACTGGACAGCTGGATCTTCTGGCCAGAAGTAACAGGGAAGGAAAAGGGAATTAGCCGATCCTTGATGTCTGAGGGTCTATTCCCTCCTGGGTCCACGGGTGTGTGCGAGCGTGGGTGGGAGAGGGCGCCTGCGGGAGGGTGACTTGCAGGTGTCAGGGAAGCCCTGGGCGTCCCCGTGGCCCGCCTCTCTGTAGCTGTAGAGGGCTGCAGGCCAGGTGGGGGGAACCTGCCAGGGGCTTCTCCAGGGGGTGCTGGGGACGGCAGGGTGCAAGCGCCTCTCTCCTAGCAGAAGAAAGTTCTATCTCCGTGCCCTGGGCATCACTTCCATGTCTTCATCAGTCCTGGGTGTCTTGTTAAGAAGCTACGGAGGAGAAACCCCACACCAGAAACCTCGCTTGCCATTCACATTTTTTAACATTGAAGATACAACCGTAAAGAACACGTCTGTGAAAGTTAATTGGCCTCGAGAAAGAGAGAGAAGAGAGACAGATGGACACGGAGCTGTGGAAGGCCAGAAAAAGTGCTTCAGGGACAGCAAGGGGAAGGGAGTTACTCCTTAGTTCTGGAAAAGAATCGGGAGACACCGGCTTGCGAAGATCAGACTCAGTATTGACAACAAAAGGCTCTGCCCCAAGGAGGAGTGGCTGCGAAGGGAGTTCCCTTCCCTTCTGGGGGGGCCACGCTGCCCTCTGCACGTGCAGGGCAGGGACCACCCAGCAGGGGGTCCAGTAGGATCTGGGAGTGTGGGTTTGAGCCGAGGGTGGCTCTCCAGACTCACGCCCCCAGTCTTATCTCCTTGTGCCCACGAGCCCCCAGCCACTTGCTCTGAATTCTAACTTTAATAAGAAGCACCAAAAAAACCCAACAAAAAACCTATTTAGCACCAGGTACATTTGTAAACATGATCTTATTTAATTCTAACAATATTCACATGAAGCAGATACTTAGGAAACACGATCTCCACTTGGTAGTTAAGGAAACTGAACGTAAGGTTGCTCCTGGCTCTGTCTCTTGACAGTAGGTCTCGCTGCTTTTATCCTTGAATTTGTTGCTATCAAATGATTTTGGTCTTCATTCCCAAAGACCATTCCCTCCTCCCATTACTGCAGAAATGCCTGCTGACTAAAAGGCATTTTAAAAAATCCTAAAAGTTGGGGCACCTGCGTGGCTCAGTGGGTTAAGCCTCCCACTCTTGCTTTCAGCTCAGGTCACAATCTCAGGGTCATGGGACCGAGTGCTCCACACTCAGCACAGAGTCTGCTAGAGATCCTCTCCCTCTTCCTCTCCCTGTACCCCTCACCCTACTTGTGCTCTCTCTTTCTCAAATAAATAAATAAAATCTTTTTAAAAATAAAGTAAAAGTACTCGAAATTACAAAGAATATGTAGTTTGTAGTGACCTCATTATCCTTATGGCTTTGATAATTATTGTAGCTAGTGAGATGCTCTATTAGGAATGTTTTCAAGTGTAAGAAACAGACAACTTGACCACCAAAGATAAGACAAGTTTAAAAAATAAAGATTAATTTTTGTTGTATATCAGGAAGACTGGAGGTAGGCAGTTGCCACTGTTGATCTACTGGTTTGGCAATGCATCAACATCCTCAAAATGCTCCTAGCCTTTGCCTCATGGTTATAAAAGGGCTGCTGTGGCTCCAAAACTCACAGCCAGGTTCAAGGCAGTAAGAAGAGAAGGGAAGGGACTAGCGTCAGCTTTAGTTAACAGCCTGTGGGCCAGGCTTGGTTCACATGCCCGTTTCTGGAGCTGTGACAGTCTGTGCTTTCCCACAATCACATGAACTGAAACGGATGGAAAAGAAGTGGGTAGGGAGGCAAGAATGAGACACGCCCATTACATTTTGTATCTGTTAACATTTCCTATATAATGAATCACACCCAAACTTAGTGGCTGAAAACAAGCATCTGTGATTCCTCACAGTTCTGTGGGTCAGCTCAGCAGTGTGTTCTGACCTCTCAGGTCCCTTTCAACTCTCAAAAGTGAAATAATCATACTTCTGTTGACCATGTACCTACTATTTTTAGTGACGGTAGTCTGCCTGATATGCTTCCTCACACTTTCCTTCTTCCCCTGGTGTTTGTTAGCAGACTTTGAAGGATCTGGAGCCAATTGAGGTAGATTCTATTCAGAGGTAAGTAATAATTTTGAGATTCAGCCTTTCCTGGGTTTGTACAGTCCTGACCATAACCCTGGAAGGTGTCCATTGTATCCATTTACAGGTACGGAAACTGAGGCTCTAAGAAGTCAACTGACTTGCTCAAGGTCTCTCAGCTACTAATTCTGAACTTAGGGACTCCTTGTTCTGTATATAGTGCTCTTTGAGTCACACCTCTGTCTACTGATTCCTCAGAACAGACTGTGTCCAGCCCCATGAAGTCCGGTCCCCACAGAAGTTACTGGAAAATGTCCTTTCCTCCCTGGAGGAGTAAATGAAGTGCCAGCTACTTTTGGACAAAGAGCCCCCGAGTCCTATCAAGGAACAACCCTCTGTGTCATTTGTGGTTATTCAGGAAGCCTTGCATGGTTCTGGAACTTGTTTGTTTGTTTGTTTGCTTGTTTGTTTGTTTGTTTTTTTAGCTGGAGTCTCTACCAGACCTTAACCAACCCAATTCTCTGAAGTAAACAAGTGTATCAGGAAGCAGGGACACAGGCTGGCCAGGTTTTTGACAACCCTTGGGGCAGCGGTGCCCCCTTAGCTGGGCACAATGCAGGAGTCTCTGATCTGGGTGGGTTCCCTGGACCCCCGCCATCCAGGGCATGGCAACTGAGCCACTAGGAAGGGATACAAAGACCCACAGCGGTCAGAGGGCTCCTGCCTGGTCAGTGAGCAGTTCCAGGACGGCCCAGTGGGCAGAGGTATAACTGCCCCCATCTTCCTTCCAGTGCTTGAGTTAGGGATGTCTAGAGATGGCAGCAAGGGACATTTTCCCAATTCTCTCCTTTGGCAGAAAGATCTCTGAATAAAGCTTTTCTTGCCATGGCTGTGCAAGTTGAATTAGAACTTCTAAGTATGATTGACTAGGAAGCTTAAAACAAAACAAAACAAAACAAAACAAAACAAAACAAAACAAAACAAAACAAAAAAACAATCTAGGGACGCCTGGGTGGCTCAGTGGCTGAGCATCTAGATGCCTTTGGCTCAGGTCGTGATCCCGAGGTCCTGGGATCGAGTCCCACATCGGGCTCCCTGCATGGAGCCTGCTTCTCCCTCTACGTGTGTCTCTGCCTCTCTCTCTCTCTGTGTCTCTCCTGAATAAATAAGTTAAATTAAAAAAAAAAAGTTGACAAATAAACAAGATACATGAGGTTGCAACCATCATCCAAATCTCAATTTCAAATTTTTCTGTTCATCAAAGCAGCCTCTTAGTTATTATAGCATTGCCTTTAATAAGTTAGTATTACAAATCTTAACTTAAATACTACAATTCTTCATATAAAATGCCTTTTTGGGGCACCTGGCTGGCTCTGTGAGAAGAGCATGCAACTCTTGATCTTGAGGTGGTGAGTCTGAGCCCTGTGTGGGGTGTAGAGATTACTTAAGTAAATAAAAACTAAGAAAAATAATAAATCATTATAAAATGCCATTTAATCTGTTTTGTGTATTGGGGCTCTGCAGGAAATTGAGCTTTGGAGAGAGTTCCTCTGCTCTTCCGTTATCTTGCTTGATCTCACAACGGTGGGTAGTTGAGGTTTTATTATTATTCCCACCTTACAAATCAGGAAGTGGAGGCTTGGAGAGGTTAACTGACTTTCCCAAGGGAAATAAATCAACAAACAAATGGACAAATAAGCAAGGCGGAGGCGGAGCTGGGACTTGAAACCAGTTCCCGAAGCTGCAAATGCAAATTTTTTCCCATCATACCCCCACTGTACCACACTGCCCTCTCCACTCCTCCCAAGCTGCTGGGAATGCGTCTATCCAGGCTAGTGCTCGCCAGAGGGCACTCAAGTCCAGGACAGACTGAAGATGATCAGTTTGGGTGAAGGGTAGGAAGAAGCAACACCCCGGATTTCTCCCCAAGGGCCCAGCAGGCTGTTTGGGGAGTGATAGCAAGTTCCTCCCCAGCCCCAGCCCCCAAACCTAGCAAACCCCATGCCCTCTCCAGGAGTCAAAGGAGTGACGGCATAGGGACTTCCACCTGCTTGGAGCTCAGAGGGAAGTAGAGGAGCCCAGTCACTCTAGAGCCATTCTGCAGACGCTGCTGGTCTTCACTCTGGCTAAGCAGAGAAGTCGGTACTTAGGCTGCTGGAGAGGAAAGGGAACATAAGCCTCTTTTCCAGACTGGGCCCTTTTTTTTTTTTTTTTTTTTTCCAGACTGGGCCCTTAAAGTTTCCTTTGGTTTCAGAGGCTTGAATTATGGAAGGAAAATAGACTTCTGGCCCTATCGGCTCTTTGAAATGTGCATAGCCCTCCATCTTCCATAATGAAAGGGTCATTAGAAGAAGCATGATGAGCCCCCCTCCTTCACGCTGTCAAGGTCAGGGTCTCCTTGATGGTTACACACTACACCTGATGCTTCCTGTTCCAGACCCAGAGGTGCCCTGTGGCAGTTGGAGTGAAAGAAGGTCAGCGACTGCTCCCTCCACTAGTCACCCTGGTGTTGTGCCGGGGACACTGGGAGACCCGGGGCTTCATCTCATCCTGCTCCTGTACTGCGTTCCGGTGAGTCTGATGTGGTCTGGGTGTGAAATGCACCTGGGAAGTCACACCTGCCCTCCCAATGTTTTGTCTGCGCAGCACTGTACTGTCTGTCCTTCTCCTGGGATTCCCATGGCTTGAACACTGCTTCCCCTGGGCTCCCCAGCCGCGTGCCTCTGGGGACAGCTGCCGTGTGCTCACCCAAACGCACCCCCAGGTAGACCTGACTGTGCAGAGGCTGGCATTCCCTGCACAGCATGCATGGATCCTCACTCTCAGGGGTGTAATAATAGCTAACAAGCACTGGTATTAACTCACTTCATCTTTACCTTGATCGTATGAATTAGGCACTGTAAGTAGCCTGGTTTGCAGATGAAGAAACAGGTAGAATGTAAGCAACTTGCTCAAGTTAAATCAGCTAGGATTCAAACGCAGGTAGTCTGGCATCCTCTCCTCCCATCACCCCTTCTCCCCCTCTCTTTCCCATTCTCCTCTCTTATCAGGTTTGAAACAGGCAAAAGAGGACCCTGGGTGACTCAGCGTTTGAGCGTCTGCCTTCAGCTCAGGGCGTGATCCCAGGGTCTTGGGATTGAGTGCCCCATAGGGCTCACTGCATGGAGCCTGCTTCTGCCTCTGCCTGTGTCTCTGCCTCTCTTTCTCTCTGTCTCTCATGAAGAAATAAATAAATAAAATATTTTTTTAAAAAGAAAGAAAGAAAGAAAGAAAAGAAAGAAAGAAAGAAAGAAAGAAAGAAGAGGGATCCCTGGGTGGCGCAGCGGTTTGGCGCCTGCCTTTGGCCCAGGGCGCGATCCTGGAGACCCAGGATCGAATCCCACGTCGGGCTCCTGGTGCATGGAGCCTGCTTCTCCCTCTGCCTCTCTCTCTCTCTCTCTCTCTCTCTGTGACTATCATAAATAAATAAAAATTAAAAAAAAAAAAAGAAAGAAAGAAAGAAAGAAAGAAAGAAAGAAAGAAAGAAAGAAAGAAAAAAAAAAAAAAAAAAGAAACAGGCAGAAAAGTAGGCACGATAGTATAATGAATTCCCAGACACCCATCCCCTGGATTTAACAGCCGTTAACATTTTGCCACATTTCTTTGTCTATTTTTTTTTTAAGAATCTCTGATAAGGACCTAAAAAAATAACATTGCCACAATACCATAATGACACTCAACTAAAAAAACAGTAATTTCTTCATATTCTCTAATACTCAGTCCATGTTCAGTTTTTTTCTGATGATATCAAAAGTGTCTTTTTATGGTTCTTCTATGTAAATAAGAATCCAAATTTACACATTGCATTTGGTTGATACATCATCCAAGTCTCTATTACTCACCCTCCCTTTTTAAAAAAAGATTTATTTATTTATTTTGAGAGAGAAAGAGTATGAGCAGGAGGGGCAGAGAGGGAGAGCGAATCTCAAGCAGAGCGCTACGCAGGGCTCTGTCTCATGACCCTGAGATCATAAGCTGAACCAAAACCAAGAGTCAGAAACTCAGCTGACTGTGCCACCCAGGTACCCCCGACCCCCACCCCCTTTATTCTAAAACCATTAATTTGTGAAAGAAATACGGGTCATTTCTCATGTAGTATGTTTCACGTTCTGGATTTGGCTGATTATGTTTTCTGGGTACTGTTTTGCATGTTGCTCTATCTACTGTAAACTAGAAGTTAGATCGACAGTATTGATCATTCTAGCAAATACTATTAATGCCTCCCCATTCCCCTGAGCATTCATTTCTCTATGCCAAAGGTTGTCATCTCACTGCCTGAGGATTTTTTGCCTCACTGTGAAGCACACTCACCTACACTCTGGGCAAGTGGGGGGCTGCAGAAGAATCAAACTTCGTAGGAGCAAACCTCAACCATAGGGCCGAGAGTTCATCCCACAGTTGCATGACCCTGAAATTTGTTCTTCACTGTCAGAGTTCTGCAAGGAGGTTGAGTCGTGGTCATTCACAATACCTTTGTCACTTTCCCATTTCCCTACTGGGGTTTTCTGGGGTCGCCTCCCAAATAAACTACTTAAAGTGAATCCTAGTTTCGGGGTCTGCTTTTAGGGGCACACAGAGCAAGCTAATCAGAGTCTGGTTCTTCTTTTTGGAGTGCATGTGTCTATAGCTGTGTTGTGCCCTTCCTATTGTATCACATCAGAGGAAACATGGTGTTTGGTTGTCCCACTTTTATGGCAGTGAAGATTGATCAGTGGGTTCAAGAAACATCAGCCTGAACCATTTATTACAAATTTCCCAAGAAGCTTAAAGGTTGCCTAGAATCATTATTTTATCATGAATTACAATGACAGTGGCTTTCTATTTCACTCATTCCTCCTGACATTTTTTGCTGTGATTCTTCTATTAAAAATAATGTCAGGGCAGCCCCGGGGGCACAGCGGTTTAGTGCCGCCCGCAGCCTAGGGTGTGATCCTGGAGACCCTTGATCGAGTCCCACGTCGGGCTCTCTGCATGGTGCCTGCTTCTCCCTTTGCCTGTGTCTCTGCCTCTCTCTCTCTCTCTCTCTCTTTGTGTCTCTATGAATAAATAAATAAATAATCTTAAAAAAAAAGATTTTATAAAAAAAAATAATGTTAACTGCTTAGTTAGCCTGAATACAGTTTTTTTTGTTTCGTTTTGTTTTGTTTTGCTTTTTTACAAGAAAGTCAGGATAAATGCTTCATTGATCTTTTTTCTTTTTTTTTAAATCAATTTTCAGAAAAAATGAGTTCGTGTCCCAGAAACCTCTAAAGGTGACGGACAATGAGTTTTTATTGTAAAGTATAATTATAAACTCTTAGATGTTATATTTTTGACATGTCATAATCCTTTGCAGTCATTATTTTTCTTGATGCTCACATTTTCCCAATTTGAGTTAGCAGGAACTCCCATAAGCTGAGTGCAGCATCCTGTGACATAACCCCAGAAGTCTTCCAGAGCGTCACTGATTTCAGGCAAGGCAGGAAGACTCAGGCTTATTTTGTACATTTCCAGCTCCCACTGGAACCAGCCATTTCTCCAGATAGCCCTGGTTCTTTCTAGTGGGAAACGATATTTGGGAACACAACATGAAAAGTAGCATTGCCCATTGCCGACAACTGGTCACTGTTTTTAGGTCTTTCTGGTGAACAGAGCTAAGAAATATATGTTTCTTAGGTAAGGAAAAATATAATTTTCCTTAAAAATTAAATTTAAAAATATTTAAATACATTTTTCTTCTTATTATAAAGAATCCCAAGTTCATACTGTTATTTCCAACTCAAAATATATATGACAGAATTTACGCTTGGCTTCTTAGTTTTTTGTTTTTACATCTCATTTGATTTGTATCTCTTGTCTTTTATTCTGAAAATTACTTATCTTAAAAACACAAGTATAACGCTCATTTGCTTTATCCCGCTGTGTGCCCAGGCACAATACGTTTGGTAGATTGACTGCATTAATGGCTCAGATCTCCACTCTGTGTGGATCCACAAACATATCTTTTGCCATGTGTCTTTTTCGTGTCTCTCTAAAAAAGAGAAGTCTGTTTGCTCCCTCGCACCCTTGAATCTTTGTGCTTCTCTTTGTCCAACAGAATGAAGCAGAAGCGATGGTGCACCAGTTCCAAGGCCCGGCACTACGCCTCCTTGGCTGTTGTGCTCACTCACTGCACCTTACAAAGGCCCAAGAACAGGCCCAGACAAGCCTGCTAGCAGCCTGTGCTATGAGGTTCCCCGTACCCTAGTCACTTCAGGCAGGCCAACCTGGAGCAGCCAACAGCTAGTTGATCCTTCATTATTTAGTTTTGAAAACACACGCAATTACATAAATATATGCACATTCACATTCCCCTCTGTATGGTTTTCCTAGGATTGCTGTAACAAGTTGTACCACAAACTGGTGGCTTGAAACAACAGAAATTCATCCTTTCACAATTCTGGAGACTAGAAATCTGAAATCTAGAGACACACACCCTCCAACTGCCTTAGGGAAGAAACCTTCCTCAATTCTTTTCACGTCTGGTGTTGCCAGCAATCCTGGCATTCCTTGGCTTGCCGCTGGATCACTCCAATCTCTGCCTCTGTCATCATGTGGCCGCCTTCTGAGTCTCTATGCCTCAGCCGCCTCTTATCGGGACAGCGGTCATTGGATGAGGGCCCACCCTTATCCAGTTATTTTAAGTTGATTAGATCTGCAAAGACTTGTTTTCAAATGAGGTCATATTCACAGGTGCCAGGGGTCAGGACTTGATCATATCTTTTGCGGGGACACGATTCAACCCGAAATACACCCTCCCGCTGTTTTAACACAATCATAGTTACACTATTCACATTCTTTAGTGCCTTGCAAAGCCACATGAATCTGGCCTGACTTACTTCTTGCTTCGGAGGATCACCTGGGTGGCAGTTGAGGTGGGTTGAGGTGAGGCCCTCAAGGAGGTCCACTAGGAGTAAATTGCACGGTGTCTGGGCAAGATGCGGGCTGCCTGACTTAAGAGAGTCCAACATTTACGTACACAACTTCTCCAACACTTTAAAGCCTCAGTCCTCCTCAGCTACTCACTCAGTCCTGTGGCCGTTCCCGGGGCTCTCATCCCAGTGAATACTACTCCTCTGTTTGAGACAGAGCTTGCAGCCTCCCCCCTCAGATGGGCCCTATTCCTGTCACATCCTCTACCTTGGTAAACGGCACCAGCATCCATCAGCAGCCAGGGTGGAAGGCTAATATCACCTTCAATGTTCACACGTGCAGCAACTGTTGCAGATGTGAATGTCACTAATGTTAGAAGCCCTCTCCTCCTTCTTTGCCTCACAAACCTTACTCATCTTTCAAGACTCATAGCCCACTGCAAAGTCTTCATAGACATCCCTAAGGAGAATTGGCCATGGCCTCTGTGTGTCCCCAACTGTGCAGAGATTTACAACATCCTATTGACTTGTTAGTTAACCTGTCTCCCCTCCAAAACTGTGAGTCCCTTGATTACAAAGGCTGTGTCTCGTGGACCTTATTTCCTAGCACTGAGAACAGTGTCTGGTTCCTGGTCAGTGCTCAGTAGATATCTGGCCAGTGGATGAATGAACAAACAGGCTATTGAGCTTCTCTAACCATGGACTTCAGCTGTCTGGGCAGAGGGTACCCAAAGTCCCTCTCCTGACCCTGGCCTGGGGTCTTCCCACTGCACTTGGGAACTTGTGGCTCTCATTTCTGGAAGGGAGGTTGCTAATTTCCTGTCACGACTGCTCACCTGCCCACCCCCCTCCACCGCCCTAGCAAGTGGCTCTGCCAGATGAAACATGGATTATCAATGACTCCCATTCAGCATGTTCAACTTAAAGCCACCTCCCATAGCTGTAGTATTTTATCAGAGGCATTTGCAACCATTCTTAATGGCCCCCAGAGCCATATTTGGAGGGGAGATTTCAGATCAGCAGCAACCTATCTGCAGGCTTGTTTTATCCCCTTTCATCACCTTATTTCCCCATGAAGGAAGCAGATGGGAGCCATGGAAGGAGCTGGGATGACAAAGGGAATCCAAGGATGCATTTCTTCTCAGAACAGATTCATTCATGTGTGAGGATGCATGAGTCAAGCTTTATGGAAGGGGTTGCTGGAAGTGGAAGGGATTTAATGTGAAAAATGAAGTCCCTCCTGGACTTAGGACCAGAGACTTCCAAGTTCAGTTGTCTATTCTCACCACCTCTGCTGCTTGGGGGTCACTGTAGGGACCCTTCTCTCATGCACCTCATGCCTTCTGAGATCTAGTGGGTCTCCTGTATTTCTTGACTCTGGTCAACTCAGGGATTGGCATAACGTTTGTCTGTGGAAACATGCTGACTTGGAGTTGAGGTGGGACCTCCTTAAGACTGCTGGCACCATCATGATCTGGTTGTGACTTTGAGCAGCACATCGCTCACTTCTGGGCCTGTTTCCTGAATTAGAATCTCAGGGAAGCAGAATCTCAGCTGTTGTGAGGGTGACGTGTGTTTGTGGAAATTGCCCCTCCTACTCTGGCTCCACGGAGTGAAGTATGTCTCTCCTGTTCATTGTGTTCCCAGCACCTGGAAGGGTTCCTGGACTAGGAGCTCAATAAGAAAAATGCAGAATATATCATTGTAAAAGTGTCTGCTCAGCTGTCAAATGCCATTCTGCAGGATAATGCTTACTGCAGCTCGGTCTGAGTTCTGGCCCCTCCAACCACACTGGCTAATTTAGACAAGAGAGGGAAAAGGGAAATATGACCCCGTGCATCCCATCTCCGACCACCATCTTCTTTCCCAGCAGAAGAGGTGGAGTAAGTGCCGCCAGGTCACTGTTCAATCTTTCATATTTCTAAAACACTTTAGACTTGCACATTCACTATTGTATTTGATCTTATACCAAGTATTGAAGAAAGCAGGTCAAGTGGGCAAGCCAAGGCCCAATGTGCTGAAGTGACCTGTTCAGGAATGTACCATGTAGGGGATCCCTGGGTGGCTCAGCGGTTGAGCATCTACCATTGGCCCAGGGCGTGATCCTGGAGTCCCGGGATCGAGTCCCACGTCGGGCTCCCAGCATGGAGCCTGCTTCTCCCTCTGCCTGTGTCTCTGCCTCTCTCTCTCTCTCTCTCTCTCTTTCTGTCTATCATGAATAAATAAATAAAATCTTAAAAAAAAAAAAAGGAATGTACCATGTAGAGTCAGCTTCGGGTCCCCTGTCTCCTCCTGGCTTCTCTGCATTCCATATCTGTCATGTACTGTTCCCCCCGCTATGGATGCTGTTCCCCTTACTAACTGCTCAGGGGGCAGCTCCTCCAGGGACCCCTGCCTGGCTTTCTAAGCCTGGGTGAGAAGCCTTTCCATGCACTCCTTTTCATACATCTTGAGTTTACTCCTCTCAGAGCACAGATCCAGTGAGGGTCTGTCCCTGTAGGTTGGGAGCCCCAGAGGGCAGCTCCCTCTCTGCATCTGTGCACTCAGCACTGTTCCTGGCACAGAGCTTTAGAAGTATCTGATGAATGAATGGATGGATGAGCAGTGCACAGAGTGTTTAGGTGGTTTGCCTGACACCACCTAGCTAGGATTATAAACTGAAAATGCAAATACTTAAAAAAAGTTGAGTGCATGCACAATGAGCTCAGGTTTCTGCTGAGTATGTTCCAGCATCTCATGCCAAGTGCTCCTGACTTCCAGTGACATGCTCTCCCCTTTACCTTCTCACAAGTGCCCATCGCCCATCTCATGCCATCTGGTAGTGGGATTTGCACCTCCTGGTGAGAGCAGCAGGTCATTCTCCCTGGAACCACCTTGCAGACCCCAGCTGTGCTCCACTGGGGCTCCAGAGAAGCCCAGCAACTATTGCTGTTACAGCTGCCACTGCAGGGCCAGAAGTTAGGGCACCATGCATTGAAGTGACTTGTCTTGCTTTGGGTTCTCTCGAAGCAAGACCCAGAGACATGGATGTGAGCGCAAAAAAATTATTTTAGGAGATGATCCCAGGAAATGCCCCTAGGGGTGGGACAGGAAGGATGCTAAGAAAGGGATGTTATCTAGCCAGTTACCACTGTGGGCAGCTGGAGCCCCATCCTGCTGGGTGGACTTAGGGGTGGCATGGGATATGCTGTGGTGCCATCTCAACCAAGCGCGAGGAAGCTAGGTGCCTATGCCCTACCTTGTTGTCGTTTGCTGAGGGCTGTTCCTGGAGCCTCCAACCGTCTGGTAGTTCTGGTTTGCCAGGCACACAGAAGTTCTAGATGGTGACCTTGGACGGGCGCAGGTGAATGCCAAGGGCATGTGGGTGGGGTGGGCAGAGTGCACCACGGTCTCTTCAGGATAGGGTTGCAGCCTGGCTCAGCACTGTTTGAGCCTCAGACTCATCTCCTATGACGGAGAGGTAATGGGGTGCTGGGGGGCTCAGCTGGTTAAGCATCTGCCTTCAGCTCGGGTCAGGATCTCAGGGCTCTGGGATCCTCAAGCTGTCTGTTCAGCAGGGACTCTGCTTCTCCCTCTCCCTCTTCCCCTCCCCTCTACTCGTGCATGCTCTCTCTATCAAATAAATAAATACAATCTTAAAAAAAAAGAAACAGAAGAAGAAAGAAAGAAAAAGAAAGAAAGAAAGAAAGAAAGAAAAGAAAGAAAGAAAGAAAGAAAGAAAGAAAAAAAGAAAGAAAAAAGAAAGAAAGAAAGAAAGAAAGAAAGAAAGAAAGAAGAAAGAACAAAGAAAGAAAGGTAACAACCCACACGGGCAGCTGGGCTGTGGTGAGGTTAGAGGAGATGAAATTAGGGGACCCCACTTGATAAGCGGGAGGAGTGGTGACCAACAGTTATGACTAATGACAAGTTCCACTGTCCTGGCACATTGAAGAGAGATTTAGACCTGGAGTGCCAAGGAGAGAACTGGGACCACCCCCACCCCAGTGGGGGAATGGCTTTAGCTTTAGATCTTAATTACATTTCTGAGTTGTGCAATAATGGAGCAGGACCTCCGCAGGCTACACCTAATTCTTGGTCCACTCAGCCCCAGCCCCAGCCCAGACCTCTGGGACAAAAATCGCTTTCATCTCAGCTCCAATCTTTGGTTTAGTTATTACTCCCCAGCAGGCAGGAGCTGCCAGAGAGGAGAGACAAGGCTGCAGGGACAAGGAAGGGCTGTTTACCCTCTGGCAGGAGGGAAGGACAGGGCGGGATGTGGTCAGGAACAGATGCAATTCTGCCTCAATGGATGCAAGTCATTGAAGAAACAGCATGTGTGATTTACAAGCTCTCACCCTTAAAGATCTAGAAATTTCAGAGATGAAGTGAGGCAAGAATGTAGGAACAGACTGGGAAAGGGACAGAGGTCTCTGTTTTTTCTGCTCTTTCCCTGGCACTGGCCAACGCTGGTGGCAGTAAAGTCAGCAAATTTATTTGATGCTAATCTTGTTGAAGGAATTTACTGTAATTTGGTTCACTGGGGGGATAATCAGATTTGTGAAAACTTTCACAAGAGTCTACAAAGGCTTCATATGTCTTGATAGATATGGTCTGTAAAAAGCCTATGCTCTGCTCTTGGGGGAGGAGAGGCAAGACTGTGGGCTAATGGAGACTGTGGTTCCAGGGCCCCCCGAAGTGTGCACACATGCTTTCCTGCCTGGACCTCACTCACAAGGCTTCCCTCTGCCTGCTCCCCATGGTGGGGCTCTGATGTGGATGGGGCCCGGCAGATGGATGGCACTGATAGCTGCCTGGGTCGGGAGGCTGGGATACCTTAAGGATGACAGGGTAGTTACACCCCACTTCCCAAATCTAATTGTCCAATAATTCCTGGCCCAACCAGCCAAAGGTATTGCCCTTGAAAATCTTCATTTTGCAGTCCCAGTAGTAGCAAATTTCTTACCAGTATTTTTCATAACTTTCCATCACCAACAGGATTATTTCTGTTTGTAGTTTAAAGCCATGGAAACACTTGTCCTATGCAATTTGTTATGCCTGGAAATTTTGTTGCACCATGAATTGCAACTCTAATGAGTATAATAAGCCTAATAAACCATATGCTAGCCTTCTCAGAAACAGTAGGTGATTTGTTTGTTTGTTTGTTTATAACAGCGGAGCCAGGTTCTTGGAGCAAATGGTGGGAGACTGGCAACTACCATCTGGGAGCAGCCTGTGCTCCTTGTCACATGAGAAGTTCTGGAGGGCGTAAATTCATACCGATATTTGACAATGTGAAAGTACCAACTTCCTTTCCTCAACAAAACACAGATCCAACTCCACTCTAACCAAAACGTAAACAAACCTATTATTTTATCATAAGATGCAGTTCTGTGTGGCCCCTCATCAGGCTCTATGACTTCGGGAATGTGTGAGGCTAAGGCTGTGAGGAGCCAAGGGGAGACGTGTCCTCAGGGGTGTGCGCTGAGATTGGAAACTGTATTAGTCATCAGCCCAGGGGAGGAGGGCCAAGGCCAGAGTGGTCTCAGGGAGGTGGGAAGGTGGGCATCTAAGAACCGCTTCAAAGAGGAAAGTGGTCAAACTCGGTATCAGATTAGATAAGGTGCCGCAGCAGATGGGCAGGATGGGGTGGGGTGGCTGGGAACCATATGTACGACAGGCCTAGAGGAGTGTGAATTTGGGGGCTGCAGGTGGTGGTATTGGAGTACAAATGGAACCACTGGGAAGGGGGGCTATTCAAATGGAGGAATGTTGAGCAGAAGTGGCCTTGGGATGACTAACTTAAATGTCTTGCGTCAACGCTGAGAGGCTGAGGAATGAGCAGTTAAGGTGGAAGATAGACACTCGAGAATTATTCACACAAGAAGTATTTATTGAGCCCATGCTAAATGCCAGGAATTCAGGCAAGTGCCAAGTGTAGAGGCGCCAGGGAGCAGAGTCAGAAGTGCTGGCACCTCAGATCACGCAGACCTGTGTTCCAATTCCCACTCCGCCGCTCACGAGCTGTGTGATGTTGGGCAAGTCATTTAATGTCTTTAAACCACAATTTTCCCATCTAAAGAAAGGGAGTAAGAGTGTGTTTGGCACACAATTATCAAGCACCATGGCAATCGTTGCGAGAACTAACCAAACCAATGCATACAAAGTGCAGAGCATTATGTCCGGCGTACAGCAAGTGCTAAAAAAGTTGCCTCTTATTATCAAGAAAGACTCCTTTTGGGGCACCTGGGTGGCTCAGTCAGTTAAGCGTCTGCCTCCTGCTCAGGTCATGATCCCTGGGTCCTGGGGTCCCCCTGCATCCGGGCTCCCTGCTCGGCAGGGAGTCTGCACCCCCTTATTCCTCTGCCCCTCCCCCTACTTGTGCACACTCTCTTTCTCTCTCTCAAATAAAATCTCAAACAAAAAAAGGGGAAGAGTCTTTGGACCTTAAGGACGTCCTAGTCTGATAAATATGACAATAGCAACAGAAGGTGTTAGGAGTTCAGCTGAGCTGTCAGATGTTGCGTAGCTATTAAAAGCCACCAGTCATAAATGACTTAAGCCTTTAACGCCTTCCTGCAAAGGTAGAAGCCAGAAGCTCAAACGGAGAAAATACCCTCTCTCTCTGTTCCTTATTCCCCACCAGTTGAGGATCAAGTGGGTCAACCCAGACGTGAGGTTATACCATTTATTTATTTATTTATTTATTTATTTATTTATTTAGATTTTATTTATTCATTCATGAGAGACACAGAGAGAGGCGCAGGAACACAGGCAGAGGGAGAAGCAGGCTCCACGCGGGGAGCCCGACGCGGGGCTTCACTCTGTTTCGTGTGGGGAGCAGAAGACAAGCCTGGGGAAGGTCAGGGGTTTCTCTGCTTCAGAAGACAGTTGGCAAATGAGTTTTCAAGTAGTTCTCGCCTCTTTGCCCTTTAATCCCAGGACATTAAGGAGGTGCCTACTGCCAGTCCTTGTAATTTGCATTTGAAAGTAATGTACACAAAAATAATACATTTCAGCACACGTTTCATTAGCCAACAAAATGGCTTTGGGTCTTTGCCATATATATCTTTCTTTTTCTTTTTTCCTTTTCTTTCTCTCTTATCATTTATTTTGAATTAGTTTTGATTCCTTGAGTGAGAACTCAAGCTCTGTGATCTGACCTGAGAGACACTGGCCAAGCTTCACCAGGCTCTTTCTCTTTCTGACTCTGATGGATGCCCCTAATGCATTTAGGGAGAAAGGAAGAGGAGCACCTAGGAGGGAGGTGGGGAAGGAGCAGGGACCTTTTGGAGACAGGTGTGATTTTGTGTGTGTGTTTGTGCGTGTGCCGCTCATGCTCCTGTGGTGGAAGGGGGGAAGGCAAGTGTTGAGTACTGAAGGATTCACATGGTGGGGCGGCAGGGGGTGGGGGGTAGAAGTAAAACTGCCCCTGTGAATAGAAGTTGGGTGGATGTCTAAACTTGTCACCAGCTGGACTCCACGACCTGACCTTTCCTGCCCACCTGCTTGTACCTACCAACCTTTGTCTCACATCTTCCCTTCTTTTTTTTCTTTTTTAAGATTTTTATTTATTTATCCATGAGAGACCCAGAGAGAGAGACAGACACAGGCAGAGGGAGAAGCAGGCTTCATGCAAGGAGCCTGATGTGGGACTTGATCCCCGATCCCCAGGATCATGCCCTGAGCCAAAGGCAGCCGCTCAATTGCTGAGCCCCCCAGGCATCCCCCACATTTTCCCTTAAGCTTCTCTTTCCAGTTTATTTCCTAACTCAGGAAAAAGAACTGAGGTGCTAGCATCCCATAATAGAAACCAAAACTGCCCCTCAAGCATTAACGACTGCCTGGAAGGGTGGCCCAGACCACCCTGACCAGTTTCAACTTAACCCCCAACTTACCCATGGAGTGCCTGACGGGGACTTTACCTCGTTGTAATACCGAAGTCCCACCCAAGGAGGAGCACAAGCCCCATTTCGCAGAACGTGCAGTGTGGTCCATGCATTTTTCTTACGCTGTCCTCTACATACAATGACAAGCCTCCCTTTCTAAATATTCATCCTAATCCTAAACAAAAAGAACCCATTCACCCTTACTTGGAGAGTCATGGCTTTGGAACTGTGGTTTCTTTATTTGCTGCAAATAAAGCTTCCTTTGTGGGACAACTCACCTAGTATAGGTTGTGTGACTCACCAGGGAGCACACTTGGGTTAGTTCCCTCCAGGCCCATCCAATGATCCCTGGAATGACTGTTTTTCTCCTTCGCCTCTCCCTGCCACAAGGGAGGAGGCAAAAAGGAGAGCTAGAGGAGGGAGCACCTGAGTCTCACAGCAGGTGATGTGGGCCACCCACAGACAGCTGCAGGTGTTTGGGGCCAGGTCCCCAGCAGCTTACTCATCTCTGTGTGCCTATGCTCACATCTGTGGGACCCAGAGACTCCAGAGTGACACAATGCTGTGAGATGAATTTGGGGAGACATGCCTTCTTCTAGGAAAACGACCGACAGAGACCACCTTTCTACTCCCACCCCCACCCCCATGCTCTATCACCTTCACCCAAATATCCTGCGGCCTCTGTCCCTGGTTTTGTTGGGATGATGTAGTTGTGTCTGGGGGAGTCTGAAAGGGCAGAGAAACAGCAGGTCAGGGAAGCTCCCTGTGTCAAAACACCGTCTTCACAAAGTGAAAACATGACTCTCATGGCAGAGTATCGTGAGCACCTCTTTAACTCATCAGTGAGGGAATGAGCCGAATGATGAAGTCATTTCAAGGAACACCAGAGGTGGGGAGTAGTAGCCAGGGACAGAGAGACGGCTAACTACAAAACTTGCTGGATATCCCATAGGGCCGCACACCTAGGGGCTGCACACCTGACTTTTCTACTGGACAGAAATATTTGCACCTTGACTGGACAAAAAAAAAATAATTTGCAATTGACGGATTCTAAAAGTTAATGTGGGTAAATAACAAAACTTTTCAGGATGTAATTGGCTTTGGAGGTGGGTGCCTGGGTGGCTCAGTTAGTTGAGCAAAGGACTCTTGGTTGCTTGGGTCAGGATCTCAGGGTTGTGGGCCTTATGCTCCGCCCTCAGTGGGGAGCCTGGTTGGGATTCTGTCTCTCTCTGCTTCTGTCCTGCAGACATAGGCACGCACACTCACAAGAGCTCTCTCTCGCTCTCAAATAAATAAATAAATAAATCTTAAAAAAAAAAGACGATGTAATTGGCTCTATTAATCATTGCATAAACCCAGCAGCACCCCAATTAACAAGCAGAGGGCAGCTCCGAAAGGCTACAGGAAGGGAGAGGCTTTTACAGCCTGGATGAGGGAGTCACAAACAGAAAAAAAAAAAGATTATTTCTGGGGACGTCTCACCTCCCTTTGAAGACAAAAGGGTCTTCTTAGGTGGCTCAGCTCATCTTTGGGGGTTAGAAGGAACCCATGTGGCAGATCACCTCATGGGGCCACGGAGAAAACACCTGACTGAGCGGTTAGGACTGCACTGGAGAAGGTTGAACCTGCACTTGGGTGAGGTATTCAGTCCCTGTTTGGTGACATGGTCTAGCATAAGTGATTCATTTTGGGGCTTGTGGTGGTTTGTTTTGTTCTGTTTTCCAACAGCATCTGACTTTATAGACTGTGGGTCCCAAATGAGAAGCTCATTGGAAATGCTCTAGTAGAAAATGTGAAAGCTAATACTGGAACATTGTTGCCCCATTTACAAGTTATGCTTTTTTTAATTTTTTTAAGATTTTATTTATTTATTCATGAGAGACACACAGAGAGAGGCAGAGACACAGGCAGAAGGAGAAGCAGGCTCCCTGTGGGGAGCCTGATGTGGGACTCATCCCAGAACCCCGGGATCACGCCCTGAGCCGGAGGCAGATGCTCAACTGCTGAGCCACCCAGGTATCCCAGGAACTGCCTTAAAAAAAAAAAAAAAAAAAGATGTATTTATTTATTTTTGAGAGTGGGAGTAGTGGAGGAAGGGGCAGAGGGAGACTTCCCTCAAGTTCGGAGCCTGACAGGGGGCTTGATCCCATGAGCAATGAGAGTTAGACCTGATCTGAAACCAAGAGTTGGACGCTTAAGCGATCAAACCACCCAGGCGCCCTGTTCCCTAGTTTTTGAACAAAGGGTGTACAAGCTAGGCCTATAGAGATGCTGAGTGCTGGGGAGGGAAGCCCAGGGCGGCACCAGAGCGACCTGCAGAAACAGGCAGGATGCAACATACCAGTGACACTCTCCTGTGAGTAAAAAAGCCCAAAAACTGTTCCTAGGAAACAATTTTTCTTTTTTTTTTTTTTTTTTTTTTTTTTTTTTACAATTTTTCTAATTGACCCCTCACCCTGCTTGAGAGCAAAATATTATGACCCAAAAAAAAAAGTTTTTAAATACGTCCAAAATATTTTATATTGCTTTAGTATATAACTATATTTTATTTATAGTTTCTTTTTTTAAAGATTTTATTTATTTATTTGAGAGAGAGAGAGAGAGTGAGTGAGCATGAGGGGGAGAGGCAGAGGGAGAGGGAGAAGCAGACTCCCAGATGAGCAAGGAGTCTGACACAGGGCTCCATCCCAGGACCCTGAGATCATGACCTGAGCCGAAGGCAGATCCTTAACTGACTGAGCCACCCAGGCACCCCTTCTTTATAGTTTCTTAATTTAAACTAAATGAAATCTAAAAGTAAATTCAAATTAATTTAAATTAAATTAAATTTACAAGTAAATTAACATCAGCTTGACCAAAAAATAAGGAAAAGATAGAGGTAGACTGATTATTCTGCTGGGTCAACTGAAGTTCCATGACTTACCCCTGGAGGCTCAGGGCTCAGCCTAGAGCCCACCTCTCCAACTCTGCACAATTTTATAAGCACCTAATTCTTTATTACATTTTTTTGTGTGTGCTAAAAAGAACTAGAATGGGGGCACCTGGGTGGCTGAGCTGGCTAAGTATCTGCTTTTGGCTCAGATCATGATCCCAGGGTCCTGGGTTCGAATCCCACATCGGGCTCCCTGCTCAGTCGGGAGCCTGCCTCTCCTCCATCTGCCTGCCGTTCCCCCTGCTTGTGCTCTCTCTCTGCCTCTCTCTTTCTCTGTGTCAAATAAATAAATAAAAACTTTAAGGAAAAAAAAAAGAGCTAGAATGGTTTGCGTCTTGAGCAGACCCTGACCGGTGAATGAGCTTGAGAGCACAGGCCAAGGGTGGCAGCGTCGGAGACGTCGGAGAGGCACCACGACGGGAACAGCAGCCCAGCACAAGGAAATAGAGCTGCTCTTTGCTGTGAGTTTCTCTCTCATACCAACGCAATCCCTCTCTAATCAATTAAGCCCATTTACTTCTTTATTATCCTCTGTAGAAAACCAGAAGAGCTGGACACGGGGCTCCACTTCAGACATTGGGGTGTTAATATCTGCTGGAGGAAGGTGTGGCTCAGGATAGGATGGCAAGACTCTTACTCACATGGTGGTTTAAAGGCTCTTCTGATGAGCCTTCCAGAAGATTTGTCAGAAGTCAGAGTGAGGTTGGAAAATGCAGCTAGGCCACACCTTCTCTCCATGCAAGATTTATCTCCTTAGGCAAAAAGTACCTAGGAGCCCAAAAGCCTCCTACCTTGTTCCTTAAAGTGGATTTCCCTTTGGCTGACTCTCGGAAGCAAAATGTATTCCTACCCATGGTGGGAGATCAGCATTCAGTAACTAATGCCAGTCCTCCTAATGCACCTGGCATGAAATATTCAGAGCTATTAATGCGTTTCCGTTTAAAAAGTCACCGGGGCTTCCATCCAAATTGGTGGTGAGGTTAGGTTCTAACGTCTTTGTTTTTACACAGATCACATGTAGAATGAAGGCTGAGAGTTCCAAGAAAGGCACTGAGTGGCAGGCCCTGTGCAGAAGTTGGGGAGCTACGTGGTACGAGATGTGCTGGCACAGTGGCCAGGTCCTTGGGGGCCAGGACTCTGGTCCTTAGCCTGGGACTGACTTGTGCAGTCATGGGAAGCCAGATGGGAGCATGTTAGGAGGTCTTCCCCCAGCCTTGACTGTACATATTTAAAATGTCTTCACTCTTGGGGCACCCAGCTGGCTCAGTAGGTGGAGCACATGACTTTTTTTTTTTTTTTTTAATTTTTATTTATTTATGATAGTCACACACAGAGAGAGAGAGAGAGAGATAGGCAGAGACACAGGCAGAGGGAGAAGCAGGCTCCATGCACCGGGAGCCTGACGTGGGATTCGATCCCGGGTCTCCAGGATCGCGCCCTGGGCCAAAGGCAGGCGCCAAACCACTGCGCCACCCAGGGATCCCGGAGCACATGACTTTTGATCTCTGGGTCCTGAGTTCAAGCCCTGTATTAGGTGTAGAGTTACTAAAGGTCAAATTAAATTTTAAAAAATGCCTTCAGTCTCTTGAGGCCATAAAAGGAACATGGGAGACTGGGGGGAAGCTACATGACCATAGGGATTGGGTGTGGGATTCAAATCCCACACTTTCCCAGGAAACCCTGGGGTGCCAGAAATTGGAGAAGGCTAAGCTCAGAGAGCCCATCCTTATAGAGAAGGCGGAGAGGTTTTTAATCCCAGGAGCCATGATCCTAACTGGCCTATGGCGAGCACAGGAAGCATCTGAAGGGGTTGCTGACAGAAGTGAGTCTGTCTGGACCTCATGGGGCAGCAGTACTTCCTACCTTTTTTGTTAGTTTTTAGGAGATTAAATTACATTAAACAATTGTTGGCGGGGCCCCTGGGTGGCTCAGCGATTGAGCACCTTCCTTTGGCCCAGGGTATGATCCCAGGGTCCTGGGATCAAGTCCCACAACTGGCTCCTTGCAGGGAGCCTGCTTCTCCCTCTGCCAGTGTCTCTGCCTCTCTCTGTGTGTCTCTCATGAATGAATAAATAAAATCTTTTAAAAAAAGACAAGAATTGTTGGCATGGGGGAAGTCCTCCAGACAGACAACTTGAATTGCCTGGGCTCTCTCTGTCCCCCAGGGTCCCCACCCCTTCACAGATCTCAGAAGTCTCCCCACCCTGCTCCGTCCCAGCTGAAGTCCGCCAAGAGCCTAATCCAAAGAGATTTGAAAGGAAAGACTAAGTCTTCTGTGACCTTCTCTGCCTTGACCAGAGATGCATGTGGGGGAAGAGGCTTCAGAGATGGAATTAGCTCTCTGAGCTTTACTGTCTGAATCGAAGCTGAAAGCCCAAATGTTTCCTCATCCTATTCCCAGGGAAGGCTGCCCTCCCTTCCTCTTGCCTCTCCCCGCATCCTCCTGTCAGTGCTTTCTCTGTGGTTTCTTGCGCTGCAGCTCCTTGCTGCTCTGTTCCGATCTCAGTGCTCATGGATGATCTACTTCCCCCCATATGGCAGCTCTCAGCTGATGGCTTGCTCCCCTAATCTTTGCTCTACTCCACTACCTCCTAGCTCTCAGGGGCCTGGAGGAAGTCAGGGTGAAAGCCCCGTCCAGACTGGCCTGAGGTGGAATGTGTGTGCCCATCATTTAGCTCTCATCTCTCAGCCCCAAACCTATCCTTCTATCTATCCTCTGCTTCGTGACACTAGGGCTAGAGCTTTGAAAATCCACATTCTGACCGACTATTTAGCACCCTGTTCTCTCCTGTGAACAGAGATCGCTAGGAGTGAACCAGAAGCTGAAGGAGGAAGAAGGGACACCCTTGTCCCTTGGCCTCTGCTCCTATCAGCATCGTCTACTGCTGCTTCACATGGGCCGGGGCAGCAGTTGCAATGTGCACCTGCTCCTCTTCTGCTCAGCCTCCCAACCTTGGGTGCCCTGGGCTCTGGGGTCAGTCCTGCACGCCCATTATTTCTCACGTTCACCCTAAGTGAGTTCAGCCATTTTATGGATTTATGTACATTTGGTGCCTCTCAAATCCCTATCTCTGGTGCTGACCCTTCCCTAGGTCCCACATTGAAGATGTCTGTAATGGGGATCTTCCATTTAACATGGCCTAACACCATTTTTTTTTAGTTCCCATCTTGCAAACAAGCTTCTCCTCGGATCTTCTTCATCTCGAGAAGTGCCACCACCAGCCAGCCAGCTGCTCAGGCCAGACACTCCCCATCACCTGAGATTCTTGTCTCCCCTACACTTCCCTCTACCCTCCATCAGCAAACCTGACCTGACCAGTTTCTGCTACCTTTGTGGCTTTGCCTTCTGCTCAATAACCACCAGCCCAGAAGGAGCTGGGGGAATTAGGAAAGCTCATTAGGGAAGGCTTTAGGGGTACTGGGTTATAGAATCTCAGAGCATGGTGACTTTTCTCCCTGAACAAGAGGAAACTCGGAATAACAAGTCTATTGAGGGTGAAACGAGAACTACAAAATGAAGGAACAGGGTGGAGACACTTGTAAGAAGGGGGATAGAAGGGAACTAACTAAATATGGAAGGTTACCCTTTTGCTGACCTCACGGGGGACACAGGCTCCCCACCATTACCTGTACACAAGTGGGACTGTGCGCTATGTGAGGCCACAGCCCATAATTACCCATAATGGCTTCATGGGTCTCAGCCCAGGTAGGAGCCCAGACATATCAAGATAATGGCTTTTCTTCCCTTTTTATTCTGAGTGTGTTAGCTCCCTGCGTGAACTGAAAGGCTCTTATTATTAACACAAGTGCCTTTGATAATAACTGGGTCGATCCTGGCTTCATTAAGCATTGATAAGCTTCCTGTTTCTGGGTCCAGACAAGAAAGTGAGCCAAAAACTGGATTCTCCCTTAAATGAGTCTCTGGGATGCAGACAGGGTAGGGGGTGCTATCCTCTAGTACTCCCAGGTTGAGCTATGGGAGGAGGAAGGCGGGAGGTGGGTTCCTGTGAGGCGACAGAAAGAGAGGCTTTTCTCCCAACTGTGCTACCCACAAACCAAGCCTCAATTTTCTTATCTGTTACATGGGGCTTGGGACAGAGAATGTCAGAGCTAGAAGTGATCTTGGGTACATCAACGCTGATACCTTTATCCTACAGAGAAGATAGAGCTGTGGAGGCCCAGAGAGGGAATGGAACTTGCCTGAGGTCACACAGCTTGGCTGTGCCGAAGCCATGCTCAGAAGCCAGGCCTTTTCTGGTTGTTCCAGGCTCAGTGATCCCCAACGTACCTCGCAGGATCATCGCAAGGACCAGAAAGTGGAAGATAGAAGAGAGAATGGTGTGAAAAGTGAGACCTACCATGCACCCTGCCCAGGAGTGGGGATGGGGACAGAAGAGCAGGCTCTGGAGGTCCCGGGCTCCAGCCTCACGCACAAGGCCTTTGAGCTTCCTGGGTCTCATCATGGGCCCTGGGGAGGCAGGAACGAGGTGAGAGAGCTTGTCAGAAGTATCTTGAGAAGCAAAGACTGGTAAGCCGCACTTTGGTGCCTTTCGCCACCTTCCCCCTCAATGTCCCCCCAACAGCACTGCCCAGGAGGGGAGGGACCTGCTTGGGTCCCAGGGGGCACCTGCCACCATCTGTACCTACAGGTCACTCAGCTTGCTCACTTGCTTCTGAACAATTTAGCCCTCCTAAGCCTTCCCAAGCCGCCCCCAGACCTGGGACAACAGTAACCCCTGAGATAGGCCTGGCCTCGGCTTGGGAACTTTTCCTCACTGGCCCTGCCACCCCATCCACCATTCAGGGCCCAGAGCACCACAGAGAAGGCACATCTGTGCATAGATTTTCCCCTTGACTGTGGCTTCTGGCAACTGAGCCCACCTGGCCAAGCCCTGCACTCTGGCCCCTGCTGAGGGCCCATCCGTGTCCCCCTACTGAGCACGTGCTGCACGTCAGCGTCCAGTACCCGATGGCTCCTGGGGCGGACGGATGGCAGCTCCCCAGCTGCAGCTCAGCCTACCCGAACCCCCAATTCCTGCCCAGGGATTAAAGCCCGGAGGGTTAATGCACTGGTTGCCCCACCACACCCATAGACACTAGGTGTGGACTACCTGAGGGCGCTGGCTGTCCTAGATGCCCCAGAGGGACAGTCTAGGGAGAGAGCTGGGGGGCAGCTGTCAGGAGAGGGAAATCCTCAGGTGCCGGGCCCCAGTGGCTGAAGCCTTCTGCTGGACAGGCTCAGGCTAGTCCTGCTGACACCAGGGGATCTGCCTCCTGCTGAGACCAGGGGATCTGCCTCCTTTTCTCCATCTCGAGGGTTGGTGAGCCTGCAGCCTCCCCCTCTCTGCCTGGTCCAGCTTCAGCAGGGCACTCTCCCGACAGCCTCCTGCTCTCCTCCTGCCCCTCTGGATGTCTCCCTACCCCCTCCATGCCCCTCGAGGGGCCATTTCCTGCCTGTGGCCAGAGGCCCTGTGTTCTCCCTCCTGGCACAGCCAATCCTGGTTGGTCAGCCCCTGTCCTGAGCTCCTGGGAGCTGTGGATCTCCCCCCTCGATTCCTGAGCTAAGAGCCAGAGGAAAGCTGCGAAGCTGCCCAGTGATGCCATCCAGGCCCTTCCACACTCACCACTCTCAGCCTGCATGTTCCCCCACGGTCTGCCTCGAATCTCTCCTGATGCAAATTATTTATTTATTTTTAAAGATTTTATTTATTTATTCGAGAGAGAGAGAGAGAGAGAGAGAGAGAGAGAGAAAACAAGCAGGGGGAGGGAGAGGGAGAGGGAGAGGGAGAGGCAGGCTCCTCCCCGCTGAGCAGGAACCCAAGGCAAGACTCCTTTCCAGGACTTGGGGTCATGACCTGGGCCACAGTCAGTAGCTTAACCACTGAGCCCCCCAGGCGCCCCTCTCCTGATGTAGTTTAAAGCTGCACCCTCCTTGCTGCCTCCAGGGGAATTGGAGGACTTTCTCACATGGAGACACAGCTTCCTTTGCTCTGAGACTCAAGATTAAATGATTTGCCCCAATTCGCAGGGCTTTGTCACCACTGGTGGCCTGGGATCCAGGTCCTGTCCCTCTCGCCGCCTCCCAGAAGAAGACAGGGTCCACATGCGTGTGCCACGTGTCCTGCATTCCCGTGACGGCACATCCAGGACTTTACCACCTGGGAAGCTGGGGAGACCTGTGGGGATCCCTGTGCCAGCTACAGCCAAGACCTGAGAAGATGCTGAGCTGGTTGTCCGCTTTGCCTTCTAGGCCCTGTCGGGGCTCCCTGGCCTCTGTGTGCTCCTGTGCGAGCTAAGGACACGGGTGCAGAGGTGTGAATCCGGAGCCCCATGCCCAGACACGCAGGTTAGGGCTCAGCTCGGCCTGGCCTGTGGGGCGGGATTTCTTGCTTGGGGCCAGATCCTGTCCGTGTCTGGGCTGTCCCTCACCCACCGTGCCAGAGGTGGAGGGCATTGGGCCTTCAGCCCCAGAACCTCAAGGAGAGCTCCTTCCGCCCCCCAATCTGCTGGGACCCCTTCCCACCACCACCTCTGCCTGGTGAACTCTGACCCTTCCTTCCAATCTTAGCTGAGCTAGTCCCTAGCCTGGGGGTGGGGGCAGGCTATGCTGCTGAAATAGAGTCCCAAGGTTAGGCTGGGGATGCTTTTAGAGGAGCAGGTAGGGACAAGCCTAATCAGAAACACCTGGAAATGTTGGACATAAATCTGTTGGTGATCAGACGCTTACAGAGGCAGTGTCCAGACCGTTGGGTGCCTGTCCTACAGGTGCCTATGCTCTGTTGTCTGGGGTTGGTACAGAGCTCCAGATATGCATGTTCTCAGGACTGCTGGGGGGCTGGAGACCAGGGCACTGCCCACATCTAGACTTGGTCTGTTCTGAAGGCTCGCATGGGACCTGCACCATCCCATATTCCTCACAGCCTAGCAAGGGACCTGCATCCACATAGACCCTTGTTTGCTCTGGGGTTCTGCAGGAGCTGACCAGTATCAGAGCCTTCCAGCAGTCTGAGCTGTCCAGAAAGCGAAAGGGCCACCGCATGAGATGACAAGCCCCTGACACTGTCAGCAATCTAGCTGACGCCCCATACACCGGGTCAGATGCTAAGCATGTGGCTGTATTGGGAGGGCAGCCAGACTAGATCAGATGCCTTCTGAGATTCCCTTGATTTGATGATTCTATAAAATGTAAATTTTTAAAAAGATGTATTTGTTTCTCGTAGAGAGAGGGGAGAGGCAGAGGGAGAGGGAGAGAGAATCTCAAGCACACTCCGTGTGGAGCACAGAGCTCTATCCCATGAATTAAAATCAAGAGTTGGACACTTAACCAACTGAGCCACCCAGGCACCTCTAAATGTAAAATTTTAACACTGCTTAATTTCACTCTCTGTGTCAGGTTGGGATGTCCCAAGAAGCAAGCTCTGAGATGGAGATGAGTGTATAGGACATATGTAAGGGAGTCCCCTTGGGATTAGCACCTGTGGAAGAGACAGGTTGGAGGCGGGACTGGGGGTGGAGGGGAGCTGCACTGCAGTTTGAATCCTGGCCATCCCACCAGGAGCACAGGAGGCCATGAACTTCAGGGTTGACCCAAATTGAGGTGAGCGTTGGGCCTTTACTTCATGTTGATCGTTGGGTGCAGGCTGGCCTGGGAAGGCAGTGTGACTTCGTGAAAGTGTCTGGAAGGGGCTGGCACCCGAGGCTGAGTGCTGGCAGCAATCCCAGTGGCTGGGGAGTGTGTCCTGCATGGGGTGTGTGGGGGTCTGGGCCACAGCACATCCCAGCATCTACCACCATTCCTCCATTGACATTGTACTCAGCATTGAGCAGGGCAAGAAAGGTGGACCCTGTCCTGTGTTTCTACATCCCTGCTCTTGAGCAGCTCCCTGAGGAGTGATGGCCAGAGTCCTGGAAGGAGTGGTCTGCCCCTCCATGCTCTGCATCCTTTAAGAGAAGCTCTGGCTGGAGTTCTGTGCGGGAGGCAGTAGGAACAGGAGGCTGTTCAGGGATCAGAGGCTCTCACTTCACTGCCAACAATTAGATCCCAGAGAAACCAGCTCATTCCCATTCCCACCATGCAGGGGCCCTAATTAAAATTGAAACTCATGTTTCCTTTTTTTCCTTTTTAAAATTTCCATGGCAGGGGATCCCTGGGTGGCTCAGCGGTTTAGCGCCTGCCTTTGGCCCAGGGCGCTATCCTGGAGAACCCAGGATCGAGTCCCATGTCAGACTCCCTGCGTGGAGCCTGCTTCTTCCTCCTCCTGTGTCTCTGCCTCTCTCTCTCTCTCTCTCTCTCTCTCTCTGTCTATCATAAATAAATAAATAAATAAATAAATAAATAAATAAATCTTTAAAAAAAATTTCCATGGCAGGTAATTAACGTCTCCTTTCTGTGGGTAAGCAATTAAGTAAGGCTCTGTTGATAATCATGGAGTTCAGAGCAATGTGGTTTTCTTGGGAGTTTGTTTCTTTTATTTATTTCACTTTCCAAAGGAGTGATGCATTGAGGGGTGGGTAGGGGGATGGGCAAGGCGAAGAAAGGAAAAACGTAATAGTGAGTGTCCACTGTGCAATGGGTTATTTGTTAAGATTCTCATGAAGTCCTTATAACGAAATTCTTACAAGAAGGGTATAAATGGTTTTTCCTGGATCAACAGAGGCACCTGGGCGAGGCTTCCTTAGATGAGGCCAGAGAAATGGCTTGGTTTCTGGACCGAATTCCAATGCATGTGCATGGCAAGTTTCCCCACACCAACAAGCATTTTTCCAATACCAGCTGGGTGTCTACAATTTGACTCACTCCTGTCCCTATCTACCCAGAGATAGCATCAGATTCCACAGGTTAAAGGATCAGTCTGCTAAAAAGAAACATGTCGAAAATTGAGTCACTTTGGCTAACCCCTCCATGCCTTGATACCTAACCTAGTTACGGTGGACTCAGCTTCCTCCAGGAATGGACTTTGAAGCCAATCAGTCTGGAATGTCCTGGTCCGTACTAGGGAGGTCATCTGTTGAGAAAACGCTGTCTTCCCCAAAGGCAAGGTAATCTTGCCTGAAGTAATCCACCTTTAACTTCCTTGTCCTCCTTTCCTTCTGCCTAGAAAAGCTCCAGAGCTCCTGAGAGGTTCCTTCTACTTGAGGTTGGGATGCTGCCCAATTCATAAAGTGTTGAGTAAAGCCAATTTGATCTTCACATTTATTTAGTTGATTTTGCTTTTTAACAAGTCCTACAAGACTGCCCCCTCCCCCCCCCCCCCACCGCCCTTCAGATACCAGTTGAAAGTCCAGGTTGTCATCTGTACTTCTGGCTGATAGGCTGTAAATCAGAGGTTCACCCAATCTCCTCTTCAGGCTCCATTCATTTGCTAGAGGGCCTTACAGAACTCAGAGAAACATCTTAACTTACTGGATCACCAGTTTATTATAAAAGGTTTTAACTCAAACTGCCAGATGGAGGAGTGGCAAAGGGTGAGGTATGCGGGAAGGGTGCGGAGCTTCCCTGCCTTCCCCTGTGCCACTCTGCTGTAATCTTTATATGTCCCCAACCCTCACGCTCTCAGAAACCAGTTCCTTTGGGTTTTTACGGAGTCTTCACTGCCCAGTCATGACTGATTAAATCATTACCCACTGAGATTGACTGAACCAACAGCCCTTCTTTCCCTCTCCGGAGGCCGGGGTGGTACTGAAAATTCCAATCCTCTAATCCCATGCTCATGCTGGCTTCTCTGGGAACCAGCCTCCATCCTTAGGTGGAGGCCAAAAGTCACCTCATTGACCTTAAAAAAAAAAAGACCCTTTGATCTGCTGTTCTTGCTTTGGAAATTCTCAGGCTTCTAGGAGCTATGTGCCAGAAGCAGAGAGGAAGAGCAAATGTACTTATGAAACACAACATTACCGGTCCAGAGCTCCCCTGGCTGACCTGGGCTGGGGTCCCTGGGCATGTGGGCTCCCCCAGTGCCAGTCTGTACCCCTCAGCCTCCCTCCTCCACCAGTCTCCTGAGTCCACCTCCACCACACACACCTCAGCACCAACAGAACTGTGTACAAATTGCAGGTGACAGGTGAATCGATGTGCCCACGGTGGAGAAGAATGTGGCCTTAACTTGTGAAATGGAAGGTTTGCGGGATCGTGGGACCCAGCACCTTGCACTTAGGCCTGCGTGTGCAAAACTTGTGCATGCATACCAGGACACCTGTCCCTAAGGGACTTAGCCTCACATTGGGATGGCAAAGGAGTGGAAACAGCCCAAAAGGCCTTCACAGGGGAACGGGTAAATAAGGAACTTAGAGGTAACCCAGAAATAAGACAGGGCAGAGCTACCTGCTCCTGAGCTGGTTTCCGCTGCACTGTAAATGCTTATAAATACTGGAGGCTTGAATTACACGCAGGCCTCAAAGTTCGTGGGAGAGAGGGGGGCTTTCTAGGAACTCCATTTCTGTCCGGTGGGCACCAGCCCAGGCTGCGCTGCCGGAAGTATGAATTGTGCATTGTGCTCTCTCAGCCCGGTGACTTGCCCCCTCCCGGGCTGGCCCGGGGGTGGGGGGTGGGGGGGGTGAGGGGTGGGGGGGTAGGGGGGTGGAGGTGGGGGTGCTTCAGGCTCCGGCTCTATCTTGTCTCTCTCCTGGGGCCTGGCCGGGGCTGGCACCCAGCAGCCTGGTAGCAGATTTTATTTATCCATTTGAGAGAGAGACAGCGAGTGTGGTTAGGGGCAGAGGAGTCAGAGAAGCAGGCTCCCAGCTGAGCAGGGAGCTGGATGCAGGGCTTGATCCCAAGACCCTGAGATAATGACCTGAGGAGAAGACAGATGCTTAACCCACTGAGCCCCCCATTTTATTCTCAATAACTTTAGATGTGCTGCTCCAGCCTCTGGTCGCCTCTTCTATAATCAGGGTTTGAGTTCTGGGGGAGTGGGCCTCAGGACACTCACTTCCTTCTCATTGCTAACCCACATTAGCCAAACCGGCAGGGAGGGAGGAAGGGAGGGAGTGGGAGGTGGGGAATCTGCCAGTAGAGTGGAACACAGATGCTTCCTCAGTCATTTCTTCAGGCAGCCCGGGAGCCTACAGAGATGCCCCCTATTTCTGCCCTCATCAGACCTGGGCTTAAAAATGCTTTGCCCTTGCTTCATTCTCGAGTCCCGAAGTTCCGCCTCCAGACCTTTATGGTCCTCATACACTGTGATGTGAGCACTGATTTCCTTTTATTGCTCCCAATACACAGAAAACCTAGTTAGCATTCTTCCTCTTTGCCTATCCCAAGGCCTGGTGCCTACTCTGTTTACACATGCTGCTCCAGTAAGATTGTACAGTTTCAAAGGCAAGCTGTTTCTACTGATGGTCTCTATACCCATCTCTGGTTTTTGTTTGTTTGTTTGTTTTTTTATTTTCCAGAAGCAATGCCATTCTTTTCTTCGTCTACCCAATCCGAATCCAGCATTTCATGGCCCAGCTAAAATGTCACCTCTTCCAGGAAGCCTTCCCAGCTCCTCTAGGCAGAAGGGATCTCTCCTTGCACATTGTCTCGAGAAGTTCACAATCTGGTGTGTGTGTGTGTGTGTGTGTGGTGATGGTGGTTCAGAAAAGCAAGGCAATGTGCTAAGTGCCATTTCTGATAGAGGTGATGCTAATAGTGAATATTTACTGAGTATTTACAGTAGGTCAGAGACAATCTTAAGGATTTTACTGCTATTAACTTATTTAATCCCCATAGCAACCTTCTAAGGGAGTTCTATTATTATTCCCATTTTACAGAGGTAGAAACTTAGAGAAACTAAATAACTTGCCTGGAGACTTAAAGCTGGAAAGAGTCTGAGCTAGAATTTAATAGCAAGGCTCATTCTCTTAATATCTGTTGCACACTAGCCACAAGAAGACAAAAGAACCCAAAGGGGCTGCTGAAAAAAGTTGGGGCGTTTATCAGCCATGATTGTGCAGAGAATAGACCCTGTAAGCATGAAATAAAATAAGCAATTTATTATAGGAAGTAGACCTTGTGTAATTGTGGGAATGACGAATCTTGTGAATAGCAGTTGTCTGTGCAGGTGGTGTGGGCCTGGGATTACTGCAGACCTGCAGGGGCACGACTTGGGAATAAAAACGAGAGGTGGGGAAGAGCAACCATCAACCCCAGAGGACAAAGGAGAACTCAAGTCTACTCTTATGACCCCCGTTCCTGATGGGCCGGATGATCAGCAGGGGAAGTTGGTGCCTTCGGTGTGGAGCTGCAAATGTAGCTGGCCCAGGACTTGCAGGAGATATGGTGGAAGCTGGCCATTATGAGTTTGGACGTCACATTGTGCCATGCCTACAAGTTTGTCCCCCAGTTCTGTGACAGTGTTGCAATAGGACCTCATTTTGGCAGTGTTACGTAAAATTATCTAAAAGTTAGAAAATAGGGCAAAGAATGATTATGTGTCCTTTCAAAGTCCTGGAGGAGGCCATGTCCAATGGACCCACCCACAGATTATTTAATTCTCTAGGTTTTAGAATCTAGAATAAAAGGAGAATAAACCTTTACTGTCTATTTGCTATTGTGTAGAGCCCAGACCTAGGATGTTATGTGTCCACATGAGTAAAGTAAAAAAAATCTAACTCTAGGGATTCCTGGGTGGCGCAACGGTTTGGCGCCTGCCTTTGGCCCAGGGCGCGATCCTGGAGACCCGGGATCAAATCCCGCGTCGGGCTCCCTGCATGGAGCCTGCTTCTCCCTCTGCCTGTGTCTCTGCCTCTCTCTCTCTCTCTCTCTCTCTCTCTTTGTGACTATCATGAATAAATAAATAAAATCTTAAAAAAAAATCTAACTATTGGGAGTTCAGCTGAGCTATAGGAGAGAGAGCTAAACTGTCAGAGTAGTGGATTAAAGCAACCAGCCATAAATGTAAGAGTTAATCCTTTTACCAGTTACTGCAGTGGTAAAATCAAGAGGCTGAACTTGAGGTGGTGCCCACACTCCCTGTTACATTCTCTGGAGGATCAAGTGGATCAGTGCAGACTCAGGGGGTCCTCTTACTGTTGAGGGAGTCCCAAACAGATGGACCAGCAGTTTGGTGCACTCGGGATGGGGATGGAAGAGAGGGAAGGGCTAGTTGTGGAAAACCTGGGGAGTGAGGAGTGAGGGAAGTGTCTTCATGATTTCCCCACCTCCCCTGTAGGGATGCCTGGGTGGAAGTGTCCAATAGGACCTCTGCCAAAGGCCTCAGAAAAAGACCCAAGAATGAAGACCTTGGGTGAGGAATCTGAATGTGTGCAAAAGCCACAATTAGTTTTATTGGACCCGAAAGCTTGTGACTTTATTTCAGCATTCTGGTTTTCATCGAATGTAGTTTCTTGAATTTACCTTTGAACTAGATTTACCATTCTGCCAGTTTCTTCATGAATGAGTTAATCTTTATCAAATACTCATTCTATTTTTATATGAGTCCTATTTTAACCCTTTAATGGCTATGCTTTGACACTGGCAGTATTAAGGATGGGTTGGAAATGACAAGTGAGACCCAAGGCTGGGGGTCCTTAGAAAGCCATTTCAAGAACCCCAGTGAGGCACCATGAGTGTCTGACACAGGGCTGTGGCCTGGAAAAATGGGTGAGGAAGGGTTGAAGGTGGGGGGGCATGAGGCAGAACGACCTGTGAGTGTTGGTGATGAGAAATATGAGGAATGCCTACCCCCAGAAGAAGTTTAGTAGCATTCCAGAGCTTCTAGCCCAGAAAACTAACCCTCTGCAGGCCCACATCTTCCTTGCTTGTGCTTATCTGTAGCATCTGAGAAAGTGGATCATGCTTGGAATTTACCCACTTCTAGGACTGAGGCAACGGGTATTACCAAATGTTTTGACAGCCTCAAATGTGGGAAGCATTCAGAATTATAGTCAGACAAGCATCAGGCCCTTTTCTTTGCTTTCTAAATCGAAGAGAAAAAGTTGGGGCGCCTGGGTGGCTCAGTTGGTTAAGTGTCTGCCTTTGGCTCAGGCAAAGGCGTGATCTTGGGGTCCTAGTATTGAACCCCGATGTTGAGCTCTCTGCTCAGCAGGGAGGCTGCCTCCCTCTCCCCTGCCCCTGCTCATGTTCTCTCTCACTAGCTCTCTCTCTCTCTCCAATAAATAAAATTGTAAAAAAAAAAAAAATCTTAGAAAAAGTAGGGGTGGAAGGGCACAGAGAGAGAATAAAACACAGCAACAAGAAGACAACGAGAGAGAAACATCCCAGGGTGGACATGTATAGATTACACACATATAGATTGTTAGCACACCGAGTGGGACCACTTAATCCCAGCCCACATCCCCTGCAGCACTTCCTCCTGTGACACAGCTGAAGTCAGTCCAGCAAATGCAAGCTCTTTTAAGTCCTTGAAACAGCAAAGAATATTAGGAAAAGAAATCCACAAGCAAAGAAAACACATTATGAATTCCAATGCCAAGAAAAAGGATTATAAGTCAGATTGTGAATTCTTTGGGGAACAGGAATTTTCTTAATCTTTTTGGTGTAGGACCCAAATGATGAGTTTGCCATTATTCACCCTTCAGGACTACGCAGGACTCAGCCTCTTCTGTTCTTGTTTGTTTCCAGAGCTTCCATTCAGCACCATCTTCAGCTCTAGTCTCTGAGCGCTAATGCTCTTGCTTTGCCCTGTTCTGATAGTAGATGACCTGCCAGGATGAAAGCCCAGCAATGTTGTGATTTTTTTTTTTTTACTTTTCATTTTGGAATTTTAGATTTATAGAAAAATTAGTACAGAGTTCCTATATACTCTTCACCCCAGCTTCCTCTGATGTGAATTTCTTTCATTATCTTGGTTTATTTGTCAAAACTAAGAGATAAACATTGGACAATCCTAATAACTAAACTACAGACCAGTTTTTCCATTAATGTTCTCTTTTAGTTCCAGGACCCAATTCAGAATACCACAGCGTACTTATAGATGAATCATTGTTTCTAACTATACCTACCTCCTTGGGTTTTGGCATGGACTGGGTGATAAACAGTAGGTAAAAGGGCTTTGTAGGAATAGAATAGAGAGCCCAGAAATAAAACCATGATAATATGGTCAATTAATCTTCGACAAAGCGGCAAAAATATCCAGTGGGGAAAAGACAGTCTCTTCAACAAATGCTTGAACAACCACAAATGAAACTTTATCCCTTTCTTACACAGTGCACAAAAATAAACTCAAAATGGATTAAAGACCTAAATGTGAGACCCAAAACCATAAAAATCCTAGAAGAGAGCACAGGCAGTAATTTCTCTGACATCAGTTATAGCAACATTTTACTAGGCATGTCTCCTGAGGCAAGAGAAACAAAAGCAAAAACAGACTACTAGGACTACATCAAAATAAAAAGCTTCTGCACAGAAAAGGAAACTATCAACAAAACAAAAACCCAACATCCTGAATGGTAGAAAATATTTGCCAATGGTATTTCCAATAAAGGGCTAGTATCCCAAATATATAAAGGACTTATACAACTCAACACCAAAAAACCCAAATAATCTAATTAAAAACTCGACGGAAGGCATGAACAGACATTTCTCCAAAGAGGATACACAGATGGCCAACAGACATATAAAAAGATATTCAACAATACTAATCACCAGCCAAATGCAAATCAAAACCTCAATGAGAGATTACTTCACACCTGTCAGAATGGCTAAAATCAAAAACACAAGAAAGAAGTATTGGCATGCATGGATTTGGAGAAAAAGGAACCCTCGTTCACTGTTGGGAATGCAAACTGGCGTAGTCACTATGGAAAATAGTGTGAAGCTTCCTCCAAAAAAATTTTTTTTAAAAGATTTTATTTATTTATTCATGAGAGACACAGACTGAGAGGCAGAGAACACAGGCAGAGGGAGAAGCAGGCTCCCTGCAGGGAGCCCGACGTGGGACTCGATCCTGGGACTCCAGGATCACACCCTGGGCTGAAGGCAGGCGCTAAACCGCTGAGCCACCCAGGGATCCCCGGTTCCTCAAAAAATTAAAAATAGAATTACCATATGATCCAGTAATCCCACTAGTATGGAGAGAGACCTAAAGGTATTTAAAGTAGGTATTTATCCAAAGAATATGAAAACACTAATTCAAAAAGATATATGCACCTCTATGTTTATTGCAGCATTATTTTTGATAGCCAGATTAGGGAAGCAGTGCAAGTATCCACTGATAGATGAATGCATAAAGAAAATGAATAGATAAGGAATGTCATTGCAAATGACAAGATTTCATTCTTGCTGATGACTAGTAATATTCCATTGCATGTATGTACTACATCTTTTTAAAAAGATTTTATTTATTTATTTGTCAGAGGGAGAAGCAGGCTCCCCACTGAGCAAGGAGCCTGATGTGGGACTTGATTCCAGGACCTGGGGTTGTGATCTGAGCTGAAGGTAGGTGCTTAACCAACTGAGCCACCCAGGCTTCCTTGTACCACATTTTCTTTATCCATTCATCAGTTGATGGACATTTGGGCTCTTTCCATAGTTTGACTGTTGTTGATAATGCTGCCATAAACATCAGGGACACGTGCCCCTTCAAATTTGTATTTGTGTATCCTACTACAAAAAAAACAATTATTTTTTGGGTCATAGGGGAGTTCTATTTTTAACTTTTGGAGGAACCTCCATACTGTTTTCCAGAGTGTATGAACCAGTTTGCATTCCTACCAACAGTATAAGAGGGTTCTTTCTCCACATCCTTGCCAACAACTGTGGTCTCCTGTGTTGTTAGTTATAGCCATTCTGAGAGATGCAAGGTGGTATCTCCTCATGGTTTTGATTTTGATTTCCCTGATGATGAGTGATGTTGAGCAGATTCTTTTCATGTGTCTGTTAGCCATCTGGATATCTTTGGAAAAAAGTCTATTCATGTCTCCTGCCATTTCTTAATGGAATTTTTTGGTTTTCTGGGGGTGTTGAGTTTGATAAGTTCTTTATAGATTTTGGATACTAACCCCTTATTAGATATATCATTTGCAAATATCTTTTCTTATTCTATAGGCTGCCTTTTAGTTTTGTCAATTGCTTTCTTTTCTTAACAGAAGCTTTTTATCTTGATGCAGTTACAATAGCCCATTTTTGGTTTTGTTTCTGTTGCCTCTGGAGATGTGTCTAGCAAGAAGTTGCTGCTGCTGAGGTCAAAGAGGTTGCTGCCTGTGTTCTCCGCTAGGATTTTGATGGTTTCCTGTCTCACATTTAGGTCTTTCATCCATTTTGAATTTATTTTTGTGTATGGTATAAGAAAGTGGTCCAGTTTCTTTGTTCTGCATGTTGCTGTCCAGTTTTCCCAACACTATTTGTTGAAGAGATTGTCTTTTTTTCATTGGATATTCTTTCCTGTGTTGTTAAAGATTAGTTGACCGTATAGTTGTGTGCCCATTTCTGTTTTTTTTTTATTCTGTTCCATTGATCTATGTGTATATTTTTGTGCTAGTACTATGCTGTCTTGATGATCACAGCTTCATAATAGAGCTTGAAGTCTATTACAAATTGTGATGCCTCCAGCTTTGCATTTCCTTTTTAGGATTGCTTTGGCTATTGGAGGTCTTCTGTGGTTCCATACAAATTTTAGAATTGCTTGTTCTAGCTATGCAAAGAATGCTGGTGGTATTTTTTTATTTTTGAATATTTTATTTTTAAGTAATCTCTACACCCAATGTACTCTACACTCAAACTCACAGCCCTGAGATCGAGTCTTATGTTCTACTGACTGAACCACCCAGGTACCTATTGGTGGTATTTTGATAGGGATTGCATTAAGTTTATAGATTGGTTTGGGTAGTATAGACATTTTAACAATATTTCTTCTTCTAATCCATGAGCATGGAAGGTTTTTCCATTTCTGTGTGTCTTCAGTTTCTTTCATAAGTGTTTTATATTTTTCAGAGTACAGATCTTTTACTTCTTTGCTTAGGTTTATTCCTAGGTATCTTATTGTTTGTGTGTGTGTGTGTGTGTGTGTGTGTGTGTGTGTGTGCACTTGTAGATGGGATTGATTCCTTGATTTCTTTTTCTGCTGCTTCATTGTGTATAGAAATGCAACAGATTTCTGTACATTGATTTTATACCCTGTGACTTTGCTGAATTCATGTATTAGTTCTGGCAATTTTTTGGTGGAATCTTTTGGATTTTCTTTCTTTTTTTTTTAAGATTTTATTTACTTACTCATGAGAGACACACAAGAGAGAGGCAGAGACATAGGCAGAGGGAGAAGCAGGCTCCATGCAGGGACTCCAATGTGGGACTTGATCCCGGGACTCCAGGATCACGCCCTGGGCCAAAGGCAGACAGACGCTCAACTACTGAGCCACCCAGGTATCCCTGGATTTTCTATATAGAGTATCATATTGTCTACAAAGTGTGAAAGGTTGACTCCTTCCCTGATGATTTGAATGCCTTTTATTTTTGTTGTTGTTGTCGTCTGATTGCTGAAGCCAGACAAAAAGCTTGTTCCTGACCATAGAGGAAAAGCTCTCAGTTTTTCCCTCTTGAGGTTGATATTAGCTGTGGGCCTTTTATAAATATGGCCTTTATGAAGTTGAGATATGTCCCATCTATATTATGTTGAGGGTTTTACCAAGAATAGATAATATATTTTGTCAAATGCTTTTTCTGCATCTATTGAGAGGATCACATGATTCATCCCTTCTGTTATTAATATGGTGTATCATGTTGATTAATTTGAAGATTTTGAACCACCCCTGCAGCTTGTGAATAAATTCCACTTGATTGTGGTGAATAATTCTTTTAATATAATGTTGGCTTCTATTTGCTGGTATCTTGTTAAGAATTTTTGCATTCATGTTCATCAGGGATATTGGCCTGTAATTCTCCTTTTAAGCGGGATCTTTGTCTGGTTTTGGAATCAAGTTAATGCTGGCCTCAGAGAATGAATTTGGAAGTTTTCCTTCCATTTATATTTTTTTGGAACAGTTTAAGAATAATAGGTATTAACTCTTCTTTAAATGTCTTGTAGGATTCCGCTGGGAAGCCATCTGGCTCTGGACTTTTGTTTTTGGGAGATTTTTGGTTACTGATTCAAGTTCTTTGCTGGTTATGAGTCTGCTAAAATTCTCTATTTCTTCCTGTTTCAGTTTTGGTAGTTTGAATGTTAATAGGAATTTATCCATTTCTTCCAGATTGCCCAATTTGTTGGCATTTAATTTTTCATAATATTCTCTTATGATTGTTTGTATTCATGTGGTGTCAGTTCATTCCTGATTTTATTTATTTGGGTTCTCTCTTTTTGATAAGCCTGGCTAGGGATTTATCAATTTTATTAATTCTTTCAAAGAACCAGTTCTTAGTTTCATTAATCTGTTCTACTATTTTGTTTGTTTCTGTATCATTTATTTCTCCTCTAATCTTTATTATTTCCCTTTGGTGGCTTTAGGCTTCATTTGCTGCTCCTTTTCTTGCTTCTTTGGGTATAAAGTTAGGTTGTGTATTTGACACTTTACCTGCTTTTTGACATAGGTCTGTATTGCAATATGCTTCCCTCTTAGGACCACCTTTGCTGCATCCCAAAGGTTTTGGACTGTCATGTTTTCATTTTCATTTGCTTCCATGTATTTTTAAAAATGTGTCCTCTGATTTCCTGATTAGCCCTTCATTCTTGAGTAGGGTGTTGTGTTCTTTAACCTCCATGTATTTGCGGTCTTTTGACATTGTTTTCTTGTGGTTGACTTCAAGCTCATACATAGCATTGTGGTCTGAAAATATGCGTGGTATGATTGCAATTGTTTTGTACTTGTGTACGGCTGATATGTGACCCAGTGTGTGATCTATTCTGGAGAATGTTCCACATGCACTCAAGAATGTGTATTCTGAAAAAAAAAAAAAAAAAAAAAAGAATGTGTATTCTGCTTTAGGATGAAATGTTCTTAATATATCTGTTAAGTCCCTCTGGTCCAGTGTGTTATTCAAAGCCTTTGCTTCCTTGTTGATCTTCCCCTTAGATGATCTATCCATTGCTGTATGTGGGGCATTAAAGTCTCCTACTATTATTGTGTTATTATCAATGAATTTCTTTACATTTGTTATTAATTGATTTATATATTTGGGTGCTCCCATGTTGGAGTCATAGATATTTACCATCATAGATATCTATCCATCAAGACCCCTTAATTATGATATAGTCACCTTCTTCATCTCTTGTTACAGTCTTTAGTTTAAAATCTAGTTTATCTGATATAAGTATGGCCACTCCTGCTTTTTTTTTAATGCCCATTAGCATGATAAATGGTACTCCATCCCCTCACTTTCAATCTGCAGGTGTCTTTAGGTCTACACTGAGTCTCTTGTAGGCAGCATATAGACAGGTCTGGCTTTTTAATCCATTCTGGTATCCTGCCTTTTGACTGGAGCATTTAGTCTATTAACATTCAGAGTGATTATTAATAGATATGAATTTAGTGCCATTGTGTTACCTGGAAATTTGGTGTTTCTGATGATGTTCTCTGTTCCTGTCTATTTTGTGTTTTTTTGTGGTCTTTCTTTACCATTCAAAGAATCAGTTCCCTTTAATATTTCTTGCAGGGTGGTTTAGTGGTCATGAACTCCTTTAGTTTTGTCTGGAAAACTCTTTGTTTCCTTCTGTTCTGAATGATAGGCTTGCTGGAATAAAGTATTCCTGGCTGCATATTTTTCCCATTCAGCACATTGAATATATCATGCCACTTTATTCTGACCTGCCAAATTTCTGTGGATAGATCTGCTGCAAACATTATCTGTCTTCCCTTGGGGTTTAAGGACATTTTCCCCTTGCTGCTTTTAGGATTCTTTCTTTGTCTTTATATTTTGTGAATTTGACTACAATATGTCTTAATGTGGGGTCGTTTTTGTTGAAATTGATGGGAGTTCTCTGTGCCTCTTGGATTTTTATGTCTCTTTTCTTCCCCAGATTAGGAAAGTTTTTAGCTATAATTTGCTCAAATAAACCTTCTTCCCTTTTCCCCCTCTCTTTTTCTTCTGGGACTTATGATATAAATGTTATTATACTTTAAGGAGTTGCCAAGTTCCCTGAGTCTGCATTCATGATCCAATAGTTTTCTTTCCCTCTTCTTTTCAGCTTCATCATTTTCCATAATTTTATCTTCTACATTACTGATTTGTTCCTCTGCTTCATCCATCCTCAGTCATTACATCCAGGCAGTTTTGCATCTCAGTTATGACACGTTTTATTTTGGACAGACTAGTTTTTAGTTCTTTTATCTCTGCAGTAAGGGATTCTCTAGTGTCTTCTATGCTTTTCTCAAGCTCAGCTTATATCCTTATGATTGTTGTTTCAAATTCTGGTTCAGGCATCTTACTTATATCTGTTTTTTTTTTTTAAGATTTTATTTATTCATGACAGAGAGAAAGGCAGAGACACAGGCAGAGGGAGAAACAGGCTCCATGCAGGGAGTCCAATGTGGGACTTGATCCTGGGACTCCAGGATCACACCCCAGGCCTAAGGCGGTGCTAAACCGCTGAGCCACCGGGGCTGCTCTTATATCTGTTTTGATTAAACCCCTAGCCATTACTTCTTTCTGTTCTTTTTTTGGGGCAAATTCTTCCATCATGTCCTTTTGTCTAGGTCACCGTTTGTGTGTTTATGTGTGTGTGTGTTAGGAAAGCCTGTTATATTTCTACTCCTGAGAGTAATGGCTATATAAAAAAGAGGACCTATACTGTCTTGGGCCTGGTGCTTCAGGAAGTGTTTCAGAATATGCATTCTGCTGCTGTGTTTTGGCTGCTCCTTCCCTCAGGTCAGTCCTCTGCAGTTTCTCCTTGCCTGCAGTGGTGTGTGTGTGTGTGGGTGTTTGGACCTTGTCCATTGTGCAGCGAGTTTTATTAGATGTGTTTTGGTATGCTTGTTAAAAGAAGCTACATCCTCAGAGAAAGACAAATACCATATTATTTCATTCATATGTGGAATTTAAGAAACAAAACAGATGAACATATGTGAAAGGGGGAAGAGAGAGACAGAGGAAAACAAACCATAAGAGACTCTTAATGACAGAACAAACTGAGGGTTGATGAAGAGAGGTGGATGGAGATGGGCTACATGGGTGATGGGTATCAGGGAGGGCACTTGTTATGAGCACTGGGTGTTATATGTAAGTGATGAATCACTAAATTCTACTTTTGAAACCAAAATACTACTATATGTTAACTAACTAGAATTAAATAAAATTTTGAGAAAAAAAAAGAAGAAGCTAGATCTTATTTCCTCTAGAGCTGAAGCTTTGAAGCACTCCATGATCAGTAGACTTGGTGCATGCAAGGGGTTTGTGCTGGTCTTCTGGAGGAGGGGCCAGCTGTGCTGATTCTCAGGCAGACTTGCCCTAGTGGAGATGCACCTGCAGGGTGCAGGAGGGCTCTACTGCTTATAAAAACTTCTGGTAATCCACCCCTCTCCTTTTCCTAGTCAGTGGTTTTGGGGAAGAGTTTTTCTTATACAGTCCCCTATATGCTGTTTTTATTTTGTCTCTCTCTCTCTCTCTCACTCATCTCTCCATGATCACAGTACTTACTACACAGTCCTCCCCACTAGTCAAGAAGCTGTGGGTGCCGGAACCAAATATTGTTCACTATTATATCTCCTCTGTTCGGCAAATAGACACATAGAAGATACTCTCCAAAAATGCTAGGGTTTTTTAAAAAGTTCTATTTTTTTTTTTTAAGTAGGCTCCATGCTCAGTGTGGGGACTGAACTCACAACCTGAGATCAAGTGTTGCATGCCCTACTGACTGAGCCAGCCAGGTACCCTTCTAAAAAACGCTCTTTAGATGAATGAACTAATGAAATCTGGTCTTATATCCATTGCTCTAGTCTTTATAAAGTGCGGTTTTTCCTTATAGCTTATCTCTTCATTGTCTGTTTCCCCCTACTAGAAAGGAAGAACCATGGAAAACAGTTATGTTTTGTTCCTTAAAGAACCTTCAATGCTAAAAAAGAAAAAAAAAAAAACTTCAATGCTTACAACAGTGCTTAGAACTGGCACACAGGATAAATGTCAATAATATCTGTTGAATACGTGTGTGAAAAGGTCAGTGGTCAGCTTCCTCCTTTGACGAACATTTCCCTTTTTCTAACACTGTATTTTTTTCTGGTGTTGATCTCAATAAAATGACATTCTAAAACAACTCTCACCCCAGGATGTGGTAAGTGCTGAATGCTCAGGCTTCCTGAGTTAAACATTCGCTTGAAGCTGGAAGGTGATCATAAGAAGAACTATAGGAATGCTGTCCCCAAGAGCACTGTTTCCAAGAAGGAGGCATTGGTGGCTGGTACCCCATGAACTCTCTGTACACCACAGCTTCTGTCCTGTACCAGCAAAATCATGACTTGAAGCCATTTGTGTTTTGTGTTCTTGAGTTCAGTGTCACACTCACTTCCTTTTCACCAGAATCCATCTCTTAAAGAAGCAAAATGCAATTAATCAATCAATCAATATCTTACAATAATCATTAGCTTTATTAGAAGACAGGTTTCTCTTATCAGAAGTCTTATATTTCAAATCTACTCATTTTTCCTATTGTTACTGAAAAGGTAACAATTACCCAGTAAGAAAAAATATATAGGAAAAAAGTCATCATCCTAATGCAAGTAGTTGGATTTTATGTGTTTTCCTTTCCCCATTTTCCCCCTAAAAGTAGATTATATATACTGACCAACCAGTTTGTGTTGTGCTTTTTCATTTAATATTGCATCACACTTATAACATAAGGATATTTCCATTAGATCCTAGATCCTAATAGATATTAGACTTCATAACCACCTATTTAAATACATTGTCACACATTTCAGGATTTTCAAATACAGTGCTCATTTCACTGTCAAATATGTCAGGAAAAGTCACTTAAATTGTTTTAAAGATAAAAACTCAAGGCTTTTAAGTATTTTTTTGTTTCAGTGTTTTATTTAAATTTTAGTTAGTTAACATATAGTGTAATATTAGTTTCAGGAGTAGAATTGAATGATTCATCACTTATATATAACACCCAGTGCTCATCACAAACATGTAAGGTACTTAAATGTTTCTAAGACTCTGTCAAATTTCAGGATTAAAAAGGTTTTGCTAAAAATATACAGATGACCAAGCTCATGAAAAAATGGTCAACATCATTAGTTGTCAGAGAAATTAAAATTAAAAAGCCTGACAATGCCAGATGCTGACAAGGATGCAGAATTACTAGAATTCTCATACATTGCTAGTTGAGTTACAAAATGGTTTGGCTACTTCCACAATAGTTTTATAGTTTCTTACAAAGTTAAACATGTATTTGCCACATGGCCCAGAAACCCCAATGCTAGGCATTTTCCCCAGATAAATGAAAGCATATGTCTACACAGACCTCTCTGGGAATGTTTATAGAGGCTTTATTCATAATAGCCTAAAAGTGGAAAAAAACCAAAGTCCATCAATCAGTGGAGAGATATAAATTATGGTACATCCGTACAAAGAATATTACTAAGCAATAAAAGCAGCAAACTATGTATAAATGGAATGACATGGATGAATCCTAAAACATTATGCCATGTAAAGAAGCTAGACACAAAAGATTACTCAGTTACTCACAACACTTCTCACATTCCATTTTTTCCACAACAGCAACCACTTCTCCAACTCTCCAGACTCTAAACTAGGTATCCTATACTGCAATTCAATGCTGACAGTAAGCCCCTAGAGTTAGTGCAGATTCCACAGGTTTAAAGGCTCAGTCCCACAAGGCTGCCCTTACTTCAGATTCCAGCCACAAGTCCCAGGTTGCCACCTGTACCTCTGACCAACTAGCTAGAAGCTGGGAGTTCCCTTCACTTTTTTCTCTGGCTTGGTAATTTGCCAGGAATTTCACAGAACTCAGGGAAACACTTTACTTACATTCATTGATTTATTTCTAAAGGCTATGACTCAGGAACAGCCAAATGGAAGGGATGCACAGGATGCAAAAGGCAAGGTATGGTGGGGAGGCATGGCACAGAGTTTCTGTGCTCCATCTGAGCACCCTCCCAACACCAGCCCAATCAGTGTATTCACCAACCAGGAAGCTCTCTAAGCCTTGTAGTTTAGCTTTTATGGAGGTTTCATTACATAGATGCAATTGATTAAATCATTGACTGTTAGTAATTGAACTTAACTTCTAGCTCTCCATGCCACCCACCCCCTGCCCCCCTGCCCCAGAGGTCATGGGGAAGGGCTGAAAGTTCCAACCCTTTAATCATGCCTTGGTCTTTCTGGAGACCAGCCTCATTCTTGAAGCTATCTAGGAGGTTCTAGCCACCAGTCATCTAAGCATGCAAAAGACACTCATCACTTGGGAAAGCCGAGGGTTTTAGGAACTAGGTACTAGGAACTAGGGACAAAGAGCAAATATATATTTCTTACTATGCCAGCTACATACCATGTGGTTTCATTTATTCCATTCTGGAAAAGGCAAAACTATAGGGGACAGAAATCAGATCAATGTTTGCTAGGGGCTGTAGGTAAGGGAAGGGAATTGACTGCAGAGGGGCAGGAGGGAATTATATTGTCTGTTAGAAATGTTCTGTATTGGAGTGATAGTTACTTATCTAAATACCTCGTCAAAATTCATCAAACTATAATCTTATAAAAGACATTTATACTGTATGTAAAGTACACCTTAGTAAATATGACTTCAAATAGAAACTTTCTTTTGCAAATCCCCTGATCCCAAAGGATGTGACATATAAATTATGATTGATGTAAGGAATGAAATAAAAATCCCATCAATGGACACTTGATATTGATGTATTTTTGAATATAGGTGAGTTTTAGTGGGGTGATGTCCAGAGCCAATGACCAAGAAAGAATTCTTGAGATGTCTTGGTACAAAATGGTGGTTTTATTAAAGCATGGGGACAGGACCTGTGGGCAGAAAGAGCTATACCTGAATTGTGAGGGGTGGCTGATTATATATTTGGGAGTTGGGGGAGATCAGGAAAAGGAAGGTTTACAAAAGAACTTTCCTATGCTAAAGAGGACCTACAAGATACTGGAGGCCTTGCCATAATCAGGTTAAGGTTGTTTTTCTCTCTAGCAAGACATGCACATTAAGACAGTTGGGAGCTCCCTGGAGGAATGCTACATATACCCCACCCAGGAGAGGTAAGGTTGGGGGTATCAGCTCATGCTTTGTCCTCAGCTAGGCTTCTGCTCCCTCATCAGTATCACTTCCACACAGATGTCCACTGGCTGTGGTGAGCGGCACTAACAGAACATGATTCAGTAGAATTTTTGGTTCAAAGCTCCTCTGGTTATCCATGATTCAGACGAGATGTTTCTCCTCTTTGGGGCCACGTGGGCCTCTCTATTCTATAGATTCTGCTGTTTTAATAACTTCTCTTGGCTTCTCCTCTCTACTTTCCTTTTTCTGCTGCTTCTCTGCTTTCTGCTCTTTTGCCACAAGTTGATAATTGATGCCCATGCCAATGAAGAGGTAGATGCCTGCGATAATTAGGATCACACCACATGCCCAGTAGGTGTATTTGTAGTCTCCATAGATGTCATTCAGACGACCTAAGATATCCAAAACAAAGTTATGTGGGCAAAAGTAACAAGTATACCTTCCCCAAATAAAGCTTAAGGATCCACTCAGAAAGAAAATGAAAACCAATAGACAAAGAGCCCACAAATGATGAATTTGTCTAAAAAGGAACTGCTAAAAATTACATCTTTTATGATGTGACATTTGATTTTAGATGGCCTTGCATATCCTGTTATTTTTAGCAACTTAAAGGTAATGAAATCTTAAGTCAGACTTAGGAAATGGCTTGTCATATTCTTCTCTAGTGAAGATTCACAACGTCATTAGCATATTAAAGGTTTTGCAAGGTCCTCTAGTAGAAATATCTATCAGACTTGGTGTTTCCAAAATGTTTTTGGCCATGAAATCCCTTGTTACCACCTCATCAAATTGGTATGTTAAGGAATATCATACAACCTTACTCTCCACGTAAGAGAAGACTGAATATAACCCATTCCAATACGATTCCTTGTGCTTTTCTAACTCAGGGCGCTGGTCATCCAGCACTACTTACTGAGCCTGCACACACACCAGGCACTGGGCTGCTGGCCCTGAGGATAAGGGAGAGCAGAGGAGCAAACATCCACAGTTCAGTGGACAAGAGAAATGTTAATCAAATCACTACACAAACTGTGACAAGGAGGGCTTGAAAGCAGAAAATGGGGGGTTGGGAGCAGCCAGCAGGGTCAGGGAGGCTTCCCTTAAAGTGCAAATGAAGCAGAGACCTAGAGGGGGATGGGAGTTATCCAGGAGGAGGCGGTGGGAGAAGGATGTGGCCAGAGAACAGCAAATGCAAAGGCAGGTGGTGGGAAGCTGGGGTGGGAGAGGGGAAGGAGGAAGGGCAGGATTGCTGGAGCAGAGAGAACAAAAGGTGAGTGACAGGAAATGAGGCTGGAGAGACAGGTGGCCAGGTTGGGGTGGGGTTGGGGGGCGCCTTGTAGGCCACTAGAGGGAATCTGATCTCCACCCTAAGGACAATGGGAAGCGACTGGAAAGATCTAAGCAGCTGGGGTATCAGGTTTGTATTTGCAGATAATTTTGCCTGCAGAGAAGAAAACAGATTGAAGGCTGGCTAGAGTGGATTTGGGTAGAGCAGCTAGGAGGCTACTGGGGCAGCCCAGATGGGAGACAGGAGCTGTGGACAGAGTGGTGTTGTGATGGAAAAGTGGGCTGATTAGAAAGAGATGTAGGAGGTGAAAACTGACAAGACTTGGGACAATCACTAGATATGGGGAGGAAGAGAGCAGAATCAAAAGACAGCTGTAGGGCTTTTCTTTTATGTATGCTCACTCACTAGCCAAATCATACTTCTAAAAAGTATACATCTAAAAGGAGGGCCAGGGGATCCCTGGGTGGCTCAGCGGTTTGGCACCTGCCTTTGGCCCGGGGCGTGGTCCTGGAGTCCTGGGATCAAGTCCCACATGGGGCTCCCTGCATGGGGCCAGCTTCTCCCTTCTGCCTGTGTCTCTGCCTCTGTCTCTCTCTCTCTCTCTCTCTCTCCGTGTCTCTCATTAGTAAATAAATAAAATCTTAAAAATAAAATAAATAAATAAAAGGAAGGCCAAATTATATTTTCACTAATGTTATCTAATGAGCTATTAATTCAAAAGATGAAGTATTTAATGATCTTAGGAAACAGTTCCCAAATTATATACTCCCTTACTAGCCATGTGATATAAGGCAAATTATTTAACCTTTCGAAGTTTCTAGTTCTTATGAAGTAGGAACTGTGACAGTCCTCTTTCATAGGCTTGTAAGACATGAGGATACACAAAGTAGAACAGTTGCTGGTAAACCATGAGCTTACATGGGAGCTACTATCAGAGGTGGAGTTGTATTTTACATGTTTTTCTACAACAAGCACATTAAGTTTTCTGAAGAGAAAACATACTTCAAAAAAGAATGCCATTTGTAAGAACATATGACTCCTCTTTCAGGTTGATGGTTCAATATATTTTCAATTCTGTTAAGAATCCGAGCAATTCTGCTGTGCCAAGCATTGTGCCAACAGTGAGGCTATGGAAATGAGAAATGTTCTCTGCCACCAAGCAGCTCACTAATCTCTGTTTTCTATTACCTTTTCCATCTTCTATGCCTGTTTAATGTTAACAGAACCAAAGAGGTAGTAAGGCATACTATACCTAAAAGTGGTGGCCCCAGGAGGACAGGACAGCATTCCACAATGGTCACCAGTCCCACGGCGCTGGAGAACCTCTGAGGTCCAACGAGGTCCATCAGTGTTTCAAACAACACTGAGCTGAGCCATCCAAATGCAAATCCAAGGAAGCCCACATAGACACAGAACCCAGTGTAGCTGGAGGTTAAAGGTGCTAGCAGATGACACACTCCATTTGCAACAATAGAAGCCGCAAAAAAATACTGAACTCGAGGTCTTATCCACTTGGTGTTGGCTACAAGTCCCATAGAAGGTCTAGCTATAATATCGAGAAAAGACAGAATAGAAAGAAGGAAGGCAGACTTCTCACTAGAGTAATGTTGACTCTTGGCATAACTATTAAGAAAGACTAAAGGAGTAGCCAGCCCAAAAACCATGATCACATTCCCAGAGAGGTATAGTAGAAAGCCTCTGTGGGTAAACAGGGATAAGTCCAACTGTTTCTCAACTGTTTGAAAAACCGATGGTTTCTCCTCTTTAGGGTTTCTGCCATTAAAGTCTGTATTTGTATCACCTGCTCCCTTTTTCTCGTCAGATTTTCCAGCTTCCTGAAGGGATTCTTTAGATCTATCTTTCCCCACACTGGTTGGTGGCGGCCCTATTGGTCGCATCAGGGCTCCAGCTACACAGCAGTTTAGTAGGAGGCCCCCAAGAATTAGGAAGCTTCCCCTCCAGCCAAAGATATCAAAGAGAGCCTGATTGAGGGGAGCCAGAGTAGAGAGGAACACAGGGCTGCCTGCCATGGCCAGTCCGTTTGCCAGCGGTCGCCTCTTGTAGAAATACTTGCCAATCATGGTCAGGGCTGGATTCAAGTTGAAGGCAAGCCCGAGACCTGGGAAGGACGGGGGGAAGAATTACATATCAAAATAAATGTCAGAAACATATTTGTTATTAACCAACTAGACAAACTGAATGGCAAGAGGTCAAAATCATCATCATAACCAGTAGATCATTAAGTGGGCTGTTATCAAACACAGATATAAATCTCTTTATGCAGCAAATACTAGATATAAAATATATTATTAAAATAATTCTTTTTGCTTTAACAATAATAAGAATAATAAATGTAAGCTCCTTTATTTTCATAATTTTAGGTTTCCTGAAGAATAAGAAATTGAAAACAAAAAGGAGAGAAGATGAGTTTTATAAATTCAGAGAGCAAGATGGAAGAGGAGGAGCAGAGGGCAGGAAAAGAAGAAAGTGGGTGGTGGGGAGAGGGAAAATATTTTAGAACAGTAAATACAACATTGTGAAGATAGTAACATTATCTCACTAAATTCATTAATTTTAATGTAATTTCTATGAAAATGTCAATGTATTCGATTTTTCAGATGAAGTACAATGACTCTAAAATACACCCAGAGATGTGACACCTGTATAGCTCAGTCAGTTAAGCATCCCGACTCTTGATTTTGTCTCAGGTTACGATCTTGGGGTTCTAAGATCCAGCTCCACATCCAGCTCCGCACTCAGTGCGGATTCTGCTTGGGATTCTCTCCCTCTTTCTCTGCCCCTCCCCCTGCTCTCTCACCCTCCCTTTAAAATAATAAATAAATCTTAAAAAAGAATACCACCCAGAAAACAAATATATTAAAATATTCCAAAAGTATAAATAATTGACAGGATCAACACTAACAGGTATATAAATATTTTCTACAGCTATAGTAATGAGAACAGCATGCACTTAGTCAGAAATAGAAAAACTGATCAATAAAATTGGGGAAAAGTCCAAGAATAGGACCGAAAGACACATTAAGTTAATAGGGAAATAGTAGATTTTTCAATCAATGGAGCTGAGACAAGTATCCCAATAACCTCCTAAGTGGTCTCCCATTCTGGCTCCCTTACTAGGTAAACCTGATTAGAATGTGCCCATTCCATCTCTCTAATGACTGCCATCCACAGCTTTTTGCTCTGGGTTAGGAAGCACCATGATTTGGCCCTTACCTACCTCCCTACCTGCAACCCAGTGTTTTCTCATAGGTTCTGAGCACAGTTGTTCCTCTAGATTTTCACAAACCTGGATACTACTTGCCATTCAGTTCTCCACTCAAGGTCACCAACTCTGAGAGAGAGGCCTTCCCTTTAGGGGTCATTCAATCCTTCTCCATCAAAATTCTGTTTCAAGTTTTTGCAAAGCACTTATCACAAGCTGATATTTTTCTTATTTATTCATGTATTTGTTTGTCTGCTTATTGTCTGCTTCTCTCCACTATAGAGCAGGAATCTTGTCTATCATGTTGACTTAATCCCCATAGAGCTTGGAAGAGTCCCTAACATATGGTAGGGACTCAATAAATATTTATTGAATAAGTTAATAAATGAAATAATGAACAGGCTGAATAACCAAGGGGAACAAATATTGTTCCTTCCTTATGTTGTCCAAATATTCTAAATGAATTAAAATATTTAAATGCTTAAAATTTTAATTAATGTAGTAAAAGTACAGATCCAAAAAGAAAATACCTGCTATTGGCATTATCTCATATCCTGCCGGTGGGACTGTACAGTATTAGAATCTTTCTTTTTTTTTTAGATTTATTTATTATATATATATATAGAGAGAGAGAGAGAGAGAGGAGAGAGAGGAGAGAGAGAAAGGTAGAGACACAGGAGGAGGGAGAAGCAGGCTCCATGCCAGGAGCCCGACGCGGGACTTGATCCCGGGACTCCAGGATCGCACCCTGGGCCAAAGGCAGGCGCCAAACCACTGAGCTACCCAGGGAATCCTTATTAGAATCTTTCTAAAAGGATATTTGGTCAATACTATCAAAAACCTTTTCCCCCAGTGATACCACTTCTAAAATTTGCCCTGAGGAAATTATCATGTTCACAAAGATATACAGAGAAGCATTATCATACAAAAGCTGTTTAATAATAGTAAAAAATATAAACAACCTAAAGGTCGTTCAATTAGAGAATGGTGAAATAAACTATGGCACATTCACCCAATGGAAAAAAAGTATCTGCAGCAGTATGTTTATTGAGATGGGGAACTATATACATAATGTATTAGTAAGTTTTTTAAAAAATTGGTTACAAATGTGATACGTAATCTTATCCCTTTTTTTCTAAAAAAAAGTATATATGTGAAGTGCCTGGGTGGCTCAATCAGTTGCATGTCTGCATTCAACTCAGGTCATGGTCCCAGGGTCCTGGGGTCGTGCCCCACATTGGGCTACTTGCTCATCAAGGAGCCTGCTTCTCCCTCTCCCTCTGCCTGCTACTCCTGATGCGTGTGCTCTCTCTCTCTCTGTCAAATAAATAAATAAAATCTTTTTAAAAAAGTATATGTGTATGCATAAAAAATATATGAGCATCAAAATATTAATGTTTTTCTCTGAATTGTAGTGCAATGGATGACCTATATTCTTTATCCCCAGCAGTTTCATTTCCCAAATTTAGCTATTAGGAGGGGGGGCATGTATCTGACAGGGGAAAATGTGTATGACTACTTTACCAGAAAATTCTTACTTTGTATCTGACATTCTCTCCTATTCTAATTTGAAACAATTTCTTCTTGGGTAGTAGGATAATGAGTGGGAATAGCTGATCACCATTTCAACAACTTGCCACACACTCTTTACTATGGCCATTATGTTTTTTAAGATTAAAAAAAAAAAAAGAGGGATGCCTGGGTGGCTCATGGTTTGGCGCTTGCCTTCAGCCCAGAGTGTGATCCTGAAGACATAGGATTGAGTCCCACATCAGGCTCACTGAATGAAGCCTGCTTCTCCCTCTGCCTTTTTCTCTGCCCCTCTCTCTGTGTCTCTCATGAATAAATAAATAAAATCTTAAAAAAAAAGGAAGGAAGAAAGAAAAAAACCCTCCCTTTTAATGAAAAATAACCCCGAAGTACCAGAACTTTCTTTAAAGACATGTTTCTCTGGGGGGCACCTGGGTGGCTCAGTCTCTTAAGCATCTGCCTTTGGCTCAGGGTCCTGCTCAGCAGGGAGTCTGCTTCTCCCTCATGCTGTCTCTCAAATAAATAAAATTTAAAAAAAAAATAAAGACATGTTTCTCTGGTACTATGCTATTAACATATGTATAGCTCTTAATAATGACCCAATAATTTTTCTAACAAAGAGCTTTCATTTTTTTCAAAAGAATTGGCAGATGAATGCTACAAAGAGTCCATATAATAAGTAATGCTTGAAAATATATCAGTAGCAACTCACCTCCAATAAATCCAATATACAAGTAAAGTTCCTGTACAGTTTTGGAGAAAGAAGCCGCAATCAAGCCACAGCCTGACAGGCAGCCGCCAACAACCATGATTGGACGACTGCCATATTTATTCACCAGGATACTGCTGATAGGACCTAGGAGAGAGCAAACAACTTAATAACATAGAGCAGAAACCTACCCCTCATAGGTGTATACACCTGTACAAGGCATTCCCAACATGAAAAGATGCGGAGACATAAATACCCCACTCCACAAAATAAACAGATAAAAAAGAAAACAGGGGTAAGAAATACTGCTTCCTACTTTATTTCAGAGTCCCAGGTTTGTGTAATGGGAAAAACATAGCATTGATTGTACAATGTATTATGTACTTCCTCTATACATCTAGAACATACAGGATGGATTTTAACTGAAGTATGGAAGGTCTTAACCTATCTCCTTCAAGGCAGATTAGGCTGCAAATAGCCTGATTATAAGTGATTATAGGATGTTTCCTGTACTTGTATCCTGGAAACACAGGATACATGTATCTAGGATATAAACAACATATTTGTAGCAAGTTTGCTTTGTCTTTAATTTTTGAGATGGAGCAAATGTGCATGAATGTGATGCAATGTATGAGCAAGCCTGATCCAACTTCTGACTTTCCAGCATATTTTCAAATTAGCTGAAATGTACTTTGTTTCTCATAGAAAACAACAACAAAACCAAACCAGAACTACAAAACAAGAATGCCTACCATCACTTTTCTTCAACATTATACTGGAGGTCCGAGGCAGTGCAGTAAGACAGGGGGCAAGAAATGTATAAGGAAAGGAAGAAACCAAACTATCAGTATTTGCAAAAGATGTTTGTCTATCTTATAATTTTGAAAAAAATCTACCAATAAACTATTGGAAGTAATAGAAGTTAGCAGGAATATTTAATTAAAACACAAACATCGAATGACTTTCCATACACCAGCAACCAACACAAAAATCATTCTTAAAGACAGTTACCCTTTATAATAATATCTGTTTTGCAATGTAACTGATCTGACAGTACAAGGCTATGTGTAGACTTTATTGTTAAAGGGAATGAAAAATAAATGATGCCAATTACATAGCTTCAAAAACTAACATTTAAAATATCTTAAATATCACACACATCAAGAACAAAAACTACTTAACATGGAGCTTTTGTCTGACTATTGAAAATTAAAAGAGCAGGCTTTCTGGGCACTTACCTCCAGCATACATGACAGCAAACACAATAGAAGAGATCCATGACACTTCGCTGGTGCTGGCATTAAATATTTCTTCAATTTCTTTGTAAAATACAGAAATAGATTTGCCAAACGCACAAGAGAAACCAATGGATATAAAAGCTCCAACAACCACTGCCCATCCCCAGCCTCCATCTGGGGGGGTGGGTCTAACTGGATGGTCATTTGATGGTGACATTGTAAGTAATGATGAATTCCAAAATGCAGTTCCAATCCAAATATCTAAAGGATTTGAAATTAAAATAGTACTCAACAAGTAGGTCAATATAAAGCACTTCCATAAAATCCCTTACACTTATGTTATAAATAACCAAAACACTTCTTTTTTTCTTTTTTTAAGATTTTATTTATTTATTTGACAAGGAGAGAGTCAGAGCACAAGCAGGGGGAGCAGCAGGCAGTGGGAGAGGGAGAAGCAAGCTCCCCACTGAACAGGGAGCCTCAGGTAGAGCCTGATTCCAGGATCCTGGGATCCTGAAGCTGAGGTAGATGCTTAGCCAACTGAGCCACCTAGGTATCCCTGAAACACTTTTCAATGTTACTTGTACTCTGTGAAAAGAGTAGAAAAAAACCAAGAGTTATAGTACTGCCCCAAATTTTTATAGGCTTAAAGTTATAAACTCACCACTACTTGAACCATTCACCAAAATCCTTTTCAATCCTTTCCAATAAATATATTGCTTCTTCAAATTTGTAAACATACTTGTTTTAATAACAGAGATCATCAGTACTTTTTCACATTATCAGGGATAACTAAATAACTCATTTGACTTACCTACATGCAAAACTCACAAATACACACACTATAAAAGGTTCACAATCTAGTATTTCCTTTATAATTTCTCTTCTTTCCCAAAATATATTCTCCAATACTCACCTGATTTTTCTGTTTTCTAGAAATTATAGGCTAACTTAAAAAGGTCAGGGAGGACATACTAATATCCCACACCTCACTAGATATATAGCAATTTTCAAAAGAAAAGTTCTTTCTACTTTGGGGGTATTATGAATAATGTTGCTATGAAACTTTTGTGTGGACAAGTTTTCAATTCTTCTGGGTTTATACTCAGGAGAAATTCTAGGTCCTCTGGTAATTGTTTAATATTTTGAGAAACTGCCAGGCTCTTTTGCAAAGTAGTTGCACCATTTTACAATTCCACAAGCAATGTATAAGGTTCCAATGTTTCTATACCATCACCGATATTTGTTATGTCTCTTTATGATTTCCAACCACCCTAATATGTCTGGAGTGGTAACTCATCATTATTTGGATTTTCATTTCTCTGATTACTACTGATGGTGAGCATCTTTTCATGTGCTTACTGGCCATCTGTATATCTTTTTTTGATATATGTCTTTGGTGAAGTGTCTTCTTTGGAGAAATGCCTATTCAAATTTGCTGCCTATTTTTTAGTCAGATTTTTTAAACCATGGAGTGGTAAGAGTTCTTTATATACAGGCATACCTCAGAGATATTGTAGGTTCAGTTCCAGACCACTAAAATAAAGCAAGTATTGTAGTAAAGCAAGTTAAATGAATTTTGGTTTCACAGTGCATATAAGTTATGTTTACGCTACAGTGTAGTCTGTTAAGTGTGCAATACCATTATGTCTAAAAAGATGATGTATATGTCTTAACTTAAAAATACTTCATTGTTAGGGAAGCCCCAGTGGCGCAGCGGTTTAGCGCTGCCTGCAGCCCAGGGCGTGATCCTGGAGACCTGGGATCGAGTCCCATGTCGGGCTCCCTGCATGGTGCCTGCTTCTCCCTCTGCCTCTCTCTCTAGCTGTGTCTCTATGAATAGATAAAATCTTTAAAAAAATACTTCATTGTTAGAAAATTGCTAACCATCATCTGAGCTTTCAGAGAGTCATAATCTTTTTGCTGGGGGAGGGTCTTGCCTGGATGTTGAGGGCTTCTGACTAAACAGGGTGGTGGTTGCTGAAGGCTGGAGTGGCTGGGGCAATTTCTTCAGATAAGACAACAGTGAAGTTTGTCACATTGGTTGACTCTTCCTTTCATGAACAATTTGTAGCATGTAATGTGGTTTGATAGCATTTTACCTGCAGAATATAGAAATGCTTTAAAAACAGGATCAATCTTCTAAAACTGCTGCCACTTGATCAACTAAGTGTATGTGCTATTCTAAACCCTCTGTTGTCATTTCAGCAATCTTCACAGCACCTTTATCCAAAGAAGATTTCATCTTAGGAAATCACTTTCTTTCCTCATCCATCAGAAGCAGCTGCTCACCCATTAAAATTTTATCATGAGATTGTAGCAAATCAGAGCCATCTTCGGGTTGTATTTCTAATTCAAGTTCACTTGCTGTTTCCACCACATCTGTAGCTACTTCCTCCACTGAAGTTTTGAGCCCCTCAAAGTCATCTATGAGGGCTGGATTTAACTTTTCCAAATTCCTTTAATGTTGATATTGGAACCTTTTCCCATGAATCACAGATGTTCTTAACGGTGTCTAGAATAGTGAATCCTGGGGCACCTGGGCGGCTCAGTCAGTTAAGTATCTAGCTCTTAGTTTGGGCTCAGGGTCCTGGGATCAAGCCCTGTGTTGGGCTCTGTGCTCAGCTGGGAGTCTGCTTGAGATTCTTCCCCTCTCTCTCTCTGCCCCTCCCCCTACTCATGCATGCACTCTCTCCCCCCCCCCAAATAAATAAATAAATCTTTAAAAAAAAATAGAATAGTGAATCCTTTCTAGAAGTTTTTCAATTTACTTTGCCTACATGCATCAGAGGAATTGCTGTTTATGGTAGCTATCACCTTATGAAATGTATCTCTTAAATGATAACCATTGAAAGTTGAAATTACTCTTTGATCCATGGGCTGGAGAATGGATGCTTGTTAGCAAGCAAGAAAATGACGTTAATCTCATAGTCCATGTCCATGAGAACTTTTTGGTGACAAGGTATATGGTGAATGAGAGTAATATTTTGAAAGGAATCTTTTTTTTTTTTTTTATAAGCAGTAGGTCTCAACAGTGCACTTAAAATATTCAGTAACTCATGTTGTAAACAGATGTGCTGTCATCCATATCTTGTTATTACATTTATAGAGCACAGGCAAAATAGATTTAGCATTATTCTTAAGGGTCCTAGGATTTTCAGAATGGTAAATGAGCACTGGCTTCCACTCAAAGTCACTAGCTACATTAGTCTCTATCAAGAGAATCAGCCTGTCCTTTGAAGCTTTGAAACCAGGCACTGACTTCTTTTCTGTAGTGACAAAAGACCTAGATAGCATATTCTTTCAATAGAAGACTGTTTTGCCTACGTTGACAATCTGTTTTTTTGCATAGTCACCTTCATTAATTACCTTGGCTACATCTTCTGGATAACTTGCTGGGCTTCTACATCAGCACTTGCTGCTCCATGATGCACTGTCTTCTGTTACAGAGACAGCTTCTTTCCTTAAACATCATGAACCAATCTCTGCTAGCTTCCAACTTCTCTTCTGCAGCTTCCTCACCTCTCTTGGCCTTCACAGAATTGATGAGAGGTAGGGTCTTGTTCTGGATTAGGCTTGGGCTTAAGGGAATGTTGAGGCGTGTTTGATCTTCTATTCAGACCCCTAAAACTTTCTACATATCAGCAATAAAGCAGTTTCTTACCATTTGTCTATTCACTAGAGTAGCACTTTTAATTTCCATCAAGAACTTTCCCTTAAAAAAAAAAAAAAAAAAAAAAAAAGAACTTTTCCTTTATTCACAACTCAGCTATCTGGATCAAGAGGCCTAACTTTTGGCCTATTTTGGCTTTCAACATAACTTCCTCACTAAATTTAATAATTTCTGCCTTTTGATTTAAAGAAAGAGACATGCAAGTCCGCTTTCACTTGAACACCTAGAGACCATTGCAGGGTTATTAACTGACCTAACTGCAATATTGTTGTGTCTTAGTCAGTAGGGAAGCCTGAGGATGGAGAGAGACGGGGGGAATCAGTTAGAGCAGTCATAGCAGACACAACATTTATTAAGCTCACTGTTTTCTATGGGTGTGGTTTGTCACACCCCAAAACAATTATTATAGTAACAATGTTACTGATCACAAGGCATCATAACAAATATAATTAAAAAGTTTGAAATACTGCAAGAATTACCAAATGTGACACAGAAAAGTGAAGTGAACTAACACAGTTGGAAAAAATGGGATACCGATAGACTTGTCTCAACGTTGCCATAAACCTTCAGTTTGTAAAAAACAAACAAAAAACCACAATACATGCAAAGAGCGATATAGTAAAACATAATAAAATGAGGTATGCCTGAATTCTAGATTCAAGTTGCCTATCAGATAAATGAATTGCAAATATTTTTTCTCACTCATTGCATTGCCTTTTCACTTTTTTGGTGATGTCTCTTAAAGCACAAACATTTTGACGAAGTCCGATTTATTTTTCTTTTGTTGCTTGTGCTTTTGGCATCAGATTGAGAGACCATTGCCTAGGGATCCCTGGGTTTAGCACCTGTCTTCAGCCCAGGGTGTGATCCCGGAGACCTGGGATCAAGTCCCACAACAGCCTCCCTGCATGGAGCCTGCTTCTCCCTCTATCTGTGTCTCTGCTTCTCTCTCTCTCTCTCTCTCATGAATAAATAAATGAAATATTTTTTTTTAAAAAGAGACCATTGCCTAATCCAAGGTCATAGAGATTCACTCCTATGTTTACTTCTAAGAGGTTTATAGTTGTAGCTCTTACATTTAGGTCTGATCCATTTTTTAAAAGATTTTATTTATTTATTCATGAGACACAGACACACACAGGCACACAGACACACAGACACAGACACACACACATACACACAGAGGCATAGACACAGGCAGAGGGAGAAGCAGGCTCCATACATGGAATCTACGTGGGACTTGATCCTGGGTCTCCAGGATCACGCCCTGGGCTGAAGGTGGTGCTAAACTGCTAAGCCACCTGGGCTGCCCAGGTCTGATCCATTTTGAGTTAATATCTGTAGAGTAGGGGTAGGGGTTTTATTGAGGTAGGGGTCCAAATTCTTTCTCTTGCATATGGATATCTAAGTTACTTCAGCACAATTTGTTGAGAAGACTATTATTTTCTCATTGGATGGCCTTGGCACCCTTGTTGAAAGTCAATTGACCATTGATGTATTGGTTTGTTTCTGGACTCTTCATTATATTCCCTTAATCTATATATTTAGCCTCTGGCAATACCACAAAGTCCTAATTACTGTAGCTTTATACTAAGTTTTGACAAGAAGCATGAGTCTTCCACTTTTCTTCTTTTCCAAAGTAGTTATGATAATTATGAGTCCTTGCATTTCTATATAAATTTTAGGATCTGTTGTTAATTTCTGCAAAAAAAAAAGAAAAATAGCTGAGATTTTGAGGACTATGTTGAATCTGTAGATAGATTTGGGGAGTAATGCCATCTTAACAATATCAAGTCTTCTGATCCAGAACACAGGAAGCTTTTCTATTGATTTAGGACATCTTTCAGTAATGTTTTATAGATCTCATTGTACATGTCTTGAACCTCCTTGTTTAAATTTATTCCTGAATATGTTATTTTTGATGGGATTATAACTTGAATTGTTTTCTTAATTTTGCTTTTGGACTTTTCATAGGTAGTGTATTGAAATATAATTGGTTTTTGTATATTAATCTTGCATCCTGCACATTTGTTTAACTTTATTATTTCTAATACTTATGTTTATAAGATCACACTATCTGTGATCACATCATTATTACTTCTAATATTTATGTTTATAAGATTTACATCTTCCTTTATAATCTGAATGCTTTTTTAAATTGCCTAGTTGGCCGGATAAAACCTCCAGGACAATGTTAAATAGAAGTAGTAAGAGAGGGATCCTTGTTTTATTTCTGACCTTAGAGGGAAAGATTTTAGCAGTTTACCATTAAATATGATGTTAACTATAGTTTTTTGTAAATGCCCTTTATTAAGCTTGTAAGTATAAGCTTGGGGAGTTTCATTCTAATTGTTGAGTGTTTTTATCATGAAAGGGTGTTGGATTATATCAAATGCATTGTTTTAAGTCTATTAAGATGATCATGTGGTTTTTGGTCTTAATTCCATTAATGTGGTTTGGCATATTGCCTGATTTTTGTTAAGTTGAGCAACATGAATTCCCATTTCCTTTTTTTTTTTTTAAGATTTTATTTGTTTATTCATGAGAGACACAGAGGGGCGGGGGCAGAGACACAGGCAGAGGGAGAAGCAGGCTCCATGCAGGGAGCCCCACGTGGGACTGGATCCTGGGTCTCCAGGATCATGCCCTGGGCTGAAGGCGGCGCTAAACCGCTGAGATACCCTGGGTGCCCTGAATTCCCATTTTCTGAGATAAAAATCTCAGCTTGTCATGGTATATTACCCATTTTATGTGTTGCTGGATTCAGTTTGCATATATATATATATATATATATATATATATATATATATATATATTTTTTTTTTTTTTTTTTTTTTTTTTTTATTCATGAGAGACACACAGAGAAAGGCAGAGACACAGGCAGAAGGAGAAGCAGGCTCCATGCTGGGAGCCCGACATGGGGCTTGATCTGAGGACTCCAGAATCACTCCCTGGGTTGAAGGCAGACGCTTAACCACTGAGCCACCTAGGTGTCCCAGTTTGCTCATATTTTGTTGAGAATTTTTGCATCTACATTAGTAAAGGGTAGTGATTTGTAGTTTTCTTTTCTTGTGATATCTTTAGTTTTGGTACCTGGGTAATACTAGCTTCAAAAAACAAACCGGGAAGTGTTTCCTCTTCTACTATTTCCTGAAAAAGCCTGTAAAGGATTAGTGTTTAGTGTTAGTTCTTCTTTAAATATTTCATAGAATTTACTAGTGAGGCCATCTGGGCTTTGAGTTTTCTTTGTGATTTTTTTTTTTTTAATGATTACGTCAATCTCTTTAATATAAAAGATATATTCAGATTTACTTGAGTCACTTTGGTAGCTTTCCTTTCTAGAAACTTGTTAATTTCCTTTAGGTTTTCTAATTTGTTAACATGTTCATAGTATTTCCTTCCAGTTCTTTTTATTTCTGTAAGGTCAGTAATGATATACAGAGAGTTTTAGCCAGCTAGGAACAGTCCCCACAAGACTACCCTCACTTTTAACACTAATTGTAAATTTAGTGGGGAAAAGGTGGAAGTGTTTCTAAAAACACTCTCAGCTTTGATAATTTAATAGAAAGACTCACAGAACTCACTAAAAGCTATTATGTTCATGACTTATTACAGGAAAAGGACACGGGATAAAATGAGCCATAGGAAGAGATCCACAGGGCAGAGTCTGGAAGATGTCCAAATGCAGAGCTTCTGGTCATCTCTTCTCATGGTCCTGGATACCATTAACTCTTCCCAGTGACAATACAGAGTGTTACCAACCAGAAAAGCTCACTCAAATCTTAAGTGTCCAGAGTTTTCAATGGAGCTTGATCAGTCTGCAGCTCTTCCCAATAGGTGAGCTAATATCTTTAGTCTCTAGTTCTTTTGAAGGTTGGAAATAATACAATATGGCCAAAGGCCCCGGGCAAACAAATATACTCTTATTAGGCAGGAGTTTCAGAGGCCTAGAGACCAAACTGCAGTTGCCAGGGCAAAGGCCAGATCTCTCTATGGGTGAGGTTAATTCTTCATTACACATAATGTACCCGCATTTCTGGTTTTAGTAATTTGTGTCTTCTCTTTCTTCTTTCCCCTGGTAGTTTAGTTAAAAGTTTGTCACTTTTTTTTCTCTTTCTAAAAACCATCTTTCGGTTTCATTGAATTTTTGTTATTTTTGTACTTTCTAGTTCATTTATGTATTTTCTAATCTTTATTATTTCCTTTATTCTGTTTGCTTTGCATTTAGCTGTTTTTCAAGTTTCTTAAGGTAAAAAGTTATTAACTTTGAGATTTTTTTTTTAGAAAGGGGAAGAGAGGAAGAGTGAGAGAGAGCAGAAAGGGAGGGAGGATTTTTTTTAAGACTTCATTTAATATTTGAGAGAGAGAGAGCATGAGCAGAGGAGAAGGGGCAGAGGGAGAGAGAGAGAGAAGCAGACTCCTCACTGAGCAGGGATCAAGTTCACTTCACTGTGGTCAGAGAACACATTGGAGTCCTTTTAAATATATGGAGACATATTTGTGGCCTAATACATTGCTCTATCCTGAAAAGGTTCCATGAATATTTCATTGTATACTCTACTGTTGTTGGGTGAAGTGTTTTATGAATGTTTTTTGGTTTACTCAGAGTGTTGCTCAAGTCTTCTATATCTTTGATTTTCTGTGTAGTTGTTCTATTAAATCGTTGTTGAATCTCCAACTATTATTATTAAGTTGTCTATTTTCTCCTTTAATTCCATCAGTTTTTGCTTCATGTATTTTGGGGCTCTGTTGTTAGGTTTGTATTTATTTATAGTTGTGATGTCTTCTTGATGGATTGACCATAACACAATTGTGTCTAGTAACAATTTTTGTCTTAATCTATTTTGCCTGATTTTCTCATAGTCATTCTTGCTTTCCTTCAGTTACTGTTTGCATAGTATATCTTTTTTTTCTCATCTGTTTATTTTGTTTAAGGATTTTATTTATATATTTGAGAGAGAAAGAGAGAACACAAGCAGGGGAAAGGGGCAGAGGGAGAGGGAGAAGCAGACTCCCTGCTGAGCAGGGAGACTGATATGGGGCTCAATCTCAGAACCCTAAGATCATGACCTGAGCTGAAGGCAAATACTTAATCAACTGAGCCATTCACACACTCCTCTGTCTTCTTTTTATACTAGTCATATTGGATTAGGGCCTACCCATATAACATCATTTTACCTTAATTAAGTCTTTAAAGGTTCATCTCCAAATTCAACAAATGGTGCTGGGAAAGTTGGACAGCTACATGCAAAAGAATGAAGTTTTCCTATACGATACACAAAAATAAACTCAAAATGGAATAAGAACCTAATGTGAGACCTGAAACCATAAAAATCCTAAAAGAGAGCACAAACAGTAATTTTTCTGACATCAGCCATAACAACATTTTTCTAGATATGTCTCCTGATGTAAGAGAAACAAAAGCAAAAATAAAATATAAGGACTACATCAGAATAAAAAGCTTCTGCATAGCAAAGGAAACAAAAAGACAACCTACTGAATGGGAGAAGGTATTTGCAAATGACATCTCTGATAAAGGGTTAGTATCCAAAATATATAAAGAACTAACAATTCAACATCAAAAAAAATCAAAGAATCCAACTGAGAAATGGGCAAAAGACATGAATAGACATTTCTCCAAAGAAGACATCTGATGTAATTACTGATAAGATAGGATTTAAGTCTGCCATTTTCCTATTTGTTTTCTCTAAGTCTAATGTCTTTTTTGTTTCTCTATTTCTCCATCAAGGTCTTCTTTTATGTTAAACAGATATTTTTTAGTTTGCCCCTTTAATTACCTTGTTTACTTCACTCTATTTTTGCTATTCTCTTAGTAGTTGTCTGTGGATTGCAATTAATTTTTTTTGAAGATTTATTTATTTCAGAGAGAGTGAGCATGCACATACAGTGGGGAGGGGCTAAGGGAGAGGGAGAGAGTGAATCCCAACAGACTCCCTGCTGTGCACAGAGCTTCACATGGGACTCAGTCTCACAACCCATGAGATCATGACCTGAGCAAAATCAAGAGTCAGACACTTAACTGACTGTGCCACCCAGGTCAGTCTCCAATTAATATCTTAATTTAAAACAATCTAGTGTGGATTAATACCAACTTAGTTGCAGTAGCATACAAAAACTGTGCTCCTATACCCACTTCTTCCTCATTTTTATAGTATCATTGCCATACAAATTACATCATTATACATTATAAGCCCATAAATTGTAATGTTTGCTATATATAGTCATCTTTCAAATCAGGTAGAAGAAAAAAGTTACAAAAAAAAATAAAAATTAAAAAAAAAAGAAAAAGTTACAAATAAAAAATAAACGTATACAGTCTTTTATATTTATTTATGTACTTACCTTTATTGGTGTTCTGTATTTTTTTATGTGGATTCTAGTGTCCTTTCAATGCAACATGAAGGACATTTTTTGGTATTTTTTGTAGTGCAGGATGGCAGGCAATGAATTCTCTCAGTTTTTGTTTATCTGGGAATGTTTAACCTTCCTATTTATTTTTTTAAAAAGATTTATTTATTTATTTATTTATTTATTTATTTATTTATTTATTTATTTATGATAGACATAGAGAGAGAAAGAGGCAGAGACACAGGAGGAGGGAGAAGCAGGCTCCATGCCGGGACCCCGATGTGGGACTTGATCCTGGGACTCCAGGATCGCGCCCTGGGCCAAAGGCAGGCGCCAAACCGCTGAGCCACCCAGGGATCCCCCTCTCCTATTCATTTTGAAGGTTAGTTTTACTGGCTATAGAATTCTTGGTGGACAGTCTTTTTGTTTCAGCACTTTGAATATTTCATCCCACTGTGTTCTTTTTCCATGGTTTCTTTGGGTTTTTTCTTCTTCTTCTTCTTCTTTCTTTAGAGAGAGTGAGTGGGAGAAGGAGCAGCAGTGGGGAGAGGGAGGGAGAGAGAGAATCCCAAGAAAACTCTGTGCTGAGCATGTAGCCCAATTTGGGGCTTGATGCCACAACCCTGAGATCATGACTCAAACTGAAATCAAGAGTCAAATGCTCAACTGACTGAGCCACCCAGGCACCCCAGCTTCCATGACTTTTAACTTAAAAAATAGCTGTTATAGGGCACCTGAGTGGCTCTGTCAGTTAAGCATCTGATTTCAGCTCAGGTCATGGTCTCAGGATCCTGGGATGGAGCCCTGTGTCAGGCTCCCTGTTCAGCTCCCTCAGTCTTCACCCATTTCCCCACTTGTCCTCTCTCACTCTGTCTCAAATAAAAATCTTAAAAAAAAAAAAAAAACTAGCTGAGAATCATTTGTGATGAATTGCTTCTCTCTTGCTACTTTCAGAATTGTCTTTCACTTTTGGAAGATTGTAATGTGTCCCTTTGTGGATCTCTGAGTTTATTAGAGTTTGTGGAGCTTCTTGGATATGTAGATTGTTTTTCATCAAATTTGCAGAATTTTTGGCCATTATATCTTAAAATGTTTTTTTCTGTCCCTTTCTTTCATTTTCTTCTGAGGTTCCTATTATGCATATGTTTGTACAGTTGATGTTCCACAGGTCTCTGGGATTCTATTCATTTTTCTTCATTCTCTTTTCTTTGACTTGATAATATCAACTGACCTATATTTAAGTTCACGGAATCTTCCTTCTGCCAGCTCAAGTCTGCTTATGGGGTCCTCTCCGAAGTATTTCATTCAGTTATTGTACTTTTCTACTCCAAACTTCTATTTGGTTCTTTTTCATAATTACTCTTTATTGATTGATAGTCTCTATTTGGTAAGACATTGTTCTCATACCTTCAGTTCTTTAGAGATGTTTTCTATAATTATTTGAACATATTTATAATAGCTAATTTAAAGATTTTGTCTAGTAAGTCCAATATCTGGGCTTCCTTAGGGATAGTTTCTATTGAACGATTTTTCCTCCTGTGTAGACCATACTTCCTGTTTCTTTTGTGTCTCATATTTTTGTTGTTGTTCTTGATAACTGGACATTTTACATATGTGGAAGCTCTGGGAATCAGATTCCCTCCCTCCCCAGTGTTTTGTTTTGTTTTAAAGATTTTATTTATTCATTCATGAGAGACAGAGAGAGAGAGAGAGAGGCAGAGATACAGGCAGAGGGAGAAGCAGGCTCCATGCAGGGAGCCCGATGTGTGACTTGATCCCGGGACTCCAGGATCACACCCTGGGCCAAAGGCAGGAGCTAAACCGCTGAGCTACCCAGGGATTCCCCCCTCCCCAGGGTTAGTTGTTATCACTGTTTGTGGTTTGTGTTGATGATGTTATTGCCTTTTGTTTAATGACTTCCTGAACAACGTCTGTGAACTTTGTAGTTGTTGGTTTGTTTTGTTTTGTTGTCATATGTGGTCACTGAAATTTCTGCTCAGTTTCGCTTAGTGTTAAGTCAACAATTGAACAAAGACTTCCTGAAATGCCTTGAATCAGGATATCACCCAGGTATTGCCAAAGGGCATTTCGTGTATGGTGGGGAATATTTTCAAGTCTCTAGCAGGCAGCTTACACCTCTACATTAGTCTTCAGTTCCTGCTTGCCCAGGGCTTCAAGGTGAGGCAGTGGTGGGAAATTCAGGCTTTCTCAGGTCCTTCCTGAACATGGGTATAGTCACATGTGTATGACCTTCTAGAGTCCCAGGATTATGTCAGAGTTTTTCAAAATCCCCTATGGATATTTTATTCACAAGACTTTCCTTTTAGGTGTTTGATCAGCTTTTTGTTTGCCCCAGTTGTTTTTCCAACTCAGGCAGTTGAGATGTTAAGCAATTGCCTCTGATTTTTTTCAACAAATGTCCTGGGGAAAAGGCTGTTCACACTAAGCAAGCTTTGAATCAGGTCAAATAAAGATAAGCCCTCTGATTGGGGGTTAATGAGGAATCAGATACGTTAAATAATGACAATTCTCTGAAAATGGGGCTTTTTAGAGGGTTCCAAACCCATTCTGCCCCACTAGGTGCTAATTAGGCTGCTGGTTTTCATGGCTACTGTGATTGTGAAGTTATTTGTTTTTAATGATTTTACAAAACTGGAGAGAAAAGGATGAGTCCCATCATGGGACTGGTTAAACATCACGAATCTTGCTATTCTTAGATTCAGCTATTTTCTTATGTACATATTCATTAGGTTGTTATAAACCTTTGGTTAATTTTGAGTTCAAAAAAGATGATTTTAGAATTTTTTTATCAGTGTTCTCATTGCTTTTATGGAGGAACAGATTTTCAGGGAGCCTCACTCCATCATTACAGAAGTACCACCAGAACTGATTTTTGTATACTGATTTTTAATTTGAAAAACTTGTAAATGTTTTATTATTTTTAATAGTTAACTAGTATATTCTTTAAGGTTTTCTACATAGACAATCATATTACCTGGGATTATTTTTTTCCAAGATTTATTTATTTGAGAGAAAGAGAGCAGGAGGAAGGGCAGAGGGAAGGGGAGAGAGAGAATTTCAAGCAGACTTCCTGCTGAGAGCAGAGCCTGACTGGGGGCTCGATTTCATGACCCCAAGATCATGGCCCAGCTGCAATCAAGAGTCAGAAGTCCAACCAACTGAGCCACCAGGTGCACTTTACCTGGGATTATTATAATTTGGTTTCCTCCTTTCTAATTCTCACACCTTTTTTCCCTATCTTACTGTGCTGGGTTCACTATCAAATGAAGTGAAGGCTAAGGCTGCCATAATAAATACCACAGACTAAGTGGTTTAAACAATAGAAATTTATTTTCTTACAATTCCGGAGGCTAGAAGTACCAGATCAAGTGTAAGCAGGTTTGGTTTCTTCTGAGGCCTCTGTCCTTGGTTTGTAGACAGCTACCCTGTTACTATCTATTCACATTGTTATTTCTCTGTGTGCAAGTTCTGGTGTCTCTCCTCTTTTTTTTTTTTTTTTTAATATTTTATTTATTTGAGATGGAGAGAGAGCACAAGTGGAGTGAGGGGTAGAGGGTGAAGGAATAATAGAGGGAATGGGAGAAGCAGACTCCTTGCTGAGCCTGGAGCCTGATGTGGGGCTCAATCCCAGGACTCTGAGATCATGACATGCCAAAACCAGACACTTAACTGACTGAGCGAGCCATCCAGGGGCTCCCCTCTCCTCTTTTTATTAGGATACTAGTCACATTGAATTAGGGCCTACTCATATAACATCACTTTACCTTAAATTTTAAAGGCTCTATCTCCAAATACCGTCATATTCTGAGCTGCTGGGGGTTAGGTCTTCAACATATGAATTTTGAAGTGACACAATTCAGCCCTGTTTTATGATTTTAAAGGTGATGTATATGACGTTTCATCATCAAGAAAAGTATTTACTCCAGAGTTTCGTAGATATGCTATCAGATATAGAAAGTTTTATTCTTAGCTAATTAGGAATTTATTTTAAATTGAATGACCACAGAATTCTTTAAAATGCCTTCACATGACATTTCTTCTTTCATCTGTAAAAGCAGTTAATAACATATATATTTATATTTATATTTATATGTTAAACCATCTTGCATTCCTTGGGTAGTCTCAACTTGGTCACAATATATTATCTTCTTAATACATTTCTAAATTAAATGTGCCAATATTTAGTTTGGATTTTTTGAACTGTGTCTATAAATTATTTGAAAACATAATTTTCCCTTCTCATACTGTCCTTTTCTGATTGCAGTATCAAAATTATATTAGAGTCACAAAGTGAGTTTAGAGCTGTTCTTTTCCCTCATCTCAGGAAGAGATTATATAAGATTGGAATGATCTGTCCCTTGAAAGACTGGTAGAATTTATTTGTAAAAAACACCTAGACCTTGTATTTTCTTTCTGGGAGATTTCAAATCATCTATTTCCATTTCCTTAACAATTATAGGTCTCTCTCCATTCCTATGATGGCATTTTGAATCTTTCTTCATATTTTTCTATAACTTCTTCCAATTTGTTAAGGTTTTCAAATTTACAGGCACAGAATTTTTATATTTTAATCTCTTTATGGGTCTGTAGTTATATTCCGTTTATCATTAATATTTGGGTCTTCTGGGCAGCCCTGGTGACACAGCGGTTTAGCGCCGCCTGCAGCCCAGGGCATGATCCTGGAGACCTGGGATGGAGTCCCACATCAGGCTCTCTGCATGAGGCCTGCTTCTCCCTCTGCCTGTGTCTCTGCCTCTCATTCTCTCTCTGTGTTTCTACGAATAAATAAATAAAATCTTTAAAAAAAAATTGGGTCTTCTTTCCCCCTATTAATCTTAGAAGTTTATCTATTTTATCAGTTTTCTTTTTTTTTTTTTATTTTATCAGTTTTCTTCAAAGAACATCCTCAGTTTAGTATGTGGGTCTTGATCTTGGGGTTGTGAATTCAAACCTCAAGCTGGGCATAGAGTTTACTTAAAAAAAAAGACTATTCTCAGGTTTATTGACTTTTTATTGTTCTCTCACCCCCTTTCTCATTGATTTCTGATACTACTTTTATAATCATCTTTTTTTTTTATAATCATCCTTATGCTCACTTACATTTTTGGAATTTATTCTGTTCTATTTTAAACATAAGGTGGATTAGCCCTACTTTTCCAATTCAAGCACTACAAGACTTAAAATACTATAAATTGAATACTATAAGACTACATATTTCCCTCTATGTTTCACTTTACTGTATACTATCTATTTTTTAAGATTTATTTTTTAAAATATTTATTTCTTCATTTGAGAGACAGAAGCAGAGAGAGAATAAGCAGGGGAAAAGGCAGAGGGAGAGGGTGAAGACGACTCCCTACTGAGCTGGGAGCCAGTTGTGGGGCTGGATCCCAGGACCTGGAGATCATGACTTGGGCCAAAGGCAGACATTTAACCACCTAAGCCACCCAGGCATTCTTAAGATTTATTTATTTTAGAGAGAGTCTGATGTGGAGCTTGATCTTACAACCCTAAGATCATGATCTGAGCCAAAACCAAGAGTTGGACACCTAACTGACTATGCCACCCAGGTGCCCCAATTATCTAATTTTTTAGTATTTTCACTATTGTTTGTTCCAAGTGTTTAGAAAATTCCCATTGTGATTTCTCCTTTGACATAAACTAGTTATTCAGAGTTTTTTAAATCTTCAAAGGAAATATTTTGCTTTGTTCTACTGACTTATGATTAACAACATTGTGGTAAGATGACTTGGTTGGTGCAATTTGATGAGACTGGCATTTATGGGCTGGTACATTACTATTTGAAAATATCCCATGTATGCTTGAAAAGAATGCACATTTTTATTTTTTATTTTTATTTTTTAAAATAATTTCCTTTTTTAAAAATATTTTATTTTATTTATTCATAGAGACAGAGAGAGAGAGAGGCAGAGACACAGGCAGAGGGAGAAGCAGGCACCACACAGAGAGCCTGACGTGGGACTCGATCCCGGGTCTCCAGGATCACGCCCTGGGCTGCAGGCAGCGCGCTAAACCGCTGCTGCGCCACCGGGGCTGCCCAAAGAATGCACATTTTTAGCAGTTGGGTTTGAATTGCTTATTTGTTGAATCAAACTTTTGTTTTATTCAAATCTTCTAAATCTTTACTATTTCCTGTTTCATGTAGCAATAGGTGAAGAGAGGTATGTTGAAATCTCCTAATGATGATGTGTTTCTCAATTTTTCCATTTGATGCTTGCTTGGGCAGCACATATACTAAATTTGGAAGATACAGAGGTTAGCATTGCCCCTGCACAAGGATAACACACAAATTCATGAATTCATAATAAAAAAAATTTTTCCCATGCCGTTCTTTTGGTAATGTTATAGGCTTAGGTGGTAGACCTTAATCTCTGAGAAACCAGAGGGCACAAATTGAAGGCACTTTCTTCCAGAAAGAAATATACATCTCCCAGAAGCTAGGGAACATTAAGGCCCTGGATGACTTTAGCCTCTGCCAGGATCCCTGGCTTAATGTGGGGGGCTATGATTATCTTTCTTTGTTGTTGGTCCCAGGCTTATCTCCCAACTACTAACTCACATATACAAGGCATAATATAGAGTAAATGCAAGTCAAACATTTGAGTGACTTCATTTAATTTACTAAAGACAACATAAATTAAAATATGGTTCCTGCTCCCAAGGAGTTTGCAATTTGATGGCAGATGACATATATTTTTACCATTATAGAAACTGTTCCTTAATTATCTATTTTGTGCTGGATACTTTCACCAGGATTTTTGGACAAATTTCATGTGTCCTTGCTTTAACATTAATTACATTTACCACACATTGTTAAAATCATTAAAAATGTAGTCTTAAATGCTCTCTTTCTTTGACTTCACTCTGGATTTTCTTCCTTTCTCACAGGCCATTTACTGCTTTTCAGTTTGACTCAATGACTCCATTTCTTCTGCTTACTTTAATTTGGTTGGCAAGTGACCAAAAACATAATCTAATCTGACTTTAACAAAAATAAAATGCTTAAGAGGCTCATGTAACCACGAAATCTAAGGTGGGGGTTCAGACTCTGGCACAGCCTGCTCCAAGGACCAAATGATGTGGTCAGCAATATTTCCCTCTTTATATTTCTACTTTCTTCTACATTGTTTCCACTCTTAGGCCCTCAACTCATTGAGGCAAGAAGACTGCCAGTAACTCCAAATTTACACATTCTCAACAACAATCCTACCTTTTTTCTTGGCAACAGAATTCCCAGAATGTTCACTCTAGCAACATAATTAGCTTTGAGTAAGTGCTTGTTTCAATAAGGGCTAATCATTGTGTAAGCTTTGACTGCCTGGATCTAACTCACATACCTACTTCAGAAGCATGAGGTCCAGTCACAGAATGGAAAGAACGGAAAGCCAAAGTTTTTAAATGCTACAAAGGCCCTATGTAACTTTCCTTACTTTATTTCCTACCTATTGTCCCTTCTGGCTCATACCACTCCAGCTACACTGGTTTTCTTACTATCTTTAAGGATGTCAAACATGCTTGCTCTTTACGGTTTCTGGATTTATTCTTATCTCTGCCTATAATTTTGTTAACACCAAAATCATTTCAATTAAGTTTTTGTTTAAATGTTCCTATATCAGGGAGGCTTTTCTGGACCATGGTAGATCAATCTCCCACTTCCCACTCCATTTTCTCCATAGCATCTGCCTAAAAGACTATCTAAATAATAGAAAACCCTCATATAGCGCTTTCTATGGTGCAGGCATTAGATTTAAGCACTTTGATTAGTTTAATGCTCTCAATAACCCTATGCACTAAGCACTATTACTATTCCCAATTTAGAGTTGGGTGAACTGAGGAACAGAAAGGTTAGTAGCTTGCTCAGGACATGGCAGAGCTGGGATTCAAACCTGAACAGAATGGCTCCCAAGTGTGTGCTCTTAATGGCTAGATTATGTTACCTCTTAGTGTTGCCAGTCTTGCTATGCTAAAAAATAAGCTGCATCAAAACAGGGACTTTTTACAGTGATATGTCCCTAGCCCTTTGGCATGTAATACTATATACTCAACAAATATTTGATGAACAAATAAAAAAGGAGAGTGATCTAGCCAGAAGAGACAATGAATCCTAGTCAGGCCCTGAACGTGGCACTCCACACCCACCATCCAAATCAACATTCTGCAGACTCAGAACTCATCTACACCAGTGGCTTCAGTATCATCAAGGTGATGACTCAACTGCCTATTTCCAGCTCAAATCACTAGCCAATCCAGAACCTGGGAGCCAACCTTCTCTCATTTGCCCTCATACCACATACCTGACCAATCTGAACAGTTCCTGAATTTGTCCTTCTCTCCACTCATAGCCACTACACCTTAGAACAGGTTGCCATCTCCCATGGGGTGATGCAATAGTCTCCTAATTTGTTTCCCTACCAGTCACATTTCTGCCTCTCCATTTCATTCTCTCCTTGGCAGCCCAAGTGATATTCTGAAAGTAAAGCTTGGTCATGTTGCTCCTTTTCTGAAAAGTCTTCTATGGCTCCAGATATACCACCCTCAGGATAATTTCTTAATAGAGCATTCAAAATTTACCTAATCTCATGCTTGCTTACCTCTCCAAACTTACCCTCTTCCTGGCTTCCATCATATATTATGCTGGAGCCTTAATGGAAGACATGTTGTTCTTCCAAGTACCAGGCTCTCTCACCTTCTGCCTTGTGCACATTCCTATTCCTTGTGTCTTGTACTGGTTCTCCCATCACCTGACTAACTGCCATATCTTTCAAGTCTCAGATGCCAGGGGTAGGCTTGGCATCTTTGTTACATGTACTTCTATGTGCATGGCACCTATGCTATAATGTGTTTGCCTGCCTCTTCTAGTAAACTGTGAGCAGAGACTGTATCTATTGTGTTCAGTGATATGCTTTCATTATCTTAGAATAGGTTCTGGCAGATAGTAGGTAATTATAGTTGTAAAATTTAATGAAGCCCCACTTTACTGATGAAGAGGTACATAAAGTTGTTACATGGTAGAGCCCACACTAAAATACAAGTGAATTTGATTCCCAAACACATGTGCTTTAACATAGTACAGATCCTTTCTAAAAGAGGAGGAACGAAAAAAAAAAAAATAAAAAAAATAAAAAATAAAAGAGGAGGAACGAAAATTCTTATGGATTGCTGGGTTGACGAATTATTATGTATATATGTACATATTAGGTAAAGTAATACTAAACAAAATCACTGAAATGAACATGAATTTACAGGACGAATGTTTTGGCATAACTAGGTTAATGCTGTCATAGTGAATATGCCTATGCTACTACATGCTTTTTTCTATTTAAACTAATATAAAATTTCTTTTACAGTGTTTAAAGTATAAACATTTTACTATAAAACCACCTGATCTACATTTGTGTAAATCTGTTATTAAATATTAAGTATGCTTCCATATCTTCACCAGTCTGCACACTTAAATCCATAACATTTGGTATCTGCATTGCTTTTGTTTTTTTTAAAAGATTTTTTGAGAGAGAGAGAGAGAGAGAGAGAGAGAGCGCACACGCGTACACAAGCAGGGGAGGGGTAGAAGGAGCAGGAGAAGCCAGCCCTCCAAGGAGCAGGGAGACCAATGTGGGGCTTGATCCCAGGACCCCAGGATCATAAGCTGAGCTGAAGGCAGCCATTTAACCAACTGAGCCACCCAGGCGCCCCAGGGTTGCTTTTAAACAAATACACAGTACTTCTCTCTTCTTTTAGTACTTCTCTTCTAAAAGGATGGTCATCCACAATATCCAGAAAATGCTTTATCTATTTTAGATTGTCAATTAAAAATACAAGATATGAAAAATTATCCTACAAGACTAGTTATTCTCCATAATATGTATATATGTACACAGATATCTAAGAAATGCTACTTTATTTTGGAATCTCATTTAAACACATACATCCACCCATGCACATGTAAAGGCAATGCCATCACAAAAAGCAGGAGCTTGGACAAACTTTTCATATTGCTTCTGTTCCTCCAGAGGAATTTGAGACTTCTTCCACAGTGTTCCTTGAAAAACTCTGACCTTGCCCCAAACTTCCCCAGGACCTCCTGGCCAGAAGAATAGGCCTGAGATATGACCAGAGCAGGAACTTCCACTAATAAGATTGCTTCAAATCCTCTAAGTGATTTGGGACAAATGGCCCAGACATCTCCTAACATTTAGAACTTTCCAAGTAGCTGCTTTAGCCCAGAAATTGATGGAAACAAATCTGTACAGGAGGCCACCATTGTTCTAGGGCTTGATAGCAATTATAGAGTCATCTCCTTCAGTCTTCCTCCAATTATTTTGACTATTCATAAGAATGAGTCTGATCAGAAATACAACTTTTCCTACATTCCCATTTGCTGATGGAGCAAACAAAGTGAAAGTCTTGAAAGAATACAGAACATATTGTCCATTTCCCTACAAAAGAGATATGGCTGATGTAGAAGCCATTTCAAAGTCTCCACAATGTCACTAGGGTCTGATTTCCCAAAGCAGAATTCATCCTTGGTAAAGGCACTGGTTGGTTCTGATGCAGGAACTTTGTCCCAAGCTAGATTTCTGGTTTTGCTCTGAGAAACAGTATTGCAACCCATAATATCCTTTATGGGGTCTTTTTAGACAGAGCTACCAAGTTAATTTTCTTTCACAACTATAGTTTTTTCTTTTTAATATTTTATTTATTTATTCATGAGAGACACACAGAGAGAGGCAGAGACACAGGCAGAGGGAGAAGCAGGCTCCCTGCAGGGAGCCCTATGTGGGATCCGATCCCTGGACCTGGGATCACACCCCGAGCCAAAGGCAGATGCTCAACTGCTGAGCCACCCAGGCATCCCACAACTATAGTCTTTTAGAAGATTCACATTTGATTTGAGGCATAAGAAAAAAATCAAACAAAATACTGAATGATATAAAGTCCTAATTTATACCATTCTGTGTTCTCTTAACCTAACATCTTTTGAAGAGAACTAGATGTATGTACAAGTGACTCCCAAGTCTGGGGTTTTCAACTGTCTTGACCCAAAAGGAACTTTAGAAAATATGCACCTCTTTTGCCTTGACTACTAAAATGTGTAAGTTTAATAGTTGCAAATTTGTAGTTCCTAGCTATTGTACATTGTGTTATATGTGCTTTAAATATATCATGGTCAAAACTTTGGCACTTGGTTCATTCTGTTTGTGGAAGATGGCCATTCTATAACCTAACTGGCCAGTCCTCATCGTCAGGAAAGATCTGACCTCAATTGAATTCAAAACAGTGAATTGACAAATATTCCTATTACAACCTATTCTCTTCCAAGTTATTTTTTTTTTAAGATTTTATTTATTTATTCATGAGACACAGGCAGAGGGAGAAGCAGGCTCCAAGCAGGGAGCCCAACGCGGGACTCTATCCCGGGACTCGACCCCGGGACTCGATCCCGGGACTCGATCCCAGGACTTGATCCCAGGACTCCAGGATCCCATCCCAAGCTGAAGGCAGGCACTAAACCGCTGAACCACCCAGGAATCCCCTCTCTTTCAAGTTCTAAGATTGATAGAAGACCATCAGGGATAGTAGAAGTTTGTGTCTGGGTGAAATATGTTCCTGCTTCTTTTAGTATTCTCTCTGTGGGGCTATGCAGCCTGTATTTTTTCCCTTTGATTTGTTTCCCAAAGATTTTTATACCCTGGGGCAGTGCACCAGAGTAAGAACTGGGATGAGTGAAGCAGCTTTCCTTTTGTAAAGGAGACGGAATCCATGTTAAGATGAATTGGTAAAGAAGTCCTGAGGCATCCATTCTCATCTGGATAGAGATCTTTTTTTTTTTTTTTTTTTTTTTTGAGATCATTTTAAATTCAGGGTACATATGAAACAGAATTTGCAAAATAATCCCATAAGACCACACCACTGTTTGAAACTAAAGATTACCTGTCCTAGAGTACTTTTCACCTACCTATGCTGGAGGTAGGATCATAAAAATATTCCCAAATTGGGGGTGCCTCAATGGCTCAGTCAATTGAATGTCGTCAGACTCTTGGTTTCAGCTCAGGTCATGATCTCAGAGTCATGAGATCGAGCCCTGCAATAGGGACTCAGCATGGGGTCTACTTGAGATTCTCTCTCTCTCTCTCCCTTCCTTTGCCCCTCCTCCTGCTCTCTCTCTAATAAATAATCTTTTAAAAATATTTCCTAATATTTTTTCAAATATTAGGAAAGTTTTCTTTTTTTAAAAGATTTTATTTATTTATTCATGAGACACACACACACACAGGCAGAGACACAGGCAAAGGGAGAAGCAGGCTCCATGCAGGGAGCCCGACGTGGGACTTGATCCCGGGTCTCCAGGGTCAGGCCCTGGACCAAAGGTGGCGCTAAACCGCTGAGCCACCCGGGCTGCCCCTTAGGAAAGTTTTCTAAAAAGTTTCCTAAAATTTCTACTTGAATTATAGAAACTCTAACATCTCAGTTCAAAGGAAACAATCTAAGACTACATTAAATAGAAATGCTCCAGGGCATGATTTTTACAAGTTTTTCCTCTGAATTAAGAGTAAAAAAAAAAAAAAAGGTTAATTCATCGCAGAATACTTATTTTTTGAAATTTTATTTTTAGACAATCTCTACATCCTACATGGGGCACAAATTTACAGCCCTGAGATCAAGAATCCTATGCTCTACTGACTGAGCTAGTCAGGGGCTCTATTAATATTTATGCTAAGATTTACATACATAATCACAATAGAGCTGCTTGATACATTAAGGTTCACTTGGAATAGCTAATAAAATACATGCTGGATGTGATTAAACTTTGAAGCTTCCTTGACAATTATGATGTCTCACTGTTTGTTTTTTATTTTATTTTTTTATTTTTATTTTTATTTTTTCACTGTTTGTTTTTTAAAATCAGTTTTGGGACACCTGGGTGGCTCAGAGGTTGAGCATCTGCCTTCGGCCCAGGGCATGATCCTGGAGTCCCTGGATCGAGTCCCGCATCGGGCTCCCTGCGTGGAGCCTGCTTCTCTCTCTGCCTGTGTCTTTGCCTCTCTCTGTCTTTCATGAATAAATAAAATCTTTAAAAAAAAATAAAATAAAATCACAGTTTTTGGTCACTTAAAACTGATTCATCACAGTCTTAATAGTAAACTGTCTTGTATTAAAAATTTTATTCATCATAATTATATTTGTCTTAAAACATATTCAGAAAGAAAAAGTGAATCAATTTGAAGGTCTAAAAGCAAAATTGTGGATTAAAAAAATTCACAACCCAGACATGAACTCAACACAATTTTCCCAAGTGAACTAATTTGTTTTTGTTATTTGAATTCATTTTGGCTTGATTTCTAAATACAGACCCTTCCCCGCCAACCCAATATTTTAAAAAGGACATTAGATTCTGAATAGTGAAAAAGGGAGAAGGTAGAGAAACAGTCTCTACCTTCAGAGACTATGTCTCTACCTTCAGTCTTTTTACACTATACAGGGGAGGTTTGCTCAGAATTCCAGATTACAATCTAGAATACAATTTTCAGCAGCAATCTAAAGTAGATTTTCCTTTTTTTTTTTTTTTTAAAGATTTTATTTAATCATGAAAGACACGCACACAGAAAGAGAGAGAGAGAGAGGCACAGTAGAGGGAGAAGCAGGCTCCATGCAGGAAGCCCCACGTGGGACTCGATCCTGGGTCTCCAGGATCATGCCCTGAGCCGAAGGTGGCGCTAAACTGCTGAGCCACCAGGGCTGCCCCAAAGTAGATTTTCCAAATAAAAACATAATATACTATTTTAATACATGACTAATTGTATCCCAGGATTTGAAGCAGAAATGTACTGGCTCTTTTTTTTTTTTTAATATTTATTTGAGAGAGAGAGAGAGAGAGAGAGAGAGAGAGAGAGAGAATGTATGTGTGTACACGAGCCAGGGGAGGGAGAGAGGGAGAGAGAATCTCAAGCAGGCTCCTTGCTGAGAGCATGGAGCCCAATGTAGGGCTTGATCTCAAAACCCTGAGATAATGACCTGAGATGAAATCAAATGTCAGATGCGTAACTGACAGAGCCACCCAGGTGCCTGTGTACTGGCACTTTTTATGGTCATCTACATTCCACCTTTTGAATAGAAATGTTAGTATACCACTGCCAGCATCCACAGTTCTTTTGAGGCCAAGTTGGGAAAATACATCACAAAGAGGAAGCCAGCAAAGAAAGTTGTTTCCTTTTCTGGAAAAAAAATTGAACTACTCACAGAAAGATTTAGCACAAAATTAGCTTCAATAGCCTTTCAAAAGTTTTATAGTTTATAGGTCTATGAACAAATGAATCCTAGGTTTTGGTAACTAAAGACCACAGACTAAAATTTTAAAGTTTTATTCATTACTCTGAAAGTTCTCATCCCAAAATTAAGAGTTTTAAATTTGTCTCCAATTCTTTTTTTATACATACTTAACATTCCATGAATGAGTCCTAGTATCATTATTATAACATCTGAGCCCCTTACTTCAAAGAAGGGATAAAGTTGTTTTTGTTTTTGTAGAAGACCTAATAATCCACCAAACACTAACAAAGTGAGTATTAGGGGCTCCTGGGTGGCTCAGTCAGTTAAGAGCCCAACTCTTGATTTCAGCTTGTGACATGTTCTCAGGGTTATGAGATTCAGCCTGTGTCTAGCTCCATGCTCAGCGAGGAGTCTGCTTGAGATTCTCTGTCCCTTTCCCTCTGCCCCTCACCCTGTCCCCACCTAAACACACACATACACACACACACAAACAAAACCCTAATTTATTAAACATTAAAAAAGATAATAAACTTGAGTATTGTTTGTCTAGGTAAGCATTACACTAAGCACAGATAAATGTTTATTTGCAAAGTTGTTTTAGAGAGCATTTATGGACACTAAAGTATCAGGGGCATGTGGGTAGCTCAGTTAGTTAAGTGTCAGACTCTTGATTTTGGCTCAGGTCATGATCTCAGGGTTGTGACATGGAGCCCCACAGTGGGCTCCATGCTCAGTGAGGAGTCCACTTGAGATCATCTCTACCCTCCTCTCTGCCCCTCCCCCTCCGCGTACACACTCTGTCTAAATAAATAAATCTTAAAAAAATGTCAATAAGGAAATTTTCTTACTTCAAAACACTTACAGGATAAACTTAAAAAGTTTCAAAATGCTGACAATATAATATAAGCTCTAGGATATACTATCATTAAGATAAAAATCTCTTCCTTTAAAGTATATTTACAATAATTTCAACAAAAAGCCAATAGTAAATTGTTAATCCACTGCCCTGCCATATTCTGTTTCCTACACCACAAACTACAAACATCAGCATGTTGCAATCACAACAGAGGGAGGTAAACATCTGCATTTCTGATTTGCAGGTAGGGCATCTCAAATCTAAGGGTTAAGGACTCCCAAGAGGTCACTGCAACTGGCATGACAAAGAGTGGTTCACTCTGGACAAGAACTGGGGCTAATTCAACTAATGTAACTGGATCCGGGAGACAATAGTACCCCCTGGGCCATAGTAATTACCCAAAAAGTTGCTCAAGACATATTCCGTTCAACTTCGTGCTATGGGAACTACGAAGATAGTCACTACCTTAAAGAAATTAACGATAAAGGAGAGAAGGTCAGCAAAAAATATAACCAGAGCAAAGGTTCACATAATACAAAAATTACATCGGAGGGGTTGGATTTGAGAAGAAAACGGAATTTCTATGGGCGGAGCAAAGTCTGAGAATCAAGAACAAGGAAGAGTTCAGTTTGTCAGGATAAATTAGAGGAGGGCCAAATAGGGGCCCCTGGGTGGCTCAGTGGCTGCGCATTTGCCTTCGACTCAGGTCACGATCCCCGGGTCCTGGGATGGAGGTCCGCCTCGGGCTCCCCGCCGTAAGCCTGCTTCTCCCTCTGCCTGGGTCTCTCTCATGAATGAATGAAGGAAGGAAGGAATACATGAATAAATACTTAAAAAAAAAAAAAAAAAAAAGAGAGGAGAGGACCAAATGGGGGTGCCTGACTGGCTCAGTCCGTAATGGGACTCCTAGGGTGGCGAGCTCCAAGCCCACTTTGGGTGTGGAGATTAAAGAAGATGAAGAAAAGGCCCAAATAAAAAATTTAAAGATTAGAAGGTCAAAGGCGGCATGCCAAAAGGTCAAACCTGAAAAAAAAAAAAAAAAAAAAAAAAAACCCAAACCAAAAAATTCTCTCCTGCCCGAGTCACGCTGCAGATCGCAGAGTCACAGAACGGCCAAGCGAGCCTTGAGGCATGGGATCAGCCAACCCTATCTGACTGGACGGCCGAGGTCATTTTTCGTCCAGGACCCAAGCATCCCCGGGAGAGATGAAGCGGTTTCCCACAGGTCACCGGTGCCCCGTCCGCCCCCGCCCCTCGGCCGGTGGCCGGTGGCACCTGCCCGGGTCTCCCGCTCCCGGCTCCGGGACGGTCCTCGCGGGCCGCCTCCCTCCGCCGGGACCCGGTCTGCGCCCCGAGGCACCAGGGCAAGGGCACCGCCGGGCCCGCGCCGCCGCCCGTTACCTGACTGACCGTGAGGCGCGGCTCCCGCCGCAGAGCGAACAGGTGACGCGGCTGCGCGGGGCGGAGCCTCCCTCGGGGGCAGCTTCTCCGCGCGGGTCGCGCTCCTCGCGTGTGAGCCGGGGGCGCCGCGGCCCTGCGCCCTTCGCAGCCGGAGCCCGCCGGGGCGGAGCCTCCCGCCGCCGCCCCGGCGAGCAGCCACCGGCCCGCAGGCCCCACCGGCGCCGGGCGTCGACCCCCTGCGGCCACCGCGCCCCGTGCGCGTGCGCGTGCGCGACCCCGGCGCGCCCCCTCCCCCCGCTCGGGCCCGGGCGGAGAAGAGGGAAAAGCCGCCGAGGCCTGACAGGGCGCACCGCCGGGGCCGACTCGGGGCCTCCCGGGGCGCTGGACCAATGCTGGGCGCTCGTTACGCGCAGAAGTCGGGGAAGAAGAGCAGGTCAGCGCGGGGCGCCTGAGGCGGGTCCCTGAGGAGAAGGGCTGTGAGTGTCGGAAACACCGAGACGCGAGAACGCGGAGGCCAAGCTTTTAGGGACACTGAACGTTCGGGACAGGATATAATTAGAGCCGGCAGTTTTGAGGGACCAGTGATGTGCTAAGCACTTACCTGAGCCATGGCGACCCTGTGCAGCAGGTACGTTTCCCCAATAAAGCCCCCGAGGCTCAGAGAGATGAAGCCGTTTCCGCAGGTCACGCAGCTGCCCGTAGCCAGCCTTTGAGGTCAGACCGCGGAGCCTGATTTTGTCCTAAGGGCCACTGTGGTGTCTTGAGCAAGTCTAGAGACCAAAGCGTCTCTGTGAAAGTCATTTTAAATACTGTTGGCTTTTAACAAATAACCAAAAAGGAGAAATCAAGGCCCCTGCCTGCTAAGAAATTACAATTTCTTTGAGGAGGCTGAGGTACATTTGTTGAGTCTTCGCTGCATCCTGGGACCTTGTCCAATCACTTCACTCCCACCCCCTACCACACACAATTTTCAAAACAGTCCCATGAGTGGGCCTTAAGGTTTTGTTTTGCAAACGACTGAGAACTGGCATTTGGGGGATCTGGTCCTGAGAGGTCCCCTACTCTTCCTATTTCACAGCAAAATTTTCCAGAACAGTTCAAAGTACTAACTAGTAGAAGACAGTGTAGCATCTACGGCCAAGTACTGCTTATGAGCAATAATTGCTTTTGTCTTTGTTAAAAAATGAAGAGAAGGAAAGATCTTCAGGTCATTATGGTGGCCAGGACTTGAACACTGGTGCTTTAGGATTGTTAGGGTGGCAGCAGTATTTAGGGTGGACTGTAGACGGTCGAGTTAGGGAGACAGAGTGGGAGACACTGGTTCAGGAGTGAATTCATAATGGCAATGGGAAGAGATAGAACAGAGTGATTCCCAGGAAATTTCTCAAAGAAATCTTGTAAAGTGCAGGGTAGTGGGTTCAGAGTATGGAGCCAGACTGCCCGGTTTTCAAAAACCAAAGGACCTAATTAGGGTTGTTAGGGAAATAAAACTAGTGTTTGTGAAGCACTGGGACAGACAGAGCCTAGCATATAGCGAGTGCTGAATGAGTGTTAAAAACAAAGAGAAAAAGAAATTACGAAAACAATTGCGTCTACAACAGCATCCAAAAGATTAAAATACCTAGGGCTATATTTAACCAAGGAGTTTGCAAAGCATTTAGGCAACAGTACAGTCTGAAGAAACAGTGTCCCCCAAACTGCCCTTACTTTAGACACCAGCTGTATGTGTAAGTTGGAGGGTCCCCAGTGCCACCCTCACTTTAGACCATCTAGCCACAAGTTGGGGGGTTCCCAAAATCACCCTCAAGCTCACTAACTTGCTAGCAAGACTCACAAAACTTACTGGAAGTTATGATACTCAAGGTCATGTTTATTACAGGTTAAGGATAAGTTGAAATCAGGGAAGCAGAGGGTAGAATCTGGAAGGGGTCCTAACTCAACATTTTAGTCCTGGCTCCCAACTATGATGTGGAACAATGTTCAAAGAGTTTTGCCAACCACAGAAAGTCATGATCCAGGGGTCCTGGGATCCAGCCCCATGTCAGGCTCCCTACTCAGGGGGAGTTGGCTTCTCCCTCTTCCCCTGCCATTCCGCTTGCTTGTGCTCTCTGTCGAATAAATAAAATCTTAAAAAAGAAAAACCCAGGGGTGAATCTTAATGAACTTGGATTCGCAATAGATTCTGAAATATAACACCAAAAGAGGAGTTTCTTTTGTTAAAGAAAAAGTATGTAAATTGGATTGCATCAAAATTAAAAGCTTTTGTGCATCAAAGGATAATTATCAAGAAAGTGAAAGGGGCACCTAGCTAGCTCAATTGAGGGCGTGTGTAACTCTTGATCTTAGAGTTGTAAGTTTAAGCATCATGTTGGTAGAGATTACTTAAAAATAATAAAATTTTTGGGGCACCTGGGTGGCCCAGTTGGTTAAACATCTGACTCTTGGTTTCAACTCTGGTCATGATCTCAGGGTCATGATTTCAAGCCCCACATTGGGCTCTGCTCAGCATGGAGTCTGCTCAAGATTCTCTGTCTTCCTCTTTCTCTGCCCCTCCTGCTCATGCTTACTCTCTCTCAAATAAATAAAATCTTAATTTTTTTTTTTTTTTTTTTTTAGGGCAGCCCGGGTGGCTCAGCGGTTTAGGTTTAGCACCACCTTCGGTCCAGGGCGTGATCCTGGAGACCAGGGATCTAGTCCCACATGCATGGAGCCTGCTTCTCCCTCTGCCTGTCTCTCTGCCTCTCTCTCTCTCTCTCTGTGTGTGTGTGTGTCTCTCATGGATAAATAAATAAAATCTTTTTTAAAAAAAATCTTTTTTTAAAAAAAGTGAAAAGACAACCTACAGAATGGGAAAAAATATATGTTAATTAGGGTCTAATATCCAGAATACATAAAGAACACTCACAACACAATAACAAAAAGATAGTTAAAAAATGAGTGAAGGACTTGAATAGACATTTTGCAAAGAAAATATGTAAATGGCCAACAAACACATGATAAGATACTCAACATTATTAGTCAATAAAGACATGCAAATCAAAACTACAAGATGCCATTTCACATCCACTAGGATGGCTAAAATAAAATTTTTTAAAAAGAAAATAAGTACTGGCAAGATTGTGAACTAATTTGAAACCTCATACATTGCTGGTGGGGGTATAAAATGGTGTAGCCCCTGTGGAAAAACAATTTGGTGGCTCCTCAAAAAGTTAGAGAATTACCCTATGATCCCCCAGTTCTATTTTTTCTAGGTATATATATATCCAAAGAATTGAAAACAAATATTCAAACAAATGCTTATACAGGAATGTCCATAGCATCACTATTTACAATGGTGAAAAGTTGCAAACAATTCACTGCCCATCATCGAAGACCATCATGGAACAGACGTGGTATAGCCATTCAATGGAAGGTTATTCAGCCATAAAAAAGAATGGAGTACTGATAGATGCTACCGAATGTATCAAAATATTGTATGTGAAAGTAGCAAGGCACAAAGGTCACAAGTTACATGATTCCATTTTGTGAGATAATCCAGAATAGGTAAATCTGTAGTAGAAAGGAGGTTTAGTGATTGCCAGGGGCTGAAGGACAGGGGGAAAGGGAATGACTACTTAATGCATACAAAGTTTTCTCTGGAGTAAAGAAAATGATTTAGAACGTGATATAGGCTCTGGTTGTGCAACATTGTGAATGTATTTAAATACCACCAAAATGTACACTTTAAAATGGCTAATTCATATCAATAAATTGATATGAATTTATCTCAATAAATAAACCAAAGGAGAAACAGATTTTTCATGAACTTAATGACGTTTGCTGTAGGGTCATATCAAACTTGTAACTGTATTTTTTTCTTAAAGAAAGACAGCATGATAGTCAAAATAAGTCCCTGCCTCAAGACATTCCTGTCCTAACCCTTGGAACCTGTGAATATATTACATGACAAAAGAGAATTAGGGATGCAGATGGAATTAAATTTTCTAGTCAGCTGACATTAAAATAGGGAGATTATCCTAGATTGTCTGGGCTCGATGAAATTGAATTCTTAAAAGAGAAGGGGAAGGGGGCACCTGAGTGGCTCAGGGGAAGAAGCATCTGCCTTTGGCTTAGGTTATGATCTCAGAGTCTTGGGGCTGAGACCACAGCCTCAAGCTCCACCCCCTGTTGGGGTCCCTGCTCATTGGGTAGTCTGCTCCCCCTTCTTCCTTAGCCCCTGCCCCCACTCATGTGCTTGCACTGCATTCTCTCTTTCTCTTTCTTTCTCTCTCTCTCACTCAAATGAATAAATAACATCTTACAAAAAAAAAAAAAAAAGGCAGGAGCAACTCTTACTATTTTGTCAGATTTCTTCCTGCCTTGAAGGCAGTACAAAATAGAATTTTGGAGTTGACAGGAACTTGGAAACCATATGGCAAAACCCACATGTTTTGTAGATGTGGAAGCTCAAAGACTTCATAAGGCCACCCAGCTAGTGACTGTTTGACAGGGTGAATATACAGTTCTCTGGACTTCACTGTGTGAAGCTTTTATTTATTTATTTATTTATTTTTATTCATAGGCACAGAGAGAGAGGCCGAGACACAGACAGAGGGAGAAGCAGGCTCTATGCAGGGAGCCCCACGTGGGACTCGATCTAGGGTCTCAAGGATCACGCCCCAGGCTGCAGGCGGCGCCAAAAACCGCTGCACCACCGGGGCTGCTCCACTGTGTGAAGCTTAATCTTTAAGATAAAAAAGTATTTCTGCACAGAAATGTTTAACTGCAAACACCCGGGGTACGGTGCCCTCTAGTGGCTTTGAGTTTTATCTTACAAATCGCCATTCCTTCACCTTTCTGTTTTATAGTTTGTTATAACCATTGGAGATGGGGCAAGCAAGGTAAGCTGCCTTAGATAAACTTACTGTTATTTGCAAACTCAGGAAGATTTCAAGCAAGTTTTAACTTCAGAAAATGAGGACAAGGATGGGAAACACCATTAAAGAAAAGGGGGGAGCAGATCATGTAAATGCAAAATTGGAAATTTTTTACTTTTGCTGAAAACATTGCTCAAATATTTTATCTGGAAAATAAAGAAAAATGAGTTCCTGTTGTGTTTTCACTGTTTTACTAAAAATGATGTTTTGTTTTTAATTCAGCTGCCTCACTTCCATTCTGTCCCTTGGTTATTCTTTCAACACCTCTCTTAGGTAAGAAATAGGAAGGTGCTCTTAACCCTATTTCACCAATAATAAAATGTTAAAAAAAGGTTTTGTTTTATTGAAATATAACCCTCATCTAAATTCATGTATGAATGGTACACAATTCCATATTCCATAAAATACCAGAAAATTCATCATTTTAAAATGTCTTTTTTAAAAGAGATTTTATTTAATTTGAGAGAGAGTGAGAGAAAAAACAATCACGAGCACAGGGGGAGGGTCAGAAGGAGAAACAGACTCCCTGCTCATGCAAGACCCAATCCCAGGATCCTGGGATCGTGACCTGAGGCTGAAGGCAGATGCTTAGCCAACTGAGCTACCCAGGCACCCTTAAAGTGTACATTTAAGTGGTTTTTAGTATGTTCACTACATGGTACAATCATCACCATTATCTAATTGCAGAACATTTCCATCTCCCCAAAAAGAAACCCTGTGCTATTAGCAGTTAGTTTCAATTTGCCCTTGTGTCTCCCATCCCTTGGCAACAACTAAGTGTACTTTCTGCCTCTATAGGTTTTCCTATTCTGTATACTTCATGTAGATGGCATAATGTAATTATGTGACCTTTCATGGCTGGCTTCTTTAATTTAAGCAAATGGTTTTTTTAAAAAATATTTTATTTATTTATTCATGAGAGACATACAGAGAGAGGCAGAGACACAGGCAGAGGGAGAAGCAGGCTCCATGCAGGGAGCCTGACATTGGACTTCCGGGTCTCCAGGATCACGCCCTGGGCTGAAGGTGGCGCCAAACCACTGAGCCACCTGGGCTCCCCAAGCATGTTTTCAAGGTTCACCCAGATTCTAGCATGCGTCACTACTTAGTTCCTTTTTATGGCTGAATAACATTTTTTTTTAAAGATTATTTAATTATTTTTTTTTTTATTCATGAGAGAGACACAGAGAGGCAGAGACACAGGCAGAGGGAGAAGCAGGCTTCTCATTGGGAGCCTGATGTGGGACTTGATCCTGGGACCCCAGGATCAGGACCAGAACTGAAGGCATATGCTTAACTGACTGAACCACCCAGGTGCCTATGTCCAGTTTCATATTTTTGTGGGTAGCTGCCCAGTTTTCCCAGCACTGTTTTGCCGGAGAGACTTTTTCCTGTTCCATATCCTTGACTCTTTTGTTGAAGATTAATTGACCATATAATCCTGGGTTTATTTCTGGGCTCTCTATTCTGTACCATTGATCTATGTGTCTATTTTTGTGCTGGGACCATAATTTTCTGATTACTTCAGCTTTGTAGTATATCTTGAAATTGGGGATTGTGATACGTCCAGTTTTGTTCTTCTTTTTCAAGATTGCTTTGGGTATTCAGGGTCTTTTGTGGCTACATATAAATTTTAGGATTATTTGTTTTAGTTCTGTGAAAAATGCTGTTGGCATTTTGATAGGGATTGCATTAAATCTGTAGGTTGCAAAAGCTTCTTATTTTGGTGTAGTTCGAATAGTCTATTTTTGCTTTTGTTTCCCTTGTCTGAAAAAAATATATCTGGAAAAAAATGTTTCTACAGCTAATGTAAATAAAATTATTGCCTGTGTTTTCTTTCAGGAATTTAATGGTTTCAGGTCTCACATTTAGGCCTTTAATCCATTTTGTGTGTGTGTGGTGGTGGGGTAATAAAAATGTGGTCCAGTTTTCTTCTTTTGCATGTAGCTGTTTAGTTTTCCCAACACCATTTGTCGAAGAGACTGTCTTTTCCCCATTGCGTAGTCTTGCCTCTTTTGTTGAAGATAAACTGACCATATAATCATGGGTTTATTTCTGGGCTCTCTATTCTGTTTCATTGATCTATGTGTCTATTTTTGGACCAGTACCACACTATTTTAATTACTCAGCTTTGTACTTTGTAATATTAGTTCATTATATGCATGCTGTAAGAGGTAGTGATTATTTCATCAGAAGATTCGAAAAGATTGTGAAATTATGTAAGAAATAACTTAGAAAGTCCCATGTATTGAGTAACTGCATTTTTCATAGTACAGGTCTAAGGATAGTTTTGAACATACCTATGCTACACCAACTCTGAAATTGCTTGGAAAAACTTTTGGAGTGACTGAATTTGTTTTCCTGGAAGAAGATTGCATTAACCTTACCCTTATCACTAGAGTGCTTCAAATACTTATTTGCAGTTGTCAGTAATACACATTGTTTTGAACAATACTTGCACAGCAAAGATTGGTCATATAAACATATACTCCCATTGCCAGCTTCTATATCCAATAAAAACACATGCATTTTTCTCTCCTTTCTCCTCTACCCCTCTCTACCCCTAAATTAAAAAACAAAAAATAAACAAAAAATTAGGCAGCAGTTGCAGCTACTAAAGAGAAGGTGGAAATGGGGCTGAGGGCTAGAGCTGTGGGGAACAGTAGTCACATTTCTTTCCTCCTCCTCCTTTCCCTCCCCAAATCCATCCATTTCAAATCGTGATGTTAAACATGAAATTACATGCATGGATCTTATGTCATAAGCTCAGCAAGTTTTGACAATTGTATATACCTCTCTAACCACCACCTAAAATCTGTCACTCCAGGAAGTTTCTTCATGCCCTTTCCTGTCTGGTCCCCTTCTTCCTAAAGAATCATAGTTCCTTTCATTTCCTTTTTTTTTTTTTTTTTTAAGATTTTATTTTTAAGTAATCCCTATACTGAAGTAAGGCTTGAACTCATAACCCTGAGATCAAGAGTTGCATGGTCTACAGACTGAGCCAGCCAGGCCCCCCCAAAGGAACCATAGTTCTGATTTTTGTCCTCATAGATTAGCTTGATCTTGGACCTCACATAAATGGAACTGATATTATTTTGTGTGTGGCATCTTTCACTCAGCATATTTCTAAGATTTTATCCATGTTGTTGCTGGTTTCAGTGGTTTGTTTCTTTTGATTGCTGAATAGTATTTGATTATATGAATATACCACATTTTTTCCCAAGACTTCATTTTTTAGAACAGTTTTAGATAGACAATGAAATTATTTTTTTCATTTAAATTCAATTTGCCAACATACAGTACATGATTAGTATCAGATGTTGTTTTCAATAATTCATCAGTTGATTGTAACACCCAGTGCTCATCACATTACATGCCCTCCTTAAGGCCCAGTTACCCCAACCCACGACCCACCTCTCCTTCAGCAACCCTCAGTTTGTTTCCTGGAATTAAGAGTCTCTCATAGTCTGTCTTCCTCTCTGATTTTTCCCCACTCAGTTTCTGCTCCTTCCCTTATGGTCCCTTGCACTATTTCTTATATTCCACATATAAGTAAAACCATATGATGATTGTCTTTCTCCGACTGACCTATTTCACTCAGCATAAAACCCTCCAGTTCCATCCAAGTCGATGTAAATGGTAGGTATTTATTCTTTCTGATGGATGAGTAATATTCCATTGGTATACGATGAAATTGATAGGTACAGAGATTTCCCAAATATCCCCCGCCCCCACACATGCATAGTTTCCCTCATTATTGTCACTCACCTGAGTGGTACATTTGTTACCAAGGACAACATAGTCATCCAAAGTCCATGGTTTCCTTCAGGGTTTATTGTTGGTATTATACATTCTATAGGTTTGGACAAAGTATAATGACATGCGTCCACCTTCATAGTATCATACCAGAGTACTTTCACTGCCGTATTTTCACTGTATGGTGTGCTATTCATCTTCTCTCCCACCCTCAGCAATCCCCTGCAATCATTAATCTTTTTACCATCTCCATAGATTTGCCTTTTCCAGAATGTCACATATTTGGAATCATATAGTATGTAGCCATTTCACATTGCTTCTTTCACTTGGAAATATCCCCTTAAGTTTTTTCCATGTCGGGCAGCCCACGTGGCTCAGCGGTTTAGCGCCGCCTTCAGCCCAGGGCCTGATCCTGGAGACCTGGGATCGAGTCCCACATCAGGCCCCCTGCATGGAGCCTGCTTCTCCCTCTGCCTGTGTCTCTGCCTCTCTCTCTCTCTGTGTATGTCTCTCATGAATAAATAAATAAAAATCTTTAAAAAAAAAGTTTTCTCCATGTCTTTTCATGGCTTGATAGCTCATTTCTTTTTAGTGCTGAATAATATTCCATTGTCTGTATGTACCACAGTTTATCCACTTACCTACGGAAGGATAGCTCAGTTACTTCCAGGTTTGGGCAATTATTAATAAAGCTGCTATAAACATTCATGTACAAGTTTTTGTGTACACATAAGTTTTTAAATCTTTTGGGTAAATACCAAGGAATGTGATTGCAAGATTACATGGTAAGAGAATATTCAGTTTTTTCAGGAACTGCCAAACTGTCTTTCAAAGTGGCTATACCATTTTACATTCCCATTAGCAATGAATGAGCATTCCTGTTGATCTACATCCTTGCCAGCATTTGGTGGTTGTCACTGTTCTGGATTTTGGCCATTCTAATGGATGTATAGTGATATCTTGTTTTCATTTGCATTTCCCTGATGGCATGTGATGTGGAGCATCTTTTCATATGCCTATTTGCCATCCGTACATCTTCTTTGGTAATTTGTCTGTTCAGGTTTTTGGCCCATTCTTTAATCATGTTGTTATTTATGAGTTTTCAGGGTTCTTTGTATATCTTGGATAATAGTCAGTCTTTTGTCAGAATGTATCTTTTGAAAATATTTTCTTCCAGTCTGTAGCTTATCTTCCAATTTTCTTGATATTGTCATTCTCAGAGATACATTTTTAATCTTTTTTTAAAAGATTTATTTATTTATTTATTTATTTATTTATGATAGACATAGAGAGAGAGAGGCAGAGACACAGGAGGAGGGAGAAGCAGTCTCCATGCCAGGAGCCCGATGTGGAACTCGACCCCGGGACTCCAGGATCGCGCCCTGGGCCACAGGCAGGCGCTAACCCACTGAGCCACCCAGGGATCCCCACATTTTTAATCTTAATGAAATACAGCTTATCAATTATTTCTTTCATGGATCATACCACATTTTTCAACCCATTCTTCTGTTGATGTACTTTTAGAATATTTACAAGTTGTGGCTGTTATAATGAACATAGCGGTGACTATTTGTGTGCCAGTATTTTATGTAGAACACATGCTTTTAGTTCTCCTTGGTAGATATCTTAAAGTGTAGTTGTTAGGTCATAGGATAAAGGTGTGTTTAAGTTCATTAGAAACTCCTCTAAGTTCACCAAAGCAGATGTGCTATTTTGCCCAGCAATGTATGAGAGTTCCAGCTATTCCATATTCTTGCTAACATTTAACATTGTTAGAGGTTTCTACTTGGCCTGACAGGTAGAAAGTGGTCTCTAATTGTTGTTTATTATTTTTTTTAAGATCTTATTTATTTGAGAAAGAGAGGGCAGAGGGAAAGCGAGAACACACAAGTAGGGGGAGGGGCAGAGAGAAGAGAGAGAATTCCCTCTTAATTTAGGGCTCATTCTTAAGACCCTGAGATCATGACCTGAGCAGAAATTAAGAGTCAGACACTTGGCATGCCTGAGTGGCCCAGTGGTTGAGTATCTGCCTTTGGCTCAGGTTGTGATCCTGGAGTCCCGGGATCGAGTGCCACATCGGGCTCGATCTTCTTTAAAAAATAAAGTTTTAATTTATTCATTTAAGTAATCTCTATACCCACCATGGTGTTTGAAGTCATGACCTTGCGATCAAGAGCTGCACATTTCTCTGACTGAGCCAGCTAGGTGCCCCTGACATGTTTTTCTAGCCACCCATTAATACATCTTATCTTATTGATTAATTTCAAAGGAAATTGCAAAGTTTAGTATACTTTCTTCTATTTTTAAAAAAAGATTTTATTTATTTATTCATGAGAGATACAGACAGAGAGAGGCAGAGATATAGGCAGAGGGAGAGCAGGCTCCCTGCAAGGAGCCAGATATGGGACTCCATCCCAGATCCCGGGATCACACCCTGAGCCAAAGGCAGATGCTCAACCGCTGAGCCACCCACGAGTCCCAGTATACTTTCTTCTAAATGCTTCAGCATATGTGTCATTAACTAGAGTTCAATATTTGTTGATAGTATTTTTTCTTTTCAGGAAAATTTGGATGAATATATTTTATAAGGTGTAATTTGTAATGTTAGTTTATTAATATTATGATCAATGACTTTACCAGAGCAAACTTGATCATTATAAATAGAAAATTTTGAAATTGACACGTTGTGCACTAATTTATTTCTACATTTAATTTTGTTTGCATGGCATTGAAATGATTGCTGGTTGAAGATCAAAATAAGTAGTCACAAATGGTAGCCCATTTTCTAATAGCTCACATTGTAATTTAGGTCACTCTTCAGTCACATTAATTCCAAAGCTTGAAGGAAGAGTTGTAGAGAGTCTTCTTTCTAAACTGGTATAAGGAGCACCTGGGTGGCTAGGTGGTTTAACATCTGCCTTCAGCTCTGGCTGGGCATGATCCTGGGGTCCTGGGATCGAGTCCCACATCGGGCTCCCTGCAGGGAACCTGCTTCTCCCTCTGCCTGTGTCTCTGCCTCTCTGTATCTCTCATGAATAAATAAAATCTTTTTTTTAGAAAAAGGACTTCACTTATTGAATCATTATATTGTACACCTGAAATTAATGTAACACTGTATGTTAGTTATAATTGAGTTTTAAAATTATATATTCATATATATTTAATATATATATTTATTCGTGAGAGAGACAGAGGCAGAGACACAGGCAGAGGGAGAAGCAGGCTCCATGAAGGGAGATGGACATGGGACTCGATCTCAGGTCTCCAGGATCATGTCCCAGACTGAAGGCGGCGCTAAACCACTGAGCCACTTTAACCACTTTAAAAGTGGTTACCACTTTAAAAAAACTGGTATAAAAGTAGTATCTAATAAGAGTTTAGATTCCTTTTCATATATGTAATAGCTAGACATAACTTACTCCAGCAAACAATAAATGCTAAAAGTGTCTATCAGTATTTTTTTTTAATTTTTATTTATTTATGATAGGCACACAGTGAGAGAGAGAGAGGCAGAGACACAGGCAGAGGGAGAAGCAGGCTCCATGCACCGGGAGCCCGACGTGGGATTCGATCCCGGGTCTCCAGGATCGCGCCCTGGGCCAAAGGCAGGCGCCAAACCGCTGCGCCACCCAGGGATCCCGTGTCTATCAGTATTAACTAGCTTTTGTACAACTGATCAATGCAATGTAAAAGGCAAAAGATTTATATCATCTTTTTTTTAAAGATTGTATTTATTTATTTATGAGAGACACACAGAGAGAGGCAGAGACACAGGCAGAGGGAGAAGCAGGTTCCATGCAGGGAGCCCTATGTGGGACTCGATCCCAGGACCCCAGGATCATGCCCTGAGCCAAAGGCAGACACTCAACCACTAAGCTACCCAGGCATCCCAAGATTTATGTTATCTGAAGAGAAACCAGTATTGATCAATGCAATGTTAAGAAAATTTGCTCCAAATAAGTGAACCTGTGCATTTTATTGTGTGTGCTATTGTTACCTAAATCACTTGTTCAGTTTTGTAACCTGGATTTTTTTTTTTAAGATTTTATTTATTTATTCATGAGAGGCCCACACAGAGAGAAAGGCAGAGACACAGGCAGAGGGAGAAGCAGGCTCCATGGAGAGAGCCCGATGTGGGATCCCGGGTCTCCAGGATCACGCCCTGGGCTGAAGGCGGTGCTAAACCGCTGAGCCACCTGGGCTGCCCTGTAACCTGGATTTTTAAAAAAGGGTTAAGTTGTTTAAGCATCTGGCTCAGTTGGCTGAGCTCAGTTGTTTAAGCATCTGACTTCGGCTCGGGTCATGATCTCACAGTCATAAGATTGAACCCTGGGTAGGGCTTTGCTAGGGAGTCTCTCTCCCTCTACCCTTACCCCCACCACTCACATGCACTGTCTCTCTCTAAAAGAAAAAAAGAAAGAAAGAAAAAAAAGAGTTAACACCTTCCTAGTCAACCACACTTTTAAAGTTCATACTGAGTGCACAGCAATGGCAGAAGCTGTATTCAGAGATCTGTGTTTCTGTCCAGGGAGGAGTTAGAAAACTGTACTCAAATGACCTACAACTCCACACTTGAGAATGTGGAGGAAGCCCTTGGCAGCCAGGCCCAACAGGCTTGATAGATTAGTCTTTCAAATTCCTCCCTGGGAACACCCTGCTCAGTTGGTGTCTGCTGTAGTGGCAGAAAGCCAACCCTGCTGCTCCACACATAGCAGAGGGCACCACCGCCCTGAGGATTGTCAGTGGCCTGGGGAGACTGGACATGGACTCGTTTCTCTCAGAGCACAAGGCCAGTTGGTACCCCTTGGAGCATTTAACTGAAAGAAGTCACCAAACCCACACAAGGTGTCTTAAACAGCCACACTTAATTAAGGCACGCTTTTCAGAGTCTTCAGTCCAAGAATGATTGGCATTTCATTCACTTCTACAAGGAGGAAAGGAAAGTTTCGGGAATACTCAGGGACTGACCTGTTTTCATTGGAATGGCCCAGTGTGTTCTGAGAAGTGTGCTGCAGTGTGGTATGGCAAGAAGAATACCGGTTTCTGAGTAAGGAGACTTATAGCCTGGAACATATTATTAAGTGACCTTGAACAAATCTCCTAACCTTAATTTCCTCATCAGTAAATGGAGTGCTGTGGTAAGAACTTCATAAAATAATCCATGCAAAAGCACCTAACAGGGCAGCCTGGGTGGCTCAGCAGTTTGGTACTGCCTTCGGCCCAGTGCGTGATCCTGGAGACCCGGGATCGAGTCCCACGTCGGGCTTCCTGCATGGAGCTTGCTTCTCCCTCGGTCTGTGTCTCTGCCTCTCTCTCTGTGTCTCTCACGAATAAATAAATAAAATATTTTTAAAAAGCACCTAATACTAATTTTTGGTATATATTACTTAATCTGAAAACAATCAGATTTTTAAAACAAATATTCTTTAACACACCAACAAATGTTCTTACGTGATAGAGGGATGAAAGGGGCAGGAAGTTTTTTAGTGGACTATCCTCAAATAAATTAGAGGTTTTGGGAGTGCCTGGGTGGCTCACTCAGTTAAGTGTCTGCCTTCTGCTCAGGTCATGATCCCAGGGTGCTGAGATGGAGTCCCATATCGGGCTCCCTGCTTAGCGGGGAACCTGCTTCTCCCTTCCCTCTGCTGCTCCCTCTGCTTGTGCGCGCTCTCTCTGTCAGATAAATAAAATCTTAAAAAAAAAAAAAATGGAGGTGTTCATGTAATTGTTGCTATTAATATTTCACTTTTTAGAGTTGAAGGGGACCTGAAGCATCACCTAAGACAATGCTAAGGTAAATACATTTAACTTCTGCTTTTTTTTTTTTAATGTCTAGTGATAGATACTGCTGCGCCTTTCCAGGGAGGCCAGATCACAAAGCCACCTGAAGTGTAAGTAATAATGGGCAGCCTTTACTCTTGTCTGGCTAGCATTTATTACTCCTTTTATGTTTCTAGCACCCAATTTTCCTCTATCATGTTCAGTTCATTGGTCCTGGGGCAGAAGAGTCCACCCCAGCTCTAGAGGTACTCATATGAATCTAGCCTGGCCAGTCAGAGTAGTGCATGTGTGGCAGACCTCATTGACTGGCTAACTCAATTCCCATCCTCAACCCTTTCTTCCCAGCCTAACCGAACTGGAGTCTGGAAGAGCAAAACAGTTGGCTGCCCAGCTTCCCATGAAGGTAGAGGCAGCCTGTGACCCAGTTGTGGCCAATGAGTTGTGAGTGGAAGTCAGCTGGGTGCTTTGGGGAAATCTTTTGCTTTTCCTCAAAGAGGGACATTTGCTGCCCATAACATCTTTTTGCTGCTCATACCTGGATGTCCTATTTTTGGGGGGAACTGCCCCAGTCATCTTACAACAGTGAAGAAAAGGCCAAAGAGCTATCAAAGATGTTAGTCCATAGAATCATCAGCAGTAACTGCACACTCCACGTGTCTTTGTAAATAAGGAACATGAACTTTCTTTTCTTTTATCAAGTTCTGTTGTTGGTAGTTGAAGGCATCTCTAACTGATAAAATTTCTCCTGGGCTACATTGATTGATTTCCAGGATGGGTGTGTGACTCAAGTTAAAGCAATTGAACCAATGAGACTCAATCTTAGAACTTCCACTGTTAGAATGAGAAGTTCATTTGAAAGTAAAGATATATTAACCCAGAACTGGTGGAGCCAACTTGCCCCTACATGGGGTCAGCCAGAGTGAGAATGAAGCCAGTACAGAGGAAATCAGAGCTGAGATGTGGAGGGAGAGTGAGTTAGGATGACATGCTTTGAGGCCCTGATGCTGATCTGCCTGCAGTTAAGGTGCCTTTGGGCTTTTTGAGTACATGGGTCAATAAATCTCTCTTTGGCTCAAGCTTATCTGAGAGGTGTTTTCCGTCATGTATTGTAACTTGGCAACATATTACTCATGCTATTTCTAGTCTGTATTTTCCGCTGCCTGCATGTCCTCAAGTGGTATTTAAGTACCTAAAAGCAGGACTTAATATTTATCCATTTTTAGTGAGTTACCTCCTCCTCCACCTTCTCTCTTGAGACTTTTGTGGGTCCAATCCTCCCCACTCACCCCACCCACCCCTGCCATCAGCAAGGACAGTCCTCTGCTCTGGGTAAGAAGAGATGAAAGATCCCACACCTTTTAGGGGCAAGACTAAGAAGCCAAGTGCACACAATTCAGTTCCTCTCTGGTTGAAATTCATCAAGAGGCTGTTCAGAGAAGCAGGGGAGGGGAGACTATATGGAGCTGCTCGGATGAAAGGTAATTTGGTTTGTTACTATCAAATTGTTTCACAAAGTCATAGAGAAAATACAAAAAGAAAATAGAGATCACTATTATTTCATGGATGACTTTCCTTCTCAATAGCCTCTGTATTTCTCTCCATCTTCTGGTAAGCATGTATGTCTTTGATAATCAGAAGAAAATGATGATGGTTGAATCACTTCGATGGCAACAACCCAAGCTGTCAAGGCCAAGGGGTAGTAGTAGTCTGGGTCATTGCCAGGAGATAGAATGTCAACCCCAACTCCTGCACTCAGAGCTAGCTGTGTGATATCTTTGATTCTCCATTTCTTCACCTATAAAATAGAGATAGTAGTACCCAAATACCTCCTTGCCTACCCATCTACCTGGTGTGGATATTGTGAGAATTAATATTCTTAGTGATACATAGGTATTTCTTGTGTGTCCTGTTATAACTAACAGGGAGGTTAGAGACAGATGACTGGTTAGAGACTGCAGGGAAGACAGAGTGAGAACCTGTGAGCTATGCTTTGTTGGCACTTCATTACCACAGTGCCTGTTACCTCCCCCACCTCCACTGACCCCACTCTCCGGCTTAGGTTTTATTGTTACTCCTGTGTCCTGATACATACCTGTCTCAGGCATGTGCATCTTTGAGGCTGTTTTACAGAATTTCAGGGGAAACATATACCTCTCCCCTGCTGGCCTTGCTGACATCTGACAGCCCTGTGTCTTCTACTGTCCTTTCTCTCCTCTTCTAGACCAATAAGCAGTCACAGACCTGTTCTTTAGTGTCATATCACGAAGATCTTTAACATGTGAAAGGCAAGTGAGGTTTCTGAAGTTCCTTCCTTTTTTGTTTTTAAAGATACATTTATTTATTTAAGAGAGTGCCTGCGAGCACCAGCAAAGGGGCAGAGGGAAAGGGAGAGAAAGTCCTAAGCAGACTCTCCGCTGAGCAAGGGTTGAGGTGGGGGTGCTGACCAAGAGGCCCCTGAAGTTCCCTCTTTGAAGTCTTTTCACAAATCACCGGGACCTGCTGGAGGCCTGGCAGTGGTGCCCGAGGACTGTTGCTGTTGCAGGGAAAGGGGTCTGATCCCCGCAAGCTAAGGACAACCCTCGCTCCAGGGGCCCTGGCGGGTTCCTCCCACACCGCCAGCCTGCAGACCTCCACAGGAAGGAGGACGAACGGATGAACGTGGACTTCAGCTCCAGAAAGAGCGGGGCCACGGGGACTCCCAGGGCTCCCCTGACGCCCGGGCAGGCCCCACGCACCCACCCTCCCACAGCGCCCGTGTCCGCTGCACCTGCTCACATGGATGTCATGCACATGCTCACCCGCAACCAGAGGCTCGTGATCACACCACGGTAGCTTTTATACCCTCCCCCTGCCCCTGGCCAGGGCGCGGGAAGGCTCCACGCAAGAATCATTCTCTAATTGTTATTCGCATCTTACAAAGAGTCATTAACTCCTCTTGGCTTTTGTGTGGGTCGAGACCCAGAGGCAGGCTGCTATATAACCGGCCTAAAGCATCAGCCCGTAAACCCAAATCTGTCAGGCCCATTGGGCGTGCGGACTCTGAAGCTGGTTTCCAGCGGGCTCGTTTTTCCATTTCCCGGCTAGCGAGTGTAAAGGAAAGACCCCAAATCAATTTGATCTTAAAAGGAAAAGCCATTTCCCTGTGTCAAGCAATTTGATATTTTGCGGGGAAGAAACTTGGAACTTAAATGAGCTTGGTCACTATGTTCCTTTCCTCCCACTCCTGTTTCCCTTTACTATTTGCTGGAATGAAGTGAGTTTTGATTAAAAAATAAGCGTTAACCATTCCCTTCATTAGTCACTGGAAGTTATGGCAGCCCAAATGGCAGAGACGATTTCTAAAGAGAGATGTGTCGCTGAGCCCCTTGCTTCACAAACCCTTGTCCAGCCCAGAGGACATTTCCTACAGCATCCACTTCAAGACCACAGAGGAAGTGCAGCTGCCACCAACTGACAGCAGTTACATTAACCTTGTCTAAATAAAGGTGTTTTTTTTTTTTCCAACTCAAGGCTTGAGGGAGGTCATGTTTCAGAAATAAAGAAGCAGACATGATTATTTGGTTTATTTCTTTTAAAAAGTTTATTACTGGAAGATTGAAAAGGGGGAAACACCCCTCACCTGCAGATCTGTGTGCACACACAAGCACATATACACAGACTTTAAAAACACAGAGAGGGCAGCCCCGGTGGCGCAGCGGTTTAGCGCCGCCTGCAGCCTGGGGTGTGATCCTGGAAATCCAGGATCAAGTCCCACATGGGGCTCCCTGCGTGGAGCCTGCTTCTCCCTCTGCCTGTGTCTCTGCCTCTCTCTCTCTCTGTGTCTATGAATAAGTAAATAAAATTAAAAAAAATTAAAAACGCAGAGATTTGAGTATCCTTCTCCCATATTAGTGATTCAACAAGCATATGTTTAGAGGATTGGACTCTATCAGGAGTACACACAGTAGAGTGAAGACAAAGGAATTTTGTTGTTGAATGAAAAAGTGAACAAATAAACCTGTGTTCATTCAACGTCTATCTCTTAAGGAGCTTCTATGTGCCAAGTTGCCATAAATAAACAAAGCATAGTGAGTCTGCCTCCTCTGTATGCTTATAGTCTATGTGGGGAGATGAACAAATAAATGGATAATTTCAATACCCTTTGATAAGTACTATGTTTGAATTTACTCTTCAGGCTTCTACACCTATATTCCAGTAGAAGGGACTTTACTAGGTTCATATTGCAAAATTTGATGGTCAATTCTTGGTCTTTTTACTTCACTTGTTGGCAGCGCTTCACACAGTTCTTTAGGTCCATGTAGTGAGGCAGTCAAGAGTATGGACTCTTGAGCCAGTAGAAGTTCAAAATCCCAGCTCCACCACCAGGAGCTGTGTAACCTTGAGAAAGACTCAAACTCTGTGTCTCAAGTTTGTCATATATAACGTGGAGATTATGATGATAATAGAATCTACGTCACAGTGTTGTCAGAATTAAACTGTACTAGGAACAGCTATTGTTGTTTTATATTTTCTTGACTTGTAGGATCCCACACTCACTGGTCTTCTACTCCCTTGCTGGTTCCTTCTTATTCCCCTTATTCCTAAAGGTGCCCCAGGACCCTGTCATTGTACCTCTTCTTTAACTATATCACTCTCATGGTGAGTTCATCGAGTCTTGTTGTTTTTAAATAGCATCAGTGGTGGATGCTATGAGGTACCACGCAGATACTCCTTCAAGGAAGGACTCTTGCCCTTGCTGCTAAAGGTACTGTCAGTGGACAGCCTTCAGCTATTGGCCCTTTCAGAGATTACCTCAGCTGCAGAGAGCCACCTTGCCTAAGGCTGTGTCTTTTGGGGGATGGTCAAAATTCAATAACTAGTTGAGTCCAGAGTATAAAGGCCTTCCTATTTCAACCTCACATAGGACAACTCTGACATTTCAGCTCCAGAACTCTCCATGGAATCGGCTGAGGGTGTCGGGCCTGCATTGTAACTCAACTGCTGCTGCCCAATCCTGCTTCCTCTACTTGCCTTCCAGAGATGTTGATCCTAAGGGCATTCATTCTCTATTAAACAGCTGAAACACTAAAGTCTGCTTCAGAATGCTTCCCAAAGAACCCAAATTGTGATGCCATTTATATCCTGATGACTCCCGAATTTCATATGGCCATTCCAATCTTTTCTTCTTAACTCAAAATGGTATATTCAGCTGCCTCCTTGGAAATTTAACAGATAAATTTAACATGTTTAAAACTGAGCTCTTGATCTTCCCTATTTGAAACCTTTTCTTCTTCTCTCAGTAAGTGACAACTTAATTCTTTCAGTTGTTCAGCCCAAAAACCTAGAATGGTACTTTATTCTATTCTTTATTTCATACCCTACATTCTGCTATCAGCAAATCCTATCTGTTGTACCATCAAAATATACTGAAAATTTGACCAATGACATTACAATTGCTAACAGCTTGACCAAAACCACCATTATCTCTCCTTTGGATTATTTTAATACCCTCTTAATTGGTCTACCTGCTTTTTCTCTTCCTCTTCTACATTCTATTTTAGACCAAGTAGCCAGAGTGACAGTGTTAAATGTAAATCAGATCATGTCATTTCTCTACCCAACACCTTTCAGTGTGAGAAGATGAATAAAATTGGTAAACCTCTCTCTAGACTGACCAGAAAGAAGAACCAAGATATAAATTATAATATCAGTAACGAGAGAGGACATCATGACAGGTCCTACAGATATGAAAAGGATAACAAGTGAATATTATGAACAATGTTATGCCTGTGCATTTGAAAACTTAGATAAAATAGATAAATGTCTTAAAAAGCACAGAATATCAGGGCACCTGGGTGGCTCAGTGGTTGAACGTCTGCCTTTGGCTCAGGTCGTAATCCTGGGGTCCTGGGATCTAGTCCCACATTGGGTTCTCCGCAGGGAACCTGCTTCTTCCTCTGCCTGCATCTCTACCTCTCTCTATGTGTATTTCATGAATAAATAGATAAAATCTTTTAAAAAATCCTTCCCCAAAAGAAAACCACTCTTAGGCCCAGATGGCTTCACTGGTGAATTCTATTGAACATGTAAGGAAGAAATAATGTACCAGTTACACACAAACTCTTCCAGAAAATTGAACACTAGGATATACTTCACAACTCATTTTATGAAACTGGAAATACCCGATGCCAAAATCAGACAAAGGCATTATAAGGAAAGATAACTGCAGACTGATACTCCTCATAATATCAATGCAATAATTCTTAACGAAAAATTTAGCTAATCAAATCCAATAATATGGAAAAAAGATCATACATCATGACCAAGTGGGGTTATCCCAGAATACAAAGTTGGTTTAACATTGAGAAAGCAATGTCATCCATCATATTAATATACTAAACATTAAAAACCACCAATACCGCAGAAACTGAAAATACATTTGACAAAGTCCAAAATCCATTCATGACAAAAAACATCTATAAAATAGGAATGGAAAGGAAATTCCTCAACCTGGTATGAGGCATCTATGAAAAATTTGGTTGGCATCATACTTTGAAGTGAATGGTTGTACCTTAAGCTCAGCAACAAGGCAAGGATGTTCACTCTCAGTACTTTGATTCAGAGTTTTTTGTTTAGCAATCTCTATACGCAACATGGGGCTTGAACTCACAATCCCACGATCAAGAGTTGCATGCTCTCCTGACTGAGCCAGCCAGGTGCTCCTGACTCATAGTTTTTTTTTTTTTGTTTTTTGTTTTTTGTTTTTTTTTTTTGACTCATAGTTTTGATGGAGATTCTCATCAGTGCAATAAGGCAAGTTTGGAAAGGAAGAAATAAAATTATCTTTATTCACAGACAACATGGTCATCTTTGCAGAAAATCCTTTGGAACCTAAAAAAAAAAAAAAAAAAAAAAAAAAAAAAAAAAAAAAAAGGATACCCAAAGTGCAAAGTTTAAGCAAGCTTGCAAGATATAAAACCAATATGAAAAAAAAAAAAAGACCAATATGCCCAATATGCAAAAATCAGTTCTATTTCGCATGGAATTAGCATTGAACATTTGGAAGTAGAAAAATTTTTTTTTAAGATTTTATTTATTTATTCATGAGAGACACACACAGAGAGAGAGGCAGAGGGAAAAGGAGGCTCCATGCAGGAAGCCCCATGCAGGACTCGATCCCGGGTCTCCAGGATCATGCTGAAGGTGGCGCTAAACCGCTGAGCCACCAGGGCTGCCCCTGGAAGTAGAAATTTTAAAAAGCACAAAAATATATTTTAAACTTAGGAATAAAACTTAGGAATAAATCTGACAAGAGATTTGTAAGACCTGTACACTGAAAAGTACAAAACATACTGAAAGGAATCAAAGAAGACTTAAGTTAATGGAGAAATATATCATGACAATTGATTAGAAAATTCGATGCTTTAAGAACTCTATTCTCAGGATGTCTGGGTGGCTCAGCTGTTTGGGCATCTACCTTTGGCTTGGGGCATGATCCCAGAGTCCTGGGATTGAGTTCTGTGTCAAGCTCCCTGCAAGGAGCCTGCTTCTCCCTCTGCCTAGGTCTTTGACTCTCTCTGTGTGTCTCTCATGAATAAATAAATAAATTTTTTTTTTTTAAAAAAGAACTCTATTCTCCCCAAAATGATCAACAGATCAAGAGAGTCAACGGAATCCTAGTCAAAATTCTCTTTTTTATTTTTAACTTTTTTTTTGAGAGGGGGAGAGATGGAGAGTGGAAGGAGCAGCAGAGGAAGAGGGAGAAAATCTTAAGCAGGCTCCATGCCCAGCACAGAGCCCAACATAGGGCTCAATCTCACAACCCTGAGATCATGACCTGAGCAGATATCAAGAGTTGGACGCTTAATTGACTGAGCCACCCAGGTGCCCCCAAAATCCCTTTTGAAAGTTTTCTACAGGGTACACCTGGCTGACTCAGTCGCTAGAGCACGTGACTCTTGATCTCAGAGTGGTAAGTTCAAGCCCCACACTGGGCGCAGAGCCTTTTAAAAGAAAAAAAAAGAATAGACAAAACATGAAGAATATGAACAGTATTGTAGGACTTAACTATGTGATTTAAAACCTTATAAAAAGGGAGATCCCTGGGTGGCTCAGTGGTTTAGTGCCTGCCTTTGGCCCAGGGCGTGATCCTGGGGACCCAGGATCGAGTTCCGCATCAGGTCCCCTGTACAGAGCCTGCTTCTCCCTCTGCCTGTGTCTCTGCCTCTCTCTCTCTCTCTGTGTCTCTCATGAATAAATAAATAAAATCTTTAAAAGAAAAACCTTAAAGAAAAACCTTATAAAGCTACAATAATTGGGATAGTGTGGTAGTGATGTAAAGATAGCTAAACCAATCAGTGAACAGAAAAGAGAGTCAAGAAATAGATTCATACAATTAATAAAAATACAAAAGCATATGTAGAACTGCCTATAATTCAGTGAGCTTAGAGGGTGGAATATGAGAAGACACAGAGAGAAAAGAGGAGAAACAGGCAAGTGGATTCCATATTCTTGGACAAGGTCTTGTTTCTATATCCAACTAGCTATGGGTCTCTCAACCTTAAGAAGGGTTATTAGATGACTCCCAGGACCCCTTCAAGTTCCGAGACGCTTTGTCTCTGGGGATCACTTATTCAAGAATTTTGCTAAATGCTGTTGGAGCGAGGTGAATAGGGAGAGTGGAAACTGGGATCATAGCTATAGTCTCAATGCCAGCTGAAAAATCATGACAGACACAAACAGAACTACTTGCTGAAAACATAAGACAGTCACAATTGAGGGAGATATCTGAAGACTTCACCTTAGAGTTTAGAGAAGGCTGAAGTGAGTGGAGGTTTTCTCCCACAGAATGAGAGAAGATATTTGCAAATCATGTATTTGAAAAGGAATCATTATCCAGAATGTATAAGGAACTCCTACAACTCAACAAAAAAGCAACCCAATTAAAAAATGAGCAAAGGAATAGACATTTCTTCAAGCAAGATTACAAATGGCCAATAAGCTTATGAAGATATGCTCAATATTGCTAGCCATTAGAGAACTGCAAATCAAAACCACAATGAAATACCACTCCACATCACCCATACAATATGTCTATTATCAAAACAAAAACAAAAGGGAAAATCACAAGTGCTGGCGAGGATGTGGGAAAATGAGAACTCTCATACATTGCTGGTGGGAGTGGAAAATGGAAAATATTTTGGCACTTCCTCATAAAGTTGAACAGAATGACCACACGACCCAACAATTTCACTGCTGGTATATACTCAAAATAACTGAAAATAGGGACTCAGATATTTGTATACTCATATTCACAACAACATTTATTCACAATAGCCAAAAGGTGGAAACAACTCAAATGTCCATTGACAGATGAATAAACAAAATGTGGTGTGTACATAAACAGAATATTATTCAGCCTCAAAAAGGAATGAAATTCTTTTTTTTTTTTTTAAGTAAGCTCTACCCCAAACATGGAGCTTGAATTCATGACCCTGACAACAAGGGTCACATGCTTTATTGACAGAACCAGCCAGGCGCCCTGGAATGAAATTCTGATACAATGCTACAACATGGGTGATTTTTTTTTTTCAACATGGGTAATTATGCTAAGTGAACTAAGCCAGTCACAAAAGGATTCCACCTATAAAAAATACCTAGAGTAGTCAAATTTATATATAGAGAAAGTGGTATAGTGGTTTCCAGGAGCCAGGGGGAGGTGGGGGTGGGAAATTGTTTAGTTGATATAGTTTCAGTTTTGTAAGATGAAGTTTTGGAGATTGGTTGCACAACACTGTAAATGTACTTAACAATACTGAGATGTACACTTAAAAATGATTAAGACAGTAAGTGTAATGTATTGGGCATTTTACCACAATTTAAAAATTTTTTTAATTAAAAAAAGAGGGAAAAACGGGGCACCTGAATGGCTCAGTGGTTGAGTGTCTGCTTTTGGCTCAGGTTGTGATCCTGGGATCCTGAAGTCGAGCCCCCCATCAGGCTCCCCGCAGGGAACCTGCTTCTCCTACTGCCTGTGTCTCTAGAGTATCTCTCTCCGTGTCTCTCATGAATACATTTTTTAAATCTTTAAAAATAAATTGATTTTTTTAAAAAGGGGGGAAAAAGCAGCAGTGGAGTTAGGATTCAAGTTCAGGCCATTTGATGACAGTGCCTGCCCTTAACACAAGGCTACCCTAATCCTGCAGGTAACATTACCCTTGCCAGAGCATGTCCCTTGGGTTCCACTGATACGAGGTTCCCAGAATAGGCAACTTCATAGAGAGAGAAAGTAGAGTAGAGGTTACCAGGAGCTGGGAGAAAGGAAAGAATGTGGGGTCATCATTGAATGAGTAGAGTTTCTGTTTGGGATGATGAACAAGTTCTGGAAATGAATAGTGGTAATAGTTAAGCAACATTGTGAATGTACTGAATGCTGCTGAATTAAACGAAAAGTGGATAAAATGGTAAATTTTATGTTATGTATATTCTACCATGATTTGTAAAAGGTAGTTTTTTTTTAAAAAAAGATTTATTTATTTATTTATTTATTTATTTATTTATTTATTAAGATTTTTATTTATTTGAGAGAGGGAGAAAGGCATGAGCAGGAGGAGGGGCAGAGGGAGAAGCAGGCTCCCCACTGAGCGGGAGTTAGATGGACTCAGACTCGGACCATGACCTGAGCTGAGGGCAGATGCTTAACCAACTGAGCCACCCAGGTGCCCCTATTTATTTATTGATTGATTTGAGAGAGAGAGAGAGCACAGTGGGGAGAGGGAGAAGCAGACACCCCACTGAGCAGGGAGCCTAATGCGGGGCTCCATCCAAGGACCCCGGGATCATGACGCAATGAGAAGGCAGATGTCCTAAAACGTAGTTTTTAAAAAGTGAGAGGGATAACTCCTAAGTTCATAGTCCTACCTCTTCCCATCACATTCCCCTAGACACACATAGTGAAAGCCCCAAAGACCATCCAGGGTTGAAGGGCAGGCAAACCTTTAATTAGACTAAAAAAAATGTGGCTAATGTGACTGGGGAAGAGACAACTTCCATCTTCCCTATCTGTTGCCTTCAGGTAGTTAAAACATCCTGCATACCTCCAAGTTCAACCAGAGCCCATCTACTTGAACTTCCCCTTCTGTTGCTCCCCTCTCCCCAGCCTTCCTTCCCAGCAGTCTTGAGGACTGCTTATGGAAACAAGAGGAGTCAGTTTGGATCTAAACTTCCACTTCGCATTGTGTGACCCTAAGCAAACCGTTTAACCTATCTGTGCTTTAGCGTCCTTTTCTGGGCAGTAATAATAGGAACTAACTTAGAGGATTGTGGTGAGCATCGAATGATTTTATCTCAAGAACTTGAAATAGCACATAGCGCATGGGAAGCACTGTCAGTTTTGCAGTTCTGACGTGTTTTGGTTATTTATTATTCTCCCAGACTAGGCATGTGGGAGTCCTTCAGGGAAGGAAAACTATCAGGTGGGTGTAATCTAGTAAACAGGAAGATCAGTCTGTAAACAATGCCTGATGACATCCTCTCTATTCCAAGTTGATATTTGCCTCTTTCTGGGTTAGCTTCCTCAAAACAACAGACCCTGAGATTGAGATTTGCAGGCAAGTAGTTTATGGGGAATACCCTCTCAGGAACAATGCCTGGGGGGGAGTAAAAAAGGCAGCGAGGGGCAGAGGGGAAGTTGAACTGCAGGTACCCCAAAGGGCTCAGCCAATCCTTTGCTGAACTCTGGAGCCAGACTGTCTGAGATATCCAAATTGAGGTTAGTGGGGCTTTATACTATTCCAGCAGTGGTGCAGGCGGCCACCAAGAAGGACATGTCCTTAGGTGAGGTAGATGTCTTCAGCTCAGGGCACTTCCCAGAGAGGGACTTACTTGTAATCCATCAGCCTTTAACTCTTTCCACAGCTGGTCAAAAGAGCAAGTCAGTTCTGGAGAAGGAAGGCTCAGAGGGACACCGCAGCATCTTTTCATCCACCCTTTCCACCACTTCCATCCATTTGCTCCATAGAAGCTTTGGGAGCAGCTCCACCAGGATTCTGTTTGGCCTCTTTTCTTGGCGACTCTTACAAAATGAAATTAAGGGATGAATTACAAACACAAGTGAGGATCATTGCCAAGGACTTTCCAGAGCCTAGAGAAAATACACAGAAGTTTACCAAGAAATTTAGAATAGTTCCAGGAACATATAATCCAAGATGTCAGATCCATATCAATTGGCTCACATGTTAGTAGGCACTCCACATGCAAAATTATTGGATGGGAAAGACAGAGTGACTGGATCCTGAGGGTAACCTAAGAGACCAGAATGTGTATAAGAAAATGGAGGGGTTTGAAAAACTGGAGATATTGCACAAGATCTTTTGGAAGGTATCCCCCAATTTTTTCCTATGAGAACAGACTGAACTCTAATCCAATCCCGCAAGCAAAGGGTCAGTCCAAAGAAAATGGCAAGGGGACACCTGGGTGGTTCAGTGGTTTAGCACCTGCCTTTGGCCCAGGGTGTGATCCTGCAGTCCCGGGATCAAGTCCCACATCGGGGTCCCGGCATGGAGCCTGCTTCTCCCTCTCCCTATGTTTCTGTCTCTGATTATCTCTGTCTCTTATGAATAAATAAATAAAATCTTTTTTAAAAAAAAGGCAGGAATAGGCTCCTTGATACCCTCAGAGAGCACTCAGAAACAAACCAAGAGGCAAATATGACTCCCTCCCTCCTCACCTTTGTTAATCGCCTTATGCTAGAAATAGAATATTTAGGATGCAAGTAAAATTTTGAATGGGAAAAGCCCTATTGTCAGATCTCCAACTTCTCAGTAAACATTTTTAAAAATGATATAAATTGGGCTGCCTGGCTGGCTCAGCAGTTGAGCATCTGCCTTTGACCCAGGGCATGATTCTGGAGTTCTGGAATCAAGTCTCACATCGGGCTCCCTGCCAGGAGCCTGCCTATGTCTCTACCTTCTTTCCATGTCTCTCATGAATAAATAAGTAAAATCTCAAAAAATGATATAAATTACATACTATAAAATTCAGCTTTTAAAAAAGATTTTATTTATTTTAGAGAAACAGAGCATGAGTTGGGAGGGACAGAGAGAGAGAGAGAGAGAGGGAAAGAACCTCCAGCAGACTCCCTGCTAAGCATGGAGCCCGATGTGGGGATCCATCCTCCAACCCTGAAATCATGACCTGAGCCAAAACGAAGAGTCTGATGCATAACCAACTAAGCCACCTGGGTGTCCCTAAAATTCATCTTTATAAAGCATGTGTTATTTAGTGATTTTTAGAATATTCACAAGGTTATATGTACAACTATCACCACCATTATCTAATTCCAGAACATTTTCATTATTCCAAAAAGAAACTCTGTACCTATTATAGCCACTCCTATTCTCACTACCCCTAGTCCCTGGAAACACAGTAATCCATGTCTGTCTCTATGGATTTGCCTATTCAGGATATTTTACATAAGTGGAATCATACAATATGTGCCTTTTGTGTTTGAATGTTTTCAATCAGCATAATTCTTTTGAGATTCACCCATGTTGCATATATTAATTGTTCACTCCTTTTTATTGTTGAGTAGTATTTCATAGTATGGATATACCACATTTTGTTTATCTATTAAAATTGATGAACATCAGTTGGGTTGTTTATGCTTTTTGGCTACTATGATAATACTGTTATGAATATTCATGGACAGGGTTTTGTGAAAACATATATTTTCAATTTTCTCAGATATACACTTAGGAGTGATATTGCTGGGTCATATGGTAATACTATGTTTAATTTTTGAGGAAATGCCAAAGTGTTTCCAAAGCAGCTACACAAGTTTATAATCCCACTAGCAGTGTATGAGGTTCCAATTTCTGTACATCCTCTTCAAAACTTGTTATTTTTGTTTATGGCCTTTTTTATTATAGCCATCTTAATGAGTGTGTCACTGAATATTTTTCAAAAAGCCTTAGAAAAAAATCAGACCAAGACCCAGCATAAACTGATGCTCTTACAAATAAAAGTAAATATTCTCACCCTAACCATTAAGAAATAAAGGAGGGTATCTTTTGGGACACCTGGGTGGCTCAGTGGTTAAGCGTCTGCCTTAGGCTCAGGGCTTGATCCTGGGGTCCCGGGATCAAGTCCCACATCGGGCTTCCTGCATGGAGCCTGCTTCTCCCTCTGCCTATGTCTCTGCCTCTCTTTATATATATCTCTCATGAATAAATAAATAAAATCCTTTAAAAAAATAATAAAGGAGGGAATCTTTTGATAAAGACACTTGTAAATATTATAAGCCAAATGGACACTAGAAAAACAACTGTACTGTACTGTGCTAGCTAAGAAACTGAAGGAAAGAAATAAGGTAGATGAGCAATGAAGATGCTCTGAGGGAGGAACCAAGCACCCAATTTCTTTAAATTCAAAGAGAATTAAAATATTTAAGCAAAATGTTGCAAATTTTTTTTATTGGTGCAGGGTGTACAATATCAACCTTAAGCTGGAACACCATTATACAACCTCTCTCCTGGAGTCAATGAACTATTCAGGTGGGGGATTTCTCTAATGATCTTCAGATATTTCCCATATCTCTCCATAATTATCATTCTCCGACTTCACACCATGGAACATTCTTTCTCCTTTGTGACATATCCACTAACTTAATACTGCAAATGGCATTGCCAGAAGAAATACTTGTCTGATCACCTCTTCTTTGAAATTCATAAGGATTCTTCAATTCATAATGAAGTTAGAGTTCATTTAGACCTGGTCTTATTCACATCCTTGTGTCTAAGGAAAGCCCAAATTAAAGATCTCCACAAGGTGTCAGGATCTTGGTTGGCCAAAAATTCTACTAAAACTATCAGAATTCTTGAGGCTGAACCCTTCCAGGTTGGGCTGACCCATCCAAAGTTCTGTCTAAGCTTGCACACTACCCTCTAAAAGTAGAAACTAAAAAGGACAAAAACCAATACTTGAAATTTTAATAAAGACTGACCATACTATGCTACTTCCTGTACTATTCCTATTTCACCAATTCAGAAATGTAATAGGAGAGCATGTATATTTGTTCAGGACATTGAAGCCATGATAGTCATTACAAGTTTCCTTGTAGTACCACACTTAAAGGCTATTTTATCTTCAGTGCCAGTTGAGGCCACATGTTTTACACCTGTAAATCTGTTTTCTTTAGTTCCCCTTTAGATCAAGTTAGTCAATGTTTACTTGTCTTTTTCAGAAGGTTAACAATATATAGGGAGTGTTATGCCTCAGGGGTTTACTGAAATACCCTCCTACTCTTCATAAATTCCTGCTAGGACTTAAAGACCTAAAATTACTTCATTGTTTTATCCAATACATAATTAACATCTTATGTTCTAAAGATGAAATGAGCTTTAGGACAGATATTGATCTATTTAATTTTTAGCTCATAAGTTTCCAAAGAAAAGTTACAAGTTTGTCAAACCTAAGTGCATTGCCTAGGTCGTGATTTGTACAAGGAAGTAAGTCCCCCACTTACAAACTCTCTGCAAGCCATTCATTCACCATGCTCACTATCAAACAAGAGGATTGTTGGCTAAGACTCCTAGCTGTTGCCAGTAATGGATACCCAACTTTTCTGAAATTTAATGAAGTTCTCAGCAACTCAACCTCCTTTTTGAAAACCTAAACATGAGCTGTCATTGTGTGATATAAATTTAGCTCTTCAATAATTCCCTCAATCTGAACTACCTAACTAATATATACCTTTCTTTGTTTGTACCTGAACAATCTAGACAAGCCCTTGTTCAGACTCAATTTCATAAAAATCATCAGAAATCAATTGCTTACTGCAGCCTTTTCTTTATCTTTTTCTTTTTTTTAACTAAGTAGGCTCCACAAGACCATGAGATCAAGACCCTAGCTGAGACCGAGAGCTGGATGCTTAAGTGACTGAACTCCCAGGCACCCCACTGCAGCCTCTTTTAATAATGGGTTTATAATAGCCTTTTTAAAAGTTCATTTAAAAATTGAATGACATTCAAACTCAGAATCGAAAATGCCCCCCATCTCACCCTATCACCCTGCCCTGGGCCCCTACTGATTGGGGGCCTTTCTTAGTTCTTTTGAGCTGCTATAACAAAATACCATGGACTGGATAGCTTATAAACAACAGAAACTCATTTCTCACAGTTCTAGAGGCCAGAAGTCTGAGATCAGGATGCCAGCATGGTCAGGTGAAGACTCTCTTCTAGGTGATAAATGTCTTATTGTGCCCTTGCATGATGAAGACACTAGGAATTTCTCTGAAGCCTTTTTCATAAGGCACTAACCCCATTCATAAGTGTCCTCCCCGACACATAACTTTAGTATGTCTCAAAGGCCCCACCACCTACTAATATTATCATTTTGGGGTTTGGATTTCAACATTATGAACTTTAAAAAAAATTAAAAAATAATAAAGGAGGGAATCTTTTGATAAAGACACTTGGGGGATTCATAAACATTTAGACTATGGAAGAGCCTCTTCTAATTAGCTATTGACCAATTCAGCCAAGTAGACATACCTAGGCCAATTTACCTGGGCTTCCCACCTTCCACCAGTGGTTCTACTGTTGCATATAGAAATCACTTTGAAAAACCACCAAGGGCTTTGCAAACCAGACTGTGAAGCAAGATTTCATGCAAGACTCCATGCAAAGCCTTCTCTGTAAAGAGTACCAAGGTAGCACCTACCATAGCAGTGTCAGAGGAGGTCTGCTAAAACAGAAAATTTAATACCCTAAGTCTTATAATACCCCAAATATTTATGTTTTGATAAAAAATCACTCATACAAAGAATCAGGAGAATCTCTCAACATGAATGAGAAGAGACAATAATCAGATACTCACATCTAAATGACACAGATGTTAGAATTATTTGACAAAGAGTTTTTAAGCAGCTGTGACAATGTTTCAATGGGCAGTTATGAACACACTTGAAACCAATTCAGACATAGAAAGTCTCAGTAAAGAAATTGAAGACAAGTAAGAACAAATAGAAATTATAGAACTTAAAAAATACAACAACCAAAGTAAAAACCTAATGGATGGGCTCAACAGCAGAATTGAGAGAACAGAGGAAGGAATCCTTTAATTTGAAGATAGCACAATAGAAATTGCCCAATCTGAGCAAAAGAGAGAAAAATAGAGGAAAAAATGAATATAGAATCAGGAACTTGTAGAGCTATAACAAAAGGTCTAATAATTGTGTCACCAGAGTCTTGGAAAAAGCAAGAAAGAGGGCAAAGATGAAAAAGTATTAATGGCTGAAGCTTTTCCTAAATTTCTTGAAATTTATAAATTGTCCAAAATACAAAAGCTTACAAATCCAAGAAACTGAGTGAATCTCAAATAATACAAATCCCTGGGCACCTGGATAGCGCAGTCAGTTAAGGATCTGCCTTTGGCTCAGGTCATGATCCCAAGGTCCTAGGATCAAGCCCCAAGTCAGGCTCCCTGCTCAATGGGGAGCCTGCTTCTCCCTCTCCGGATGCAGCTCCCCCTGCTTATGTTCACTCTTGCTCTCTCTCTGTCAAATAAATAAGTAAAATCTTTTTAAAATAATAATAATATAAACCCCAAAGAAATCCATACCAAGATACACCATTGTCAAACTTCTGAAAACTAAGAACAAAGAAAAATATCTTAAATCAGCAAAACAGAAAAGATGCATCCATCATGAATAGAGTATAAATAATTTGAATGAGAACAAGTTTTCTCAGCAAAACCCATGGAACAGGGATCCCTGGGTGGCTCAGCAGATTAGCACCTGCCTTTGGCCCAGGGCATGATCCTGGAGTCCAGAGATCAAGTCCCTCATCAGGCTCCCTGCATGAACCTACTTCTCCCTCTGCCTGTCTCTCTGCGTTTCTCTCTCTCTCTCTCTTTCTGTCTCTCTGTCTCTCATGAATGAATGGATAAAATCTTAAAAAAAAAAAAAAAAAAAAAAACCATGAAGGCCAGAAGAAGGTGGTACAATATTTTTCAAGTGCTGGAAGAAAAGAACTGTCAACTCAGTGTTCTATATCCAGCAAACATATCCTTCAGGAATGAAAGAGTAATGAAGATATTCCCAGAGGAAGGAAAATTAAGAGAATTTGTTCAGGAGACTTACTCTAAAAGAATGGCAAAAGGAAATTCTGTAAACCAAAAGAAAATTATAAAAGAAAGAATCTCGAACATCAGGAAGAAAGAAAGAACAAGAGAAAGATTAAAAGTACAGAAAGAACAACTGAGGTAAAGAATGCTTTGACTCACTGGATGGAGAAGAGCCTTTACTAACCCACACCAAGGAGAATTTAAATTTTGTTTTTTTTTAAGTCGTGAAAATTTTGTTGTGTACTTTCTTCTACTGCATTGCCCATTATACCTTAAATCATAATAGATTGTTTTAATTTAATTTTGTAACTTTCCTTTTTCTTTTATATTCATATTCACTATAAATCTTCTAAAAATATTAATATGAAAAATCAAATTGTCTTAAAAACCAATGTAACTTGCCACATAAACAGAATGTAGGAGAGAAATAAAAATCATATGACCAGCTCAAATGCAGAAAAAATATTGACCAATAAAAAGGTAATTAAAGGAAACAAGTAATTAAAAGAGTATTAGAAAGAGTATCATGGGTGAATTGAACTTTTCAGAGACTGTTTCTTATTTTGTAAAATGAATTGTTTAGAAGACTTAAGGAGATGTTTCAACAACTGGCTGTCTAGCACAGAGTAAGGGCTCAGTTGATAGCTGTTATTGATAACATGTTATTTACATAGGATATATATATGTATTATATAATATATAATAATATATATATTACATATATGCTATTTACATAGGAGATACATATATATGGGCTTGGAGTCCTATACTAGTGGAAGATATAAAAAGTAAGGACCTATTTTGGCAAACATATGAAATAATACTTGTATTATTAAGAGGTCCCAAAGAGTTAAAATCCATACTACATAAATATCTTATTTAAAGTTAAGATTAAGGGATGTCATGGTGGCTCAGCAGTTGAGCATCTACCTTTGGCTCAGGTTGTGATCCTGGGGTCCTGGGATCGAGTCCCACATCAGGCTCTTTGCAGGAGGCCTGTTTTTCCCTCTGCCTGTGTCTCTGCTTCTCTCCGTGTCTCTCATGAATAAATAAATAAAATCTTTTTAAAAATTAATTAAGTTATGATTAAAATAGGCCCTTGGGGAACCTGGCTGGCTCAGCATGTGACTCTTGATCACAGAGTTGTGAGGTCAAGCCCCACATGGGGCATGAAGCTTCCTTAAAAATAAATAAATAAGTGGTTCCTGGGTGGCTCAGTTGGCTGAATGTCTGATTCTTGGTTTCGGCGTAGGTAGTGATCTCAAGGGTGGTGAGATCCAGCTTTCAGCAGGGAGTCTGCTTGAAGATTCTCTCCCTCTGCCCCTCCTCCCCTCACACACTCCCACTCTCTCTTTCTCTCTCAAATAAATAAATAAATCTTTAAAAATAGATAAATACATAAATACATAAAAATTTTAAAGTAATAAAACAGACCCTCAATAAAAAGGCAGTAATAAGAAGACACAACTCACAACAGAAAATGAAAGACTAGACTACTATACACAGATGGAATAGAAATGTTACTCTTTAAGAACTTTTTTTCCTCACCTGTGATGGCATTTAATTAATGAAAGAAAGCATTCTCTTCCTTAGTCTGTGCTCTTGGGATCCACCATTCTGTTGGGATTTTTTTCTTTTTTTTTTAAGATTTAATTTATTTATATATCAGAGAGAGAGAAAGAGAGAGCACAATCTGGGGAAAGGGTAGAGGGAGAGGAAGAAGCAGACTCCCTTGCTGAGCAGGGAGCTCAACTCGGGGCTTGATCCCAGTTGGCTCATGACCTGAGCCAATGTCAGACATATAACCTCGACTGAACCATCCAGGTGCCCCATCTCTTGGGATTTTCTTGAGCAGGGTGTCTTCTATGATGATTTAAGAATGATTTTTTAAAAAATAAAATGTCTCTTAATTAGAGAAAAATTAGAAAAAATGTTTAATGAAAGTGCCCGATGCTGATTAAGTTGGGGGTGAGATAGGTATACTTATCTAAGGATGCAGCAGCTCAAGTGGATACAAAATAGGCCTGAAAAGCCAGAAACTAATGAAAAAATAATAATGCAGACTAGAGTAGGTTTTGTATTATATTACTCTCAGAATACAGGTCTAACAGTTTCCTTATTTCCTTAGCAATGGGTTTATATTGTACATGACGACGACAAACTATGAAAAAGTCAAGATCCAAGTTAGACGTCAGAAATTACCATCTCTGCTCGAGGAAAACAGTCTGGTTGTACTTGGAGCATGACTGCGGCCCTCCCTTCCTCACCAAATAGTGGCTGAAAGGCTCTCATGCTGAGTCCCTGGGACAAGGTTTGTCAAAAGTCAAAGTGCAATTAAGTAATACCACTTGGTCACATTAGACTTGTCCTGTGGAACTAATATCCTTCTGACTGACAGATATATTAATGCCCACGATGGGTAATCAATTATTAATAAATCATGTTGGTTGTTCTACTCTGATCACCTGTCATGAAATATTCAGAGCCAAAAATGCATTTCATTTTAAATGTCTCCAGGGCTTTCATCCAATCCGGCGGTGGGTTCACATTTCATCTTATTTTTGCACAGGCACAAACTGAGAGTTCTGAGAGAGGCACCAGATACAGGTGCCACCCCATACTGGAAGTGGGGGATCTACATGCTATAGGAAGAGGTCACAGGAGGAGTGGCCAGGGCCCTGCCTTTGGATCTATGACTTCTGGGTCCTGTCCCTCGCTTGACACTGGCTCTGCTGAGAGACTCACATGGTCTTCCCCAGTCTGTGGTCATACGCATTTTAAAAGTTCCTAGTCTTTTGAGATCATATAAGAAATTATGAGAGTGGGGGGGCCCTGTGGGAACATAGCTGGGGGAGGGGCTCACATCACCAAGTGTTAGGTCCTGCCCAGGAAATTGGAGAACTGGAGGTTTGAGAAGGCTCAACCTAGAAACCCTGTCACTATAGAGATGGCTGACATGTCTGTAAAGCATGTCTGAGGAGTGGTGGTCCTGATTGGTAGTGAGGGAGCCTAGGCAGTTTGGAGGTGAGTTGGCGGGATTGAGTGAATCTGGGCTGTTCTGCTTGGAGTGCAGAGAGACGTTCGCCTTTTGGGCAGACCCCAACTGACCAACGGGTTTGAGAGCACAGGCCAAATGGAGCGGTGCAGCATCTGGGATGCTGAGCATCCCAAATTCAGCAATGCAGCCCTCTAGTCCAGTCCATCCTCTTTGGCTCCTTTTTAGGACGTGATTCGAGTCAAGGAAGAGTCGTTGTAGGGATCAGGATTGGGACTGCAGCAATGCAAGTGAGACACCCAGGGCGCAAATCTTAAGGAGCCACTCACCCGCAGACACCAACTCGACATTTGATCTTCAGTGAGCATCTCCTTAGATTCCACGCCTCCTCACCTCAAGGTAGCACTGGCCTCATAGGGAGCTCTCCAGACGATTACATTGCCTAGGTTCCCCATGACCCATGCCCCAAATTCTCTTCTCCTATTTCCCAGATCTCTGGAACTTCTCTCACTGCCTACCCCAGCTGCAGTACCATGGGAATCTAATCTTAGACTAGATTTGAAAGGAAGGGCAGTAGTAGGTCCATCCGGAACTACCTGTATTCTCCCCTGACTGGACCAGAGGTAGATACAGTGAGAGTAATTGCCAAGAGGGACATGTCTCCCTTATCTCCACCCCGAGTCCAAGTCCAGATGAGCACTTAAATGGTTTCTCATCCTAATTCTTTTTTTTTTTTAAAGAATTTTTTTTAATATTTTATTTATTTATTCGAGAGAGAGAGAGAGAGAGAGAGAGAGGCAGAGACACAGGCAGAGGGAGAAGCAGGCTCCATGCACCGGGAGCCCGACGTGGGACTCGATCCCGGGTCTCCAGGATCGTGCCTTGGGCCAAAGGCAGGCGCCAAACCGCTGCGCCACCCAGGGATCCCCTCTCATCCTAATTCTTAAAGTGGACTTCCCCTGCCTGTTCCTCCTCCCATCCTTCCACCTGTTCAGGCCACTCACATGGGCTCACTGTAGGTTCCCTTCCCTGTCTGCTCTGCTCCATTCTGATCTCAGGGCTGAGAGACAGACCCACTTTCTCTGGAATGGCAGCTTTCTCAGCTGCTACCTTCTTTCCTTAATCTTTACTCAGCTGCCTCTCAGCTCTAAGACAGCTCGGTGGGGGGGTGGGGGGGTTGGGGGGGGGACTCTCACCACTCAGAGTCATCGTAGGCAGTTGGCAAACCACCAAGTGTGGGATTTCAAGAAATCTTCCCATTTCCTTTATTTTTTTTATTTTTATTTATTTATGATAGTCACACACACAGAGAGAGAGAGAGAGGCAGAGACACAGGCAGAGAGAGAAGCAGGCTCCATGCACCGGGAGCCCGATGTGGAATTCGATCCCGGGTCTCCAGGATCGCGCCCTGGGCCAAAGGCAGGCGCCAAACCGCTGCGCCACCCAGGGATCCCAATCTTCCCATTTCCTATCAAAGAATTCTCATTTTGCTTCTCAGATGTTTATCTCTCCATGAGAATGCAGATCCTCCTGGGAAGGAGAACACCGTAATCTGTCATCAAGCACACCTCCTGTGAATAAGGGGGGAGTCTGAGGCCTTGGGTACCCTGTGTTAAGAAGCTTCTAAAGGCCAACCTGGGTGTCCCAAGTGTGACAGTTATAGTTTTGCACAGAGCCTTCCTCATGGATTCCCACTCATCACTCCTGTGCTTTCTACCCACTGCCCTTATCTTCTCACCTCGTCTCCTGGCAAGTCAGTGCTGGTTGCAGACAGGGAAGCCCAGCCCCCCACAGGTGGAGTCCTCTCAAGAGGGCTCCCTGAATGGAATGTCCTCATGATGTGGCTGCCACCTTCTCCCAGAGTGAGGGATCCCAGAGAGAGAGAGAGAGAGAGAGAGCAAGAAGAAAACCCCAATGCTCTTTATGTCCTGAAGTCACACACCAGCACTTCTGTCCCATTCTATTTGACAGAAGTGAGTTGTGACATTCAGCCCGCAACATAAAGCGGGGGGAGAGGGGATTAAGCTTCACTTTGTTTTTTGTTTTTTGTTTTTTTAAGATTTTCTTTATTTGAGAGAGACAGATGGACAGAAAGAGAGCATGAGCAGGGGAAGGGGCAGAGGGAGAGGGAGAAGCCGGCTGAGCAGGGGGCCTGACCCAGGGCTCAATCCCAGGAACCCGGAATCATGACCTGAGTTGAGGGTGGACACAGAACTGATTGAGCCTCACAGGCACCATTAGGCTTCACTTTTTGAGGGAAAGAATATAAAAAATTCATGGACATACTTGTGAAACAAAGTTGTTCAAGTGGTGGGATGAATCATTGTCACCCCTCCATCCTAGTTCATTCTATCGGCCGGTCCGGTTGCCCTAGATTCAAAATATATCTCAAACCAGGGGCACTTGGGTGGCTCAGTCAGAACAGCATGTGACTCTTGATCTCAGGGTCATGGGTACAAGCCCCATGTTGGGTGTAGAGATTATACATATAAATAAAATTTTAAAAAGTATCTCAAACCTGACCATATTTTTTTTTCATTTTATTTATTAAGGCATAATTTATACACAGAAAAATTTACCCTTTTTTGGGGCTATAATACTGCAAGTCTTGACAAATATGTATAGTAGCTATGTGACCAACACCACAATCAAGATAGAGAACAGCCCTCCTAGTCCAAGAACATCCCCCATGCCCTTTTTAGTCACCTTGCCCTCATCCCCAGTGCCTGGCAACCACTGATCTGTTTTCTGTCCCTATAGCTTCACCTTTGCAAGGATGTCATATGAATGGAACAATAAAAGATAAAGCCTTTTTAGTTTGGCTACTTATCATAATGTATTTGAGATTCAACCATGTTATTGCAAATGCCAGTAATCTGTTCCTTTTTATTTGTTTATTTTTAAAATATTTATTTATTTATTTGAGAGAGAGAGCGAGAGAGCGCATGAATGGGGAAAGGGGCAGAGGGAGAGAGAATCTCCAGCAGACTTCCCCACTGAGTGCAGAGCCCAATATGGGGCTTGATCTCATGACTCTGAAATCATGATCTGAGCTGAGAAATCAAGAGTCAGACACTCAACAGACTGAGCCACCCAGGCAGCCCAATTTGTTCCTTCTTACTGCTGAGTAGTATTGCATTGAATAGATGTATCACAATTTTTTTTATCCATTTCCCAGCCAAGGGAGATTTGAGTTGTTTCCAGTTTTGACATTACAAATAAAGTCCTTATAAAAACTTCTGTGTTAAAGGTTTTGTGTGGATGTACATTTTCATTTTGCTTCTGACCACTTTCCATTCTCTTCTGCTCCCCTATTGCCCATTGTAGCCTCTACAGTTCTCTCTGCTTTCCACCTTCCCTCCCTACAATCCATTCTTTGCAGAAGGCCAGACTGAAATTTAGAAAGTTTCACCCAGTTGCATCTCACTTCAGTTAAAAGCTCTCAATGCATTCCAATTACATGTAGAATAAAATCCCAACTCTTTAGGCTTCCTTGCTCACAAAGTACTCAGGTCTGGTCCCATCATTCACCTCTGAACACATTCTCTACTTCTATCCTCCTCTATGCTCCAGCCCAGGGGCAGAACCCAGGTTTTGGGGGGACCTGAAGCTTTTTTTTTTTTAAGATTTTATTTATTCATGAGAGACACAGAGAGAGAGATAGGCAGAGACACAGGCATAGGGAAAAGCAGGCTCCATGCAGGGAGCCTGACTCAGGACTCAATCCCAGGTTTCCAGGATCACATCCTGGGCTGAAGGTAGCACTAAACTGCTGAGCCACCTGGGCTGCCCAGGGACCTGAAGCTTTTACAAGCTATGGGCAATGGGGGAGCAGATCAGAAAAATAAGATAAAATGAAAAATCAGTACAGAGCTTTGGAGGCATCTATGAGGGTCCCTGGAAGCTTATGCTTTATTGGCTTTAGGGTCAATTCCTTCCTCTTCCACATTCCCTTTACTGCTTTTTTTCTAACTGCTTTTTTTTTTTCAAATATATTTGAAATATAACATTATATAACTTTGAGGCATTAGATTCCTGTTACTTGTTTCCATCCTTTTGCTCTAGCTGTTCACTTTGCTTGGAATGGTCTTACTCTGAATTTGCATCTGGCCATTTCTTTGCCTTTTGGATTTCAGCTTAAATGTCAGCTCCTCAGAGATGCCTCCTCTAAGCACTCAATTTAAGAACCTACCTAGTCAGGATGCCTGGGTGGCTCAGCGGTTGAGTGTCTGCCTTCAGCTCAGGGCATGATCCTGGGATTGGATTGAGTTCCACATCCGGCTCCTTGTGGGAAGGCTGTTTCTCCCTCTGCCTATGTCTCTGCCTCTGTGTGTGTATCTCTCATGAATAAGTAAATAAAAAATAATTTTTAAAAAAGAACCAACGTAATCATATGAAATAACATCGCTTTGTTTTAATGCTTGGCACAGCACTTGGTCCTATTGGATTCTTTCTTATCCATTTATGTATCTACTACTTGCCTTCCCAAAGGAAAATGTCATTCCACGGGGGCAGGGACTTGTGTGTACTGTTCATGCCAGGCATATAGAAGTTGCTCAGGAATGAACAGAGACTCCAACCTCAAGGATCCACCATCCAGTGATGAAATCAGACAATCCATAAACACCTGCAATACAAGCCAGAAGGGTACTGACATGATAAGGGGGGTATGAATGAATTCAGAGGAAGGAACATCTCTCTCCCGACTGGGGAATTGGGGACTGCTGCCTAGAGGTAGGATTCTTTGGTTTGGGGTTTGAGGTAACAGGTGTGATTGAACATGTGAAATATTAAAGAAATAATTATTTAATTAAGACAATTGTTTAAAGCATAGTAAGGCAGATTTTATTCTGGCCCATTATAATAGAAATGGGGACCACTGCAGTGGGGATATGCATGGGGGAAGAGATTGGATTCAACTCTGAAAACAGCGTAGGCAAGTGAGAATTTATAGCCAAGGAGCAGAATGGGATCACTGGATGGGAAATTACTAAGAGGACACATCAAAGGTAAGGGGGCTTCTGGGGCTGCCCCGGTGGCGCAGCGGTTTAGCGCCACCTGCAGCCCAGGGCCTGATCCTGGAGACCCTGGATCGAGTCCCACGTTGGGCTCCCTGCAGGGAGCCTGCTTCTCCCTCTGCCTGTCTCTGCCTCTCTCTCTCTCTGTCTCTATGAATAAATAAATAAAATCTTTAAAAAAGGGGTGGGGGGCTTCTGGTTTAAGATCTAAGAGGATTCTTGCTTAAGATGGCTACAATGATGAGACATCACCTGGAGGATGGGGAAGGATGAGGAATCCAACTGGATATTGAAAGTGGTCAGATATGGAGGATGCGGGATTCTTGCTAAACTGAGTTGGTAGGATTCTTGCTTTTACAAGCACATGTATAGATGGGTCTAGGAGAAGATTCGGGGCCTGACTAAAGTTTGGTTGAGCAAAGAATCTTAGTCAGAAAATAGAGCTATGATGGGGAATTTCAAATAGGAAACAGAATGAGGTAAGAACAAGGTGTGTATAGGAAATGGAAACTATGAATTTATTATTTACTGCTATGTAACAGACCACTCCAAAACTTAGAGGTTTATTTTTTAAAGCTTTTCTTTTTTTTAAGATTTTATATATTTATTCATGAGAGACACAGAGAGAGAGAGAGAGAGAGAGAGAGAGGCAGAGACACAGGCAGAGTTAGGAGAAGCAGGCTCCATGGAGGGAGCCCCACATGGGACTCGATCCCGGGTTCCAGGATCACAGCCTGGGCTGAAGGCGGCGCTAAACCGCTGAGCCACCCGGGCTGCCCTATTTTTTACAGTTTTTAAAAATGATTTTATTTATTTATTCATGAGAGACACACAGAGAGGGGCAGAGACACAGGCAGAGGGAGAAGCAGGGTCCCTGTGGGGAGCCCGATGTGGGACACTATCCCAGGACCCCAGGGATCAGCCCTGAGCCAAAAGCAGATGCTCAACCTCTGAGCCCACCAGGACCCCACCCCTCCCAACTGGGCTTTAGTGTGGGTACACTCAGCTGTTAGCTGCGTTGGAAGATCCAAGATGGCATCACCCACATGTCTAGAGCCTTGGGGCTGGCTATATGTTGAAGCTTTTCTATTTTCTTCCACATAGGAAAGGAAAGTCTTTCTGTTGTGAATAAAACTCTTCCTCCTCCAACCTGGGTCCAAGGGTTGAGGATCTGTAAATTAACTGATAATATATAGATTAATAGGAGAAAAGATAAGGTTTATTTGTATATGCACAGGAGCCCCCAGTATAAAGTTTTATATATATCAATTTAACAAAAGAGGGGTTATAGGACTTCAGTGAGAAATATGGAAGTGTCTATCTATTGGGCTGTTTGATGCTAACAAAAATGATCAGTCTGTTTCCATGGCTGCTAAACTCACAGGAAACTCCCTTGGAGGAAGGAGCTAATGATGTTTTCGGGAAGTTAAGATAAGTTAGATAAGAGAAATTCAGATAAGATTTCTTTCTGTATCTTCTTATAGCTCAAATTTTTCACTTTCTCAACTTTGGGGACTCTCAATGGGTGTCCCCAACTCCCCAAGAGTCAGACACACAACCAACTGCACCACTCAAGAAGGCTAGATTGGCTTCTTATAAAGAGAGTTGCTCTCAGTTCCTCGAGGAATTGGGGTTGTAAGTTAAATGACATCATAGTTTGATCTACCTATATATATCCTTTTACAAGAGCTGGGTACATTTTGCTTAGGGGACGAGGTCTAAAAAAATTCCTATCAGGCTCTGAATATTAGCTTCTAATTGACCAGACTTCTGATCACAGAGTTATTAAGTCCTTTCAAATATCTTGTGAGGTTTCAAGCGGGACAAACAGTAAATGTTTCTGGCATTTTTGAACAAACCAGAAGACTGTATAGAACATATTTCTAAAAAGCTCAAAAATAGCCAAATCTATACACATATATAATTTAGGTATATTTAGTTATTTGAGGAAATAAATGGTTTTATAAAAAATTGAGGGAAGATAGGATTCTATGGAGAAGCTGAGTGGGAAGCACTGGGAATCCCACTTGGACTGCAATTGCATTTTGAAACTCTACAGTTTATTGCAGACTTGCTGTAAGTTGTGGTTTGTCTCAGTCAAAGCTGAGCTATTATCACATAACAGCTCCCCATCCCCCACCAGCCATGTGGCACTCAGATGTGCGTGTGTTCCTGGAGCAGCTGGCACACAGATTATGGGAACCAGGGTGGACAATAACAACCCTGTCCTCCAAATATTGGAATCTGTGCTCTGATTGCTGATTATTACTTCTAATCATAGAGGTATAGACAAAGAGATGGGCCCTCATTATTGTTGCAGCTCCCACCCAATACCCACCCAGAGGTAGGGTAAGCCCCTACCTTTCTAGCAAAAGTGATTTCCAGGGGATATAAAATGCCATAACTCCTTTATCCTGTCCCCTCACTTTTCTCTTTTTCCCCTTTTGGGAGCCATTAAGGACTGGGACATTCAGGGCACCTGCACCTAAGTGGTGCAGTTGGTTGAGTGTCTGACTCTTGGTTTCTGCTCAGATCATGGTCTCAGGGTTATGAGATCAAGTCTCCTATCAGGCTTTGCCCTTAGCATGGAGTCTGCTTAAGTTCCTCTCTCCCTCTCTGTCTGCCCCTCCCCAACCCCATGCTTTCTCTCTCTCTCTCTCTCTCTCTCAAATAAGTAAATAAACCTTTAAAAAAATAAAGACTAGGACATTCAGAAAGAACTGCATATATGGGGGGAAATTAGAAAGTGACTTTGCATGCCCAGGGAAAGTCACAAAAAGACCTCTGAGGAGATTTAAATTTATACTTCAGGTTAATCCTTGACACAAGACAGCCTACACCAATCCAAATAGTAATCATAATAATAAATAACAACCCTGATAAAAGGGAAGAATCTGATTTCCAGAGTTACCACATTATTAGATTAAAATGTCCAGTTTTCAACAACAAAAAAATCAAAAGGCATACAAAGAAACAGGAAAATATGACCCATTCAAAGGAAAAAAATGACAGAAACTGTCCCTGAAAAAAGCCTGATGGCAGATATGCTAGGCAAAGACTTCAAAACAACTGTCTTCAGGGTGCCTGGGGTGGCTCAGTCAGTTAAACATCCAACATTTGATTCCAGCTCAGGTTGTAATCTCAGGGTTGTGAGATTAAGACCGGTATTGGGCTACACTCTCAGCAGGAAGTCTGCTTGATTCTCTTCTCCCTTTTCCTCTGCCCCTCCCTCCACTCATGCACTTTTTCTTTCTCTCAAATAAATAAATAAATCTTTTTTAAAAAAGTAAACAATTGTCTCAAAGAGCTAATAAAGATGTGGAGAAAGTCAAGACAATGATGTCTGAGCAAAGTGGAAATATCAATAAAGAGATAGAGAACATGGGGTGCCTGAGTGGCTCAGTTGGTTAAGCATCTGCTTTCAGCTCAGGTCATGATCCCAGGGTCCTGCTTCTCCTCTCCTTCTGCTGCTTCCTCCACTGTTCTTCCTGCTTGCACTTTTCCACTCTCATGCTCTCTTAAATAATAAACAAATAAAATATTTTTTTTTAAAAAGAGAGAAAGACAGACCTTTAAAAAACAAAAACAAAAACAAAAAGAAATCCTGGAGCTTAAAAGTATAACTGAAATGGGGCACCTGGCTGGCTCAGTTGGTGGAGTATGTGACTCTTGATCTTGGCGTTCTGAGTTTGAGCCCCACATTGGGTGTGGAGATTACTTAAAAATAGAATCTTAAAAAGAAGGCATAACTGAAATGAAAAATTCACAGGAAAGATTCAAAGCAGATTTTAACAGGCAGAAGAAAGAACTGTGAACTTGAAGGTGGGATAACAGAAGGTATGGAGTCTGAGGATCAGAAAGAAAAAAGATTGAAGAAAAGTGAACAGAGCTTAAGAAACCTGTGGAACACATTAGGTGTATCACATTTGTACTGTGGGAGTCCCAGAAGGAGAACAGAAAGTGACTGAGAGACTATTTGAAGAAATAATGGCAGAAGAGTTCCCAAATTTTTTTAAAAGATTTTATTTATTTATTCATGAGAGACAGGCAGAGGGAGAAACAGGCTCCATGCCACGAGCCCCATGTGGAACTTGATCCCGGGACTCTGGGAATCACAACATGAGCCAAAGGCAGGTGCTCAACCACTGAGCCACCCAGGCGTCCCAAAGACTTCCCAAATGTAATGAAAGACCTGAATATATCCAAGAGGTTCAGTGAACTCCAAGCAATATGAGCTCAAGGAGACCCACAGTGAGACATATTATAATCAAACTTTCAAAGACAGAGACAAAGAAGGAATCTTGAAAGCAGTGGGGAGCAAATTATCATGTATAAGAGATCCTTAATAGGACAGCTTTCTAATAAGATACTTGGAGGCCAGAAGGCAGTGGGCCAATATATAAAAAGTGCCAAAAGAAAAAAAAATGTCTATGAGGAATCATATATCCAGCAAAACTGTCTTTCAAAACTGAGGGAGAGGGGCGCCCATTTGGCCCAGTTGGCTAAGTGTCTGTCTTCGCCTCAGGTCATGATGCCAGAGTCCTAGGATCAAGCCCCACACTGGGCTCCCTGCTCAGTGGGGACCCTGCTTCTCCCTCTTTTTGCTGCTCTCTCCCATTCATACTGTCTCTCTGCCTCTCACTCTCACTCTCTCTCAAATAAATAAATACAATTAAAAAAAATTTTTTAAAGTGAAGGAGAAATGAAGACATTACCAGATAAGGGTGTCCAGGTGGCTCAGTTGGTTGCCTCTCTCCTCACTTGCACTAAATAAATAAATAAATAAATTTTTTAAAAAGGCACTCCCAGATAAACAAAAGCTGAAGAAGTTCATTACCACAAAAGCTGCCCTGCAAGAAATGCTAAAGAAATGCTGTAAGGTAAAATGAAAGGACACTAGCCAGTAACTGGAAGCCATATGAAGAAATAAATATTTCAATAGAGGTAAATTGCCCTTAGGCAATTACAAAAGCTAGTTTTATGGTAACAATGGTTTATAACTACACTTTTTGCTTCTACATGATTTAAGAGACTATATTTTTAAAAAATACAATTATTAGCCTAAAAGTTGGTATTGTTGTAACTGTGGTTTGTAACTCCAAATCTTGTTTTCTGTATAATTTGGCAGAAAGGTATTAGGAAAGTTTTGGTCACACAATGTATAATTATGTAATGTGGAGACATCAACAACTAAAAGGAGTAGGGATGTAGCTATTATAAAAAGGCACAGTTTTTATGTTATTGAAGTTAAGCTGGTGATACTTTAGAGTATCATAACTTTAGGATGATAAATGTAATTCTCAGGGCAACCACAAAGAAAATAACTATAGAATATACATGAAAGGAAATGAGAAAGAGATTTAAACATTCACTAGAAAAAAAAATCAACTTGAGACATGTGAATGGTTCAGTTGGTTGAGCATCCAGCTCTTCATTTTGGCTCAGATCATGATCTCAACTTCATGAGATGGACCCCCTTGGTAGGCTCCATGCTCCAGAGTCTGCTGGAGATTCTCTTTCACTGCCCCTCCCTCAGCTCACACAAAATAAGCTCCTTCTCTCTCTCTCGAAATAAATAAATAAATATATTTTAAAAAAAACAACTAACCACAAAAGACTGTAATGAAGGAAATGAGGGACAAGATATAAGGCATGTAGAAAACAATTAACAGAACAAACAGAAGTCCCCCTTATCAATAATTACTTTATATATAAATAGATTAAATTCTCTAATCAAAGATGTAAAAAAAAAAAACATATCTATACGCTACCTACCAAGAGACTCAAGAGCCAAAAACACAAATAGATTGAAAGAATGGAAAAAGATAGTCCATGAAAACTGTGTCCAAAGAGATTATGGGGCAGCCTGGTGGCTTAGCGGTTTGGCACTGCCTTCAGCCAAGGGAGTGATCCTAGAGACCCGGATCCAGTTCCACGTTGGGCTCCCTGCATGGAGCCTGCTTCTCCCTCTGCCTGTGCCTCTGTCTCTCTCTCTCTCTGTGTTTCTCATGATTAAATAAAATAAAATCTTAAAAAAAAAAAGATTATGAATGGCCATAGAATATCATACAAAATAGACTTTAAAACAAAAAAGTTTGTAAGAGACAGAAAAAGACATTAGATATTTATAAAAGTTTCTTTTTTTTAAAAAAAAAGATTTTATTTATTTATTCACGAGAGACACACAGAGAGAGGCAGAGACACAGGCAGAGTGAGAAGCAGGCTCCCTGCAGGGAGCATGATGTAGGACTCGATCCCGGACCCCAGGAACATGCCCTGAGCTGAAGGCAGACGCTCAACCACTGAGCCACCCAGGTGCCCCTGTAAAAGCTTCAATATAGCAAAAAGATATAAGAACTATAAACCTTCGCATAACTAAAAACAGACTAGGAAAATATATGAAGCAAACACTGATGAGATTGAAGGGAGAAGTAGAAAATTTTATAATAATAGTTGGAGACTTCCATACCCTACTCTCCATAATGGATACAGTGACCAGAGAGAAGATAAGTAAGGAAACAGATTGAATAAGACAAGAGACCAACTAGATCTAACAGACATGTATAGAACACCCTATCAAACAACAATAGCACACATATCCTTCTCACATGCACATGGGACATTTTCTAGGACAGATCATATGTTAGGCCACAAATTGTCTCCATAGACTTTAAAAGATAAGTGAAAAAAAGATAGCTATATGAAACTATCTTCTCCAACCATAGTGGGATGAAGTTAGAAACCAATAACATAAGGAAAATCGGATAATTCACAAAATTGTGGAAATTAATCCATTTTTAAACAATCAATGGCTCAAAGAAGAAATCAGGGCAATTAGAAAATAGTTAGAGATGAATGAAAATGAAAATACAATATAGCAAAATTTATGGGATTTAGTAAAAGCAATGATAAAGGGGAATTTATAACTATAAATACCTACATTACAAAACAAGATCAATCTTATATCAGCAACTTAGCTTTACACCTTAAGGAAGTAGAAGTAAGAATGAGCTAAACTCAAAGGTAGCAGAAGCAGGAAATGATACAGATTAGAAGAGAGACTGATGAAATAGAGAATTAAAAAAAATAATACATAAAATCAGGGAAACAAAAAATTGGTTCTTTGAAAAGATCAACAAAATTGATGAGCTATTAGCTGGATAGACTAAGGAAAAAAGAAGCCTAAATTTCTAAAATAAGAAATGAAAAAAAAGAAAAGGAAATGAAAGTGAGGAAGTGAGGACATTACTGCCAATTCTACAATAATAAAAAATAATTATGAGAGTACTATAAACAATTGCATGTCAGCAAATTGAATAATTTAGATGAAATGGATGAAACAAAACAAAAACAAAATCCACCAAGACTAAATCATGAAGAAATAGTCATTCTGAATAGATTTAAAACTAGTAAGATTTGAATCAGTAATAAAAAATCTGACAAAGAAAAGCCTTGGACAAGGTAGTTTCGCCGGGGAATTCTACCAACATTAAGATTTATATTAGTGTATGCAGGGACACCTGGATGGCTCAGTGGTTGAGCACCTCCCTTCAGCCCAGGGTATGATCCTGGAGTCCCAGGATCAGGCTCCCTGCATGGAGGCTGCTTCTCTCTCTGCCCATGTCTCTGCCTCTCTCTCTCTCTCTCTCTCTGTGTGTGTCTCTGATGAATAAATAAATTTTTAAAAAATCTTTTAAAAATGTATGTATACACACACACAATAATACTTCTTGGGCAGCCCAGGTGGCTCAGCAGTTTAGCACTGCCTTCGGCCCAGGGCGCGATCCTGGAGACCTGGGATGGAGTCCCACGTCAGACCCCCCTGCGTGGAGCCTGCTTCTCTTTCTGCCTGTGTCTCAGCCTCTCTCTCTCTCTCTCTGTCTCTCATGAATAAATAAATAAAATATTAAAAAAAACTTCTCAAAGTTTTCCAAACACTTGGAAAGGAGGAGACACTTCCTAACTCATTCTATGAAGCCAGTATTACCAATGTCAGACAAAAACACTATAAGAAAACAAAACTATAGGCAAGCATTCCTTCTGAACATTGATGCAAAAATCCTCAACAAAGTATAAGCAAATCAAATTCAGCAGCATGTTGAAAGAATTATACACCATGACCAAGTTGGGATTTATTCCTGGAAGGAAAAGATAGTTAAACATAAGAAAATCAATCAATGTAATATAGCACATTAACGGAATGTAAGAAAAAAAATCACACAATAATCTGAATTGATGCAGAAAAGCATTTGACAAAATTTGACACCCTTTCACATTAAACACACACACACACACACACACACACACACAAAACTAGAAGTAGAAAAAAAAAACACTTCACCGTTAAAAAAGCCAAAAATGAAAAATCCACAGTGAACATCATACTCCATGAAAAAAGACTGAATGCTTTTCCTTTAAGCCAGGGACAAGGCAAGGATGTCTGCTTTCATCACTTCTATTCAACATAGTACTGGAGGTTCCAGCAAGAGCAATTAGGCAAAAAAATAAATAAATAAAAGACATCCAAGTTGAAAAGGAAGAAGTAAAATTATCCTGCAGATGATATGATCTTCTATGTAGAACACCCTTAAGATTCTAGACAGACAGATAGACACACACACACATACACACACACTGATTAGAATAAATGAATTCAGCAAAGTAGCAGAATACAAAGTCAACAAGCAAGAATCAGCTGTATTTCTATACAATAACAATGAACAATCTGAAAATGGAAATTACAAAAACAATTTTGTTTACAACTACACCAAAAAGAACAAAATACTTAAGAACTAACCAAGGAAATAAAAGATTTATATGATGAAAACTATAACACATTGCTAAAAGAAATGAAAGACATAAATAAATAAATAAATAAAAACACATCCTGTGTTTATGGATTAGAAGACTTAATGCTGGGACGCCTGGGTGGCTCAGCAGTTGAGAGTCTGCCTTCTGCTCAGGTCATGATCCTGGTGTCCTGGGATCAAGTCCCACATTAGGCTCCCTGCATGGAGCCTGCTTCTCCCTCTGCCTATGCCTCTGCCTCTCTCTCTCTCTCTCTCTCTCTGTGTGTGTGTGTCTCATGAATAAATAAATAAAATCTTTTTTAAAAAAGAATACAGTTAAAATGTCAATACTGGGGCATCTGCATGGCTAGTTGGTTAAGTGTCTGACTCTTGGTTTTGGCTCAGATTGTGATCTCAGGGTCTGGAGATCAAGCCCTGAATTGGGATCTATGTTTGGGTAGAGTCTGCTTGAGACTCTCTCTCTCCCTCACTCTCTGCCCCTCCTTGCTCTACACTCTCCTGGCTCTCTTTCTAAAATAAATAAGTTAGATTTTAAAAATAATTAAATAAATAAAATAAATGTTAGTAGTACTCAAAGCAATAAATAAATGCAGTGCAATCCCTGGCAAAATCCCAATTTTTTTTTTTTTTTTTTTTTTTTTCAGGAATAGAAAAACCCATCTCCAAATTCACATGGAATCTCAGGGGACTCTCGACAGCCAAAACAATCTTTAAAAAGAACAAAACTAGAGAACTTATACTTCTAGACATTAAAACTTACTACAGGGATCCCTGGGTGGCGCAGCGGTTTAGCGCCTGCCTTTGGCCCAGGGCGCGATCCTGCAGACCCGGGATCGAATCCCACATCGGGCTCCTGGTGCATGGAGCCTGCTTCTCACTCTGCCTATGTCTCTGCCTCTCTCTGTCTCTCTCTCTGTGACTATCATAAAAAAAAAAAATTACTACAAAGCCACAATAATTAAAATAGTAGTATTGGCATAAAAACAGACATAAAGGCCGATGGAGTAGAGCAGACAACCCAGATAAAAACACTCACAGATATGGCGAAACAATTTTTAAGAAGCTGCCAGGACCATTCAATGGGGGAAAGGACAAGGACAGTATTTTCAGTGTTTCATTGCATGTTGCTGGGAAAACTGGATGTCCACATGTGAAAGAATATGGTTGGACCTTAAGCTAACACCATATACAAAAATTAACTCAAAATGGATCAAAGACCTAAATGTAAGAACTAAAACAATAAAACTCTTAGAAGAAAACTTTACCACATTGAATTTGCAATGTTTCTTGGATAAGACACCAAAGGCATTGGGTAAGAAAAAAAAAAAAGACAGATTTGATTTCATGGAAATTTTCAAATTTTGTGCATGAAAAGATACTCTCAACAGAGTAAAAAGGCAACTCGCAGAATTGGAGAAAATACTTGCAAATTATATAACAGAGGGAGGAGTGCTATCCAGAATATATAGAGAACTCCTAGAACTGCACCACAAACAAATAAGCTGGTTCAAAAATGGGCAAAGGACTTGACTAGATATTTCCCTAAAGAAGATACCCAGATGGTCAATTAGCACATGAAGAGATACTCAACATCACTCACCATGAGGGAAATGTAAATCAAGATGGCAATGAGATACCACTCACACCCATTAGGAGGATCATTATAAAAACAAAAAACAGAAACAACAACAAAACACAACCAGTGTTGGAAAGCATGTGGAAAAATCAGAACATTTGGGGCACCTCACTGGCATGCTACTCTTGATCTCAGGGTGAGTTCAAGCTCCACCTTGGGCGCAGAGCTTAATTAAAAAAACCAAACCAAACCGAACCAAACCCTGTGCACTGTTGGTGGGAGTGTAAAATGGCACGGCCACTGTGGAGAACAGCATGGTGGTTCCTCCAAAAAAAAAAAAAAAAAACTTAAAAAAAGAATTACCGTATGACCCCCGCAGTTTTGCTTCTAGGTGCATACACAGAGGAATTGAAAGCATGGTTTCAAAGAGGTATTTGCATACACGTGTCCACAGAAACATTGTTCACAATAGCTAAAAATGTGGAAGCAACTCAAGTGCCCACGGATGGATGAATGAACGGATAAGCAAAATGTGTAACGTGGTGTGCACACCGTGGAATATCATGCAGCCCTCTAGAGGAGGGACGTTCGGACCCGTGGGTGAACCCTCAGGACATCATGCTAAGTGATATATGACAGTCACGAAAACTGCACGATTCCACTTCCATAAGATAGAGAGGAGGAGGGGGGGAGGAGGGAGGGGAGGAGGGGGAGGAAGGCGAGGAGGGAGGCCGCGGGAGCTGCGGTGCCGCGCCGGCCCACACGAGGGCGCCCCGCGCCGCCACGGCCGCCTGAGGCGCGGGAGCGGAGGGGAGCGGGGGGAGGGGCCCTGCCCGCCGAGCCCCGCGCCGCGCCCCCCGCCCAGGATCCACGCGCGGCCCCCCGCGAAGGTCGGCGTGAGGCGCCTGACACGGGACTCGCCCCGCCGCCTCGGGGCCTGAGGAGCAGGTGCGCACGTGCCGGGCCGCCTGCGGGGTGGGGGAGCCTCGGCCGCGGTGGGCGCGGGGCGGGCGGGCGGAGGCTCCCCGGGCTCGGGGCTGCGACCACGCGCGGCCTCGGAGCCGGAGCGGCCACGCGCCGACTGGGCGCCCCCGCCTCGGAGCCCGGGGTCCGCGGGCGGAGAGCGCGGCCTCTGCCTCCAGCCCGGGGCTGGCGAGGGCGGAGGCGCGTCCGTCCGCGCGCCGCGGGCCGTGTGAGGGGACGCCCTGGGCCAGGACGCGCCGCCCGCTCGGGGCCGGGTCCCGCTGAGGGCCGGGAGCCGGGAAGCACCGCTGGTCTCCTCTTGACCAGGACGCGTCTTTCTCCTCAAAGCCGCCGGGAGCCGCGGCGGGGAGCCCCCCGGTCTGCCCCTGGGTCGTGAGGATTATTTTGACAAAAAAATAGACTCTGAGAACAGGAGAAATTGCCGTCTTGGAAGGGAAACGTGCATGTGTGTAAGGGCGTCTCCCTCCCGTCCGCGCGGAGGCCGAGCCGCGGCGCCCCGCCCCGTCTCCTCTCGTGCTTTCGTCTGCAGGTGAAGATGCCGTTGAAGCTGCCGCTGGAGCCTCCCAGGGAGCACTGACCTGCTTCTCTCTCACCTCAGACACATCAGGAGGGACACAGACGGGTAAACTTCCGTGTGGGAATCTGCTTTTTATTCCGGGGGCCTCCGTCAAGACTCCGAAGAGAACGGGAAACATTCCTGTTCCTCCCTCGGTGGGAGCGAGCGCCAAGGCCCGGAGCCCCCCAGCTCCTGGCACCCGCCCTCGCCGCACGTGAGCGAGCTCCGCAGGCCGTACCGGGCCCTGCGTCTCAGCCCGGATTTGGAGAGCATTAGGGTCACTGGAAATTAAACCCAGGGTGGGAGGAGGCTCAGGCCGGCCGCTGAGGCCCTGGATGCTGTCCCAGAGCAGGAGGGTGAGGAGGTCTACTCAGGGCCAGTGGAGGAGAAGGCACGGAAGCCTTCGGTGTCCTTAGGGTCCCAAAACAGGTCGCAGACAGAGGCAGGACCTTGCAGTGCGCAGGAGACCTGGAGCTGGGGAGGGGTGAATTCGAGCAGAGCCTCCCAGGGCTCCCATCCGCCACCCCCCACTGTCTGTCAGTGTCCTGCACACTTTCCTCTTGTCCTGATTTTCTGATCTCCAGGCCCAGGCAGGCAACCTGGGGAGACATGTGAGAGAACACCTTCCCGGGCTGCAGCCCCCCAGGGGTAGCAGGACCTGGCTGGGAGCAGGGCGGCCAGGGAGCAAGGCTCCCTGACCCTCTAGTCATTTGGAAGAAGCCCTTGGTGTCCGGTCTGCGCTGCTTAGAACTCTGGCTCAGCCACCTAGCGGCCATGTGACCCCTCAATGAGCAAGCCTGTCGGCCCACTGAACCTTCGTGTTGTCACCTGCAGGGTGGCAACAGCAGTGACCTTATGGAGGTGTGGAGGTCACGGGAGAGGACTGGGGAGGGTTTGGGCGCCGTAAGCCCTGTTGCCGGCCTGGAGGCCTTCTTTTCCAGGCCGGGCCCCTGCCCCTTCGGGGGTACTGTGGGCCGCTGGCCTTTCTGAACGAGCAGCCCCCCTCTGGCCCAGACGGGAGCAGTCCTGCAGCTGGCCCGCACCACCCTGGTGGCCAGTTGGGAGCAGGCTGCTGGGCCCCTGTCGGCAGCCTCCAGGCGCACACCAGGCTCTAGGGCGTGGGCTTCGTCTGAGACAGAGCCGAAGGCCTTTGTACCTCCCGGGCACCGACTGAGAGCTCCGGATCCACACCCTCCCACACATGGGGAGCAGCCCCAAACGTAGGCTCTTTGCCCACAGCCTCTCCCCGCCTGCCCTCAGCCTCCCATCCCTGCTCCAGAGCCTCTCACTCATCCAGTTCCAGCTCCGTTCGGCAAGACGGGGGAGGCTCCCCTGGTTCCTGGCACAGAAGAGCCGCTTAATGCACGCACGTCAGTGGAACTGAAGGGTCACGGAGGGAAGAGGCTTTTATGAACTGAGTGCAGAGGTACATACCCGGCAGCCACCCCAGCTCTCTCTCTGCGCCCTCCCACCCCCTCCTGTGTGCTCTGCCTCCTCCTGAGCTCCCAAAGGGCTCCTCCATCTTTTCCCTTGTCCTCTTCCTAGCAGGCTCTTTCTAGACCGGACCGCTGCAGTGTCAGCACTGAAATCCTCACCTGCAGCCCTGCCCTCCCCAGCCTATTCCACAAACTGCAGCAAAGTGATATATCTTATTTTTTTTAATTTAATTTTTTTATCCATGAGACACAGAGAGAGGCAGACACAGGCAGAGGGAGAAGCAGGCTCCCTGCAGGGAGCCCGATGTGGGACTCTATCCCAGGACCCCAGGATCACGCCCTGAGCCGAAGGCAGACGCCCAACCACTGAGCCACCCAGGGGCCCTGCAAAGTGCTATTTCTGAAACCACAGTGGTGCCCCTTCTCCCTGCTTAACTACCTACTATGGTTCCCCGTTGCCCACAGGAGAAAGCTCAAATTCTCCAAGATGCTGTGGAAGCCCCCTTGAGATCCCCCACGCCCCTGCTTTCCTCTTCAGCTTCATTTCTTGTCCTGTCCTCAGTTGTCACTCTGTGTACTGGGGGTACTGAACGTGAACTGTCCACTTGTGGAAAGTGCCAAGCATCTTGCAGGGGTTTGGATGTGGTTGCGTTCCCTTGAAATGGAACTTACGTTGTCTGTCACACACCCTGACCTTGTTTCTTCATGCTTAATTGGGTTGATCTGTGGATCTCCTTGCCAGCCTGTATTGGACTCTCCTCCTACTGGAAAGCTGGCTCTTATTATTCTGCTTCCCCTCCCAGGCTGGCCAGGGGCGCCCCCTGCTCTCTGCTCCTCGTTCTCCCCAGGCCTCTAGGACACGCGGTCACACGGACCCCTTTCCGGGATGATTCCAGCCTCTGCTGCCCAGGAGGGTCATCACCTCTTCAGACTCTTGTCTTGTTGGCCGTTACATCTCCTGGGGCCTGGCCGGGGCTGGTAGCTGTCACCGCGGGGGAGCCTCTGCAGAGCCGCCTCTGTCCAGCACACGCTGGGTGCCTGCATGGTGGGCGCCCTCAGGGTACTCAGGCGGTTACTGTCCCTGGCTGCCGAGTACCCAGGACCTGCCCCCCTCCTTCCTGTTCTCTGCAGGCAGAGAGCCAAAGGCAGCTTCCCTGCCTCCTCCCTGGGTGGTCGGGGCCTCCAGGACCAGTTTGAGACCCTCTTGTGGACCTGGAAGGTGGGAGGGAGCCGGGGCCACCTTTCTGTAAGCCGGCTGTTCCTTCTGGCAGGCAGGGTCCCGCCGATGTGAGTTTCTTCTTGCCTCCGTGTCCCGGGTGCAGTCCCACCCGAGGCCGCAGCGAGGCCCTGCTGCTCCCTGTCACGGCTGTGCCGCGGTGTCTTGATCTCGATGCCAGGAGCGGCCCCACATGCCCGCCTGCCTTTGCTGCCCGGGCAGGGGAGCAGCTCCTCTCAAGCCTCAGCCACCGCACCCCCCCCCACCCCCACCAGCCCACAAGCACCCAAGCCCTTGTATTGATCACTTTCTGCTCGAAATACCTCGAGCGTCCTGAGTTCCTGCACGGAGCTCTGGCTGACACAACCACCATTGCCCTTATGTTACAGATGAGGGAACCGAGGCACAGAGCAGTGATGCGACCTTCCCGGAGCTGCCTGGCCTGTGAGTGGCAGAGCCGGGCTGTGGGCCCAGAGCCACTACACCACCCTGCCCGGGTGCAGCTGTGTTGAGGGGCGCCAGGCATGGGAACAGGTTGCATCGATGCCGTGGCAGGTCTTGAGCAGGTGCCCGAGGGGCCTGCCCCCCGTGAGGGCAGCACAAAGGAGGCAGGGTCCTGGGAAGCATCCCGGAGGCCGCGGCTGCCCTGAATGGGATGTGTGGGGCAGGTAGGCAGCTAAGAGAGCCAAACTGCTAGGACAGACCATGGTGGTCACCTCCCGTGCTGGGAGCGGCTCAGCAGGGTCTGGAGAAGCACTTCAGTGATTGGTGCAAAATCAAAAGAGGTGGATGGTCTGGAGCAGGCGTCACCAGGCCGGTGGGGCAGGAGGCTAACTTGGGGGGTGGCGCCGGGTGAACTTCCTGTGGTTTGGTCTTGTTGGTGTCCCAGGGCTCAGTGGGTCTGGGGGCTTGATGGACGTCGGAGGCTCAGGTGTATACCAGAACTTACAGGAAGAGTACAGCAGGTCCTCACGGGGAATGTTCCCGCCATCCTGCCATGTATGTCATCTCCTGTTAGGCAGCTAAAAACATAGAGGCAGACGAAGCCTTGCCTAGTGAGTAGAAAAGTAAATCAAAGGAGTTGGTTGGCACTTCAAGTATTTAAATGAAGCCAGTCTTTGACTGCGTGTGAGGGCTCTGAGCCGGGCAGCCAGCCTGCCAGTCCCCTCTCCCTGAACAGACCCTTCTCAGGAGTCCCTGTTCATTTACCCTTTCATTTTATATATTCAACAAATGAGTCCTATCAGATAATAAGTATATTCAGATACTCCCTGAGCTTACATTCCAGGGGAGTACACATTTTCCTGAGTTTCCTTGTTGATTATACCCCTTTCAGCATCCTGCCTTTCAGCTGTTACCACTTTCTTTGCAATGCCTTTTAAAACAAAACAAAACAAAACAAAACAACAACAAAAAAACAAGATTTTATTTATTTATTTGAGAGACAGAGGGAGAGAATGTATGAGCAGTGGGGCAGAGGGGGTGCAGAGGGAGAGAATCTCCAGCAGACTCCACACTGAGCAGGGAGCCCAGTGTGGGGCTGAATCCCATGACCCTGAGATGATGACCTGAGCTGAAACCAAGAGTCAGATGCTCAAGTGACTGAGTCACCCAGGCGCCCCAGCAATGACTTGAAGTAAGTAAGACTTTGGTAATGCTTCAGGGTTGCCCCTGCCCATAATAAGGACTTCTATTCCCAGAGATTTGAGGGAACTCGGACACTAATTCTCCGATGCCACTCATCTGGCGACAAAAGTCTAGCCACAAGGTAGGAAGAAGAGGTGGTCCGACCATGGGTGTAGAACAGTTACCCTTTTATTGATTTCTCTGAGGCCACCCGAGCCTCACAGGGATCTCCTGTCTTTGGCCTTTCATCAAACCTGAGCCAGGGAAACATTGCCAGCAATTCACTTGAGTTTCTGATTCTGGACTTTAGGGCCCTCTCCACACTGTGTTGTAAGCTGTGATTTCCTTTTATTTCCCGCAACGACTGAGTGCTTCTTGAAAGCAGAGACCAGGCCTCATTCCTCTGTCTCCCTAGCCGAGCCCACGGGCTGGTACATGGTCTTTGTTTAATACCTGCTTGCCAGTCGCTGCTACATTGGCCCCGCACAGTTCTCTGGATGCTCTTCTCCGGGAAAAATGTAGCCTTCTCTGCCTCTACCCAGTTCAAATGTCACCTCCTGCCGAAGCTTCTCCAGCCCCTAAAATTAAAAGGGATCAATGAGTTTGCATGCATGTTGTTCCCTCTCATCTCAAGCAGCTGGTAGGATTTGGAAAAGCAAACTGATGAGTGTCATGCACTATTGTGCTAGGAAAAATTGTGAGGCTTTACGAATGGGCAAAGGATTCCTGGGTGTTCTGTCAGTGGAAGGCCATGGGTCTTCTGGGGTTCTGGGGTAGTGGGTTCTGTAGGGATCTCTGCCTCTGTCTTCTGTTGTCTTCCATCTTCTAGATGGAAGCTCATCTGTAGAGGGCTGACGGTGATGCAGGTGCTCCCTGTCTGATGTACAATGCAAATCACTCCTGTTCATCACAGTGCGAATGCATTTTGTCCATTTCTTCTCTAAGAAGTCTCCATAAATCCAATTCTCAATTGAAACAGTTATAAAATCTTACTGGTTCCTTCCTTAATTATTGAGTTATATAAACATGTGCATTTTATATCTGTATGAGAGTTCTAATTTTACCATTTTTTAAGATTTATTTGAGGGGAGAGAGATTTCATGACCCTGAGATCATGACCTGAGCCAAAACCAAGAGTGGGATGTTTTAACCAACTGAGCCACCCAGGCACCTCTGATTTTACCATTAAAAAAAAAATTTACTTGAGAGAGATAGATATGGGGAGGCACAGAGGGAGGAGAGAATCTCAAGTGGACACCCTGCTGAGTGTGGAACCTGACCTGGGGCTCAGGCTCATGACTCTGAGATCATGACCTGAGCCGAGATCTAGAGTCAGATGCTTATGGCTGAGCCACCCGGGTGCCCCTATGATTTTACCATTTTGAAAATTATTCTTTGGCAGTAAGAACAACTGTCTAGGACAGAGGTAGTGGTAATTCCTCCTGAGCGTTTTATCCTGTCAGGTACTATGCTAAGGGTCTTAGAGGCATTGCCATATGTAATCCTCATGGCAGCCCTATAAGGTAAGTTCTATCAGTCCCATTTTATGGATGTGTACATTGTAGGCTAGAGGTGAAGTAACTTGCTGAAGGACTCAGTAGGTAGCCTACTTGTAATTTGTACCCAGGACCTAGGATTTGACAGATTCATACTCTGCTGTAGACATAAGGACAGTAAAAAACAAACTGAGGAATCAGTAAGGCCTCCCATAAGAGGAGAGGTGAACTGAGTTTCCAAGGATGACTAGGAGATGGTGCCAGAGAGGAGGGAGGGGTCACCACCAGGCACAAGTCAGCTTGCGGGAAGACAGGATGGTATGAAACTAAGGGAGGGCCAGCATTACTAAGAAATTCAGCAGGGCTGGGGAGCAGGGTGCGGCTGAGGCCTGGCAGGAGATAAGACTGGTGCAGTACGCAGGTGCGGATCTCTGATTGACAAGGGCTGCTGGGGTCAAGTTGAGATTGGACTTTATCCTTAAACCATAGAATTTTAAGCAGAGGAGTGACATGATTAGATGAGTTTTATTATTTTTATCTTTATTGCTTTTATTTGAAGTTATAAAAGCAGCTGGGTGACGGTCTTTTTAGAAAAATCATTTTGGCAGCAGTGTCAATGTTGGATTGGAGGTGGTGAGAACAGGGTAGGGAGGCTGTTAAAAGCCAACCCTATGGCAGGGAACAAAAGGAGGGGACGAAAGAAACAGGAAAGCAGTTCAGTCTACACACTTGGGCAGCTGGTGAGGCATGTGGGGGTAGGACTAGGAGGGACGGGGTGGGGAGCAAGTTTAGGAAAGCTCCCCGGTATCCAAATCATTTGATCCCCTACTGCAGGTTGGTTCTTGCTTTCTCAGCATTTGAGAAGCAAGATAGTGCTTGGAATTTAAAAGGAGAAAGGTTGTTAATCAAAAGTAAAGCTCTCCTTTTGATTAGCATATACAAATAAGACGGGACAGAAAAGTATCCATGCCCTTCTCTTTTGGGTCTCAAAGTGGGGAAAAAAGCAGTGAGAAAGGAAAAAGACAAATCACAATGACAAGAACCACTAGAAACCTTCTCGATACTTATCGATGTACAGATTGTTAGCACACCAGGTGATTTCTAATCCCAGCCCAGTTCCCCTCCTGGCTTAATGGCTGCTGGCCACTTCCTCTTGGAACCTGGCCAGAGTAAGCTCAGGAAATGCAGACTTTTAATTCTGGAATTAGTAAAGCATATTAAGAAAGGAAATCCACAAGTGAAGAAATCACATTATGAATTCCAAAGCCAGGGAAAAGGATTGTTAAATTAGATTGTGAATTCACTTGGGACAGGACAGGGCCATTTTACTTGTTTTGGTGTAGGGCCTGAGTGATTGGTCACTGTTCCAAGATTACCCAGGATTTGGCTTCTTCCATTCTTGTAGATCTCCAAACTTCTATCCAGTACCATCAGCTCTAGCCATGGAGCTGTCTGCAGTCTTGCTTTGCACCGAGCAGGGGAGATGCCCTCTTCAGATGAAGACCTAACTAAAGGGCAGTATTTCTCATTGCACCCACCTCCCCAGGATTCAGATGACAGAATGTACTTGAAAGGCCTTTGAAAACTCTGACTGGCTATACCAATGTTACCGGCTGTTCTTTATTCCTTGTTGTTGTGGTTATGACTTCATGGACACTTGCTATTTGTTTTTGTTTGTTTGTTTGTTTGTTTTTAAGATTTATTTATTTGGTTGAGAGAGAGCAGAGGAGGGAGACAGAGAATCCTTAGCACACTCCCTTGCTGAGCACAACACGCTCGATCTCATGACTCTGAGATCACGACCTGAACCAAAATTAAGAGTCAGACACTCAACTGACTGAGCCACCCAGGAACCCCGGTATTTAATTTTTAACACTACGAGCTCAGTGTAATGCAACTATACACTCAGCAGAATGCATGGTACTTTCACACTTAATCCTCACAATTTTATGTTTGTTTTTTTAATTTTATGTTTATTTTACCAAAGAGTCTCAGAGAAGTTAACTTGCTCAGGAATATATTTTCCTTTTCAGGGCCCTCTGGAGATTGGGTTAAAGAATTCTCCAGGTGCTGCCCTACCACAACACTCACTACACAGTCCTACCTGCTAGACTAGAAGCTGTGGGTGCCAGGAACAAAATTTTGTTCAGTTACCTCCTCTATTCAGCACATAAGTACCTAGATGCTGAAAAAACAAACAAACCCCAAATACTGTTTTCCTTATAACAGAGCTCACTGTCTCTTCTGCTACTAGAATGTAAGATGCATGTGAAGACCTTTCGTGCTTTGTTCATGGTTGGATTCTCAAAGCCTAGAACAATACCTGGGACATAGTAAATGTCCAGTAAATATTCGCTGGTAAATAAATGCCAGCTATGTGGCAAGCAAATTCTATTCCTTTTTGTGACATCAGTGCAGTGCTTTTTTTTCTGATGCTGATTCCAGTAAGATAATGTTTAAGACTGCAACACTGTGAGCTGAATGCTCTGGCTTTCTGAGTTAAACATCCACTTGCAGCTAAATGATGATCAGAGTGGGAACCATAGAAATGCTCTCCCCAAGAGCTCGGTCTCCAGGAAGGTAGCCCTGCAGGCCGGCACAGGTGGCCCACGGACTCTGTTCCACAGCTCTGGTCCAGCACCAGGAGAATGACTTGAGACTACTGTGCTCTTGAGTCCATGTCTCATGCACCACCCTTTCACCAGGTGCAACTCTTGAAGCAGGAAAAAAATAACCTGCTTATAATAATCATTAGCATAATTTTCTGAGGAGTTGTGTTTCTTGCCAGAACCCTTCTAGAACAACTGTACTATTTTTTTCCCTCTGCAAACCAGTATTATGTGCTACATTAAATGTTTTCTTTTAGTGTAAAAGTTACCATCACATTAAGAAACTTAGAATATGTAAAGAATATAGAAAAAGTCACTTCTAATTTTACTAGCCACAAAATGATTAGCCTATTTGTGTATGTTCTTTCCCCTGCTGTGCAGGTGCATATATGCATTATATACATGTATATATAACATAGAGAGACATGTATCATGGTAGTTTGTGTTCTGCTTTTTTAACATTGTGCCATGTTTATGCCATAAGGACATCATAACCATCCATTTAAATAGTTACTGATACACACTTTAGGGTTTTTCAAAGAAACTGACAATTTCAAAGACAGACATTTTTCTTATATAAATTCAAATCTGGAATTCTTAGATGTGAACTCATGGCACTTGACAAGCATCATGTAATTGCTCAGTATGTTAAATACCAATTTATTCAGCCACCAACTGATAACTCATGTTATCAACGTAGTATTGAAAAAACATCATGAGGTTTTCAATTTGCATTTAAGCACATTGCTAGAGACAACTTTAATCATGATTGGCTGCTAGTTATATTTCTTTGAGAGGAAATGTTTTTCTGCACCTAGTTGGTCCTCTCTTCCTTGGAGATAGTGCACTGTTAGAGCAGCAGGAGCAAGGGTTTTGGGATTCACATCTCTCTTGCTCAAAGAGCTGGACACGTATGTACCATTCTCATAAACTGTTCATTTCATCCACTCAATTTACCAAAGACCATTATATTTGTAAGAGTAAAAGGAGGATCTGATCAAAAGAATTTTATAATTTAGCTAATATTCTTTATTTTTAAAGTCGGCTCTACACCCAATGTGGGGCTTCAACTCACAACCCTGAGAGCAAGCATTCCATGCTCTATTGACTGAACCAGCCTCGTGCCCCAAATTTAGCTAATATTATCTTTAAAAGTCATTTCCAAACTATCCTAAGTAATGATCCCTCTGGAGAATTCGAAGAGCTCATTTTTACCCCCATGTATTAATTTTGACTTTTTTTATAGTCCGGTATTTACACTTATGAAGCTCTTATTTAACAAGCTACCACATATCAACTAAACTTCCTGATAACCCTGGGGGTGGGTTGGTACTAATTATTAACACCTTACAAAAGAAAAAACCTGATGCTTATGAAGACTAAGTAACTTGTTTGAGGTCACACAGCCTGTTTGAACCCAGGTGGCCTATACGGTTAAGCAACCAGCTGGCTGGGATTCCACTGCTAGCTATCCCAGTCTCCCCCAGGCAAGTCAGGGTAAAAGTCAGCAAAATGAAGTAAATCGGTGCTGTTCAGCTCAAGAAAAAGATAATCCACACACAGACATGGTACCTTTTCCAATCACTGTCATTTGAATGGTTCTGTCACTACGGCCCTGACTGAATGGGGGGGAAAGGGGGTCACTGAATCTAAAATGCTAAAGCTAGAACACATTTCAGAAATGTGTTTCAAGTACATACTTGAAACCCCCTAAATGCTTCTAAACTCTGAAGCAACTTGGCTTAATTGCTTACATCTGGGCAAGCCAAGCAAGCTTGGGCTGTCCCTTCCTGTCAAGAACTGAAAGAATTTTCATATCGACACAAGTCTGTCATTAACCTCTTTCTTCATCTCTTCTAGGCAAATGCCTGACCTGATTATTATTAAGACAAGCCATGTTGCAAAGGTGGAAATTTATGGTTCACTTTTCCTCATCTTTCCGAGCAAAATGGGGGTGGGGGGACCTGATTATTAGGTTTGTGAACCATTTGCTGGGTAAAACCCAGACATTTAGGTTTTTCATACAAATCAATACCCATTTTATCAATCTAAAATTCAATACAGTAAAACACTGGTTCATACAAAAATATTAAATGGCTTTTAACAAACTTTTTTCCTTTTTAAAATACAGGATTAATATTGACATATGTATCTATGGTACAAACATAAACTAAATTCAGACAACCCAAGAATTCAGATTAGTTACCAATGTGATTAAATAGGGATAAAAACACCTCTGAATTTTCCATAATTTGTTTTTACCACCATGCTTTCCTGAATATTTTGTAGAATTTATAACTAGTTAAGGTAAATCATCAGCAGACTGCACTACAGCAAAATAATACAGTCTTGTCACTATGATCATCTGTAGTTGTCCAGCCTATCAGTTTAAGTAGTTTTCCAGCTTTGGCTTGGGAGCCTGTTTCAGAGTATACTCTTGAAGTATGCCAAGCCCTTTTTTTAGGCCCTGTGACTTATGGAAGATGTGGGACAGAGAGAAAACAAAGCTGGCGGGTGCTCTTTGCATACATCTGTGTTTCCAAAGCAGTCACTGACACTGTGTGAATTGGAAGAGAATTTAGTCCTCGTGTGGAGTAAAGGACAATAGATTGGAGTAAAGGACAATAGATTGGATCAGAAGGTCCACCCACCTTTCCATTGTTGAACATAACCAACAATTCCTTGTTAACAAGAAATAGATGGCACACAGTGGGCCTATATTGGGTTTTAGTGTTGGCTGTTACCAAAACTGATCCTGAATAATACTTTAATCCTGCCTCTTCAGGGGAAAAAGTCAGGGTTGGACTGCGGTCAATAGAAGGCTTAATTCCAGCTTTGAATCAGTTTTTAACCCTTCACTTTATTCAACTATTGAATAAAGATTAAGCAGGGTCTTAGGTATGGACATAGCTCAACAATGGGGATGGGGGTGATGGGGTTCAGGACAGGGCTGCCTCAAAACGTGCCACTTGGACATGTGGGTTATTTGAGCTAAAGGCAGTCAAATGCCTAACAGACTGAAGAAGAGCTTTTTACCTCCCCTGTAACTAACTGCCTAGAAGAATTTAGGTAGGGAGCCTGTACCAGGAAGAGAGGTATTACAAAGGATAATTAAAAAAATTTTTTTTTACAGAAGACTTCTCTGCCTGGCATGGTTCACCAAACATTTGCTCTTCCCATCTTCCTGTAAATTGTCTTTATTCCTTGTGAAGCCGCAGACCCCTGCCCCCCTCCTCTCCTTAGCTTCAGATGGCTTGTAAACCTCAGTTGCCGGTTTTTGGCCTTCTCGTGTCTCTGTGAAGTTCCTGTATGTATGAAATGAAAATTTTCTCCTATCTTACCTGTCTTATGTCAGTTTAATTATTAGGCCATCCAAAGAACTGAGAAAGAAGGGAAAAGTTTTCCTCTCCTACAAGGAAAAATAATCCTGTACTTCTCCTCCTCCACCCCATGCCCCTTTCCCATTTCCTTTACTTATATTACCTCATGGACAGCGATCCTCATTTTTGTGGAAGGGGAGAGAGGCACATAAAGGTTATGGGCTTTGGTCTATGGAAAACGGCAGAATCCCAAGTGGAGCCAAGTCTGCCAACAGTCACAGCAGGCTTCTCCCCTAAAATTCCTTCTCCATCTGCCATGACATTCAGGCATAGAAAGGAGTTTTCATTGTATCCTTAAGGTTAACTGCTTTGGATGCTTTCAGAGAGGTGATTTCAAAATCCCCCTCTTCCTGGACTTCAAGGAGGAACAAAGAAAAATAAAAATAAGCCATATACACAGTTCCCACAGTATATAAGCTGAATGATTTAATATTAGCAAGGGCCAAATTAATTTGATAATGAAGACACAAATATTTTCTCAAGAGAATAAACATTTGGAGGGAGAAACATTTCTTTAAAAAAAGAAAAAAAAAAGTTTATTTGGAAAAGCCAGCCTTTTACACAAAAGGTTTTATACCTATACTTTCACTGTTTCAATTACAATGATATTTTAAAATGCACTGAATATAATTTACTGAGTGTCTATCATTATCTTCTTGTGCATTTTAAAAGATACTAGTTTAAAAAATATTTACAGATTTCATTCTGGTCCAATCTCCCTATCCTTCTCCTAAGCCCACTTCTCTACTTTTCAAATAAGTAAAAAGGGTCACAATATCTTTATGTTTGTGTGGAGTAGTAAGAATGTGTCCAATAATTATAAGCAAGACCTAATTTTTTTCCAGGCCTTCTCAGAAAAAGAAAAGGAGCAACTTCCCTCCCAATCTTATCTTTGTTGGTTTGCCTGGCGCCAAATTGCTCTGGCTTTAATTAGCAAACATTAAAAAAACAAAAAAAACAAAAAAAAACAACAAAAACACACAAAGATTGAATATTTCACACACAGCTCTAAGCTAGACCCAGATATAAATGGAACCACTATGAATTAATGGGGGAGAATTCCAGGAAAATCAACAACAAAAAATCTAAGTCTCACAGTTTAACTGAGGTTTTGGTAAAACTGAAGCTGAATTCCGCTGCTGTCTGAAATATTTATCTACATTTAACTAGATGTGTTGTATTCACTACAGAGGCACAAATATATGGTTTTGCATATTTTAAAATTAACTTTTACAGTGAAAAATACTAAGTGATTTCAAAGGGGGCAATGGTTTATAGCCACTCAAAAGGTCTTTGAAAAGAGAAAATAGTAATTTAATGATATAAATTCTCAAGCACTAATAATATTAGCATCCCAAGAAAAGATTCCAGAGGGGTGCTGACAAGTACAATGTGTCTAGAACAGCTAAGATGTTTCCAAAGTTTTGCGCCTTAAATTTCCTAAATATATAGCTAGCAGGCACGATGCTAGGCAACTACTGATGAGAGGAAAATATTTCAGTCAGGATTTTATAATCCCAACTTCCAACCAATATTTCTATTCACAAATCTTCCAGTGATGATGTCTGACACGATAATACAAATAACAATGAAGGTTAATTTTAAATTTTAGATTTGCCTCAAACAAGTTAGTTGTTATTTTTCCTTATTAACCTAACACCTAAAATAGATGAATTCAGCAGAATGGTTTAAAAAGTTAAGGCTCCCTAAAGAGTTCTAAAGACTAAAACTTAAGGCACATATTATAATCTTTTGGACACTGTTAAAAGCTAGGATTTAAAAAAACAAACAAAAAAACCCCACACTACTTCCTTCTCTCATTCTTTGCCAATCACTCCCTCCCCACAGGTATGGCATTTTTAATTCAGGCTACTGGTAAGGAGTGAAACAAAAATTCCATCAATGAACACCTGATATGATTCCCACACATGTCCACTATTGGCAATGAGCACCACTGCTGGATTACAGGCCAGTAGATATTTACAGGTATCTTGATCATGGCTGCTGCACTGACCCTCAGGCCTCACAGGTTTAGACTGGACTCTCCTCCTCTTTGGGACTTCCTTCTGTGTCTTTCTGCTCTGCAGATTCTGATGCATATTCTTTTGGCTTCTCAGCAGCATCTACACTGGTCTCCTCTTCTTTACTTTCCTTTTTCTGCTGCTTCTCTGCTTTCTGCTCTTTTGCCACAAGTTGATAATTGATGCCCATGCCAATGAAGAGGTAGATGCCTGCGATAATTAGGATCACACCACATGCCCAGTAGGTGTATTTGTAGTCTCCATAGATGTCATTCAGACGACCTAAGATATCCAAAACAAAGTTATGTGGGCAAAAGTAACAAGTATATCTTCCCCAAATAAAGCTTAAGGATCCACTCAAAGATGAAAACCAATAGACAAAGAGCCCACAAATGATGAATTTGTCTAAAAGGAACTGCTAAAAATTACATCTTTTATGATGTGACATTTGATTTTAGATGGCCTTGCATATCCTGTTATTTTTAGCAATTTAAAAGTAACGAAATCTTAAGTCAGACTTAGGAAATGGCTTGTCATATTCTTCTCTAGTGAAGATTCACAACGTCATAGGCATATTAAAGGTTTTGCAAGGTCCTCTAGTAGAAATATCTATCAGACTTGGTGTTTCCAAAATGCTTTTGGCCATGAAATCCCTTGTTACCACCTCATCAAATTGGTATGTTAAGGAATATCATACAACCTTACTCTCCACCTAAGAGAAGACTGAATATAACCCATTCCAATACGATTCCTTGTGCTTTTCTAACTCAGGGCGCTGGTCATCCAGCACTACTTACTGAGCCTGCACACACACCAGGCACTGGGCTGCTGGCCCTGAGGATAAGGGAGAGCAGAGGAGCAAACATCCACAGTTCAGTGGACAAGAGAAATGTTAATCAAATCACTACACAAACTGTGACAAGGAGGGCTTGAAAGCAGAAAATGGGGGGTTGGGAGCAGCCAGCAGGGTCAGGGAGGCTTCCCTTAAAGTGCAAATGAAGCAGAGACCTAGAGGGGGATGGGAGTTATCCAGGAGGAGGCGGTGGGAGAAGGATGTGGCCAGAGAACAGCAAGTGCAAAGGCAGGTGGTGGGAAGCTGGGGTGGGAGAGGGGAAGGAGGAAGGGCAGGATTGCTGGAGCAGAGAGAACAAAAGGTGAGTGACAGGAAATGAGGCTGGAGAGACAGGTGGCCAGGTTGGGGTGGGGGTTGGGGGGCGCCTTGTAGGCCACTAGAGGGAATCTGATCTCCACCCTAAGGACAATGGGAAGCGACTGGAAAGATCTAAGCAGCTGGGGTATCAGGTTTGTATTTGCAGATAATTTTGCCTGCAGAGAAGAAAACAGATTGAAGGCTGGCTAGAGTGGATTTGGGTAGAGCAGCTAGGAGGCTACTGGGGCAGCCCAGATGGGAGACAGGAGCTGTGGACAGAGTGGTGTTGTGATGGAAAAGTGGGCTGATTAGAAAGAGATGTAGGAGGTGAAAACTGACAAGACTTGGGACAATCACTAGATATGGGGAGGAAGAGAGCAGAATCAAAAGACAGCTGTAGGGCTTTTCTTTTATGTATGCTCACTCACTAGCCAAATCATACTTCTAAAAAGTATACATCTAAAAGGAGGGCCAGGGGATCCCTGGGTGGCTCAGCGGTTTGGCACCTGCCTTTGGCCCGGGGCGTGGTCCTGGAGTCCTGGGATCAAGTCCCACATGGGGCTCCCTGCATGGGGCCAGCTTCTCCCTTCTGCCTGTGTCTCTGCCTCTGTCTCTCTCTCTCCGTGTCTCTCATTAATAAATAAATAAAATCTTAAAAATAAAATAAATAAAAGGAAGGCCAAATTATATGTTCACTAATGTTATCTAATGAGCTATTAATTCAAAAGATGAAGTATTTAATGATCTTAGGAAACAGTTCCCAAATTATATACTCCCTTACTAGCCATGTGATATAAGGCAAATTATTTAACCTTTCGAAGTTTCTAGTTCTTATGAAGTAGGAACTGTGACAGTCCTCTTTCATAGGCTTGTAAGACATGAGGATACACAAAGTAGAACAGTTGCTGGTAAACCATGAGCTTACATGGGAGCTACTATCAGAGGTGGAGTTGTATTTTACATGTTTTTCTACAACAAGCACATTAAGTTTTCTGAAGAGAAAACATACTTCAAAAAAGAATGCCATTTGTAAGAACATTTGACTCCTCTTTCAGGTTGATGGTTCAATATATTTTCAATTCTGTTAAGAATCCGAGCAATTATGCTGTGCCAACCATTGTGCCAACAGTGAAGCTACGGAAATGAGAAATGTTCTCTGCCACCAAGCAGCTCACTAATCTCTGTTTTCTATTACCTTTTCCATCTTCTATGCCTGTTTAATGTTAACAGAACCAAAGAGGTAGTAAGGCATACTATACCTAAAAGTGGTGGCCCCAGGAGGACAGGACAGCATTCCACAATGGTCACCAGTCCCACGGCGCTGGAGAACCTCTGAGGTCCAACGAGGTCCATCAGTGTTTCAAACAACACTGAGCTGAGCCATCCAAACGCAAATCCAAAGAAGCCCGCATAGACACAGAACCCAGTGTAGCTGGAGGATAAAGGTGCTAGCAGATGACACACTCCATTTGCAACAATAGAAGCCGCAAAAAAATACTGAACTCGAGGTCTTATCCACTTGGTGTTGGCTACAAGTCCCATAGAAGGTCTAGCTACCATGTCAACAAAAGCCAGAATGGAAAGAAGGAAGGCAGACTTCTCACTAGAGTAATGTTGACTCTTGCCATAATTACTAAGAAAGACCAAAGGAGTAAACAGTCCAAAAAACATGAGCACATTTCCGGAGAGATATAGCAAAAAGCCTCTGTGTGTGAACAGAGATAAGTCCAGGAATTTATTAATTGTTTGGAAGACTGATCCTTTCTCTTCCTTGCGGTTTCCTCCAATAAGATCTGTATTTGCATCACCTCCCTTTTTCTCGTCAGATTTTCCAGCTTCCTGAAGGGATTCTTTAGACCTATCTTTCCCTGCACTGGTTGGTGGCGGCCCTATTGGTCGCATCAGGGCTCCAGCTACACAGCAGTTTAGTAGGAGGCCCCCAAGAATTAAAAAGCTTCCTCTCCAGCCAAAGATACCAAAGAAAGCCTGATTGAGGGGAGCCAGAGTAGAGAGGAACACAGGGCTGCCTGCCATGGCCAGTCCATTTGCCAGCGGTCGCCTCTTGTAGAAATACTTGCCAATCATGGTCAGAGCTGGATTCAAGTTGAAGGCAAGCCCGAGACCTGGGGAAGTGGGGGGAAAAGAATACATAAATGTCAGAAACATATTTGAAACTACTTAACCAGACAATGAAAATAAAGTAAGAGGTAAAAATAATGCAAAGGAGACAAAAATCCTTACCACTACAGGACATACTATATAGTGGCTTAAAGTGTGGGATCTGGGAATCCCTGGGTGGCTCAGTGGTTTAGTGCCTGCCTTTGGCCCAGGGTGTGATCCTGGAGTCCTTAGATCAAGTCCCACGTCAGGCCTCCTGCATGGAGCCTGCTTCTCTCTCTGCCTGTGTTCTACCTCTCTCTCTCTCTCTCTAATAAATAAAATCTTAAAAAAAAAAATAAAGTGTGGGATCTAAAACTAGACTATGTGATTTCAAATCTCAGCTTCAGTACTTACTGGCTGGTAATATCAGACATGTGTTTCTTAATATGTAAAAGGGGCAAACAGTGTGACTGTGAGTAAAACACTTATTAGAGTATCTGGCATGTAGTAAGCACTCAATAAATGTTATTTTTATAATTGTTGCTTATATTATTTGAAAGTGAATAACTATTTGTCTCGCCCTACAGAATCACCTGATGAATCATTGTAACAATTACCAATGAGAGACAAGTTTTACAACAGAAAATACAATACAAAATTATTCCTCTTACAATAGCACCAAAAAGTAAAAAAAAAAAAAAAAAAAAAAAAAATCACTACAATTGTGTAACTTTCCTAAATTTAGAGTCAAAGAATTAAAAAAGGAAACACATAGGGGATCCCTGGGTAGCTCAGCGGTTTAGCAGCTGTCTTTGGCTCAGGGCATGATCCTGGAGTCCCGGGACTGAGTCCTATATCAGGCTCCCTACATGGAGCCTGCTTCTCCCTCTACCTGTGTCTCTGCCTCTCTCTGTGTCTCCCATGAATAAATAATTAAAAAAAAAAAAAAAAGAAAGCACACACACACAGTTTTTGGAAAATAAAACACAGCATTGTCAAGACGTCGGTACTCCCCAAATGAGTGCATTAATTTAATGTGATTCCAATGAAAATGTCAGTGCATTTCAGTTTGGAATAGGTAAAATGACTCTGAAACATACTTAGAGAATGCATGGGAGTCAACCAGGAAATTTTTGGTGCTATAGGAAGAGTGTGACAGACATTAACAGATATTTTAAACAGACTTCCAAAAGCTACAATCATTACAACAGTGTGACTCTGACTCAGAAAGAGATAAACACTGATCAGTAAAAGTGGACAGAAAGTCATGAACATATCTGATTTTATATATATGTATGTATATAAAACATTCAATGTACAAGTGAAATTTTAAATTACTGTAGAAAGAATTATTCAATAAACATTGCTAGTAAAAGTAAATAAATGCTCAAATAACTTCTAGATGCTCTCCCTGGCCCCTGCTTGTTCCTGCTCCCTACCAATTATGTTTAAGCTACTTAGAGAGGCTTAAGCCAATACACAAGAGCAGATCACTCCCCTATTTCAAGCCTGCTAATGGCTTCCCATCCATAACCTTTACCTTGGCCCTTACCTCCCATTCTTCATCTGATACCAGATCATTCTATTCTCACCTACGCCAATAAGAATGCTGTTGACCTGGGGCTTAGGTTCCCCTAATTTTTTTTTAAGATTTTTTTTTTTTTTTAAAAATTCATGAGAGACACACAGAGAGAGGCAGAGACACAGACAGAGGGAGAAGCAGGCTCCATGCAGGAAGCCCAACGTGGGACTCGATCCTGGGACTCCTAGACTTGATCCTGGACTCCTGGGCCGAAGGCAGGCACCAAACCTCTGAGCCACCCAGATAGCCCGGTTCCCCTAAATTTTCACAAAGCTTGTTCCTTGTTGCTATTCAAATCTCTTAGTTAAGGTCATCTCTTCAGAGCGACCTACCTTTGTAAATTACCCAAGTCCTTACCAGTCAGAACATTTTGTTTTGCCGCTTTGTATAGCATTGTCACTACCGGGTATTTTTCCTATTTATTCATACATTTGTGAGTAGTACTGTCTGTCCCCTCCCATGAAAGAATATGATTTAGCCATAGTTGTTGCTCTATTCCCAACAACATCTTGAACACTGCTTGTCTACAAATATTTGAGAAACAAATAGAGGTTTACATTTCTTCTCATTTTATGTAAAATATTTTCTTCAATTCAGAAGTTTTAAATGTAAAAAAGGGGGGACATATTTGAAAGTAGGCAAATGTAACAAATGGAAGGACATTCCATGTTCATGGAATGGAAGAACAAATATTGTTAAAATATCCATACTACCCAAAGCTATCTACAGATTAAATGCAATCCCTATCAAAATATCAATAGCATTTTTCATAGAACTAGAACAAATAATCTTAAAATTTGTATGGAACTACAACAAACCTCCAAACAGCCAAAGCAATCTTGAAAAAGAACAGAGCTGGAGGTATCACAATTCCAGATTTCAAGTATACTACAAAGCATAAGTAATCAAAACAGTAAGAGACAAGTACAAAAATAGACACATAGGTCAATGGAACAGAATAGAAAGCCCAGAAATAAACCTACATTTATATGGTCAATTAATCTTTGACAAAGGAGGTAAGAATATGGAAAGGGAAGAAGACAGTACCTTTAAGAAATGGTGGTAGGAAAACTGGACAACTACATGCGAAAGAATGACACTGGATCACTTATGCTACACATAAACATAAACTCAGGATAGATTAAGGGCCTAAATGTGAGACCTGAAGCCATAAAAATCCCAGAAGAGAATACAGGCAGTAATTTCTCTGACATCAGCTGTAACATCTTTCTAGATATGTCTCCTGAGGCAAGGGAAACAAAAACAAAAAGAAACTATTGGGACTACATCAAATCAAAAACCTTCTGCATGGCAAAGGAAACAATCAACAAAACAATTTGTCATTTGCAAATGACATACCCAATAAAGAGCTAGTAGCCAAAATATATAAAGAACTTATATAACATACATACACACACCAAATAATCCAATTTAAAAACGGGCAGAAAACATTAATAGACATTTCCCTAAAGAAGACATACAGATGGCCAACAGACACATGAAAAGATGCTCAACATCACTCATCTCCAGGGAAATGCAAATTAAATTACACTGAGATATCACCTCATACTTGTCAAAATGGCTAAAATCCAAAGCTCAAGAAACAAGTGTTGGTGAGGATATGGAGAAAAAGGAACCCTTGTTCACTGTTGGTGGGAATGCACAGTGGCTACTGTGGAAGACGGTATGGAGGTTCCTCAAAAAATTAAAAATAGAGGGATGCCTGGGTGGCTCAGTGGTTGAATATCTGCCTTTGGCTCACGTTGTGATCCCACATCGTGGGATCCTTCTGCCCACGATGTCTCTCCTCCTGCCTATGTCTCTGCCTGTGTGTATGTCATGAAAAAATAAATAATCCTGAAAAAAAAGAATAAAAAATTAAAAATAGGATTACCACGATCCAGTAATTCCACTACTGGATATTTACCCAAAGAAGATGAAACTATCAATTCAAAGGGATATATGCATCCTGATGTTTACTGCAGCATTATTTACAATAGCCAAATTATGGAAGCAACCCAAGTGTCCACTGATTGGTGAATGGATAAAGAAGATGTGGTGTACACATATACAATGGAATATTATTTTTGTTAAGAATTATTTATTTACTTTAGAGAGAGCATGCACATGCTCAAGGAATGCATGTGAGCAGGGGGAGGGGCAGAGGGAGAGGAAGAGAATCTCAAGCAGACTCCCCGATGCACACGGAGCCTAAGGCAGGGCTCATTCCCAGCACCCTGAAATCACAACTCAAGCTAAAACCAATAGTTGGGGATCCCTGGGTGGCGCAGTGGTTTGGCGCCTGCCTTTGGCTCAGGGCGCAATCCTGGAGACCTGGGATCGAATCCCACGTCGGGCTCCCGGTGCATGGAGCCTGCTTTTCCCTCCCTTTCTCTCTCTGTGACTATCATAAATAAATAAAAAAATTAAAAAACATAAAACCAATAGTTGGATGCTCAACCACTTAACTGAGCCACCCAGATGCGCTTGTACAATGGAATATTATTCAGTCATAAAAAGAATGAAATCCTGCCATTTGCAACAACATGGATGGACCTAGAGAGTATAATGCTGTGTTAAATAAGCCAGTCAAAGAATACAAATAGCATATGATTTCACTTATGTGGAATTTAAGAAACAAAACAAATGAACAAAGGAGGGGGAGGGGAAGACAAATTTAAAAAAATGCCAGCCTTTAACTACAGAGAATAAGGGGAGAGGTGTGGTGGGATGGGCAAAATAAGTGAAGGAGATTAAGAATACACTTATCTTGATGAGCACAGATTAATATATGGAATTGCTGGATCACTAGATTTTGTTTTTTTTAAAGATTTTATTTATTTATTCATGAGAGACACAGAGAGACAGAGACACAGCCAGAGGGAGAAGCAGGCTCCTTGTGAGGAGCCAGATGCAGCACTCGATCCCAGGATCCCGGGATCATGACCTGAACTGAAGGCAGATGCTTAACCACTGAGCCACCCAGGCATCCCTAGATCACTAGGTTGTATACCTGAAACTAATATAATGCTATGTTAACTACACTGGAATTAAAACACAATTTTAAAAAAGTAGGCAAATATATTCATAATCTTGGGAGTGTAGAATAACCTTGTGATAATGATATACGAGACAAAAATCACAAAGGATTGAGTTTTCAATATCTGAAATTGTACATGAAGGGAAAAAGTGGAATGAGGCTAAATTAAAAAATTTTCTTTTAAACAAAATTCAACAGAAAAAATTTAATTGGGAATAGATACTTGGGGGGAGAAGGAATGGGAAGTTATTGTTTAATGGGGACAGAGTTTCAGTTCTATAAGATGAAACAGTTTTGAAAATTGATGGTGGAAATGGTTGCCATAACAATGTGAATATACTTAATACCACTGAACTAAACACTTAAAAGATGTTTAAATAGTTAAGTTTTGTATGTATTTTACCACAATTAAATGTAAAAAAAATTTTGGAAAAAAATAACTGTCTTATGCAAAGGGATAATTTAATATGTAAAGCTATTACACATTATTTTTAAATAAGTACACAAAAGCAGTCAATAAGCATTTTGTACAGGGGTGCCTGTGGCTCAAGTTGGTTAAGCATCTGCCTTCCACTCCAGTCGTGATCTCAGAGTCCTGGGATTGAGCCTTGAGTGGGGCTCCCTGATCAGTGGGGAATCTGCTTCTCCCTCTGCCTCTCCCCTGCCCCCCATGCTCACTCTCTCCCTCTCTCTCAAATAAATAAACATAAAAAAAAAAAAAAGCATATTGTGCAGAGACCACAAAGAAAAAAACCCAAATACATTGCCACAAATGTATTAAAAACATTTACTTCCCAATAATCAAAGAGATTTAAATTAAAACCAGGAAATAGGGCAGCCCTGGTGGCTCAACGGTTTAGCGCCGCCTTCAGCCCAAGGCGTGATCCTGGAGACCCGGGATTGAGTCCCACATCGGGCTCCCTGCATGGAGCCTGTTTCTCCCTCTGCCTGTGTCTCTGCCTCTCTCTCTCTCTCTCTTTCTTGCTCTCTCTCTCTGTGTGTCTCTCATGAATGAATAAATAAAATCTTAAAAAATAAAATAAAAAAATAAAACCAGGAAATACTATTCACCTCTTAAACTGGCAATGATTAAAAAAGATAATATTCCATTGTGGTCAAGGCTGTATTCCCCCCTCACATTATGGTGGAACCGTAAGTCAGCATGATCTTTCTAGAGAGCAACTTAGCTCCTGTGTAATTTTTTAAAAACACAGCAGTTCCACTTCTATAAAGTTATCCTAAGAAAATATTCATGTTCACAAAGGATCATCAACGCAATACTAACATTAAGAAGATGTAAAAAATCAGAAACAAAACCCTAAATATTGAACAATTAACTATGAGACTGGTCAAATAAAATTACAGTATGTATTGGGGTACCTGGTTGGCTCATTTAGTATAGCATGGGAACCCTGGATCTTGGGGTTGTGAGTTCAAGCCCCACATTTGTAATAGAACTTACTAAAAAAACCTATCATACATTATCTATTCAATGGAATTACAGAGATTTTTGTGTGTGTGTGTCATTTTTTTTTAAATAAAATAATTTTTTATTGGTGTTCAATTTACCAACATACAGAATAACACCCAGTGCTCATCCCGTCAAGTGTCCCCCTCAGTGCCCGTCACCCACTCACCCCCACCCCCCGCACTCCTCCCCTTCCATCACCCCTAGTTCATTTCCCAGAGTTAGGAGTCTTTATGTTCTGTCTCCCTTTCTGATATTTCCCACACATTTCTTCTCCCTTCCCTTATATTCCCTTTCACTAGGAATTACAGAGATTAAAAAAATCTTATCAGAATATTTAATGACATGGAAAGATGTTCATGGTATCTCATTAAGTGAAAAACTGGTTACAAAACATAATCTGATCATTTTTTATGTTTGTGCACAGGAAGAAGTATGGAAAGATATACATCAAAATGTTAATAGTCATGTTCTCTGGATTATGAAGTAATGATAATCTATTATATGCATCAGCAGTTTTTAATTGGGCTATCAAAAAAGGAGGGAGGTATTATGAAGTAGATCTTCTATCCCTCAGAAATGTATTTGGACATTCTGCCAGGTAATTCCTGCTTTATATTTTATACTCTCTCCTGCTCCAGCAGAAGCCTATTCTCTGTGGGAGGAAGAAGTAATGAGAAAGAGTAAAATAACCAATGATCACCCTTGCAACAAATTGCCAGACACATTTTACCTACCATCATTGACTAGTTTTAGGACAGGGGATGCAATCATCTTTCATTATTCATTCACTCAACAATGAACACCCACTGTATGACAATTTTTTTAAAAGTTTGCTTTTCTAGTACCGTTCAGTGTATTTATAGCTCCTCAAAATGATAATCACAAGTCATTTCTATAAGGAAGGAATTTCACCAAAAAGATCTGAAAGATGACTGTTAAACGAGTATCAAATAGGCAGCGATAAATTAATGCTTGAAAATGAATCAACAGTAACTCACCTCCAATGACTCCAATACATAAATAAAGTTCTTGAACAGTATTACAGAAAGAAGCTGCAATCAAGCCACAGCCTGACAAGCATCCACCAACAATCATGATTGGACGACTGCCATATTTATTTACCAGGATACTGCTGATGGGACCTAGAGAGAACCAGAATGAATGAATGAATGAATGAATTTAATATATTTTATTTATTTATCCATGAGACAGAGAGAGAGGCAGATACACAGACAGAGGGAGAAGCAGGCTTCCCGCAAAGAGCTTGATGTTGGACTATCCTAGATCCTGGGATTACGCCCTAAACTGAAGGCAGATCTCAACTACTGAGCTACCCAGGCATCCTGAGAACCAGAAATTTAGTAGCAGAGAGGAAAGGAACCAACTCCCTCATATCTGCACAAAGCACTCACATTAAATGACAAGTCCTTCAAAATAAACAGATAGAAACAAACAAAAAAAAAAAGGTAAGAATATTGCTTTCTATATTTCATAGTCAAAGGTATGTGCATTAGAAAATAAAGATGCTAAAAAACATCACTGTGTATCTTTATAAACATTGGATGGAGTTTTATTGAGATATAAGACTCTGGTTCTCTCTTTAATCTTTCTCTTCTAAGGCAGAACTGGCTGAAAATACCTTGGTAATGGATGTTCATAGGCTTGTTGATGTATCTAGGGTGTGAGGAACATTATTTAGTTAAATTTGCCCTGTTTTAATTTTTGAACAGACACTCTGATATTAGAGTATTACTTATACATTAACATAAATGTAGTTTGTGTCATATTTTTTAAAAAGAAAAAACCCCTGAAAAATACATAATTATTTTTCCAAGTTTAAATAGTTTTGCAATTAGGAAATCTAAATTAAAAAAAAAAAAAAACACCAAAAAACCTGTTCCCAGTTACATCTAGATGTCTCAGGTACTGCATTGAATATTTCTTTTAGAGTTAACCTGGTTCCATGCCTATCTTACTGTTTCACGGTAGCAATACTATGAAAAAAAGCTTGCAGGAGATGATGTCAAATAATGGTCAAAGTATCTTGGGTCTAACAACTCAAGAAGATAGGAAATAGAGTGTTATCTAAGAAAATCAGATTAAATTTCCTCTGCTAAAAAGATGCATACCAAAATAACAGTTTTTCTTGAATGTGAGAAAAGGATCAGGAAGAAAAAGATTTGATGCATTTAATGTATTAGTTTTCAAAATGAATATTAAATGGCCCCTCCTTACTTGCTACAAATAGGTATAAGCTGTAATTACCCTTTCCCAAATTTTTAGGTGTTAATTATAAGAAAGTCTTATCCAAACCAAACAGTATTTTAAAAGCTGTAACATGGGGTGCCTGGCTGGCTCAGTCAGTTGAGTGTCCAGCTCTTGATTTCAGCTGGCATCATGATCTCAGAGGTAAAACTGAGCCCAGCATGGGGCTCCACACTCAGTGGGGAGTCGGATGGAAGATTCTCTTCCTTTGCCCCTCCCCTCACTTGAGCATACACTCACTCTCTCTCAAATAAATCTTTAAAAAAAAAAAAAAAAAAAGCTGTAACACAACTCTTAAGTAGATTAACTATATTTTCTGATTACACCAAATGACAGTCATTGCATTTTATTTATTTATAAGAGAATATACCTATGTCTGTACTTCATGGATATGGACTCATGGGAATAACAACTTTGTTTACATGACACTATACCTTGTCTGCCTTCTGCCTGGTTAAGGCAGATGACTGCAAACACAGAGGGTACTGCAATGCATCAGTAGGGAAGGGGACACAAGGAAATCAATTATGTCTGAGCTTTGCAAAGGCATGAAGCTACCGAGCACCAAGTTTCAAATCTAACCCATTTTCTCCTTATTACATGTACTCCATATTTTTGGAACTAAGCTATAAAGCAGAAGACATAAAAATTATGTTTTTCTTCTATTAGCACAGTAAATTCTGATTCTGTTCATTCTATAATTAGCTCCACAAAAGACAGTCTATTTTTTAAAACAAATATATAGTGTACATACTCAGAATGTATTATTGACTTTATGTTGACATGTTCTATATCCATAAACACTATGGAAAATTCTGCAGTTACAGTATATTCTAGTACTATACTCAAAGTTGCAGTATGATGCAACTAAAAGGTCAGCTCTGACCCCAGGGAACCCAAATTCAAATTATGCTATGTAAGCACGCAAGAAGGAATCAAACCTTTTGATATCCTGGTGTATCAGAGGACTAAGTCTCTTTAAGGGCTGGGTCAAGAAATGGCTGTCAGGAGAGACTTCAGGCCCAACCAAGGATATGTATAAAGAGGTTTTCATTGACCTTCTCAATCACTTCATGAAAATATTAGACCATGGCTGGTTTGGAAATAATTTGAATTTACAATTTGTTTAAGATGAAAGAATTAAATACTGAAAGAATATTCATGAAATGTTTCCCTATAAATTAGTTGTGAAACAGATTCTGTATACTCAGAATTATAAACATCAAAATACTGCCACACTGCTGACTCTGTGAAGTAGAAGTTAATACTGTAACATCTACAATGTTACACTAGGAATGTTAAAGACATTAGTGTGAAACTGAAAATAAATAAATCTACATTTTTCTTAAAAAAAAAAAAACAAAACAAGAAAAACTCAAATAGAATAGGCAACTGAGATCTCCTCTCCTAAAAATGTATTTACATTCTAACACGCATTAGTATGTATCTCTGACCCAGAGTACTAAAGTAAATTTAAAAAAACCCAAAAAACTAAACCACTCATAGTTCAAAATGTATTAGTGTTGAGGGGGAGGCCCAAATACATGAATTACAGAATTATGGCAATTGAAAAACTGATGATAATTATTAAGGGAATATACCATTTAGGAGCCAATCAAAACAAAATAACCTATTTAGTAAAAATTCTGCCACAAGGTTCTCGATAGGCAATTTGTCTTTCAGAGTTATTTCAGGAAGGATGGCCCCAATTAGCTATCATTAAAAATAGAAAGGGGTACAGTTCATAGGCCTATTATAACACAAATTCAGAGAAATGTGCTAGTTATCTCTGGGTGAGGACAAAGAAGGAACTGTTTTCCCAAAAGAAAGTGTCATGTGCAATTAGCACAACTGACATCACTTACTTTCTATGCAAAATCCAAGTGACTCTCAAGCTCTTTGACAGCTCCAAATTGCAGTATGTGAACCTCTGGTTTATAGTGAGCTTAAAGATACACTGAGCACCTGGAGTATATCTGGATAATATTCATACCAATTTCTTCAAGCCATCATAGTTAAAACTTGATTAGAAAATCCTGGCAGATGGGAGTTCAAAGCCTCCAAAATCACTGGCTCTCAAGCTAGATATAATATCCAAAGTCCCTTTTGATTTTTCTGAACTTATAAAAAAGAAAATAAGTACTATAGTTAGCACTTATGTTCTCTTCAAAGTACTTAATAGACAAAACAGAATTCAAAAGGTATAAAATAAAAAGATATACAGTGGAAAAACTAAGTCTACCCACTCCTGTTCCCAGTCACCTAATTCACCTCTAAGGCAACCAAGTTACCTGTTTTTTCTGTGCAATGAAATTATGACTTCAATTATTTATTCTTGTTTCATGAGTTTATGTTATTGTCTCAATAGGATTATAAACTCCCTAAAGGCAGGGATCAGATCAAGTGTTCTCTATCACAATATCTAACCTAGTGTGAAATATGTGCACAGGACTTAATATTGGTTGAATATGCCACTAGGTTAGAAACCTAGAGTTAAGATTTTACAGTTGAAATAGAGAATCTTTATACTGGCTATTAAGGAGCTGCATGTGAAAATAATCAGAGATACTGGATTGCCACCGAAAAGTAGTATTAATACTACTTTTTTTTCATAACAGAGGTGAAAGTTTGGCTAACTAAGCAACAGGAGACACCAGTCAACCTCAGTAAATAAATACATTTGGCTTTAGAATCTCTCACTAAGCAATTATATATTTTAAGTATTATGGAAGGTTCTAACTTTTATATGTTATGTTGTGAATTTAAATGATGGTAACTGAGCAACTTACTACCCTCCACATTTCCTTTACAACATGTCAAGAAAAACAGAAAGGAAAAAAATGATGAAAGTTTAAGGTGCATTTGACATGCTTTTAGGACAAATAACGTCAAGGAATAAAGGGACAATTTTATTTTGTTCTTTAATCCTAACACCATGAAAAGATTTTACAAGACTTTGAACTATGCAATTCAGGTGAGCCTGATTTACTTGAATTCTCCCAACATCAATTTAGGAAAAATCTTTGTGTTTATATGTTAAGAGTCTAGTAGAGAGCAATAAGAAAAATTAGTTGTGCACATGTTATTTTTCTGAGAGCTTTTTAAGGATACCAAGTTGTACCAAATCACAGCTCCTCATAGTTTCTCATTTCAGCTTCAGAATACTATAGTGGAACAAACAAAGCAACAGTTGTTATGGTTAATGGGAATGAAAAAAATGTGACTAAAACAGCAGACCTTGGGGGAGTACTTACCTCCACCATACATGACAGCCAACATGATTGAGGATATCCATGACACTTCACTGGTGGTGGCACTGAATATACTTTCAATTTCTTTGAAGAACACAGTAATGGATTTGGGAAATGCATAAGAGAATCCAATGGAAATGAAAGCTCCAACTACTACTGCCCACCCCCAGCCTCCATCTGGGGGAGTGTATCCAACTGGACCTCCAACTGCTGGTGGCATTTTAAGTGTAGATGAATTCCAAAGTGCAGTTCAAATCCAAATACCTGAAAGATATAAAATTAAAATACTATGTTAGTAATAAGGCACTTCCACCAGCAAAGCACTTCAACCTTTTATAGCCAACTCTCAAGTAACTAAATTGTTTCTCAATATTATTTTTCTAACAGAGATGATCTTCTAGGAATATTATCAGAAAAAAGCCTTAGAGCCATGGTATTGCCCATAGTAGCTTATTAAAGGAAAACAGTTCCATAACATTTAAGAAACCATAACTGAAATAAATCCTGTTCAATAAATACAGACTTTTATTTCAAATAAGCCTACTTGTTTGAGCAGTTAATAGAATTCCTCAAATTACTGTGAATAACCAACTGCCTCATTTGACTTATCTGTTTGAAAAATATACATAATACATGCCATATACAAGTTTCAGGCTTAAACATAGGCTTTCTAATTTTTCTCCCTTTCCCAAAATACATTCTTCACTACTACTTTCTTTTTACTTTCTCTTATTTATAACTGATAAAATATTAGGAAGGGGGTTCCCGAGTTACTAGGCATGCAGCAATCTGCAAAACAGATCATTCTGAATACACAAGAATTTCATTTAATGGACTGGAATATTCTCTCAGAAATGTTTCCTTTTATCTATCTAATTGCTTTGGTTCAAGGAATTTTTTCCCATCATATGACAAGAGAAGGTCCTAAACAACAGCTAGTCAATATAGTTAATCTCATGAATTGAACTATCATGTCACAAGATGGTACTTTAAATCAAAAACTGTACCTTTTTCTTGACGTCACCTAGTATTAAAGAATAGCATGGCTAGAAAATGCAACTTCTTGTTAAAATTATGAATAAGATGATAGAGTGTTTGATGGTAGGCTTGCCTGTTTTCTCATGAAGGTCTCATTTATTTGAAGCCAACATCTACCCTATAAAACTCATCCTGCAACCCATGTTATCTCCATTCCAAATTCCAAATTATCTCCATTCATACTGGATTGCCACCGAATCCAGTGGCATTCAGATTATATTACAGCAATAAATACAGGTCACAGAGGACAAGTTCATTCTTGGCTATAACATTCTTTAGGCCAAAATACAAATCCTAACTTACAGTATAGTAGTGGCATACTAGTCAACTGCTAAATACTGTTTCTTCCAACCCATTTGAACACTTCAAATATGATTTAAGACAATGAATGCTGCAGGGGTAGGAAAAAAAAATAGCGCATAGGGGAAGTTTCCTAAAAGCAAAAGTTTAGGTTTCATGACTTGTACTCAAAATTGTATTAGAGGTTCTAGCCTGCAGTGTATGCAGACAAGAAAAAGAAATAGAAGGCATAAAGACTAGAAAGGAAGAAGTTGTACTTATTCATAGATGATATAATTGTCTATGTAGGCAATAGCTAAATATTAAAAAACAGGTACCTGAACTAAAAATGAATTTAACTAGATTTCAGGACACAACAGTAATAAACAGGATTTTTTAAATATATAAACCAGCAATCAGAATTTGCAATTTTAAAAACTACCATTTACAACAGTATCAAAAAACTACTGAATAGGGATACATACATCTGACAATGTATGATACATACACTGAAAACTATAAAACATTAACTAAGAAATTAAAAAACAAAAGATAATCCATTCTCAAGGTTTGAAAGACTCAATATTTAAATTAGGCAAATACTTCTAAAGGCACACAACAGTACATTTATTAAAAGAAGTGTATAAACTGGATTTCAAGCTACAGATTGGGAGAAAATAAATGCAAAACATATCCAACAAAAGACATGTCGAAGACAAAAAGACATAATCATCTTTTATGATTCAGTAGTAAAAGACAACTCAATTAAAAATGGACCAACGATATGGACAATTTATCAATGAAAATACACAGATAACAAAGTACATGAAAAAATGCTCAAAACTGTTAGCCATTTGCGAAACGCAAATTGTAATCGAGATACATACATACTAGATATGTTCTCTACTGGAATGACAAAAATTAAGACTGATAATACCAAGAGTAGAAGAGAATATGAAGCAAATAGAACGCTGTTACTGGTGGTAAAAGCAAAGTTGGAAAATATTTTGGCAGTTTCTTAAGAAGTTAAAACATACAAACAGAACACCCAGCTATTACATCCCTAGGTATTATCCAAGAGAAACGAAAACATGTATCTTGGGGATCCCTTGATGGCTCAGCAGTTTAGTGCCTCCCTTTGGCCCAGGGCGTGGTTCTGGAGTCCGGGAATGGAGTCCCACATCAGGCTCCCTGCATGGAGCCTGCTTCTCTCTCTGCCTATGTCTCTGCCTCTCTCTCTGTCTCTCATGAATAAATAAAATCTTTAAAAAAGAAAAAAGAAAACATATCTTCACAAAGACTTATATGAGAATTCTCTAGTAGCTTTATTCATAACAGCCCCAAACTGAAAACAACCCAAGTGTTGATCAACAAGTGAATGGAAAAACAAATCATGGTATAGCCATATAATAGAACAATATAAACTGGAACAAATTATTGATGCATACAAGAACATGGATGAATCATAAAAGCATTAGTTAAGTGAAAAAAGACTAAAAATAAGACTATATTCTGTATGGTTACCTTTATATTAGTTCTAGAAAAGGACAAATTCTAGGAATAGAAAACAGATTAGAGGTTGGAAAAAAGAGGCTGACTGCAAAGGGGCATGAGAGAACTTCACTGGGTCATGGAAATGCTCTGATTATGGCAGTAGTTACTCATCAAACCGTATACTTAAAACTGGCTGATTTCATTGTATGTAGATAATAGTGATAAAAGTGATAAAAAAAAAGTGATAAAAAATAGTTCAAAGACAATGACAAGAAGGATAAAATCTGTTCAGTGGCATGTGGAGACAATATGGAAGCAAAACGTGATGGCAGGCAAATTCTCTCTCTTGGCTATCTCATGGTTAAAAGAAAGGAGAGGAAAAGGAAAAAGACAAGGAAGAGGAGATGACCCTCTCTTCTGAGAATTCACAGCTACAGGCCTGGGTAAGCTTGTGCTTGGCAGGCAATGTCTGTGGGAAACCTCTGTTGTTCTTTTAGAGATATATGTCTGGCTTTGCTAGCAAAGATTTCCCACAGACAAAGCCCAGCCAAACATAAGCTGATAATCTAAAATTTCTCACTTACTTATTGATTGATTGATTGATCATAGGCTTCACACTAAGCATGGAGCTCTATGCAGGGCTTGAACTCATGTTACAGAGATCAAGGCCTGAGCTCAGATCAAGAGTCAGATGCTCAAAAAAAAAAAAAAAAAAAAAAAAGAGTCAGATGCTCAACCGACTGAGCCATCCAGGTGCCCCAACAATATAAAGCTTCAAAATTTCAAACTGATCAATGGTTAATTACCATGAGTGAAGTAAAGCCAATTCAATATAGCTGGATTAGACACAAGAACTACAGCCATTGGATATGAATATGTAAAATTATTAAAAGTATGAAAGAAGAAATTAAGACCACTAAATAAAAACAAACAACACATTGTTCTGTTTTTATTTTATTTTATTTTATTTATTCATGAGACACACACAAAGAGAGGTAGAGACATAGGCAGAGGGTGAAGCAGGCTCCCTGAGAGGAGCCTGATGTAGGACTCGATCCCAGGACCCAGGATCATGACCTGAACCAAAAGTAGTTGCTCAAACCACTGAACCACCCAGGCATCCCCGAACAACACATTAAATACTATTGAAAGACTAGTTGACTTGAAACAGAACTTCTAGAAATAAAAATAATTCTCAGTGAAATTAATAATAGGTGAACCAGGAGACTGAACATAGCTGGAAAGAAAGACCATGAAATCTAAAGAGTAGTTTGAAGAAAATGGAATTCAGGGGAGAGGTTTATTCTGGAGTTGTGAGAGAAACATTTAGAAACACAGAGTTGAGAATGGGAGGATCTAGCATACACCTAATGGGACTTGGGAAGAAGAGAATGAAGAGAATGGGAAAGAGGAAATTTTCAAGGGTTAATGGTTATGGCTATTCCAGATTTTATGAATAATATGCACCTACAGTTTGAGAAAACCCACCAAGATAAAGAGAAAAATCTTAAAAAAAAAAAAAAACAAAATACCACCACCAAATCATTGAGAAAATACAGATTACATAATCAAGAGAGGATGAATCTGACAAAAAAATTTTCAACAATTTTGCAAACTCTCAGTCTTCAAATACTCATTCTTCCCCTTTTCCTCTTTCCACTTCCCCAAGACTCCAATTGGATGTGGGTTGAACCTTCACATGGTATCTACTCTTTCTCTTTTCTGTTTTTCATCCTTAGTACAGTTCCATCTGTATTGAGAATTTGAGGGTTAGGATAGTATCGTCCTCTTGAGTGATTTTCACTAACCTAGGGCTATATAAACCGAGAATCTTTTCAAGAATATTTCAAGGATCAAGATGTTTTGTTCATATAGATGACTTAAAATCAGGTTGCAGGTCATTTGAGGACTGTTTTACTTCCAATGCGCCCTTTATTTCTATGTCACAGCCATTTAGGATCCCAATCAAAAAGAACAGATTTTATCAGAGCTCTTACTTTTGGCAGTCCCTAGACTCCAAAGTTTGTTTCCCTGGATCCATGAAGCTTTCCAAAGCACTGCTTAGGTCACCAAGAGAATTCTTCTTCCTTCTGTAACCACAAAGCCACTGACTCCATAATCATATCACTATTGGCATAATTAGTAAGCCAGCAATATAAGAAGCTGCCAAAATCAGGTGATCATCAAAACCAGGAAGTTGTAATCAAAGACTTAATTTCTGCAGTCAGCTCCAGAACCATGTGTGACTCCTATGACATCATCAAGATGGATCTGACATGCCCTGCTTCTCAAAATCTCAAAGCCAGTGAGTAGGCATAAAGACCTCTGTTTTAATTCTGCCCTGCATATGTCATATGAATACACGTGACTGGTAGAATTTAAATCAAATTCAGAAATATAGCTGCAAGGGAACCTGAGAAATGTACTTTAGCTTTAAAGCACACTAGAAAGGAGGATGTGTAATGGATGCTAAACATTTCCAGAGTCACTTGAGACACACACACTACGATGTATGTAAAATTTTAAATCATACAAAACTATGTATGTGTATATGTATATATGCATACATACACCAGCATCTTTATAAAGAGCATATATTAATACTACTATATACAGACATGTACAAAATGGGTACATACAAAAATGAAAAAAAATTGCTGTGAGAGTTTCTAAGTGCTTACCATCAATGTCTGTACTTATGTCATCATGGACTGGCAATACACAATACACCAGCACTGATCTGTAGGCCAAACTTGGTAGTGCTCCTTCAGAATTATCTGGGAGAAGTGGTTCAAGAATTTAGGCAAGGGCATGTCCTCCATATCCTCCTGGCACTGGTACTTCCTAAGAGGAAGTCCTAGCCAAGACTGATATGATCTGATATACTGGGGCCACAATTATAAATTTGCTCCTATCAGGAGCTTCCCTTCATTAATTGGTCAGGATGGGTGAAAGTGTGTTACAAAATAATTTTCGACCTATTCTTGCTCATTGGTGGAACAGACAAACATAGCTGAAGAAAAGGTGAAGTGCCCAGAAGAGAGAATGCACCATCCATTTCCTTTATAGAAGAAATTTAGACAGTAGGAGATATTTCTGAGTTAGTCACAACCTCACTAGAGTTGCAGATAGGTCCTAATCTCCTGAGGCATAATACTATTTGCACAGCCAGAATTGCTGGCTTGTCCTGATTTCAGGCACTTGGTCTATTCGAAGATCCCTAGCTTGTTCTCTATGTGAAAATAGTGTCAACATCTGAAAATAATATTCTTTTCCTTTGAACTGTAGTCTTGTTTTACTCAGTATGTACACTTTTTAAAAAAAGTTTTCTTTTGGTTTCATTTATTTATTCATGAGAGAGAGAGAGAGAGAGAGAGAGAGAGAGGCAGACACAGGCAGAGGGAGAAGCAGGCTCCATGCAGGGAACCTTGATGTGGGACTCGATCCTGGGACTCCAGGATCACGCCCTGAGTCAAAGGCAGATGCTCATCTGCTGAGTCACCCAGGCATCCCAGTATGTACACTATTAAATGACACATCATTACCTGACTCCATAGTTTGCCTTAAGGTTCATTCTTGGTGGTGTGTATTCTATGTCTGGACAAATTTATAATGACATGTATCCACCATTATAGTATCTTAATAAGTAGTTTCACGGCTCTAAAAATATTTTGTGCTCCTACTATTCATCCCTTCCTCCTCTTTAACCCCTGGTGACCACTGATCTTTTTACTGTCTTCATAGTTTTGCTTTTTCCAGAATGCCATAGAGTTAGAATCATACAGTATGCAGCCTTTGCTAGAATCATACAGTATGCAGCTAGAATCATGCAGTATGAAGCCTCAAATTGGCTTCTTTCACTTAGTAATATGCATTTAAGTTTCCTCTAGGTCTTTTCATGGCTTAATAGCACATTTCTTTTTAGTGCTATAATACTCCATTGTCTGCATGTACCACAATTTATCTGTTCACCTACTGAAGGAATCTTGGTTGCTTCCAAGTTTGGCAATTATGAGTAAAGCTACTGTAACTTGATGTGCAGAGTTTTCTGTAGGCAGAAAAAAAAATATGTACTGTCTTGTATATTAACTTTACATCTAAAGTTTGTCACTAAGCTTAATAGTTACATAGAACATAATTTCTGGCATATTATATATTGTATTCTATGTGCTTTAAAGCACATATTTTAAATTTTAAAATATATTTGTCAAAACTCTGGCACTAAAGATTTAGCCCAATTTATGGAGAAAAAAAAACAGTCTAATTGACCAGGTTTCTTTAAAAAAAATCATACCTTTTAGGTGAAATAAATGCATTGATAACATCTCTGTGGTAACTATATCACTTTTAAAATCTAATTGTAATTTAGAAAACAGAGAAAGAGTTTTTGTCCAGAAGAAATGAAGCCCTGCCTCCCCCAGTATTTCTCACCTAACCCCTTTTTGAATTTCTGTCATGGGACGCTCTCTTTCTGGGACAATGCATTCTGTTAATTTTCTCTTGTGTGTGTGGGGGGGGGCTCAGAGATTTTGATAGTATGGGGCAATGAACCATAGTTAGAATTAGGATAAGTAAGAGATATCTTTCTTTTGTAATGGAGTTTAGGGCTTTTGGATAAAATAAACTGGGCAGCCGGGATGGCTCAGCGGTTTAGCCTTTAGCCCAGGGCGTGATCCTGGAGACTCGGGATCAAGTCCTGCATCCGGCTCTCTGCATGGAGCCTGCTTCTCCCTCTGCCTGTGTCTCTGCCTCTGTTTCTCTCTGTGTCTCTCATGGATAAATAAATAAAATTAAAAAAAAAACTGAAAAAGGAGGAAGACCCCAGCATCTATTTTCAGGAGAGCTGATTTTTAGTTCAGAGTACATGTGAATCTGAAAAATAATTCCCTTAAAAATATAACCCAGTTTAAAGATCTTTGTCCCAGGGCATTTCACCTACCTATGTTTCAAGTGGTATTTATAAGTTGAGGCTTCCTAAAATTTCTAGTGGAATAAATATAATAAAAAGCTATGTAAACTGCTTAGTTCTTCTAAAGGAAAGTCTCAATTCTAAAATTATGTTAAATAGAACTGCTCTAGGCATTCATTTTTATGAGTTTTTCCTTCCTTCATCTAAGTATGAAAGAAAGAGAAAAGCACTTGAAATTTTTCAAAGAACACTAAAAAGATTAATGTACCCCAGACTGTTTACACACATACAGAGATATCCACACAGACGGCAGAGCTATTTAATGCATCAAGCTCTGACTCGAACAGCTAATACGTGCTGGACGTGATTAAACTTTGAGCTTAGCTGCCAGCTATGATTTGCCCCAGTTAGTTAAAGCAGTTACAATTTTTAGTCACTAAGACTTGCCTCATCAAGTTAGTAATACCTTATTCCATAGTGTCAAAATTAGATTTAGAACTTCAAGAAGCTTTAAAAAGATTCAGAAGGAAATAAGAATGATATTCAAATTTTGAAAACAACAACACTTCAAAAAACCAGATATGGAATCAATACAATTCTGCTACCATCTGATTAATGGCTCTCCTTATTAATTTAAAAATTCTGATGATACACAGTATTAAAAAAGTATACTATTATTATCTAAGTATACTATTTCCTTTTAAGCTAACCATATTTCAGCTATTAAAAGAGTTCATACAACAAGCAAATTATGAGAGCAGTCTCCCTTGCATACTATTCAAAGCCCCACTGAGGAGTATTCAAGCCCAGAGGCTAAAAGGGATTAAAGTTTAAGATTTTAATCCGTACAGGGTGCACAGTAGCCTTCCTATTAGCTTAGCTATTACTTGAGGACTCTTTTGCAGTTCCCTGAAAATGAGGGGAGATTAAAAAAAAAAGTAATATGGTGAAGAGAAAGTTCTTCATCAGCTTGCCTTGTAAAGGACAATGGGAAACAACCTTAATTTCTTGGCAATGACCATGGTACAAGAATCACCTAATTTCTCCTCTAATCACCTTCTCAATTCTTTCCTTTTCTCATGACTCAGGAATTGTGCAAATAAACTAATCTGGAAAGCTGAAATTGTGCTTCATACACTCCATGCTCTGCTCCCACTCCAGAAGAGAAAGAGTTACAAAAGCCCTTGGAAATAGTACTACTCATTATGTTCCCTATACTTTCTCCATCAATGTTTAAAACAAAGCCACTGTCACTTCCTAAAATGACAATGGCCAGTTTGTGAACTTAAGAGAGGCTGAAAGTATCTAAAACAATAATCTTAAAAGAATTTGTTACTAAGTGTAAACTAGTTTTAGGTTTCAAATTCACATGGAAACATTCACATGGAAAATCCAGAAGGCTGATCTACTGAAGCTATTGCTGCTAATGTAGCCATGCTACTACTCTTTGCAACCATCCAGTTTCATGGTTTACAGAACTACCTGCCTCAAAGCAAATCCCAAGATTCAAGGTCTAGGAAACCTCACTCTCTTTTACCTTCTTTTCCATTAGAAACTGAAGAGAAAGAAATAAAAGACTGTGGAAAAATAACAAAACAAAACAGTAAATAACTGTAAAGCACCAGTGAAAGGAGAAATATACTATTGTTAGCTAGCCAAATACTCAGCAGTTATGAAATGCATGGTTTTGATCAAACTCAATATAAAGAATCTAGAAAAATACAAACCTGGCTCTGCAAACTTCTGTTTATATCTCCCTTACCACTGAGGGAAAATCCAACCAGCATTACAAAGAGTTAAATACTCTATTCTTGAAGAGAAATTAAGAATTTGCTAACTAGAATACTTAAAGATTTTGGGTTTGTCCTTCCTAATATACGAAAATTAATTCTACATCTTACTTTTATTTAGATAATATTTATAATCTCAAAGTACCAATATTTTAATTATTAATAATTTCCAGATTTTAAAAATTATTTACATGGTCAGATTATCCTACCCATAGATATAAAATAGATTTTTAATACAACAGATCTCAAAGTTTTTGGTCTAAAGCAACCTTAAACAGATACATAGTTGTAAAAGGGAGTATTTTAATGGTCTTTTTCAGATAACTGGACATTTTACCTTGATACTATACACCAAAACTTGATAAACTGTTATCTATCATCTTTTAATGATTAGTTACAATGTGCAATCTAAGGATTCCAACCCTGAGTCTTATGGTCCCTGAAGGGCCCATAAACCACACTTTGAGAATGGCTGTTGTTTCAAATCATTAACTTTACTTGATTGCAAAAGTAACTAATTGATATCTGTTGGTTTTTGGTTTATTCAAATTATATGTCATTTTCGTACATTCAACTGAATCAGAATCTCTGTAGGCTAGGCAGTATTTTCTAAGTGCTATAGTAAATAATGATGTATAACTTGAATGTATTAATTACAGGGTATATAGGAAAGGAAAGGGTGCTAGGAGATGATGCTGAATGGACTATTTTTCATTGCAAGTCATGCTCATTTAAACTATATATATGTAGTTTATATTTTGATAAAATTATAAATATATAATCTCTTATTAAAATAATATTAAATAAAGATGTCAAATTTTTGCTTTTTAAAAGTCAGTTGGAAAAAAAAAGTGATAATTCTATTATAAAGCAAAATAATAGTTTCCTTTAAGAGTTCTTTGGCTTATTAGGCATTCCCTGTCACCCTCCTTACATTTTCAAAAAAGATTTCTTTCAGAGAAGAGAGACTGCATGCGCATAGGTGTGTATGGGTAGGGGAAGGGGCAGAGGCAGAGGGAAAGAGAGTCTTAAGCACATTCGTTGAGAAGTGTAGAGCAGATGCTCAAAGTAGGCTTGATCTCATGACCCTGAGTTCACCACCTGAGCAGAAACCAAGAGTCAGACACTCAACTGAATTTGCCACCCAGGTGCCACCTCTGTTCCTACTTTTTTGTAGTCCCAAATACCATATATATTCTTGGAGAGTATTTTCTACCCAAACTAGGAGTTGTTCAAAGTTTTTCCCAACAGAAAGCTCACAATATATACCTATCAAGACCCCGAGCACCATGAAACAGATGAAACCTAACATTTGTAACTGTCCTCATTTCTACTGTGATCTAGAAAAGGGCTGCTGTTTCAAGTAAATGTATCATGTGCCAAAGGGTGTGTGAGATGAAATGGAGGGAGTTTGTTTGAACTAAGGGCCTCTCACCACCTAAAATAAGACTGACAAGTGTGTCAGAAGTCAAGGGGCAAGGATTTCTCTAACATAAACAACCAATACCCTTAATTTCCAGCCCTTCTGCCACCTGTCTACTGTGGTCTTTTGTACACATTGTTCAAGTATAATACTTTTCTATCTTACGAATGACAGCTTTCTATGAAGGATCTTCCTTAAGACTAGTCAACTACCTTTTGCTCAGTTGAGTAAAACCTCAAGGCTAAAATTTTTTGAAAAGGTCGAAATACAAATTCATCAATAACATGCAGACATGTGAACATAAAGACCCAGTACTGAGAAAGGCTTCTAGAGAATGGAATTCAGTGCCATCACTAAATTACATCGTCATAAATATTCCTGGCTTATTTCATGAAATGGGTTTAAGTTTTCCTCTAAGGTTTCTGGAGAATCAATATGTCCCATTTTATGTCAATATATCACTATTATAGTAACAGAGCTACTTTTGCTGTACCGTGAACAAAGCCAGGCAAGCTATTCAATGAATGATGTACATGAGGAGCTTTTGGTTATTTGCAACTTCAACTATAATTCGGTAAGAGGGGTACCTGGGTGGCTCAGTTAAACATCTGACTCTTTTAAGTATTTTTTTAAAGATTTATTTTAGAAGGCGGGGGAAGAGAGAAGCATGTGGGCAGGGGAAGGGACAGCGGGAGAAGAAGAATTTCAAACAGATTGCCCACTGATGAGCCCTACATGGGACTGGATCTAAGGACCCTGAGATCACGACCTAAGCCAAAACCAAGAGTTAACACTTAATTGAGTTGGGCTCCACATTGGGCATGGAGCTTACTTAAAAGGTGAAAAGTAAAATTATTTCCATAAAAAATTATGGAATGCCCAAGTTAATAGTAAGTGAAAATCAATTTTTGCTTATTTCTGCTTGTCTGGGCTACACTGATGCAGGCTTCTAATCAATATATCTTGATTTTGTTTAATGTTCTACAATAGTGCTACGATACTGCTGTAACAACTAAATTTTTGAAATGTCAATCCTAATTTCTTATAGTTGTTTTAAAAAAAGAGGACTGGGACACCTGGGTAGTTCAGTCTGCTGGGTGCTGGGAGTCTTGATTTCAGCTCAGGTTATGATCTCAGGGGTCAGGAGATCCAGCTGAGTCGGGTTCTGGGGTCAGTGCAGCCTGCTAATGATTCTCTCCCTCTGCCCCTCCTCCTGCTCCCTCTCTCTCAAAATAAAAATAAAATCTTTAAAAAAATAAAAATAGGATTAAAGTTTTATTAAGTACTACAGAGAACTAATGAATTTGATCATACCTGCAAATGAACAAACTAATATGTAAACTTAAAGGTAGTTGATGCACATGTATGTACATGTGTGTATATGTATACATATTTACTTATTTAATCCTCTTTTGTCAATCTCAAACAATGTGATACTGAATAATCTGAATCTGTAATACTCTTTAATTCTCCATGTAAAACAAAGATTTCTGGCATTTGGTTGAATAACCAAATAAGCATACTTTTAGTCAAGTGGATAGGGGGAGGAATTACAGTCCCTGAACTGTGTAAAAACTCTCAATTCAGGTTCTGGTTTATCTGCTAAGGGTTAATTTGGTATTTTATTTCTCTCTTCACCCCATACCAGTGCAATTTCTTACCAGTGCAAGTAGTAAGGAATCTACTTGTAGACTTATAGAATAGATATTGGTATATATTAACTAATATGCACTTTAGTATTTAATATGCACATATTGAGAGTAAGAGTTTCAAAATAAGGAAAAGAGAAAGTTCCACTTACTTTTAAAGTCTGATTTGCAAACTATAAGCATAATCAAACTGATTCCAATAAAAACATCTTTCCCTTTAGTAATTTAATATAAAACTCAGATTATATGAAAAATTGTGAAATTATTTTTATTATAAAAAGGTTTCAAGAAACTTGCAACTATTTCTACTCCAGCTGACAAATAGCAAAACACAAGAAGAGAGTAAAGCACTGAGTCTTTACTTAGTATCTTTCATTCCTATGATTCTAGCTCCCTATATCCAAGAGTAAGTAGACTCCTTTTAAGGGGACAAAGCATGAAAACATAAATCCTCAGTTTTACATTGCTTCTTGTGAATTACTACTTCAGGAAGAAAAAAGGGAAGCTCATTAGCTATTAAATACCATTCAGGATGAAAAGTAATAGTTTTAAAACACAAAGCAATGGAAAGAAATCCTATCCTCATAAAGTGGACAAATATTGTTAAAATGTCTATACTACCCAAAGCAATCTACACATTTAATGCAATCCCTATCAAAATATCAACAATATTTTTCATAGGACTAGAACATCAATACTACAATTTGTATCAAACCACAAATTGCCAAAGTAATCTTGAAAAAGAAAACCTAGAGGCATCAAATTCCAGATTCTAAGTTAAATCACAAAGCTATAGTAATCAAAACAGTATGGTATTTGCACAAAAATAGACACACAGATCAATGGAACAAAACAGAAAATCCAGAAACTAGACCCACATTTTTATGGTCAATTGATCTTCAACAAAGAATATCCAATAGCAAAAAGACAATCTCTTCAACAAATGGTGTTGGGAAAACTGGACAGCTACATGCAAAAGAATGAAACTAGACTGACCACTCCTTACACTATACACAAAAATAAATTCAAGTGGATTAAAGACCTAAAATGTGAGACCTGAAACCATAAAAATCCTAGGGGAGAAAACAGTAACTTCTTTGACAGGGGCCACAACAACCTCTTTCCAGGTATGTCTCCTGATATAAGGGAAACAAAAGCAAAACTAAACTATGGGGACTACGTCAAAATAAAAATCAATAAAACTGAAAGGCAACCTACAGAGTGGGAGAAGACATATGCAAATGACATACCCAACAAATGGTTAGTATTCAAAATCTATAAAGAACTTATAAAACTCAACACCCAAAAAAACAAATAATTCAATTAAAAATAGGCAAAAAGACTTGAACAGACATTTCCCCTCAGGGAAGACCTACAGATAGCCAACACACATATGAAAAGATGCTCAATATCACTCATTATCAGGGAAATGCAAGTCAAAACTACAATGAGATATCACTAATGAATGCCTAAAATCAACAAACAGGAAACAACAGGTGTTGGTGAGATGTTGGAGAAAAACAGACCTTAGAGCACTGTTGGTGGGAATGCAAACTGGTACAGCCACTGTGGATGTTGGATGTTGGTGAGATATTGGAGAAAAGAGACCTTAGTGCACTTTTGGTGGGAATGCAAACTGGTACAGCCACTGTGGAAAACAATATGGAGGCTTCTCAAAAAGTTACAAATAGATCCCATGATCCAGCAATTATACTTCTGGGTATTTATCCAAAAAACACAAGAACACTAATTCAAAGGGATACATGCACCCCTATGTTTATTGCAACATTTACAATAGCTAAGATATGGAAGCAGCCCAAGTGTCCATTGATTGATAAATGGATAAAGAAGTGATGTATATACATACAATGGCATACAGCCATATAAAGAATGCTATCTTGCCATTTACAATGGTATGGATGGAGCAAGAGTATAATGCTTGGTGAAATAAGATAAAAATAAATAGCATATGATTTCATTCATATGTAGAATTTAAGAAACAAAACAAACAAGTAAAGGTTAAAAAATAAGAGAGAAAGACAACTCAAGAAACAATTAGAGAGAATAAACTATTGGTTACCAGAAGGGAGGTGGGTAGGGGGATGGGTGAAGTAAGTGATGGGGATTGAGGAGTGCACTTGTGATGAGCACAGGGTGATGTATGAAAGTGCTGAATTGCTATATTATAAACCTGAAACCAATAAAACACTGTATGTTAGCTACTATAATTCAAATAAAAATTTAAAAGATTGTTGTTTTAGAGAGAGAGAGAAAGGGTGTGCAACAGGGGTGGGCGGCATAGGGAGAGGGAGAGAGGAGAGAATCTCAAGCACACTCCTTGCAGAGAGCAGAACTTGGTGTAGGGCTGTAGAGCTGAGACCATGACCTGAGCCGAAACCAAGAGTTAGCTGCTTAACTGACTGATCCACCCAGGCGCCCCTAGTAATAGTCTTATAGTAGCAGATTAATTCTTGTATAATATAACTTCCTAAGTGTCATACTGCATTCCTTGGTCATTTCACCCTTCCTTTCTACTACCCAAGCACAAACTGAGGTGTAACTTTATAAACAGTATAATCCCAAAGAACAAGTGTTAGTTTCTATTTGTGCCAATAAAGGGGCATACCTTGTTAATAGTAAAGATTCATACAAAGGCAGGATTTTAGGGTCATGAGACCCAAAGAGGATCAATTATAAATGTCCTAAATTTCATGAATGTTTTTGCAATTCATATTTTTAAACTTATACATAATAGGACTGTACAATCATTAAAAAATTATGTCAGGATATATATCAAACTTTTTTTGTCATTCATTTAATAACACTTGAGTGCTGGAACAAAAGCAGCACACAAAACAGACACAGTCCCTGGCCTCAGGGAGTGTAGATTCTAGGAAAGAAAGAAGAGAAAAAGAATGTATCTGAAACTTTATATTGGTTGGAGCTTTTAAGTAGATAATAATCCTCTTCCATGTGTTGTTTGACTTGTTCCAACTTTATAATAAAAAACACAAAGTAGCAAAGTATTAAAAGATGACAAGCCATACATACTCATTATAGAAAAATTAAAGGATATACTTATATAAATAGAAAATAAAGTCTGCTCAGGGGCACCTGGGTGGCTCAGTCCGTAAAACGGCTATCTCTTGGTTTCAGCTCAGGTCATGATTTCAGGGATCAAGCCCCATGTGAGGTTCTGTGCTCAGCAGGGAGTCTGCTTGAGGATTCTCTCTCAAATAAATAAATCTTTTTAAAAAGATTCTTGCCTGTCATTCTACCATCCTCATATTAATTATTCACATATTTTTAAAAAAGATTTTATCTATTCATGAGAGATACAGAGAGAGAGAGAGAGAGAGAGAGGCAGAGACATAGGCAGAGGGGGAAGCAGTCTCCAGGCAGGGAGCCCGATGTGGGACTTGATCCAGGGACTCCAGGATCACGCCCTGAGACAAAGGGAGACGTCAAACCGCTGAGCCATCCAGGCGTCCCATTATTCACATTTTGAAGAAAATTCTCTTAAACTTATTTCTAGAATAGTCATATATATGCATATATGTAATATAAACATGGGATTGTATTTTATGCTGCTTTATAGCCTATTTCCATTCAGTATCAGAAACATTTTTTTAAAGATTTATTCATGAGAGGCACAGAGAAAGAGGCAGAGACATAGGCAGAGGGAGAAGCAGGCTCCCTGCAGGGAGCCCAATGAAGGACTCATCCTGGAACTCCGGGGATCATGCCCTGAGCCAAAGGCAGATGCTCAACTGCTAAGCCACCCAGGTGTCCCCACAGAAACATTTTTCTGCTATGTGTCCAGATCTACAGTATTATTTCTCAATAGTGGCTTTCTACTTTACGGTAAGGTTTATGTTAAGACAGACAATGACTGACATCTTCATTTTTTTCCTATATTTAAAGTTCATGAATTACTTAACATCAGATGAATTAAAAAACAGGTAACTCTTCAATATAACAGGTCTGTGGGTTACTTAGGGCTCAGCATTAAGATTTCTGGGCTAAAATTGGACACTTGGTCAAATGAACTGGCAAACTCATTTTTACTTTTTACTGCAAACCCCTAACTTCAGAGAACTTTTCCACTTCACTGTGGTTAACCATGTAGGTTACCCTCAAAGTCTCATCACAGAGAAGTTAAAGTAATGTATGTTTGTAATCTATATTGGAAAACAACAGTATACTAAACTAAGACAGGGATGCCTGGGTGGCTCAGTGGTTGAGTGTCTGCCTTTGGCTCAGGGCATGATCTCGGGGTCCTGGGATCGAGTCTCGCACTGGGCTCCCTGCAGGGAGCCTGCTTCTCCCTCTGCCTGTGTCTCTCTGTGTGTCTCATGAATAAATAAACTCTTAAAAAAAAATAAACTAAGACAAAACCCATGAAATCAAGTTAGTTCTCTTCAACAGTGGGGCTTACTTGTGGGAATAAGGAGGTAGATGAGAATGTCCAGAAATTAGAAAATAACTCCTACAGATATTTCAAAGCTTTAAGTTAGTAGAACCAATTTTTTATTACATCAATCATGATTAAAATGTGTACTTACAAGTTTCTTTTTCCTTCATACTGTTGTATCATTAGTACTTCTCACACTAGCAAAATCCTTATAAGGATTTTTGTCTCATAAACCAGAGAGGAAAGAAGGAAAGAGAAAAAGGAGATATTCTGGTAATGCTACTATGTAAGAGTTGGAAGTAGAAGAAGGAAAGGTAAGGGACTTGTGTGGGTTTTTTCTTTTTTTTTTAAGATTTTATTTATTCATGAGAGACAGAGAGAGGCAGAGGGAGAAGCTGTCTCCCCAAGTAAACAGGGGACCTGATGTGGGACTCGATCCCAGGACCCCAGGATCATGACTTGAGCCCAAGGCAGACACTTAACCAACTGAGCCACCCAGGTATCCGGTGAGGGACTTTTGAAGTACGTTTTTACAATTCATGATAGAATCACACACTTCGGGTAATCTCGGTTGTAAATGAAGACAAAGGGAAGAGAAAGGCAAGTGTGTGATTCCCCAGGGAGAAAAAGACAATTCAAGAGGCACCACTGCTTTAGGACACCTTAGTCTTATGGACCAAATCAGAAACAAAGACAAAAAGATAGGACATTCTTATTCCAAATCCACATATTGATATAAAAGCATTTAGTAATTTATAAAAATGAAATTTTCATTTGCTGATAATTTCTATAATTCTAATTCTATCTAATATTAAAAATCTATTCTAGCCCACCAATACCCTTTATTTTTCTGAATATACCATGCTGCATGGAGTTAATTTCCTCTATGACATCTTAGTGCTTCTTAGGTAGCATTCTCAAAACTCTATACTAAACTGTATCTTTCTTTCTTTATAAGTAACTATTTCCCTAATTAGTCTAGGTGTGAACTTTTAGATCATGAATTAAGGACAGAGGCTATGCTTACTACTTTTAGAAATTTAACATCCTCCCACCCCCAAAAGTCAGCATTAGATGAACTTCAGGGAATCTGATTTCCCCAGTTTCTGAGAAGAGAAAAATATGCAACCAGGGAAAATCCTCCAGTGATGTGATGTTATGCTTTCTGGACCTGATGCTCTATATAGTCAAAAAGGCAGAAATGGTTATTTGTTATTTATTTTTGGTAAGAGAGAGAGAGAGAGAGATAGAGAGCGAGCATGAGAGCAGGGGGGAGAAGTGGAAAAGGAGAGACTCTTAAACAGGCTTCACCTCCAGTGCGGAGCCTGACGCAGGGCTCAATCTCATGACCCTGAGATCATGACCGAAGCCAAAATCAAGAGTTGGACACTTAACTGAGCCACCCAGGAACCCCTTGTTTTTAAATAAAGAAAAAAAAATTACTGAATACAACTTTTGGCACATAGAATTTAATCGGATCAGTCTCACTTTCTGAGTTATTAATTACACCAACAGAAATGCTTCATTTTTGCCTGCTTCTCACAGACTGAAAAACCGGCTAGTGTCCATGTTTAGGCCAAGTCCTATTCCCTTTCACATGCTAATTTATTTCTTGCTTGGGCAACAGTTTCCAAATACAGACCCATTTCACATTTTATAAAATAAAGAATGTGATAGTAGTAAAGAAAGGGAAGTTGGGAGGCTTTATCCTTCAATGGCAGGTTCTGTTTGGCAGAATTTCAGGTTATATCCTACAACACCTGTATATATGGTTTTTCTTAAACAATCCAAAAAAAAGTTCACCAAATAAAGATCTAAGTGAGCCATTTCAATTTATTAATGTAAGATCTGTCTTGTTCCAGAATCTAAAAAAAAAATGTACTGGTTAGATTAAAATTACAAATAGGTTGTCAGGATTGTGTCATCCATATTATTTTAAATATAAATGAGTATTTGAATATAATAGGTGTTATTTCTGCTAGAATCTACTTCATTTCCAGTATTCTGAACCCTAAGTGGGGAGCATAAGTGGATTACAATTCATTAAAAGATAAATAAACCTTCTCTTTTTCTTACAAAAGGCTGAGTTTAACTATTCACTGACAGAAATACTTACATATAAACATATCTTAAGTTTCGAGGACTAGAGACAATGTAGTAATACACTAACATTTCATTTCAAAGCTTTATTCTCATTCTAAATGTTCTCAAACCATATTTTAAAATATTCCTTCACCCTTTCTAGTAACTTCTTGTACACATAGTAATTCTTTAATAAATATCCCTTGAATGAGTCTGAACTTCATTATTATGCTACCTTTGACTATCATTATCTCAAAAAATAAGCCTTATTTTCTTGTTTGTTTCATTAGTACAGACCACAGAAGGTATTAAAATTGAGTATTGTTTGTCTGGCATTAAATCATTATCCACCATTCCCAAATGTATATTTGAAAAGCTTTAAAAAAAAATTTAATTTTACTTAAATTCAATTAATTAACATATAGTGTATTATTAGTTTCAGAGGTAAAGTTCAATGATTCATCAGTTGTAGTTAACACCCAGGGCTCATTACATCACATGTCCTCTTTAATGTATAGACATTCAGTTACCCCATCCCCCCCAACTTCCCTTCCAGCAACCCTCAGTTTGTTTCCTATGGTTATGAGTTTCTTATGGTTTGTCTACCTCTCTGATTTATTTTACCTTGTTTTAATTTTCCCTTCTTTTTTCTATTCTGTTTCTTAAGTCCCTTCCTGTTTCTATTCTGTTTCTTAAGTCCCACATATGATTGAGATCATACAACTCTTTCTCTGATTATTTCACTTAGCATAATATCCTCTAGTTCCATCCACAATGCTGCAAATTGGCAAGATTCATTTTTTTTGATGGCTAATATTCCACTGTATATATACCACATCTATTTTATCCATTCACCTGTCGAGGGACATCTGGGGTCTGTCCATAGTTTGGCTATTGTGGACATTCAAAACTTTAGAAGATATTCACAGACACTAAAGACATAGCAAAAAGAAGTCAACATTATCACCTCAAAATATACTTAAATAGCCTTTTTAATTGCTGACAAAACTATATTGTCTTTTAATTACCAGTTTATTAGAAATACACAATTTTCAAATGATTGTCTTATTTTTTGGAAATTACAGTAATTGTTAAACCATTCCTTTTCCCTCTACTAACTCTATCAAGTAGTTTTCTAGGTGACAGAATAAATACAAACAACATCATTACACAATCACAATAGAAAGGATGTGTCTTTCTTTCATTTTTATTTAAGTAATCTACACCCAATATGGGGCTCAAATTCACGACTCTGAAATAAAGAGTCGCACATTCCTCCAGCTGAGCCAGCCAGGCACCCCAAGGGTGTGTATTTCTAATCTTCAGAGCAGCTATTTCAAACCTGAATTCCACTGACCCCTTTAGGCATTCACTAGCTGAGCAAAATAAAAGCCTGCATCTAATAAAGTGAACTTGTGAAGATAAGATTTAAAGCAATTTGAAGCATCTTTCCTGATATATCCAAAAGAGAGCAAGAAAGTCTCCCAAGTCAATGAAGACAACCCCTATTCCATTTATCTTATGGCACTTAAAAATAAATAAAAAATAAAAAAAATAACCTATGGCACTTAAAAGAGAATTTGTGGGGAATCTGGCTAGTTTTGTCAGTGAATTGTGAAACTCTTGATCTTGCGGTTGTGAGTTCAAACTCCATGTTGGGTGTAGAGCTTACTTAAAATAATTTTTTTTAATAAAAAAAAACCCCACAGAATTTTGGAAACTGTAATTTTAAGTAATGAAAACATATGCTTCCTGAATACAAAGGAAAATTATTCTGCCCAAGTTTGTAGAAATCATCTTACTAGCCCTTAGAATACACACAAGCATTTTGATGAGATCAGGCACATTCAGGGTGGTATGGCCGCAGACACACATAAGCATTTTGTTCCACATCATCTGTGAGATCAAAATTTATGATGACTTAGTATACAAAAGTCAATGGCCAAATTATTTATATAAACCTGTGACATCATGATTTGTATGCTATATTCCATCACAGGTTCTGGCTAACCATTCTTATATTGGAAAAGACATATAAGAGTTAGGACTAGAAGTCCTTAGGCTCTTTGGTGCCACAGATTCCTTTGACAGTTTGGTAAAACCTGTCATTATTCTTGTTAGAATGACATTTTTAAATGCATAAAATAAAATACAAATGTATAATTGTTAAAATATTTTTAATTGATATATGCTTTTTAATTGATATGTGCTTCTATTTTTATTTTTATTATTTTTTTAAAAGATTTTATTTATTCATGAGAGACACACAGAGAGAGGCAAAGACACAGGCAGAGGGAGAAGCAGGCTCCACGCAGGGAGCCGGATGTGGGACTCGATCCCAGGATCCCGGTATCATGCTCTGAGCCAAAGGCAGACGCTCAACCGCTGAGCCACACAGTCGTCCCGATATGAGCTTTTAAAAATAACAAATTAGATAAGCTCTAGAAGATCTAATAACCACAGTAACTTTGAAGAAATTAATTTAAACAATTTCAATATGGCTACAGCCACTGTATTATGTGAAAATTTGTGTTTTTTATTGGTGACAAAGTCACAGGTACTGCTAAAACTACTATGGCTTGTTGCCTACATTCATAGTTGAAAGAAATCTAAATTTTATGTAGAAGTTAATGAAAAGAAGTAATTTTTTTTTCTCCAGCAAGTTCAGACACTCCCTGAATTCCATCCATCATGGACGACCAATCTGTAGATTCCCAGGTTAAAAATCCTTGATAGGGGAACAGAAGAGAAAGTTAATAAAGTAAAAGCTTTGAGTCTCAAAATTATATAAAACAACATACAAAAGCCCTATTACAAGTACACTTATCATGATGAACACTGAGTAATGTACAGAATTGTTCAACCACTATACTGTATACCTGAAAGTGATATTAACACCATGTTAAATATATCAGGATTAAAATAAAAACTTAATCAAACAAAAAAAAGTCCCGTTATGATCAAAAACAGTTTAACACACTTGAGCAGTATTATCAAGCTTTCACTCACTCAATAATCTTCAGTGATTTACAATAAGAGCAAAATCAAAGGGAAGAAATATTTTTCAACAAATGATCAAAAATGTGGCTTACAATGCTTCTACATTTTGAAGAATTTCTCTTTTATATGAAGGCTAGTCATTGTAATCAAATCTGATTAAATTCAACAATATCATGAACTGTGATTAGAAACAGAATAGTATCGACAACCAACACAACTAGATTCTGCTTCTTCTGCATAAATAGTCAGTTGTACTCCTCAATAGCTCAGCCCTTGGAGCCAGTCTCCCCCCTTGGTAGATGTGAACTCATGCTGTCATTGTACTGTGACCCCAGAAGAGAAATCACCATTTCCTTAAGATCATTATTGCTGTGTCATCAATTCTTTATAGGACACAAGGGCTCAAACATGTCAACTATACTAATTGTGGCATACATAGAATAGATCCTATGACCAGGAAAAGAGGAAAAAAAAATATTACAGGGAAAAAAGCATGGAGAAAAATTTCTGTTTGTCAGTACAAGTTAAAAGAAGAATAACCTACAACTCAAGAAGGGTAACTTGGAGTCATATATTGTAGAAGGCTTAAATCTATCGAGACAAATACTAAATTTGGTAGGCACTAGAAAGTCATGAGAAGGTTCTGATTAGAGAAATGACATGACCAAAACTGGTAGCAGATTACAGAACAGACTGGAAATGGGGAATGGCAATGATAGAAGATACAAGGCAACCGCAACAATCATAGTAGCAGCAGGAACTAGAGAGTAATAACAAAAATGAAAAGTGGAAAAAAAAAAAAGAAAAGTGGAGTGTGTGGAATGGGGGACAGAATGGACACAAGAGAGAAAACAAAGAGAAGGGCTTGACACATAACTGCATTTGGGAGGGCAGGGGCCTGACTGGGGAAGTATGAAGATGACTCAGAGGTTTTAAAGCCTGATTACCTGAAAGAATGTAGTCAGAAGACTAGGTTTGGGGGATGAAGGGAAGTTGAAAACAGGTAGAAATAACGAACCTTAAATAATATTTTAAGTTTGAAATGCCCAAGAGATAATTAGAAATGCAGATCATTGATAAGAATAATCAATCTCTGTACTTACGGAATTTAAAATCTGTATTCTGGTTACAGCTAGAAATTTAGATTTGGTAAAGATTCTACCAGAAATTCCCCAAAAGCTACAGGAACAAATAAGTTTTTCAACAAAGAGAATACCAAAAGAAACCCTATTAATCTAAGAATAGAAATTATAAATACTCCAAATACTAAAAACCATTTGAAATGTTAATATCAAGTGCTACAAACATTTTAACATAATACTGACTTTTAAAGAGGACATATTTTGAAACATTTAACTATACATTTCTCCAAAAAGATAGTGTCTCAATCACTTATAATGTATTAAAACATACCAACTTTAAATTGCCCTTACTATTCAAAAACCACTTAGAAGAGGATGATCAGAAGGTACCAACTTCTAATTATAAGCTAAGTACTAGGGATGTGAGGCACAGCATTACGAATACAGTTAACACTGCTATATGATGTATATGAAGGTTAAGAGAGTAAATCCTGAGTTTTGTTCAAAAGGAAAAAAATTTTTTTTCTGCTCTTTTTATCTAATGAGCTAACAGATGCTAACTAAGTTTTTTTGTGGCAATCATTTCACAATATATGCTAGTCAAGCCATTATGCTGTACACCTTAAACTTATATAGTGATGTCAATTAAATCTCAAAATAAAACAGGAAAAAAAAAAACCCTATTTCTCTCTATAGAGGTATTCTAGAATGTTAGAGAGGGACTTCTGGGTGGCTCAGTCAGTTAAGTGCCTTTGGCTCAGGTCATGATCCCAGGGTCCTGGGACGGAACCGCATCACATCATGCTCCTTGCTCAGTGGGGAGCTTGCTTCTCCTTCTCCCTCTGCCTCTCCCCCACACCTTCTCTCTAATAAAATCTTAAAAAAAAAAAAAAAAAAGGAATTCTAGAGAATAAAAGACCATTTGCAAACCACTAACGAAAAAGTGGAACCACACGGTTAATAGAGCAGAATCAGTGATAACCAAACATAGGCGCCCTGATGGAAAGAAAAATAATACATCATCACCTATGAATTATATTTGTCCTCTCCCCCCACACTGTCCCTACTCTCAGAAATCAAACCTGAACTAATCTAAGTATGCCTGAAGTCTCCAATTTAGCTACTAATTTATAGGAAATACAGGGAATCAAGGGTCATGTTGAACTAGAACATGTTAAAACTATTCCAGAGGGACATAGTCCAGAAGATCCAGGATGAGGGAAATTTTAGGAAAAACTAACCTGGTTTCTTCAGCAAAGAAATTATGAGGAAAATGAGAAAGGAAGAAACTGTAGATAAAAAAGACATACCAGGGCAGCCCGGGTGGCTCAGCGGTTTAGCACCGCCTTCAGCCCAGGGCCTGATCCTGGAGACCCAGGATCGAGTCCCATGTCAGGCTCCTTGCATAGAGCCTACTTCTCCCTCTGCCTGTGTCTCTGCCTCTCTCTCTCATGAATAAATAAATAACATCTTTGAAAAATAAAAGACATACCAACCAAATGTAAATGTGTGACTATGTTTGGATCCCAAATCAAACAAATCAATTATTTAAACACAACTTGGGGAAGGGGGGCACCTGGGTGGTACAATTGGTTGAACATCCAACTCTTGGTTTTGGCTCAGGTCGTGATCTAAGGGTTGTGAAACTGAGTCCCATGTCAGGCTCCACACTCAGCATGGAGTCGGCTTGAGTTTCTCTCCCTTATCCCTCTGCCCCTCCCCACCACCTTGCTTTCTCTCCCTCTCAAATAAATAAATAAATAGACCTTAAAAAACAAAAAACAAACTTAGGGGTATGCCTGGCTGGTTCAGTCAATGAGAGCCTGTGACTCTTGATCTCAGGGCCTTGAGCTCAAGCCCCATGTTGGAAGTAGAGCTTACTGAAAAGAAAAGAAAAGAAAAGAAAAGAAAAGAAAAGAAAAGAAAAGAGAAACCAACTGAGGAAAATTTGAATATTGCCTGGTTATTTGGTGATGTTGATTTTTACAAGTGAGAAAACAGTATGTGGCTGATTTTTTTAGGACTATCTTTTAGATAACTGAAATATTCACAGACGAAGTAATTATATATGTAGGCATTATTTCAGAATAACCCAGTAGCAACTGTGGGGGTGTAGAAAAGGGTATAGATGAAACACTGGCTCCTGTGTTTGAAATTTTCGATAATAAATTGTTTAAAGCAGAATAAATAAGAAAAAAACATCATTATCAATAACACTAACAGAACTACAAAGAAGACAGGAATGGATTTGTTTCATTTGCAGCCCTGGGCTAGCCATACAATGTCATAGTTGTCCCCACTGCTTAAATGGAGACCTATACCATCTAATAAAGCATAGAATCATATTTGGTCAAGTTAGAAACCTCAGAGATATCATTAACTCTGGCTGGCTCAGTCTCCTACCTCTGGCTCCACCACTGAATCCTATGTTCCCCTCTCTTTCGTCCTCCCACTACTGTCTATCTCTATGGTCTCACAGACTCCCAACAGCCTCCTTTCAACCTGTTTCCCACACTGTATACAGAGTGATGACCCTAAAATGCAAAATCTGATCCCCAATCCCACTTACAACCCTTAAACTGCTTTTGATCAGCTTCCAGGCAAGAGTGCTTCTCTAAATTTTTAAACTAGTCCCTTCCCTAACCCTTTAAAATGACTTATAAGGCCTTCCATTTTCTGATATTATCTACCTCTCCAACTTCCATCTGTCCCTAATTTCCCTTTTCCCTCTTATGCTTTAGCTCTGATAAATTCTTACAGTTTCTCTAATGTACCCGTACTCTGACTGCAGCTTCAGCATTCGTGTCTGGAATGCTCTACCATCACTTCCTTGCCTAGTTAGCTCCTAACTTTCAAGTCTAAAAAGTTAAGTAGCATTTGCTCAGAGAGGCCTATCCAGATTGCTTTCACACTAGGTTGGGTGTCTTCTCACACATACAGAATACACTTTTGTTTGTTCCATAGGAACCTGTACTTTATCTATCTGTACATGTGATCACTGTTATTTATCTGCTCTCCAGTTAAAACCACAAACTCTAGGAGGGATAGGGCCAGAACTTGTTCACTGCTGAATACTAAATCTCTCATGGTAAAAAAAATAAATAAATAAATAAATAAATAAATAAATAAATAAATAAATCTCTCATGGTGCCTAGTAACTAAGAACAAATTGCTGAATACATAAATATTCACAACTCTGGTCTGTTTTTCTCATATCCAAGGTTCCATCTTTCTGGTCTTCCTCTGCAACAATAACAGACTGGCCATAAAGGCATTTATAGGGACCTAAATTCTACATAGGAATGCATTATAAAGTGGACTGAAAACACAATGGAAATGAAGAACATAAACTGGAAAAGTTTCTCAAGATACCCATTTTAGTATAAAATAATTTATATCCATATTAGCAATTTTACAGAAAGCTCAAGAGTAGGGACGTCTGGGTGGCTCAGTCAGTTAAGCGTCTGCCTTCAGCTCCGGTCATGATCTCAGGGTCTTGGGATTGAGCCCTGAGGGGATTCTCTGCTCAGCAGGGAGTCTGCTTCTCCCTCTCCTTTTGGCCCTCCAACCCATTCATGCTCGGTCTCAAATAAATAAATAAAATCTTAAAAAAAAAAAAAAAAAGCTCAAGAGTGCTAACCTAATTAAATAGGAGTCAAAAGACATATTAATTCCCACACAAACATCAAGTTTTCACACCTACAGTGCCGAGTCCCTTAACTTCTGCAACTTCAGTTTCCTAATCTGTAAAATAAGGGAACCTAACTAGCTGGTTATTAAGATCTTTTTCAGGGTTAATATTATATGTATTAACATTTAGAAGATAAAAAGACATGTAAACCACTGAAACACTATCAACTGTTTCATCCTATGACCCTTTTTATCCTTTTATTTTTTTTAATCTGTTTAAGGATGTTAGAGCCTATTATGTTAAGCTTACAACCAAACCTTTAAACCTATTCAGCTATAAAAATCTCACAAAATGCTCTGCAGACCATTAAGTTGCATATTTTACAAGTCACTGCAATTTGATTAAACAGCATTTATCTAAACCCTAAATTACTGAAGTATGTTAAATTTTAAAATAATACCTATACATTACCTATATTAAAGGCTAGATGTCTTGAATTCCCGATATTTTCTATGGCAATCTGAAGGCAAAGTCATACATCAGGGCTAAGACTTGGACTTATGGGTACTACTGAATGCCAAACGAAAAAGGAGAAGATACGTAGTCTCTAATTCACTGCAGTTCTGGTAAACGACATTGACATTGTTTATTAACGCCTAATTCCTACTCATACTCTTCCAAACTCTCACACAATTCAGAGTTCACCCTATAATGGCATTCCAGTAGTTACTAAGCCCACATTTGTTTTGCCAGGGCACTGACGTGTACGCATTTTATTTCGAAACCGGAATAACTTCTGGGAAAAAAAAAATTTCAAAATTAGTTATGGTAAAGAGTAACTAAACATTCTACTGTTATCAACAGACACCTAGTTCTTATAAGCAAACGCTGGAAACTCGGGTCAAGTAGAAATTCGTTTGCTTCTAAAATAATTACACAGTAGTTCTGGCCACTGCTTGTCACACCAAGTGAGTCGTGACAAAGAAATGAAACTCTAAAATGCACGTGGGGGAAAAAAAAAAAAAAAAAAGATGTACTTGGAACAAAACGCCGTGCATCTGAGCGAGTGTAAGGCTCCCCTTCAGACTGCTCGCTGCAGGGCCGCCTTCGAGCCCCGGAGCGCGAGGGCGCTGCAGCCGACGTTCAGCAGCCACAGGTTGAATGACAAAGAGTCCTCGTCGGCACCAGTCCCGACCCTCCGCCAAGTCCGCGGGAGCCCTGCGGTCACGTCTCGGCGGCGGGGGCTGCGGCTCCCACACCACTCTCGCAAGTCACCAGGTGAGGCAAGGATTGGCTGGCCCGGGCGGCCGGGGCGGGCGCGCCACGAGTCCCAAGTAACTCCCGCCCCGAGTCCCTTCCCTCGGAGCAGGACGCGGCCAGGAGAGCGCACAGGCACCACGTGAACCGGCCCCACGTCGTCCCTCCTCCAAATCAAAAGCATCTCTCGAGGAGGCTCCCGAGCGCGGGAGGAAACGCTACTTCCCCAAGGTCACCGGCACCCAAGCCCAGCTCCTCTGCCGGGCCAGGCCGGGCCGGCGGCCAGCACCTGACTACGGGGCCGCAGCTCGGCGGGGCGAGGCGCCGTCTCCATCGCCTCAGGTCTCCTTCCCCAACGCCGCGCTCCGGCACCACGCGGCTGCCCGCCGCCACCACGCCGCGCCGGACCCCGCCGGACCCCCCGCGCCCGCCCCCGCCCCCGCGACCCAGGTCTGCGCCCCGAGGCTCCCTCCCCAGGCAGGGGGACGGCGGGGGCCGCGCCGAGCTCCGCCGCCCGCCGTTATCCGACTAACCGTTATGCGCGGCTCGCGCCGCCGAGCGTGTACGTGACGCGGCTGGAGTTCCGCAGGGCCCGCGGCCAGGTCGCGTCCTTCGCCAGCTGCCTCGGTCGCTCCCCGGGCACCCACGCGGCCGGCGGGTCACGTCGCAGCTCGCCAGCACTTTGTCGGGGCCGGGCCCGCGGGGCTGCCTTATAATCGGCGGGGCCGGAGCATGCGCACAGGGGGCGGAGCCGGCCCTCCCGGCCGCCGCCCCCCCCCCCCCCCCCCCGGACGCCCAAATCGCGACTCGCGCCTCCACACGCTCTGAGGCGCGCGCCCGCCCGCCCGCCCGCCCGCGCTCTGGCGCGCGCCGCCGCCCCCTCCCCGCCACGTGACCCGCGGCCCTGCGCGACCCGCGCTCGGCGCCCCGGCTCCGCGCGCCTCTGCCGAGCCAGCCCCTCGGGTCCCCGGTCCCAGGAGTTCGCGGTGACCTGCGCGCGTGCGGGGCCCCGGCCCCGGCCCCGGCCCCGGCCCCCGCCCTCAGCCCCGGGCGGAGCAAAGGGAAAAGCCGCCGAGGACGGAGGGGCGCACCCCGGGGGCCGACTCAGGTGTGGGGGGCGACGGGCGCGCGGAGGAGCGGGGAAGCGCGTGCAGAGGAGGGACGGGGCCGGGCGTGCGTCGGCTCGGGGCACCTCGGGCCCGGGAAGCGGCCGCGGGGCGGGCGGTGAGGGCGAGGGCGAGGGCGCGGGCGCGGGCGCGGGCGCGGGCTGTGGCCTCCGCGGAGTTCGGGGAACTCGGGGAAGTCGCTCGAACCCTCAGGGCCTGTTTCCTGTTCTTGAAAACGGCAACAGCAGTAGGACAGACCTTACGGGCGCTTTTGGTGGTTTCGATAAGAGAACTGATTGAACTTCCTCCACGCAGAGCCTGCCAGCCTCCCGGGGCGCTGGACCAATGCTGGGCGCTCGATACGCGCAGAAGTCGGGGAAGAAGAGCAGGTCAGCGCGGGGCGCCTGAGGCGGGTCCCTGAGGAGAAGGGCTGTGAGTGTCGGAAACACCGAGACGCGAGAACGCGGAGGCCAAGCTTTTAGGGACACTGAACGTTCGGGACAGGATATAATTAGAGCCGGCAGTTTTGAGGGACAGTTCGCCGGAATTATCCTCCTAACCGTATGAGGTAGCCGACTATTATTAACATTTCACAAATAAGGGGGCTTGAGGCTCAGAGAGGTTAAGTGACTTCCCAGAGGCCACAGAGTAATTGGCCAACACCCAAAGTCAGACTCCAGAGCCTGGTTTTGTTCTCAGAGCCATTGTAGGTTCTTGAGCAAGTTAGAGCACTGGAGGTGTTATCAGCTCAAGTGATCCGCTTCAGTAAACACGAGGTGGCTCTTATGTTGGCTTTTGGGAAATAACCAAAAACGTATGAAGGCCTCCCTGCCTTCCAAGAGTCTGCAAGTGCTTTGGGGAGATTGAGTCAGGGAGAAAACAACCGACACCGGATGACCACTTGCTATTTGCCCCCCAAACCAGCCCCTTCTACCCTGAATTGCCACAGCCCTGGGGAGTCGGCCTTAAGGTTTTGTCTTGCAAATGAAGAACTGAGATTGAGGAGTGAGGATTGAGGGGTCAGGTCCCGAGATGTAAATCTGCTTTACCCTTCACCCATTCTGTCTCTGTCTCTGTTTCTTTTTCTTTTTCTTTTTCTTTTTTTTTTTTTAAGATTTTATTTGTTTATTCACGAGAGACACAGGCAGAGGGAGAAGCAGGCTCCAGGCTGGGAGCCCAATCTGGGACTCGATCCTGAGACTTCAGAATCACGCCCTGAGCAGAAGGCAGGGGCTCAACCGCTGAGCCCCCCAGGTGTCCCTCTGCCTCTGTTTCACACAAAGAAGGTTTTCAGTGATAGTTCAGTGCCTCAGAAGACCCTATGGAATCTGTGGCCATGCAGTGCATGTGAGCGGTAACTGCTTTGCACCTTGGATAAATGCAGAGGAGGAAGTCATTTCAGGATTTAGAACAGCAGTGCTTCAGGAATGATGGGGTGGTAGCAGCATTGATGGTGGATGGTAAGAGAACTGAGTTAGGGAGACAAAATGGGACTGGTTCAGACGTGAACTTTATCAGAGCCAGAACTATAGAATGTAGCGGGAAGTGGTAGAGTAAGTTGATTCCCAGGAAACCTGAATAGGAACGGAGTGGGGTAGCTTTATAATATCAACCCAGAAACCAGATCTGAGTTCCAATTTTGATACTTGGCATCTACAAGCTCTGTATTGTTAGACAAATTATTTTGCTCTCCAAGCCTCATTCTCTGCTCTGTGAAACAAGGACAATACCTACCTCATAGGGTTTTTATAATAATAAAAATAGTATTTTACTTAAGTCTGGCATACAGTAAGCACTAAATAATTGTATAACTATGGAAAACCATGAAACTGGATCCTAGAGGTTAATCCTAAAAGCACTTCATTTGAATAGATTCCTTCCATGGCCCTAAAGGGGGCCCTAACAATGGGTTCACAGGATCATATTGGTCTTCTGTGGTAATTCTGTATTCCTTTTCTTGAAAATGTCCACCAAAATTGTATACACCTCAGGCTGCACAAAATCTGGATCTGCTCTTAGTAGGAACTGTAGTGTTGTAGAAAGAGTATAGATGTTGGAATGAGAAGGTTTGTTCCCATATCTTATTATTTGTGTTACTTTGGACAATTAATTCATTGAACTCTTCTGGGCCAGGTAAAATCAAGGTAATATATGCCAGCCTGAGCTGTTATGATAATCAAATAAGAGTGTTTGCAGAAGGGGTTGGTAAAACTTGGAAAGCACTCGACAAGTGTTTGTGAGTGCTTACAATTACAATACAGTTAATATTGTAATGTGTTTATAAAGTGCTTAAGAGGAAAAGGTCAGAAGCAGGGGAAAGGGGGTCAGCTTAAAAAGTAGAAATAGGATGGGTGAGCTGGCAAAACTGATAAAATGATACAGGTAGGGGGATCCCTGGGTGGCTCAGTGGTTTAGCGCCTGCCTTTGGCCCGGGGCGTGATCCTGGAGTCCCGGGATCGAGTCCCATGTCGGGTTCCCGGCATGGAGCCTGCTTCTCCCTCCTCCTGTGTCTCTGCCCATCTCTCTCTCTCTCTCTCTCTCTCTCTATGTCTATCATAAATAAATAAATCTTAAAAAAAAAAAAAACTTAAAAAAAAATGATACAGGTAAAATTCTTGCTTTCCTGCCAGATTTCTTCCTGATTAGAGAAATTGAAGAAATAAACTAGTAAGCACAGGATCAGAATTAGAGCTGAGAAATTTTACAGAATGGAAATTAAGGCCCAGAGAAGCCAAAAGGCTTTTTGGCCACTCATCTAATAAGTGGCAGGATCAGAAGAACCAGATCTGCAGGCTCTAGGGTCTTCTTACTGTACCAAGTATGGTGGGTTTTTTTTGTTTGTTTGTTTTTTTGTTTTTGTTTGTTTTTTGCTTTTGAAAAGCTGTCCTTTTTTTTCCTTAAGATTTTATTTATTTGAGAGAGCTGGGAGGGAAGGGCAGAAAGCAGAGGGAGAGGGACAAGTGGACTCCACGATCAGGGTGGAGTGTGACACAGGGCTCTATCCCACGGCCCTGAGATCATGACCTGATCCAAGATCGAGTTGGTCACTCAACCAAGTGGGCCACCCAGGCACTTCCCAAGTGTGGTTTTTAAAATAAAAAAAAAATTCATCATGGAGTCTTTCAAAATCATTACATCAAAGCCAGAGAAGGCATGGCGTCCTTTAGTGGCTTTCGGCTTTAGCATGAAATTCCCCAGTTTTACTTTTCTGTTTTAAAAGCTAATAGATGGATGATGCATGGGTAATCTGCTCTTGGCAAGCTTGTCAAGAGAGCAAAACTTCCACAGATATTAAGGTAAGAGTTGTAACCTCAGAAATTAGTAATGGGATGAGAATTGCAAATGCAAAAGTTTGAAAATTCCTAACAATAAGTTACTATTTAAGTTACCCCATTGATTTATATAGAAAAGAAATATAATAAAATTAGAGTATATTTTTTCTGGAATGTACATACCTCACCTACATTACCTTAATTCCATCATTTCTTTGCTGGAAGATGCTATTATCCCCATTTCACTAACACCAAACAAAGCAGAAAGGGATTTTTAAAAAATACTATGGTGCTTAATTGGTTAAGAATAATGTCCCTATTATAATTTATAATAACTCAAAGGGGAATATGGAAAATGAAATTTGAAATTTGCTTTGTGTCATGTATGAAAAAAAGAGTTTACTAAGCACATAACTAGCGTAAAGGAGATACTGTCAATGCTAAAAAGCATTCTTTAAAGCAGAGAACTCTTAGGGTATCTGGCTGGCTCATCTGGTAAAGTGTGCAACTTTCCATCTCTAGGTTGTGAGTTCGGACCCCATGTTAGGCATTGCGACTACTTAAAAATAAAATCCTGGGGTGCCTGGGTGGTGCAGTTGGTTAAGTGTACAGCTCTTGGTTTCAGCTCAGGTCAGGGAGGCTCATCCCATCAAGAGCCCCCCTCATTGCCCGTCACCCTTGACCTGTTTATCTAATTCAGTTTATTTTAACCAAATTGCCTGAGGCTCTGTTTGAATATGGCTATACAGTTCTCATACACTCCATTTCTGGTCTGATATAGCTTATGGTATACTTCTTACTGCTGCTAGCACAGAGACAGTTTTGGCCTAGACTCTTTGTAACCTATATCATTGTTTAAGATCTTTCCTGGCAAGCATTCCTTCTAGGCATGGTCCTACATATTTGCCAGACCTGTCTTACTTCCTTGATGCTGGCTAACCCAAAGTTCCTTCCTTTCCATCTTTAGTATTATAGGCAGATGGGGTGGGGATTGGAAATCATAATGATAACTTGATGATAGCTAGGATTAGGGAGTGCATACTATATGCCAGGCATTGATCTAAGCACTTTACACATATTAACTCATGTAGTACTCATAAAAATGCTATGAACTAAATACTGTTATAATCCCCATTTTACACATACAGATACAAGAGGTTAAGTAACTTGCTTAAGGTCATATAATCAATATTTTCTGGAATCATCAGGAAGTATTCATCATATAGTTGTCACCAATAATACATGAGCAGAAATTGTCATTTATAACTATTAATACCATAGGAGACTAATCCCTAGAGTTTGAAGGCCATCTTGACTTAGGAAAATCCTTTTCTGGTTTCCTTCTACCCCTCATAGGGCTAAACAATCCTAACAAAAGCTGTTGGCCACAAAATCTGCCTTTGAAACCATAAAATGCACTGTAGGGAACTACTCTCATGCTCACAAGGCACTTCTAGGCACTAAATGGGGACATGTTTTTTAAAGCTTAATTTTAAGATCACCTATATTCCAGGAAGTTCTGGGTGTCCTGGTGCCCGTATTACATGCTGTGCGATCTTTTATTGTGAGAACTTGGACCTTATGGCCCCTACTCAACAGCAGTAGCAGGCAGTTGGAACTCCTGAACAGCTGTACCTCAAGCCTGATGTGACTCAGAGGAGTGGTACATGCAATGAAGGAGGCCTCTTAGATCATAATGACTAGCTTTATGTATCCACCTGCCTGGGTAGCCAGGTAGACCTGGGGGTTCTAACTTGATCTTGATTCTGCACTGGTGAACAAAATGAGGCTTAAATAAACCATGAGCTCAGTCTGTGGTGACCTCTGAGAATTGTGAATCTGCCACAGTGCTTCCATGCAGTACAATATCTATGACACCTGTGCCCAGGTAAGGTCCAGGGACTACCAACCCCACTTCTGAGTTGTGTATTAATAGAGTGAAGCCTCCTCTCTCCCCCCAGCTTGCCTTTTATACAAGCCATGGGTTCAGATGTTACACTTGTACAATAGTAGGATTATTTTTATGGCCATAGAATAAGCTTATACCCCTTTGGGTAGGGTGGAAGGGTATCCTTAAATAAGACATTCTCATTGTCAATCGTTTATAGAGGAAGAAGGTCCTCACAAAGAAAAACCTAGAACATAAAAGAGGTAGAAGATGACTCTTGTGGATTTACCTTTTCGGGGAGTTAAAAAATGTTGAAGGCCCTCCTTACTGCTATGAGGGAAATGGCCTTTGCCACAGAGCTGCCCACTAGGAGCCAGGCCAAGAGGTTTTCCTGGACCCAAAGGGAAGGCAAATACTCATGTTTTGTAAGTCTGTTTATTGGTGCATTACTCTGCTTAATCCCTGAATTTTAGTTAGGTTTAATCTAAGTCACAGATTCAAACTGGAAAGTCTTCAAGGACTAGGAAAAGTTAATCAGCTCAGTATAAGATAATAAAGAGTGGTGAGCAGTGGGGTGGAAGTGAGTCCATACCCACTGGGTATGGGCCCAAGGGTTCAGATGTTTCAAGTGTGCTTCATGAAGCTCTTCCCTTTACAGCACTAACTACAGTACATGTTTGCTTGACATTTCTACATTGTACATTATTCATCATACATACAAAAGAAAACAATTCTTTAAACTCCTAATACTTTATTTTTAAACAGTATGAAGGGGAAAACAAAAATGACAGAAAATGGTGGAGGCACCTGGGTGGCTTAGTCAGTTGGGTGTCTGCCTTTGGCTCTGGTCATGATCTCCAGGGTCCTGGGATTGATGTGGGCTTCCTGCTCAGTGGGGAGCCTGCTTCTGCTTCTGCCCTTTCCCCTGCTCATGGTCTCACTCTCGCTTTCTCTGTCAAATAAATAAAATCTTGGAAGGAAGGAAGAAAATTGTGGGAGGGGGGGATTAGAAAATGAGGAATAGGTAGGCAGTTGGGGAGAGGATGCAAAATATATAGCAGAAGCTAGTCTGTTCCAGCTTGGACTCCGCCACGCTATTTAAGATGCAGGCAAAAAGGGAGGGTGCCTGCGTGGCTCAGTCAGCTAAGCATCCAACTCTTGGTTTCAGCTCAGGTCATGATCTCAGGGTGGTGAGATTGAGCCCTGCATCAGGTTTAGGGCCGAGCACAGAGTCCGCTTGAGGATTCTCTCCTTTTGCCCCTATCCCCTTTTGTGGACCCACATATACTCTCTTTCGAAAATAAATAAAATCTTAAAAAAAAAAAAGAAGGCAGGCAAAATGGGGAGTGCTAGCCACCCCCGGTCTTCCTCATGGTGTTGGTGATAATTTATGTAAATCCCCAAGGAAAAGTTTAATGTCAGAACAAGAGTTTTAGTAACAACATTTGGCAATTTCCTCCGTATATGGAGATTTCTCCTTTTAATGTCACCTCTGGCAGATCAGGATTCAGACCTAAGAGACCCAGTGGACTTCCTGACCACTTCTTCCACAATTTTTTCATCTCAGAGCATGGTTGCATTTTGGTCACCATGGCCACAGTGATTGAAATGGCCCGCATACATCCTTTGCAAGGGACAGCCTTCAGCCTCAGTTTCCGAGCAAACTCCTTACACACAAGTTCTTTTCTCTCTAATGTCTTCAAACTCATGGTCTTAGACTGAGGACTTTAATTCTATCCTGCTCTGGCAGAGCCCTCTTTAAGTCTTCTAGGTCTACAAATATACCTCTTAACAGTTAACCACCTCTAATCTAGTAGCAAGAAAGAAACTGAAAAATCTTGTAGTAGGGCAATACTCTTTGTACTATGCTACCACCCTCCAGGACTGCTAGTATACTCAGTACCTCAGGGCCAGAACTATCGTAAATCTTACCAAGCTCAGAATACACCATTCTTTTTTTTTTTTTTTTTTCATGAGAGACACAGAGAGAGGCAGAGACACAGTCAGAGGGAGAAGCAGGCTCCATGCAGGGAGCCTGATGCAGGACTCGATCCTGGGACTCCGAGCTCATGCCCTGAGCCGAGGGCAGACACTCAACCGCTGAGCCACCCTAGTGTCCCAGAATACACCATTCTGAGGCAGCCATTGTTTTCATCACTCCTTCATTCCCACCATGCACACACACCTCATTATTTTGTCTTACGTATACTTGCCAAAGCCACATCAGTGGGAACCAGAATCTGGAAAAGGTAAATGTCACAGGAAGTTAACGAGAGGCACAAAGACAAATTGCAAACAGGTAGCACTCATTAGGATAGTTATCTAAGTAGAGCACTACATACAGTGCTTTCATGTCCTCTTTCATCAGACCCAGTCAGGCTAGAAAAGAGTTTTTGCTTCTGTTTCCAATGAAAAGATGTGTTAATCTGGAAGCCTTTTAACTCCATCTTGTATAACCCTGGTGGTTCACTAGTCATTCCTTTGATCAATTCAGGTATGAGACCACATTATGGGTGAAACAGCCAAGATGTGCTTCAACCATAACATGGGACTGCGCGATTCAAGCTATGTTGACAACCAAACCCACTAACAGAATCCAATGGAATGACAGGGAGAGATGGACTCCAAGAGTTATTGGGGAGAGCTCTTTATCACTGCAACCATGCTCCTAAACAAAAGTTTTCTACCAAGAACCAAGAGAAATCCCATCCCATTTCCCCAAACTTAGAGCTACGTCACTAAGCAATTTTTAGCTTAGAAGTTCTTTAAAGTTAAATAAAGATTTTTAAACCTAAGTCTACTTAACTCAGCCTGTGCTAAAGGCTAGGCTATTTTCATTTTATTTTCAAAATCCTGAGGCCATAGAGAAGGACAATGATGAGGAGGATAATAGGCAGAAAATGCAGGATTGTTAAAAAAAAAAAAGTCCCAAACCTGATCATTTAGCCTTTTGTATATGCTGTTTCTTCATAGAAAACCCTTCTTCCTTCTACCTAGTAAACTGTGTACAGGACAACCTGGAGATGAAAAGAGAGGCAGGTAGCAGTTTTAGTAATTCTATTATATAATTCAAACCTCTTCGTAATGCAATTTAGGTTCCCCACTGATTAATGTGAATTAATAAGGTTTTGTAATTGTAACCAGGTCCTTTCTACATAATTATTGTTTATACTTGAATAAATTGCTAAGGAAGGCCACCTCCAAATCTAAATTAAATGTAATGTTTCATTTCCTATTTCCTTTATGGGAGTACATGATTATTTTAGGGAAAGCATTGGCTTGAGAATTAAACTCCATGTCTTGCTCTATCTTCTTTGGAAAACCTAGATCTCTTAATTTTTTTGAAACATATTCATAAGTCTTACCAATCCATGGGAATGGCTCTTAGTGGATCCCCAGAAGTATTAAGGACCTCAGGCAAACGTGTACAGTCTTTGTATTTTAAAATTCAGGTATTCTAAAGTCCTGATGTGTTGACCATTATTAAGAATGCAAAAGCTGGGCAGCCCCAGTGGCGCAGTGGTTTAGTGCCACCTGCAGCCTGGGGTGTGATCCTGGAGACCTGGGATCGAGTCCCACGTCGGGCTCCCGTCATGCAGCCTGCTTCTCCCTCTGCCTGTGTCTCTGCCTCTCTTTCTCTCTCTGTGTCTCTATGAATAAATAAATAAAATCTTAAAAAAAAATCTTAAAAAAAAAGAATGCAGAAGCTGCAGAATTCAGAAATTATCTTAATGGTATCAGATAGCCATCTAAACATGTGATCTAATTTATACATTCTCCATGTAGAAAACTTTTCCTCAGGTTAACAAAGCACACTATATTTCTCCTTAATTTTCACCCAAGGAGAGAAAGCTGGGGGGAGCGAGGGACAGAGTATATTTTAAGGTAGATAAGAAAGGGCTAATGCTTCAAAGATAGATTTTCTATTGTCTATTGGAGGGGAGTTGAAATTATGTGAGTGTTTGGTGTGCCTGCCTGTCAGTTGAGAAAGTTAACCTTTCCAGGGCAATCTCTACTAGAAATTAAGGCTTTCTTTTCAAAAAGATTTTTGCCTACTTCTTTTCAGAGAGATGGCAAAATAATTTTAACTCACTGAAGAACATTTCCCACCTTTGGATTATCCAGTACAGCTGTAGTACAGTTCCTTTTTTTTCCTCTTCCTTTCTTTTCTTGTATTTTTCTTCCTCTTTTCATAGACTGGAAGGTATCCAAAATTAAAGGTGCTCAAAAATGGAAATATAGATACATGAAGGGTAAGGACAGTTCCATGTAATCAGGTCTGTAGGCAGTCTTCCTCCTGGCCTTTTCCTTTGGGCATTCTACCCTTATCGGGGGGGAAAAAAAAAGATTCTCCCACTCAAGTGCCTCACTTCCCTGAGAATTTTGATTTTTGTATTCAAGATCTATGTGGAGTTTGGTTCAGATAGATTTTATGACACCAAAATTGTTGAAAAGTAATAAATTACTGTATTTGTTTATTTTAAATTTTAGTGATCTCTGTTTTTAACTTGTTTGGGAAAGAATGAGCTATGAACTTTTCTCAGCCTTTGATGTAGGACTCCAACTAAAATAGCAAAAGATGCTGCCTCAAAGAAGCTAAATATTTTTTTCTTTAACAATTTAACTTGATATTCTCCTTCAAGATATATCACTACAAAATTCTTAAAACAGGGACTGTTTCTTCTCTTGGTATCCTACAGATTGCTTTATATAAAGGTACAGCATGTCTAATAAAAACTTGTTGATTATTTTAAAGTTGTGAGTCTCATTATAATAATGATGATAAATAGCAGTTAGCAGGGACGCCTGGGTGGCTCAGGGGTTGAGCATCTGCCTTTGGCTCAGAGCGTGATCCTGGAGACCTGGGATCAAGTCCCACGTCGGGCTCCCTGCATGGAGCCTGCTTCTCCCTCTGCCTGTGTCTCTGCCTCTCTCTCTGTGTGTGTCTTTCATGAATGAATAAATAAAATCTTTAAAAAAAATGCAGTTAACATTTACATAGCAAATCTTCTATGCCAGACACCATTGTAATTATTTTACACAGAGTTGCTCAACGTTATCTAGTTTTTCTTTTTTTTTTTTTTTGTGGCAAAATTCTTTAAGAATCTGTGCTGCAGTGAATTCTACAATTCAGCCTTCATCTCCCCAACAAGAATCTAGAATTCCATTGTCATCCCTTTATTATTTTACTCCAAGAAATTCACTTTTTAGATCTATGCTTGTCCCTAGGCTTGACCTAAATACACAACAGGTTGCCGCTTTGCTTTTCTTGGAATATAAGGCAGTAAACAAAGCCAAAAGTTAACTTTGCATTTAGTGTAAACTCTTGATGACCTTCACTGAAGTAGGAGACACAATAAACATGTTGATTTGAAAAATCTGATTGCCCTACCTTTTATTATTTTTCAGAAAAATATCACTCAGGATCAGTTTCCTCAGCAAACGTAGGGAGAACGGATCTTCCTGTGTGGTGGGGTTACATCCCAATAAACCTATTGTAAGTTGAAATTATTGTAAATCAAAAATGCATTTAATACCCTTAACCTACCAAACATCATAGCTTATGTGGCCTAACCTACCTTAAACATGCTTAGAATGCTTATATTTGTCCAGCCTATAGTTGGACAAAATCATCTAACAAAATCTATATTATAATAAAATGTTGCATATCTCATGCAGTTTATTGAATACTGTATTGAGAGTGAGAAACCGAATGGTTGTGCGGGTAGAGAATGATTGTAAATGTAGGGGTTGTTTTCCCTCTTGATCACGTGGCTAAACAGAGCTGCAGCTCACTGCCCCTGCCCAGCATCACAAGAGGGGATCATACAGCATGCATATCTCTAGCCATGGAAAAGATAAAATTTCCAAGTGCAGTTTCTACTGGATGTATCACCTTCACATCATGGTAAAGTCAAAAAATTATAAGTTGAATCCTCCTAAATTGGGGACCATCTGTATATCAAATTTCCTTGTAATAGAGAGTAATGGATTGGTTACATTTAGAAAAATAACAAGGTGGCAATAGGTTTTTCCCCCCAATTCAAACTTTATTTGCTTTAAAAAGTCATTTAGTCAAGGTACCTGTGTGGCTTAGTTAAGCGTCTGACTCTTGATTTTGACTTAGGTCATGATCTCAGGGTTGTGAGATCAAGCCCCACATCAAGCTCTGTGCTGAGTGTGGAGGCTACTTAAGATTTTCTTTCTCTCAAAAAAAAAAAAAAAAAAAAAAGAAAAAAGATTTTCTTTCTCTCCCTCTACCCGTTCTCTCCCACCCCCCATATAAATTTAAAAAATAAATAAAAATAAAAATCCGTTTAGTTTCCTGCAATTATGAAATTTCACTGTTTTGCAGTGGTTGATAAAACTGCCAATAGACAAGCTTGGGACCTGCCTTCTTAATACGAGTTAGTTCATTTTCTTCTAGACCACAAGAGGTGTTTTTGCCAATGAGTGGTAATTCTTTTACAGATTTGGGGAATGGAGGATAATCTGGCTTTACTTACTTAGGAATTTTTAAAGAACTAGCCTAGAACCACTTATAAAAATGCTGTTCTTCTATCAACCAAAGTTCTTTTCTTAGCTGTATCACAATTCTGCGGGTTCTGGAGATTTATAGACATTGACCATTTACAGCCTTAAAATTTGCTGCTGTTTTGGCACATAACACCACTGCTATATGTTACAGATTCAGCAAGGCTTTCGTGCAGGTTTAAGATGTTGATTGACCTTAATTCATTTACTCTTTCATTCCATGTTTATTGAATGCCTACCATGTGTAATAAGATTTTTATAATTCTATTTTTAAATTGTTAATTCCTGTACATGGAACAAAATTTTTAAGGTACAAGAATACACAGTGAAAAGGCAATCTTGCACCCCGTTACCCAGCCATTCTCTGCACTTCCTCAGAGTAAGTAGTAACATTTTTGTTACTTTGTATCCTGCATATATTCTTCCTGTCCTCTTCTTTTTTTCACTTAACAGGTTCTAAGATTTATTTTTCTTTTGGTACATTAGATTAACTTCAATATCACAACCAACCAATTTCAATATTAAATTGTTAGTTAAAAGAAAAAAAACAGGATGCCCCAGAAAAGACCTTAAAGTGATATCCTTTTTTTTTTTTAATTTTTTTTATTTATTTATGATAGTCACAGAGAGAGAGAGAGAAGCAGAGACACAGGCAGAGGGAGAAGCAGGCTCCATGCACCAGGAGCCCCACGTGGGATTCGATCCCGGGTCTCCAGGATCGAGCCCTGGGCCAAAGGCAGGCGCCAAACCACTGCGCCACCCAGGGATCCCTTAAAGTGATATCCTTAAAGTCAATAAGCACAGTGGTTGTTACAGAATCAAAAAGTTATCACAGGGATCCCTGGGTGGCGCAGCGGTTTGGCGCCTTCCCTTGGCCCAGGGCGTGATCCTGGAGACCCGGGATCGAATCCCACATCAGGCTCCCGGCGCATGGAGCCTGCTCCTCCCTCTGCCTGTGTCTCTGCCTCTCTCTCTCTCTCTGTGACTATCATAAATAAATAAAAATTAAGAAAAAAAAAAAAAGAGAAGTTAATTCTCAAAAAAAAAAAAAGTTATCACAAACATTTGTCTTTTCTAAAAACCTAGTTCTAAAAGTAGAACAAATGAAACTCAAACGTGAAAAATTTAAAAGGAGTAATATATATTGAGAAAAGAATAGATATAGGCTCAGAAAAGGGAATAATAAGTTATGTGAAGATGTGCTTTGTCATTCATATGTGGCCAGTGAGTTACAGGTTGTTCTTTTGAATGATCAGCTATCAACAATAACCTGCTCAGCCAGTAAGTCAGAGGCCATCGAGGGGGCTCTGTGTCTTTCCAGTATCTCTAGCTTAGTATTTCTTCTAAAAGCTCTAAAGAGCACCACATTTGTTAAGGCCAGTGAAGGATTATTGTTTTGGGTTTTTTTAAAGTTCTGATGAAGGTAGCCACTTCCAGGGTGTTTGCCTATTTATTTACCTAGCTAGTCCACCCACAGAATGTGATAAATTGTAGGTACATGCCTGAATGTAAATCTTTTGTTTTGCTGCCGTAATTTTGATACATATACTATAATAAGTTGTACATTTAAAATGGAATACCTGCCATGTCCTAACTTTCTGCTACTTTATCTAATATTGGCCTACCAATGTTTAAAATGTATTAATGTTTCGGTGCACTAAATTAACAAAATCTTAGTATTTTATTCAAAATATTTCATTATTAAAATGTTGCTGGAAAAGGTGTTCTAGAATAGAGTCCTAAAATGACTGATAGTCTTGGGATTTAAAAAGCAATGACTGATAGTCTTGGGATGCCTGGGTGGCTCAGTTGTTAAGCATCTGCCTTCAGCTCAGGTCATGATATCAGGGTCCTGGGATTGAGTCCCATGTTGGGTTCCCTGCTCAGCAGAGAGTCTGCTTCTCCCTCTTCCTCCACCCCTTCCCCCCTGCTTGTGCACTCTCTCTCTCATGCTCTCTCTCAAATAAAATCTTCTAAAATAATAATGAAAAGCAAAACAAAATCACAAAATGATTCATGGATAAGCCAGAGGAAAACTGTTAAAAAAAAAAAAAAAAGGACATTAATTGAAGTTTTGGTCTAGGCCCATAATTAGATTATTATCTCCAAAATCAACTTTGAATCTCCCTGAATCTGCAGGGCATCTTATAAAATTGGTCCCATAAAAAATAATGAGGAATTAGAGATGTCTCAAAAAAAAGCAATGAACAAGGTGAATAATGAACAAAGTAATGGAATAGACAATTAAAAATGCAAATGACCAAAACAAAAATATTCAGTAATAATCAGATATGGATATTGACAAGGGTTCCTCAGAATTATAAAAGCTCTAAGGTTTTTCACATGGCATATTGGCAAAGATTTTTTTAAATTGTAAAATCTGTTTTATAGTCGCCAGGGTGTCTGGAAACCAGTACTCATAAATTACTAGTAGGAATATCCATAGTTATGAAAAATTTGTTCTTAGGAAATAATCACTTATTCTTGTACAAATTTGTTTACTACAATGTTATTTATAACACAGATTATAAATAACCTAGATGTCTAACAATAATAGATGAGTTAAATTATAGTATTTAAGAGTGGATTGCAAATGCAGCATGAAAAACACTATGCTTTAGAAGAATGTGGGTTGGGCAGCCCAGATGGCTCAGCCGTTTAGCGCCGCCTTCAGCCCAGGGCCTGATCCTGGAGACCTGGGATCAAGTCCCACTTCAGGCTCCCTGTATGGAGCCTGCTTCTCCCTCTGCCTGTGTCTCTGCCTCTCTCTCTCTCTCTCTCTCACGAATAAATAAATCTTTAAAAAAAAAAGAATGTGGGGAAATCTTTATGATGTAATACTAGATAAAGAATGCAGGTTTCAGGGATCCCTGGGTGGTGCAGCGGTTTGGTGCGGGCCTTTGGCCCAGGGCGCGATCCTGGAGACCCGGGATCGAATCCCACGTCGGGCTCCCGGTGCATGGAGCCTGCTTCTCCCTCTGCCTGTGTCTCTGCCTCTCTCTCTGTCTCTCTGTGACTATCATAAATAAAAAAAAAAAAAAAAAAAAAGAGAATGCAGGTTTCAAAATACTAAGTACAAAGTGGCCACAGTTTTATTTTTAAAATAAATATCCATAAAAATATGGACACTGACGTAATATTAGAAGATTATAAATCAGTATTGGGGTTTGTAGAGTGGTATTTATTTTCTTTATATATTTATTTGGATATATTTTATAACTTTTTAAAATAAATTTATTTTTTATTGGTGTTCAATTTACCAACATACAGAATAACACCCAGTGCTCATCCCATCAAGTGCCCCCCTCAGTGCCCGTCACCCATTCACCCCCACCCTCCGCCCTCCTCCCCTTCCACCACCCCTAGGTTGTTTCCCAGAGCTAGGAGTCTTTATGTTCTGTCTCCCTTTCTGATATTTCCCACACATTTCTTCTCCCTTCCCTTATATTCCCTTTCACTATTATTTATATTCCCCAAATGAATGAGAACATATAATGTTTGTCCTTCTCCGATTGACTTACTTCACTCAGCATAATACCTTCCAGTTCCATCCACGTTGAAGCAAATGGTGGGTATTTGTAATTTCTAATTGCTGAGTAATATTCCATTGTATACATAAACCACATCTTCTTTATCCATTCATCTTTCGATGGACACCAAAGCTCCTTCCACAGTTTGGCTATTGTGGACATTGCTGCTAGAAGCATCGGGGTGCAGGTGTCCCGGCGTTTCATTGCATCTGTATCTTTGGGGTAAATCCCCAACAGTACAATTGCTGGGTCATATAATTTTTTAAGTGGTGCCATGACTACATGGGGGAAAGAAGGGCAGACATTCTATATGGAGAGCTATTTTATTTTAAGCATCTGTGGTAAGTGATGTAAAAAAAAAAAAACTGGAAAAAATTGAGCATTCCACATACAACAAGAATGACAAAGGGGAGTTTGTCAGATGAAATCACAGAAAATTCAAACTGGAGGATGTGTTAGAAATAATTTAACTCAACTCCCTCTATTTTACAGATGAAAAAGTTAAGTCTAAACTTAGTGGAGGCTGGGACACCTGGGTGGCTAAGCAGTTGAGCATCTGCCTTTGGCTCAGGGAGTGATCTTGGGTTTGGGGATCGAGTCCTGCATCAGGCTCCCTATGAGGAGCCCGTTTCTCCCTCTCTCTATGTCTCTGCTTCTCTCTCTGTCTCTCATGAATAAATAAATAAAATCTTTAAAAAAATAAAAATAAACTTAACTGAGGCCACAAAGATAGTGTTTAGAATCCAACAATACTTGAATTTGCATATTCCTAAGATCTTTATCTTTCTATTTATGTCTTATAATACTATAGTTGGCAACTATGTTATCTTATGTCTAAAAAAAGAAATGGAAAAACTTAGGATAAAGAGGAAAAAAAATAGGATAAAGGATATCTCAAATGATACAACCTAGCCTTTCTTCCAATCTTCAAATTAGCATTTGCCAAGAAAAAAAAATACACACACACTCTGTACTTATCTTCACAATAGCCCATTTGAAATAAAACCTCTAAATACAATTTCAGGATGATGCTTTAAATATCCCACTTTCTTGCATTCTTCCTTTTCCCCAGCCAGTGCTATTTATTAACTTTCAAGGCAACAGACCAATTACAAGAAGTAAAAATTAAAATAAACTGTTTCCATGGGCCCTACTAAAATCTGAGTTCTTGATGGCTGATACTGATGTTTATACAATTTTAATCAATAAACAATGTGATTGTCAAAGAATGTAATACACAGTTATATTCAAAGAGTAACATCACGTACACATCTGTTCATACATTTATACATTCAACCAGTATTTACTGAGCACCTACTTTGAGACACACTGCACCTACTTTGAGACACACTGCTATTCTGGGGTATCAATTGGTAATTGAAACAGACCAAAACCTGACCTTGGAGCATACAGTCTAGTGTAGAAATAGCCTTCATTAAATTATCTATTATAAGGCAGCAATAATGTCTTGTTCAGTACAATGAATATAAATTTTCTTTGAATATAGACTAAATGAATGAATTTATAGGAGGTACTTTGCCCTAAAGTAGAAGTTGTTTATTTTTACTTCAGACTTGTACTTGTGGCAGTTGAGGAATAATATGGACTAAGAAACCCTGATAAAACTTCACTACTAACTTTAGCATGCTTCATCCCAAGCCAACCTGTCTTTCAAGTCACCCAAAATTGGGCCTAATGTCTGGTTATGAAAAGATTTCTGACAAAAACTCATGTAAATGTGGCCAGCCAGTGATAAAATGAGCAGCCTGATGCTCAGAGACTGCTGTCATTTAGATTAGAACAGGTTATTGTTATTATTGTAATTTTGTTCTTCAAAAAGAAAACCCTCTGACATTTATTTTACAGTGGTTTTCAGAGTTGCCTGAGATATTTGGGAAAGTAATCTGAAAGATTATATGACCCAGCATGTTTAGAACAAAATTTCAGCACCAATACTTAACAGAAATCTCCAAAGTAATACATTTTTAAATGATCAGAATATCAGGAACTATTAAATTTTTGGAGATTGTTAATTGGTATGCAAACATACCATTTGCTGGTATCACAGCCACTTCAGGATCTGTGCTCTTAAAGAATCAAAGGCCTAGAGAAAAAAAAAAAAAAAAAAAAAGATTCAAAGGCCTATAAGGGCTTTCCTGTTATCTCCCCTATAAGTAAGAGATTTTCCTACTTTACCTTACCTGGGGAGGTAAACACAAAATGAAAAGGCAAAGACTTTATTAACTCTCCTGAGGTCTGATCTACCCAATGGATAAAGTGGCACTTACCTGGGACTTCCAACAGTTAGCCTTTACTGTGTCCTCAAAGGAAAGAGAATGGATTGTCCTCTGGGCTGATATAAACAGGGGAAGACAGCAGCTGTAAGTGACCTTGTGTTCTGATACGGTTCTGGCATCTGGACAATCTTTTTGGTAGCCTGTGCTTTGCTACTTTCTAGCAAGTACAGAAGCTGGGCACCATGAGATTCCAGACTTCCTTGAGGGTTGGAGAAAGGGAGCACAATATTATATTCTCAGTATTTGGTTATCCCTCTGAGATGAACGTTCAAGTCCAATTAATGAGCAGGCACCATGCCGGGAAGAGATATATGAGCTTGGACCTTGAAGGGTATGTACTCTGAAGCTGAAATCATAAACCAGAACATCTGATGTGGGTTTCGTACACAATGAGGGAGGGAGGCTATTGATGGAAATGTCACACGCAGCTGCTTTTAGCGCTTGGCTCTCACCGATGAAGCTTCCCCCTCTGCCACTACATTCACCCTCTTCCTGCAGGAAAGCCATTTAGGGCTCTTTAGTTCTCATCCTGTGTTCTGTGAAACAGGCTGAAAATTTATATCTGTTACATCAGTCTGGTTCATGGCTGATTGATGTGCCTGATGGGCTATGGGAGTGACAGGCTTAGCTATGTTTGGGTCAGGAAAGAGTCTACCTTAAAGAGACAACTGTGTGCCCTGCTCTGTAAGGTAGAGATGATGGCTTAGTGTCCTAATTAAGCTACTTATTAAACAGCATCATTTGAACAAGTCACTTTCTTCTTCTACGACTTTCCCAGCTGTATGATTAAGCCTGTAATCCTATTGAGATTTCATAGTGGGGTTGTGAAAACAAGCTTTTCTCTCCATCTGGGATTCCCTTTCCCTCACTTTTCCATGCCAAATCTTCTTTATCCTCTGGATTTGTATTATCTTCCCTGACCCTACTTTCTTACTTCTGAAAACCAAGAAGTTTCCCAGTTCACTCCATAGCACCTGTTACTTCCCCTTTTGCAACCTGTGTCAGGCTTATTATAATAGTTATTCAGTGTCTATCATCTCTATTAGACTCTAAGTTCCATTGGAGTAGGACTCACATCTGTCTTTTGCACCCGAATCTCCAACATCAAGCATTGTCCTTGCATGCATTTGGTGCTTAATAAACATTTATTGAATAAATGATGAATTACATCTTATAATCATTTTGAGATTCCTTTGTGAAAACCAAGTATTGAACTTTCTGTGCCTTCCTAATCATGCAGGTAATGTTAAGAACAGGTACTGAATTAGAGCCAAAAGGATGGCTACTTATTGTCTTTTCCCCATGCCTGACTGCTGTTTGCCTTCTCATATCACCACAATCTAAATTCTTACCATGACAAATTGTTCCCAACTCCCTAAGCAATCATTTCTAGGAAGATTGCAGTCTATATTCATTTTTTAAGTGAAACTAACAATCCATACTGGCTTTTATTTATTTATTTATTTATTTATTTTTCATACTGGCTTTTAGAGTCAAGTGTTGTATTTCCTCATATTTTGGTCAATTTAAAGAATCATTAAACTCCCATAGAAAAGATTTCATGTAATTTATAATTACATTTGAGAATGAGTTTGCCAACGTCAATTAAATTCTTATCAAAACACTGTCTTCTTCTTAACACTAGGTGTTTCAGAAATGTTAACCTGAACGTGACTATCTTAATTCTATCTGGAAACTTTCCAGATTTATAGTTGAGATAAGGAAAACCAGCCTCAGATGCCATTTATTAATTCATTGATTTATTCATTCAGTAACTGTTAGTGAACACTGTAGGCCAAACACAATTCTGGATATTTGAGAATATCAGTAAATAAAACAGATTCTTGCCCTCAAGGAAATAATTACAGGACTACTGTGGTATAGACAGTACTCACCAAATAGTCCATTGCTGCTCTGTCTTTCCCAGCTTCCCTTCAGGTAGATTGGCGTCCTGTGATTACTTCTGGTTAATGGCCTGTGAAAGAAGCGACTTTTATCACTTTCAGGCATCACTTTCAGACTGAATAAGTTATAAGCTGATATGCCTGCCCTAACCCTTTTTACCCTATCACAACAAGCTTGGAGGTTACATATTCCACTTGGTACAGCTATAAGACGGGAGAACCTGAGTCATGCTGGCTACTGAGTGAAGGTGTGGAGCGATACACAGCCTTCACTGCCTGCTGAACTGTGCTAGATAAATTAACATGTGTGAGAAATTTTTGTTGGGTAAGCCAGTACGAATTCAGGGTTTGACTTCTGGGACAGCCAGCATTAACTATCCCAAGTAACACAAGTTTTATTTATTTAACATCTTTTATGTGATAGGGGCAGTTTGTAATAGTGTTTGTAATAGTGATTTATTATTGTTAAAATCCTGACAATTCAGTTTCCTTGCCAAAAGGGGACATATTCAATGTTTATCCTGAAATAATATGTTCATTCTCATCGGAGCTGCTTTTTCTTTTTTTAATGGTAGCACTGAGATTGATATCAGTCTTGTAATTTTAAAGGGGAAGAAGAATTTTAGGCTTATTCTAGAGGACTGAATTAGGATGAATAATTTTCCTGATTCTATGGCTATGTGAATAGATTATTTCATCTTCCTTATTTTTCCCATAAATGAAACTGCAGTTAATATTCTGCCCCTGATATTATAAGGTTATTATGATGACCAAAATGAGTTATTATATAAACCATGAAGTTCTTATACAAATATATTATGACCATTCTCATTGAATCTGAGATACCACAGATTGTCGAGTACACCATTATTTTATATTACACTGAGAAATAAACTATGGATACAAGTTAATCTACAGCATAATACTTTCTTATCATTTAGGCCTCCTTAAAGGGCTTATTTAGATTTATTTAAACATTGATTTTTACTATATATAAAAGCTTTGCATTAAAGGGAAACAATTGACTTAGGATAGTCCAAAATGTCTTCCTGTTCAGAGTCTGTCTTCTGAATCATTTTTCAACTCTGACAAATTTATGTATTGTGTTTTTCAATACAGTATTACCCTCTGCCATCAAAACAGTGGCAGGGGTACCTGTGTGGCTCAGTCAGTTTCAGCTCAGGTTATGATCTCAGGGTGGTAAGATCTGGCCCTGTGTGGGGCTCTGTGCTCAGCTCAGAGTCCACTTGAGAGTCTCTCTCCTGCTCCCTGCTGCCCCTCCCCCACTCGTACTCTCTCTAAATAAATAAAAATAAAAGCAGCAATGCAGCAGTGCTAAAGCAGGACTCCATTTTTTTTCTAAGATTTTCTTCCAACCTGGCATCGATTCTGCAAATTTTAGTGTTGCTTTCTTGTTCTTATGGAAAGGTGTCAATGTAAGGTTTTCAGAGAACAATTAAGATTCATATTGTGCAAATGTTGCTTAAGTGGTTGACTGACTGAAATGTCTTTGGGTTTCAGTTGTCTAGCCATTCAACCCACCAAGTTTGTAGGTAAGCAGACAATGGCAATGACATCGAAAGTGCTAAGCAGTGGAAACAGCTGAAAAATGTGAATTGCCTCAATTTCAGAGATGCTAAAAAGTGAAAACATGTATCTCAGAATAGGTAAAATAAAGTATTGGGTTCGGGTGGGTTTTTTTTAAACACAAATAAAGATATATAATAATAAGGCTTCAGGAGGCTCAGTTATGCAGGTGCTCACAGATCATTCTTTGATCTCCATCGCATTGTTAACACTCTGATCCAGGCCCTCACAATCTTCAGTCTAGCACAGTGCAGTAAGAAGAGTCCAGAGCTAGGCTTTGGTGCCTGAAGACTTGAGTCTGACTCTCAGCCCTACAATTTTTCAGATGTGCCACTTTTAGGGTCAAGGTACTGCTCTGGGGGAAATAACTAATTCACAAAGTTTTAGGGGAGATTTAATATATATATAAAAGCACCTTGTAAACTAAAATCCACATGCAAAGGGAAGAGAATTAACATTTAGGCAGCCTGAGTGGCTCAGCGGTTTAGCGCTGCCTTCAGCCCAGGGTGTGATCCTGGAGACCCGGGATCGAGTCCCTCATCCGGCTCCCTGCGTGGAGCCTGCTTCTCCCTCTGCCTGTGTCTCTGCCTCTCTCTCTCTCTCTCTCTCTCTCTGTGTGTGTCTCTCATGAATAAATAAATGAAATCTTAAAAAAACAAAATTTACTGAGTGTCAGGAACTGCACTGAGTACTTTGCATGCATTATCTCATTTGATCTGATGTAAATGTTAAGGCATATAGTGTCTTGATAGTCACCTTGCTATGTAATCCATTCTATGCTGTATTAATAAAATACCCCTTTCATTGCCTCATACTTTAAAGCAGAAATCTTCTGAGGCTGTTTTTGAATCACAAACTAGTTGATGACCATGACGACCATTACAGAGCTATAGCCTCTTACTTGTTCTTGCCTTGCAGCCCAGAAACATTTGAAATAAGTGACCCTTGGACTACCTGTGTACCATCTTCTCTAGGACTCTAGTACCAAAACTAGCCCCAGAGGACCATGTGCAAAGTTTTTAATCTATGGTAACAAAACAAAATGAATCTTGAGATTCATGGTGTGGCTCTAAACAGGTATTAGGGAATTTATACAGATTCAGGTGCTCAGAAAGTTGACATCCAAAAAACATGGCCCTAGAAACCAGAGGCCTCAGTGACAAGAAGATAGTTTGGGGAGATATAACTCTATTTTGGAGAGGGAAAGTTACCAGTAAGAAATCTAGTACTGAGAAATAGAAATATAAGGCAGGAACTACCTCAAAGCCTGATTACCTTTGAAACTGACTCTTTGAACTAACGACCCATTCTTTTCATGTTCTTCTAGCAGGAAAAATTGGGATACTGGAATTGGAGCAAAGGTTACTCTACAGGTTAGGGTTATAGATTCATGCTGAAAGGCTAGAGGATATGAATGGAACATGTTATTACACCAGCTATATGAAATGCTATCTTGGAATACTGATAGGCAGGGATGAGGTGGCATTGGCAATGTTGGCAATGGAGGAACGGGGAATGGTGGTTAGCTTTTTTATGTTTCAAATGTCCACAGGATAGAGAACTTTGTGAAGCCACAAAGGAGCAAAGAGCCACAAAAATTAGGGAACTTCTAAGACCCGTCTCAAGACTACCTTCTTTGGGACACCTCCAACAGCAATGCTATAATGTTTAATTTGTAACTCAATGTAACACTTGTATTCTCTGACTAGTTTGTATATGTACACATTGAATTCCCATGAGGATTTGAAGCTTGAGGTCAGCAATAGCATTAAAAAAATATTCTGCATTTACAATAACCTGGCATAATGCTATGTAGTGCTAAGAAAACTTACTAATGTCACCCCTTCTTATTGAATCTAGCAGAAATTATATCTTGCTATAATGATTGCTATAAAGGTGAGAACCCAGATTACTTTTTGCCATTCAGCACATGTTTTTCCACGAACCCAGCCACTCCAGAAAATCTATCTTATTTGCAGAACTATTGCAAAATCTGACACTCCCTCTTCACTTCACTGGAATGCCCTTGTAATTGCCAAATGTTGCCTTGCCTCATGGAAATTCTTGGCCAGAAACCTATGGATTGCCAGCCCTTGCAGCTGTTGGCCCTAATTCTCCTATAACATCAAATCAAACAACATTTCTTAATGACCTACTGAGAACAGGCACTGAGCTAGTTGTCATTGAAGGTATAAAGATAAGATCACTGCCTTCAAGCAGTTTCTAGTATTTATAAAAACAAACATATGAATATTTAAGTACCAGGTAAAGGCTATGTGATAGTTATGAGCAGTAGGAGGAATAATAGCAAAGGCAATGATGCAGAAAAAAAAATGGCCAAGAATTCACTGCAAGATGAGGCATGATTTCTATCCCTTTTATCTAGAAAGACAAGAGCCCAATGTAGGAGCTCATGTCCTGTTTTCTTTTGTGTCATTATTTTGAAGTACACTTATGGAAAAGATATCGTGTCCTTGTCCCCTACAATCTTTTTTTTTTTTTTTTGAGAGAGAGAGAGAGAGAGAGAAAGCGAGCATGTGTGTGAGTGGGAGTGGGGTGGGGAGGGGCAGAAGGAGAGAGAGAATCTTAAGCAGGCTCCACACCCAGTGAGCCTGATGCATGGCTCCATCTCAACCCTGAGATCATGACTTGAGCCAGAATCAAAAGTTGGACACTTAACTGACTGAGCCACCCAGGTGCCCAGCCCCTACAATTCTTTTGTGTAGTGTGGGCCACTTCCTAGGTTTTAGGTTCTTAACATCTTGACCTGAAGTTGCTCAGTGGCACCTGTTGAGATTCCTGCTTTGGGAAAGCTTCACCTCCTCTCTGCGACTAATTCTATATGTTAGAGCGTAGATTTTTTTTTTTTTTTCTAAATAGACTATGCCCTACATGAGACTCAAACTCAGGATCCTCAGATCAAGAGTCACATGCTATACTGACTGAAGCAGCTGGGTGCCTCTACTCCTGTTGGTTTATTTTTTTAAGTTTTGTAGACCTGGGGACCTTGGGCTGGTACTAGCTGCAAAGATATATTTATTCATGTTGCCTTAAGACTAACTCTCTTCTAGGATGGTGGGCCAGAATATATATGATTTCTACTCATCCTCATCATTCTGCCTGGAATATAATCTTCCTGAAACAGTCTTTTCTTCTGAGATAAAGAGATTTTGTCAAAGGTAGTGCAACAGCCACTGTCCCTATTCTTTCACCTAATTTTCCCTGTTCCCTCCCTACCCTCTCTTCCTTGGCGACCTCATCTGTTTCTCTATGCGAATGAATGTTATCCCATTCCAAGTCTTCAATCAATGTGTTCTAAAAGGAGAGAAAGCCTAAGAGTATGAGTCAACTTTATTCCTGGTACTGAACCCTGTTTGTTCTTTTGTTAGTTGCCCTGAGGAACAGGGAAGAGAACTTCAACTTCTATTTCTCTTACTATTAAAGGGAAGTGAATGGCAGTCAATCCCCTTCATTGATTTAAAAGAGATCCCTTTAAAGGAAAGTGTTAACACACATAAAGCATTACAAAATATTTGTTTTATGGTGCATAACACGTTACAGTTAATCTTGGCATTGGCTTCCAAGGCCAAAACAGAATCAGACTACCCCAGCTGATCAATAGGTATATGGGCAGTGGCAGTTCTTGCCTTTTACTTTTCTAGGTGTGAAGAGTATAATGGTGACCTGTCCTTACATGCTCACCTTTTATTACAGTGATTTCCGTGTGCACCTAGGCCTCCATTACAATGTAGTCTTTTTGAGGAGAGAATCCTTTTTCTTATATGTCTTTGTTCCTCTCCGTATCATCGGGTGGCACATTGTACATGCCAATGTTCAACAGATGTTTTTGAATCTATCAATCCAGTAGCATTGCTAAAGTGGTAACCTGTTGCCTGGCTTTGTGGAAGTCTTTCAACTCAGTATGCCAGCTCTCTATTAGAAATCAGAACAACAACAACAAATTATAATAGGAATTACCTTGGCACCATGAACAGCAATCCCCCTGACAGCCAATGGCAGCAAGAGAAAGGGTAAGGAGTTATGCTGGGAGTCATCCAGAACCTAGCTCACACAGAGCCAGGGGGCAGGTCAGAGGAATTATATCCAGAACAGAGCTGCTGAAAAACACCCACATTCAACAACAGCATCTCTGACTTTCAGTACTCTGCAGACAGCCTCTGAGATACTTTGTTCCATGTGTTACACAGTGAGTGAGGAAGGGGAGAATCTCTGTGGCCCCAGCCTGTAAACTTGAGCGGTTTCCTGACATGAGGATTGCTGAGAGACTGAGCAGATGCAATAGGAATGCTTGTGCTCTTCCCCGACTGCCTATTTTGGCCATCTCCCTGCTTGTAGACTCTGCAGTGGAAGGGTCAGAGGCTTGAGCCAACCCAAAGATATAGGAGAAAGATGTGCAATCTACCTCAATGGGTAGGGCCAATTAAGACAAGAAGGGAGTGCACAGAGAGGAATGTTCAGAAAACAAACCTCTTGCAAGAATTTGGAGTTCTAAAGCCGCCAAGTCTTCCTACTCAATTAACCCCTAAACACTGATGGGAGCTTCATTTTAATGTATGAATGTTGAGGAGAGGTGGGCTGTGGTAAGAAATCATGGTATCTTGAGTGAGTGGGCTTGATAGTCTAGGCTTTTCAGTGAAGAGAATTAGTAACTGTATCTTGACTTCCTTGATCAGCCCTACCCCTCTCTTCCAACATCATCTAGAGATCTTTACAGGGAGGCTGTGGGTTATCATTGACTCTCCAGGCACTAGGAGCTCTGGGTCTGAAATTCTTCCCATCCTGTAGAAGGGAACTGGGAATGGTAGGGCCTGAAAGCCAAGGGCTTCAGTTCTTCTACCTTCCCATTAAGGTTGAAAAATTCTCCCCTCAGGGGGCTCTTCCTTTTCTTTGTATCTGAAGATACGTAAACGCCTCACCTGCAGAAGGAGAGAAGAGTTTGTCCACACTATTCTTTCCTTATGATTTGTTATGTATGGCTGTTGTGTGGCACGTGTACACAGTGAGGCACCCATTCCTTGCCTTGAGGTTCTGAAGTTACCCTGAGCCCAAAAGTTCTGGGGTAACTGCCCTGCTTTAAGTCTTGCCTGCTGTGGGTGGTAGGTAGGGCTTCCAATCTCTTTCACTGGTTCCAGGCATTCCATATCGTTGTCAGAAGGAGACTCCCAGGCATTCTGAAAGCTCTGCTTGAGAGTAGGAACCCCTGCTTTTGCTGTAGCTGCCTGGACCTACAGCAAAGAGCCAAGAAAAAAAAAATCATTTCACACCCTGTACACTAAATTCCCCCAGAGCTGGCACAGCCAGGGAGTTTGCAGAGCAGTGTAAATCTTCAACCAGTCTGTCTCTTCAGTAACTACAGAAACAATGGTTGTTACCTTTTAGATTTTAGTAGATAGGTGAAAATTGCTGGCAACAGTCTCTGTTTCTGAAGCTGGAGAGGCAACTAGCAAAAGTTTCATAGAAGAGAAGGCAGCTTCCATTGGAGGGGTCTGTCTCTTATTGCTGATGTTAGTACTTTGTGGCTTCAGTGAGAGGACTCCCCAACAAGAACCTGGAACTCAAGTTGCCTTTTTAAATTTAGACGTTCAAATCAATGCATAATGCATCAAAGTATAGTAAATATAGTTGTTCAGAATCTTAGTAAAAAAGAATTATGCTGTAATCTGAAGAAAAACCTAAATTCAAGAAAGAACATAGAGTTAGCACAGGTCAGCCCTGAAAATTTAGGAAGAAAGGATCTAGCAGGCAAATCCTGGTGGTGTTGATCCTAGTGTTTTTAGGTGACAAGTTACACTGGTCTGTTCAGTTTTGGAAGTGGATAAATTGCTGCTTTGGAGTTTAATGGATTTTGTTCTATCAAACATTGACACATAAAACAGACATCCTTATTTCTAGTTCCATGTTCCATAAGTTTCATGCTCTTACAATCTGATTCCCAAGTCATGGGACACGAATGTTTTATTTGTTCTATTTTATTATTTTTTAAGTAATCCCAATGTAGGGCTTTGCCTCACAACCCCAAGATCAAGTGTTGCATGCTCTATCCACGGAGCCAGCCAGGCACCCCAGGACATGAATGTTTTAGCCCTTAGTTATTATGTTTCTTTCTATTTATATTCATAATTTTCATTATGAATACATTGGTGTTCTGGTTTTGAATACCAGGCTCTGGGAGCATGAATGCTTTGGGAGAAAAATTCACAATATGTGTGTTCACAGACTGGATTTCTAAGTCTATAGGGGTGAAGACCAGAACCTCCCTCTGATGAAAGATAAGACCATACCATGGAGGACTTTTTGGGGTTCCTGGAAACTCCCTGACTGGCCAGTGGTCAATCCTTACTACTCAAACTGCTAAAGTTATTGGGGTTTTGTCTATATTCAGGGACTAACAGGATAGAATTGTGTTTGGGATCCTGGTCTAGAGTTAGACTTGGTTTATATCCTTGCTTTCACTTTTAACTTAAGCAACTTGCATAATCTTTCTGTGCCTCAATTTTCTCATCTGTGATTTGGGCATAACAGAAGTGTCTGCTTCATGGAATTGTTAGAGGCAATGAGCATGTTAAACACTTTATGTATACTAAGCCTTTATGTAATACCTAACATAAAATGTTGTTTAATAAATAGTAGTTACTCTTATTTTTAGAGCTCTCACTAGATGTTGGGCGCAGTGCTAAAATATCAACATATTTGCCCAAAGTAGAACACTTGACAAGTGGTAGAATCAGGAGCTGAACCAGGCCAAAGCTAGCGTATTTGACCACCCGCTTAAATTGTCTCTGATGGTTTGACAAACACAGCAAACCTTGAGCTTCCAAAAAGTATTGTCTCCATTAAAGGAATAAATTTGGAAGACTGTATGTTTATTCCTAAGCCATTCAGGGCGCCTCTTTTGAACTCACCTGGGCAAATCTTTGTTCTTTTGTTTTTAGAGATGAGGGCTGCTGAGGAAGAGGGAGAGAGAGAATCTTAAACAGGCTCCATGTTCAGCACAGAGCCCAATGTGTGGCTCAGTTTCACAACCCTGAGATCATGACCTCAGCCAAAATCAAGAGTCAGACTCTTAACTATTGGAGCCACCCAGGTGCCCCAAATCTTTGTTCCTTAAGAGAAGATTGGCTCTCCTTAATAACCAAAACTTAGTGCCAAACCCGTAAGTAAAGTGGAGAATGATGGTGGGACATGTCATCTTTGGCCAAAAGCATATGACAAAGAAAAATTCCACAGAAGTAGAAAATACCTCATTGTCAGAAAGCATTTTCTATCATAGCTGACTGCGCTTTTCTATCACATTGGTTTTGTATGAGATGAAGTAAGAAAATATGTATTATTATTTGTAAATTAGGTTAGCTACAAATGGGTTAAATTATTGTAATTAGTTAGTAGATTAACACAACCATAAAGAAAGATTGCCAATTAAGGCCTTGTCTCTTTAACAGTTCTATCATTGACATGAAAATATGCTCATCAAACAAAGTTGAGAATGAGCAATTTTTTTTAAAAGGAGGGCAACTAAAAGAAACTAAGTTTAACAGAATTAAATGTAAGATCCTGTACTTCAAGCTAGAAAAAAAAAACTGCACGTATAGAATATAAACAGTATAACCTAGCAGAAGTATGTAAGAAGAATGCTTGCGGCAGGGGCACCTGGCTGACTCCATCAGAATAGCATGCAACTTTTGAACTGTGAGTTTGAGCCCCTTGTTGGGTGTAGAGACTACTAAAATAAATAAAAGCTTAAAAAATGCTTGGAAGTTTTAGCAGATATGAACTTAATCTAAGCTAATGACTGCCAAGAAAAATACTAAGATGTTAAGCTGAATTAAAGGAAGCATAGATTCCAAGCATAGATTCCAGACAGAGGAGGTGATATATCCACTCTACTCTGCTGACTAGAGTTCTAGAAGCTACAATTTAAGAAGCTACAATTTGAATATGACTAAACTGAACTGCGTTCAGAAAAGAATAATCATGGTAAAAGAATCTGAGAAATGTTGAGTGGTTAGGAGATGTGTAGTTTGAAGGTGAATATATTGGGGCCATGAAAGATTCCTTTAAATATTTACTGTGCAATCACATGAGGGAGAAGATTAAGTTCATTTCATATGGTAGCAAGGGATGGAATAAGAAAAGTAGGTGGAAGCTTCGCTGAGACAGATTTTTAGTTAAGAATGCAAAAGAAGTGTATAAAATTTTGACAAAAAACTAAAAATGAAATGAGTTTGAGGAAAAAGTTTCTCCATCGCTTGAGGTGCTCCCACAGAAACAGAAATTGAACTACTGTTTCTCCCTAAGAGAGGACTTAAGCCTCTCTAAAAGGATAAAGGATAAAGATCCTATTTATAATCACCACCATCATCCAAAAGCAACTTTAAAGCACCCTTACGTGTTGTGAAACTAGAGCCACCAACTGTCCTGATTTTCCCAGGACTGAGGGGTTTCTTGGAGTGTGGGAGTTACATTGCTAAAACTATAAAAAGTCCCATGCAAACTGCAGCAAAATTCATCACTCCAGAGCTGAAGGTGTTTTGGATAAAGAAAGTCCTTTAAAATAAAATCTTTAATAAAGGTGGGGGGGACAAGGACATAGTCCTTGGAATTTACTAGTACAGATGTGTATAAAGTTTAGATAATTGTAATAAAATTATATATTTCCCCCCAAAAAAGATCAAGAAATACTAAAAAAAAAAAAAAAAAAAAAGATAAAAAGAAATTTAAAAATCAAAAAAAAAAAAAAAAGGGCGGGGGAGGGCAGCCCTGGTGGTGCAGCGGTTTAGCACCGCCTGCAGCCTGGGGTGTGATCCTGGAGACCTGAGACCGAGTCCCACGTCGGGCTTCCTGTATGGAGCCTGCTTCTCCCTCTGCCCTTCTCTCCCTCTGCCCCTCTCTCCCTCTGTCTCTATGAATAAATAAAATCTTAAAAAAAAAAAAAAGAAGTCCTCTAAGTTGTAGCTGAAACACACATAGAATTTATGCAATCAAGCCTTCATTGAACCAACACATGAATTAATGAAGGCATTGTGTTGGGGATCCCTGGGTGGCGCAGCGGTTTGGCGACTGACTTTGGCCCAGGGCGCGATCCTGGAGACCTGGGATCGAATCCCACGTCGGGCTCCCGGTGCATGGAGCCTGCTTCTCCCTCTGCCTGTGTCTCTGCCTCTCTCTCTCTCTCTCTCTGTGTGTGTGTGTGACTATCATAAATAAATAAAAATTAAAAAAAAAGAATGAAGGCATTGTGTTTTATTTCCCATATAAATGAATTTTCCAGATATTTGAAGTTTACTCTTTAAAACCAGCAAATTTATATGTATTAGATTTAAAATGTCTTAGAATACATTACATAGGTCCCTGTGCTCTTTAAAATGTCTTCTTTTTAATTTTTTTTTTTAAGATTGTATTTATCCATTTGACAGAGAGAGAGAGAGCGCTCACAAGCAGGGGGAATGGGAGCAGGAGAGAGAGAAGCAAGCTCCCTGGTAAGCGGGGAATCCAAGGCGGGGCTGGATCCCAGGCCGGGACACCGGGGTCATGACCTGAGCCGAAGGCAGAGGCTTAACAGACTGAGCCACACAGGTGCCCCTGGATATCTTCTTTTAGAAAATATATTAGGAAAGAGTTAGGATTAGAAGATAGAGCAATAAAACAAAATAGGTAAGACTTAAGTTTCGAAGTTTGACAGAGATGGGTTTGAACTTGTCTCTGTCCATTATAGCACATCAAGTTATTTAACCCATGACCCAGTTTTCTCAACTGTAAATTGGGGATAATATGTATCTACTACATAGAATATTTCCCAGTAGTGACGCCTAGGTGGCTCAGGGGTTGAGCATCTTCCTTCAGCTCAGAGCTCTGCCCTCCAATCCCACATCGAACTCCCCACGGGGAGCCTGCTTCTCCCTCTGCCTATGTCTCTGCCTCTCTGTGTCTCTCATGGATAGATGGATAGATAGATGGATAGATAGATGGATAGATAGATAAGTTAGTTCCCAGTAGACCATGGTAAGCACTCAGTAAGCAGTAGCTATTTAACAGCTCTAACAGGTTGCTCTGCCTTTTAGATGATCTGAATGGACTCTGCTGTCTGCTATCAGAATCTCTGGTCTGTGTACTCGATCTCTTTATTTTATGCACAATTAAATGACAGTGTTAGGGTACTTAAACTTCTGAAGGAACAAAATGCATGTGATTTTTGATGGCTGTTTATTCACTGATATGAATATAGTCCCTGGACTGTATTCCAAATACTTGAGAGTTTTGGAAACATTACCTACCTGTAACTGTGGCATTGCAAAAATCAATCATCTGCTTGCTTAACCAACAGTTTGAAATTTAAATGGTTGTTTTAAAACATAATTTTACCAAGACTCTTCTCTTTGTTCTACCATTTTGTCCAGAAAAAAAAAAATCCTTAGTTTTTTCTTTTGGTTTCTTAAATACTGAAGTACTTGGACAATATATGCATCTGAATGTTATTAGTTTTCTCAGGAAAGCCCAAGAGGGTAACATTCCTAAAGCACTAGACTGAGACTTTTAAGTCCATAATTGCTCTTCCCTTGTAGCTTTACCCTTGATCCTATATGAAAAAGCAGTAGATAAATATGCATCGGAGATTCACCAGGAGAAGAGTTGAAAAAAAAGAACATGGAGGCACACTTAACATGGCTGTACTGACATTCCCTATCCTCTCTCTCTCCACTTTCTATCTGCAGATCTAACCATGCCAACCCAAACCTGTGGATCAAAACGTAATCAACTGCACTCCTTATTACAGGACTGGACAGAGATTACCCACTAAAGTTGTTCTCTTAAATCCATACTACTCCCCGCAGGTGTTCCCTGGGAAGGAGGAAGGACTTTAGAAGAGCAGATAAAGTCAAGCATACAGGCATCATTCACATATCTGTCAGAAAATTATGGAATTAAAAAAAAATCTCTTCAGGCCAAAGTTAACCTGTTTGAAACTGACCACTGGGAGTTGGCCTTCTGTCTAAAGTTTTGGCTGTAAGTAAACAAACAACAAAAAAATTTAAAGACCTTGTTTTTGATCAGACTGTTCAAAGAAAGACTTCTGTGGGTAAAAGTTCACTAGACTGAAACAATAGAAACATTGGAGAGTGGAATATGACCTTCACCCTTAAAGCAGAAGTCTTTGTTCACCTTTGCTGGCCTCCTTCATGAGCATGGACACAACCTACTTCACCTCTCAGAATATTTGGCATGTTCATCTTTGATATTAGGAGAGCCTATTAGGAAGATACTATCTATGTAGAGCAGTTGGGCGTTTAGGTCTAGGAAAAGCTGGCAACAACTTTCAGCAGGGTTGGTCTTTACTTGGCAAATAACCTCTTGAACAATATTTAATGATTAGAAAGTAAGACGAAAAAAGCAGAAACACTCTCACTCTCATGGCTCAGTATCAATCCCACTGTAGATTCTCAAACTGCTTATAAAAACCATCCAGAACTGAAAAAGCAGCCAGTCTAACCCTTCCCTTGATTTAAACCTTTTTAACCCTTAAGAGAAAACTTAATCTTCAATTAATGAAGCTCTAAGTGAGAAAAGGCCAAAAGTAATATTTCTTTTTTTAAAAGAGTTTATATATTTATTCATGAGAGAGAGAGACAGACAGAAAGAGAGAGAGAGACAAAGAGAGAAACAGGCTCCATGCAGGAAGCCCAACACGGGACTCAATCCTGGGTCTCCAGGATCACACCCTGGACTGAAGGCGGCGCTAAACCATTGAGCCACCTGGGCTGCCCCAAAAGTAATATTTCAAGAGTATTAAGGTTAATTACATGTCCATGCATTTGCCTATGTATTCCAGTTGTGGTAACCGTATGTCCTAAATTTTCAGGGTAAGTCCAGATTTTATATATCTTCTCTCAGAAGTCCTGTACTCCTCAGGTTATGAAGTTCAGAAAATTTTGTTTGTAAAATATGATTATTTTAGCTGTAACCTTATAAGCTCTGTTAAAAATAACGATATGGAAAGCTGTTTGTTAACCTTAAAGCCAAAATTGTCAGTTATTTTACCAGCAAAATGGGTTGATTCAGGAATAATGGAGAAGTGTGACTTAGGACATGCAAGCTATGACAAAACCATAGAAAAGTCAAACAGATAAAGAAGAGGAACCTTATTTTATGGAGAAAAAGGAGGTTGAGAGGGGTTGTTTGGAATGCAAGTCCATTGAAGGAAAGCAAAAGTTTAGGGTGATCATGCTTTCTCTTTGGCTGGGTTGCTGGGGTACTGGATTTCTTGAATGAGATACAGAGCATGTACTTTCCTGTTGGAACCTGTAGTCGATGATTCTTTCCTGTTGATTTTTGGGGTCTGTAATTGGCAATTCTTCCTGTAATTAATGTAGGGCTACCCCTTTTAGCCTTCCAAGAATTCTAGACTCCCAAGGCCACTTTAGTGAGGTTTCTTTTTATTAATTTTCACGTGCTTTAGACTCAAGAAAAGCTGTGAAAGCTTTTACTCTCCATGACATCTTACCAAGGTAATAAGTCATATCTCCTGTATGATTTTTAAGGCACACCAAAAGAACAGGGCATAACACAATTACTGCTTGAATGATTCTTTTTTTTTTTTTAAGATTTTATTTATTCAGAGAGATGCAGAGAGAGAGGCAGAGACACAGGCAGAGGGAGAAGCAGGCTCCATGCAGAGAGCCTGATGTGGGACTCGATCTAGGGTCTCCAGAATCATGCCCTGGGCTGCAGGCGGCGCTAAACCACTGCGCCACCCGGGCTGCCCTGCTTGAATGATTCTGACCTCCATGCTCTAGCCTAAGTGAAGAAAAGAGAAGGATATTGGTTTATAGACCTTCTGAGTGTCCGTTTCCTAATTTGGAAATTACACGGTCTTCCCAGGTGCCCACTGCATCCTTTGCTCTTCACCAGTCATTTGTTCCATCATGGGCCACCGCTCACTTAACTGCAGATCAATGCCCCGAACTCCTGGACACAGTTCTCTTGTAGGATGTTATGCCCTGTGATGGATACAGCATAAGAGTAAATGTGAGGCAGGGCATACTCCTGTTTGCAGTTTCATCCCTTACCCTCCACATCTCTACCACACAAGGTAGTGTGGTCTATTAGGCTAAATGCATGGTAGAAGTAACTTAAGGAAGTCACAGTGTAGACAGAGGGAAAAAAACTTTAAGCTGAATGCAAAATCTGCTGTAATTGCCCAACTCACAGTGCATTTGATAGGCATGAGCTCTATTTAAACTGTCTTCCTGGAAATCCCATCAAGACTTTCACTTAATATCATTAATTAGAATTAGGCTCCAGGGTGCCTGGGTGGCTCAGTTAGTTAAGCATCTGCCTTCAGCTTGGATCATGATCCCTGGGTCCTGGGATCAAGCCTCATGTAGGGCTCCCTGCTCAGCAAGGAATCTGCTTCTCCCTCTCTTTCTCTCCCTCTCCCTACTTGTGTGTGCTCTTTCTTAAATAAATAAATAAAATCTTAAAAAAAAAGAAAAAGAAACTTAGACACCTGGCCACATAGACCTGCTGCTTGAAGAGTGCAGTCCATATTCTACTCTGAAATTTTTCATGCACTCTGGTTTCAGCCTAGTCAACCCACAAAAGACTGCAGAAAGGAGGCCAGCAAAATTAAGTACCCTGACCTCTCCCCCACCATAAGAGGAAGTCAGGTTGGAGAACAAAATGAGATTAGTGATACTAATTGGGCAAGTTATATATTTTTTGTACATTCCTAATTTTAGTGTATCAATGGTAGTTCAGCTAAATAATCTATATTTTTTTAAGATTTATTTACTTGAGAGACAGAGTTGGGACTGGCAGAGGGAAAGGGAGAGAGAGAATTTCAAGCAGACTCCTTGCTGAGTGTGGAGCCTGCCTTGGAGCTCAATGTGGGGCTTGATCCCCAACATGGGGCTCCATCCCACAATCCCAAGATCATGACCCAAGCTGAAATCAGGAGTTGGACACTTTACTGAGCTACCTGGGTACCCCTAACTAAACTTTACAATCATCCCAGCAAAAGGAACAAAATATTACACCTTTGCCAGGAGATTGCCTTGTAGGCAACCCAATCTATAATCTTTCTATGCTACTTTCAAGTCTGAGAGTCCCGCCATTTCCCGACCTCTGCTGTTTGGTTGTCCCCCTATCTTTGGCAAGTTCTAGTCATTATCCATGGAGTTGGTCTTATCCCAGGAACTGTCCCAGCAGTTCGTTCTTCAAGTCTGTTATTTAGTCAAAACAACACAAATGCTTTAGACAAGTCCCACAGACTGACCAGACATGGCTCTCAGGTGGGCATGTGAGCCCTACAGAATAGTCCAGGGGGGCACATGAAATCTCCAGTTGTGATCCCTGTTTGCCTCTTCACTGCTGTGAGTAGCAAATATGCCTCTTTATTCTTTTTTTTTCTTTTTTTTTTTTGCCTCTTTATTCTTAAAATTGTCTAGCCAGTGACTATTAGAACACATGCATGTACATCTTTCAGGGGCCACTGTTAAATCACAGAGACAACATAAAATCTAAAGCCCTTAAACTGCCTATAAAGCAAATTCTTCTGAAAGATATATCTGATCTGCCTATGTTGCTATTTTTATGGCCTTTAAATGATTTTTCATGTCTTTAGGAGGGGTATGCAATTCACATTTTTCCCCAGTCTCTACTCTTCCTTATTATTCACATGCAGCTGCATCACTCATTTTATATACTGGCCTGACCTTGGAAAATGTTTGAGTTCCCTGCATCTAAACCCACAAGGAGATATACATTTTCCTAATTACCCTATAATATGTAAACAGCTCTCCTCTCTCTCCCTTCTGCTTTTAACCCTTGGCCTTTGGATCTTCAAGTTATCATAGGCCACTCCCTTAGCCATTCCCAAACCACATGAAGTTTTTGAACTTCAAAAGGATCTTATTTTTGAACTTTAAGGATCTAGGTAACTCCTTTTAAAAAAAGGATTTATTTATTTATTTATTTATTTATTTATTTATTTATTTATTTGAGGGGAGGGGGGTACAGAGCCAGAGAATCTTTCAAGCAGACTCCCTGCTGAGCGAGGAGCCAGACTCAGGTGTCCATCCCACAACCCACAAGACCATGACCTGAGCAGTAACCAAGAGTCAGGTGCCCAAACAGCTGAGTCACCCAGGTGCCCCAAATCTAGGTAAGTTCTTAGCAAGACTTCCCCTTTTCCCCAGCCTTTGAACAACTGGATAGAGGAGCCTTGATTAGTGACTCCTTGATTAAGGTGGCTTTGATTCTTCAGGCCACCTTAATAGTGGCTATTTTCCAAGTTCTTCCTTACCATTCTCATTGATAGTGCTTGGAATACTGATAACTGGGCAATAATAATTCCTTCAGGATTTAGTTTAATTCTTTTCATTTCCTCCTGTTGTGCCACCAACATTTTCATGTGTAAAAAAACAAATATGTACTGAGCTCCTGCTGTGATTCAGGCACACTTGTGCTGGGAATAGAGCAATGAACAAAACAAAACTCCCCATCCTCATGAAGCTTACATTCTAGTAAATGAAACAAGACTTCTGGAAAGATGGCAGAGTAGGAGTATCCTAAGCCCACCTGTCCCATGGACACATCTAGAAAACAGCCACATCAGAAACCCATAAAACAACCAGAAGACTGGCGGAACAGACTTCTCATAGTTAATCATAGAGATGTAGCCACATCTAGTAAAATAAATAATTTCAGTAACCACAATAGAATCCCTATTGTTAATGTCTGTAATGCTGAAGATTTAATATACTCAGGCTTTAATTTGGAATTATCTCATTCATGTAATCAGGAGATTTTATCTCAACTGAAGTAAAGTAATTGCATGTTGTTAAATACCAAATTAGTAATAAAATGGTCAAATGTAACTGATCTGTGACTAGTTAGCTCAATAGGTAGGGAAAGGTATGATGACATCAAGGTCTTTAACTCTTGGGCTTATTCTATGCACAAATTAGTTAATATCTTTCAGTGTTTTTGCTACTTTGCTAACCTGGCCAGTCCTCCTCCAGAGGCATGCAGTTGGAAACAAGAGAAATCAGGGGATGATAGATTAGGTGTCTTTTAGCACTGTTAGAAAAACAATTTAACATTCACATCCTGATGATGGTGTTTTAAGAGGCCTGCTGGACAATAGTGTCATTGTGATCAAACGTGGCCCAGAGCAGTCTTCAAGCTGAAAGCTCTCCAGCTTCCTCCTGTCTCCACCAGCCAGGAGAATCATGAAGGAGTTTTTTTCCTTGGATAAGATCCTTGGGATGGAATTGCAGTCCTTTGATTTCTGACTGCTTCCATGGTATAGTCTTCAGTCTTCAGGAGAGTTTCTGAATTAGACTGTTAATGCTGGCCACTTAAGAGCATAACAAATATGAGGAGGGTGTTTTGACAACTTAAGCTGACACATTCTTGTATTCAGACACATCTGGAGGAACTGGCTGCCAGGGTTTCATATATGTGAAGAATTAAGAAAGAGCTTATTCTAATGGGAGAGGGGACCACAAGACAGGGTAGACCACAAGAGAGGAGTGTTTCTGGGCACAGACCAAATTTATGTTTGAGTCCTAGGGAAAGGAAGTTAAAATAAATGGCCCTAAAACCCAAAAGAGTAGTTTCCATAAAATCTCTAAGTCATCAGGACCTTAAAACAGCTCTCTGGTGGCTGTGTCACTGTGTGGAGAAAAAATGGGGTGAAGAGTGTTTTTTCCAGGCAGAATTTTTTTTAAAGATTTATTTATTCATAAGACACACATACACAGAGGCAGAGACATAGGCAGAGGGAGAAGCAGGCTCCCTGCAGGGAGCCTGATGTGGGACTCCATCCTGAATTCTGGGATCTGGGATCATGCCCTGAGCTGAAGGCAGACGCTCAACCACTAGGCCACCCAAGTGTCCCCCAGGTAGAATTTCTATTGCGAGTATAAGAGACTGAAATGGTCAACATTAGGAAACCCAAAGAAACAGAGACAGCATCACCCTTCAGTGATCTTCAGTACTTCAGGTGCTTTTGGCTGTTAGCACCAGTGTGTGTATACAGTTTGGCTTAAGGATGACAGGAGATTGCACTGAAGTGAAGTGGAAAGGAAAAAGTGCTTGTAGCAGTGGTTAAATGTAGTGGTTAAGACTGTGGTTCTGGGGCATCTGGGTGGCTCAGTTGGTTGGGTGTCTGCCTTCAGCTCAGGTCATGATCCTGAAGTCCTGGGATCAAACCCTGAGTTGGGTTCCCTGCTCAGTGGAGAGTCTGCTTCTCCCTCCCTCTCCCTCTGCTCCTCCCTCCATTCCTGCTCTCACTCTCTCTCAAATAAATAAATAAAATCTTTTTTTAAAAAGCCTGTGGTTCCACAGATTTGTCACTGCCAGAGAAGGAAGTTCTAAATGTATGGAAAGAAAGAAAGCTAGGATGAATCCCACAGTGCTGGACTGGAATTGGAAAAATCAGTATGAGCACATTGTTTCTAAGTTTGTAAGTGTTCAGTGGGGAGGTTGTCTTCTGAGGGGACATCAATGACACACTAGTGCAAATTGGCACACCTAGAGCCCAAGTCTTTCTAAATACTATTCTCCACTAAAGGAACCAGAGCTTAGAAAAGTGGCTGATGTCAAGGCTGCTACTAGTGAAATACTAGGAAAACCTGGACTATTATGTGATAAAGTTAGGAAGCTCAAAGAACTTTAGGGCTATGTCAAAAGGACAGTTTGAAGGGACTCCCACTAGCTATATCAGGGACAATCTCAGTATCATAATAAGTAGTGTCATTAATAGATTATAACCCACTGAATAAAATAGGAGTCTGTGAATCCCTACTGGTATACATAAAAAGCCAACCAAATTATGGAGAAAGGTACAGTAGAATACCACCTGAAAAGTATAAAAGGAATGAAAGAATTATGAAGTCACCATTTGGCAATCATCATAGTAATAATTGAGTCAGGCAAGAATCATCAATGCATGCTAAAACTAGTGGATAAAGTTTGATGAGGGACAGGATATGTACATAGTGTCAGCATATCTCCTCACAAGGTACGTGTTAATGATGAAGGGAAAAGCAGTAATTTGAAAGCAGAAAAAACTTAACCAAGTCATTAAAGGTAACTCCAACAGTAATGAAACAAATCAACCACTATTATATACTGAGAAGATCACAACGTCACTTCTGTGGAATTTCTGCTAAGAATGCATAACCTGAATCTAATCATGAGGAAATAATCAGACAACCCAAGTTGAGAAACACTCTACAAACAGCTTGCCTATATAACTTTTCAAATATATCAAGGTCGTGAAAAACAAAGTAGGGAAAATCTAGTCTAGATTAAAGGAGACTGAAGATACTCAACAACTGATTATTGATCTTGACAACAATGTATGATCTGGAATTTTCTTTGACTCTAATGGACATTACCAAGACAATTGAGCAAAGTTTGAGTGAGGTCTATAGATTAGATAGTTCTACTGAACCAATATTGACTTCTTAATTTGCATAATTATGCTGGGGTTCTGCCAGAGAATGTCCTTGTTTTTGGAAATACACACTGAAGTGCTTAGGGGGAAAAAGGCATCATGTCTAAAACTTAAACAGAAAAAAAGCTTAGAAAAAATTATAAATAGATGCGAAGAGTACACAAGCATGCAAAAGATTGTCCTAGGTTGCTAGGAGAAAGAATTGAAATTAACAAGCGTTTTTTATATGACTAATCAGAAATTCTGAGAATATACCTCAAAGCCCTTTTTATTTGATGCCTGTTGCCAATTTATGATGTAAGATAAGATAGCAGCCCACATGGCAGAAAGTCTTAAACACCAGTGAGTCATTCTCTGAGACACCTATAGAACACTCTTTTAACTCAATTTAACTCACCTCAACTTCAGTAACATAATCTCCTCTACCAAAAATTATTTCTTTAATATTCAGATTAAGTTACTGCAGTCATGAATTCTGTGCAACGCTCCTGCTTGAGCAATAGAATAATCCATTTACGGATGAACAGGCTTAATCCAAACAAATTCCAAACACTTATCTTAATATAGGGACAAAATATTTTGGACCTAAAAGTCAAAGCTGATTTTAAAACAGCACAGATAACAGATTGAACCAGCACCAACCTCTCTTTATTATTTGTTTGCTCTCTTTGCTTTATTATTTCTGTATTACTTGTGGACAGGAAGCAGCCATATTGAAATACAAATTTTACTTGTTTCTTAAAAAAAAAAAAAGAAAAACAAATAGATGGTTTATTCCAAGAATGTACAGGAACTTATATTCTAAACGTCCACAAATACATATTCCAGAGAGTCTTATCACCTCAGAACCCTACTACAGCTTCTCTTTAATCTTTTTAAACATCCTGTTACATAAATTGCAGCTGCATCTATAGCAGGAAAAATAATAAGATAATAATTGCTCAAACATCAAAAGCACTTGGGTGGGTCTTACATAGACCTTTAGTCTTCTCTCCCACCAACACCACGTTCTTAAATTTTTTTTTTACCCACCCACATTAATGTATTTTCTGTTTGTTGTTTCCTTTCCGCAAAGTAATTACTATGAAATTTTGCCAGGTCAGAAACTGTTCCCAGGAAGAGACCCTGAGTATTAAGAAAACAGACAAATAGTACCTAAAGATAAGATGTAACTCTTTCCAGGCCTGCCCCTCCCTTTGATTTCTTTCTCCATTTGAATATGATTAATTGGTGGAATTGCACGTCCTCAGTGTTCTATGAGGAAGAGTTCCCCTGCCTGACCTATGCTAGGAATTTCCTATGCACTTTAATAGGAACTTTCACCCACTATTGTGTAAGAACCATGCAAACTGTCTTATGAGGGCTGTGAATCTAATATGTGTATTCCTCCAGCAAGTATTTCTTGATCATATGTTAAGAGTTAGCAAGAGTTTATAAGTCATCTAGCTTGATCTGTCTTCCAAAGCTGGCATTTCTTCCATAACTTTTCTGGCAAATGGTCACCAGCCAAGACTTGGTTATTTATTGTAACAAGGAGCTCCCCATGGTGTTGGGCAGCCTATTTCATTGCTGGACAGCTCTCATCATAACTCTTACTGCTTGCTCTGGTTCTTTGTGACTTCAACAGAATATATTTACCCTCCTCCATATGACAACCCTTCATATGTCAGATAGCTGCTAATTTGTCCTAAGTAAAAAAATAAAAAATAAATAAAAAATAATTTGTCCTAAGTATCATCACTTGTAATGATTTTTTCAGATCACATTGAGTAATGGATAAACATCCAAAAGTTAATAGTAGTTAACTCAGGAAGGTAATATTGTGGTTATGTTAAAAATGTCGTGCTTATACGTAAATTCTAATTTTCACAGTAAATATTTACTTTAACAACTAATAATGTTAATTTTTTTAAGATTTTATTTTTATTTATTCATAAGAGACACACACACAGAGAGAGGCAGAGACACAGGCAGAGGGAGAAACAGGCCCCATGCAGGGAGCCCGATGTGGGACTCGATCCCAGGTCTCCAGGATCATGCCCTGGGCTGAAGGTGGCACTAAACCACTGAGCCACTGGGGCTGCCCAATGTTAATTATTTTTATTGGGTTTATTCTAGATGCCAGTCCTGGAATGCATATATAATTGTCCTACAATAACCCTGAGAGATAGGAACCATAACTGTCCCCACTGTACAGATTAAGAAAATAAAGCATAGAGGAATTAAGTAATTTGCCGTGGTCACAATGTTAAGTGACTGAAAAGAAATTGGAACCCAGGTTTGCCTAATTCTTGACCATTCATGTTATAACAAGAACAATTTTGTTGAGGGCAGGAGAGATATTTGTTTTTAGCATGGTGTCCAGAAATTGATACAATATGCTAGGTTTGATCTGAACAGCATAAAGTACACTGTATTACATCCTTTGATTTGGACACCGTATAATCTATTACTGTCACTAAGACTTCATTTGATTTTTCATCTATTATATGACTCCTATAAAGCTTTCAAAAAATCCTTTGGCTCTTACTTACTTTTCACCTTGACTCCCTCTTTGCAACTCCTCCTTTGTCATGCCAACAGCTCTTACCCCTCCATAGCCATTTTATCAACCTACTTAACAATCTTCTCTGTGCTCCTATAATCACATATAGACACATACAAATGTACACATCTTCAATAGACTTTTTTTTTTTTGTAATTTACAAAGCAACTACATTTTTGCCTCTCACTTTCACTTAAAACAATTTCTTGTATAAAATCCCTCTAAATCATGGGGATCCCTGCGTGGCTCAGTGGTTTGGCACCTGCCTTTGGCTCAGGGCGTGATCCTGGAGTCCCGGGATTGAGTCCCATATCAGGCTCCCTGCATGGAGCCTGCTCCTCCTCTGCCTGTGTCTATGTCTCTCTCTCTCTCTCTCTCTCTCTCTCTCTCTCTCTCTCTCCGTATGTCTCTCATAAATAAATAAAATCTTTAAAAAAATAAAAAATAAAATCCCTCTAAATCAAATTCGTTCCTTTTAATGGATGTTCCAAAAATGTGGGTGTACTATAATTTTTGCAACTATTCCCCTATTGATGGATATGCGTGGTATTTATAGTGTGTGTGTGTGTGTGTGTGTGTGTGTGTATGTGCATGTGTATATATGTGTGTTGATGTGGAAAACATTGCTCTAATAAATATCTTGGTATGCATGTACTATGATGTTCTTACTTCAATAGCTTTATTGAAACTAATGGTTTACTTTAATGGTAGGATAGGTTCCCAGAACTGAGATTGGTGGGTCAAGGGGAATATGCATTTTTAAAGATTTTATTTTTAAGTAATCTCTACACCCACTGTGGAGCTCGAACTCACAACCCCAAGATCAAGAGTTGCAGGCTCTACCAACTGAGCCAGCCAGGTGCCCCAAGGGATATATGTATTTTTAAATAATAGCTGTTGCCAGATTGCTTTTCAAAAAGCCTGTAACACTTTGTTTTTTAATAGCAGCACATAAAAATACCTTTTATCCCACTTCCCTGCAGCAATAGGTATTACAGCAGTCATTCTAATAAAACCCCTGTGAAATGAGGGATCAAAGAAAACTGCTTAAGTACAATAAAAATTATTTACTGCAAGTCAACAGCAATTATAATCCTAACTGGCAAAATATTAAAAGTCTTTCATTTAAAATCAGGACCTACACATTGAGCTTTTAATTAAATATCCCTGCCAGATCTTTTTTACTCTTAACTTTAAAACTGATGTATAATATACACATAAAAATGTGGACAAATCGTAAATGCACAGATCACTGAATTACTGCAAAATAAGCACATCCCTATAAGCCACTGCTTAGGTCAAGGAATAGACATTAGCAGCCCCTCAAAAGTCTTCTTCATGCCTCCTCCTAATCATTGCCCCATTCCTCCTCAAGAGAACCACAGAATAGTTTTGCCTGGTTTTGAAATATGTGTGTGTCTGGTTTCTTTCCCTCAGCATTACCTTAGTGAGGTTTCCCATGTAGCAGATACCAGTCATTCACTCATTTTCATTGCTGTACAGACGTTCATTGTATGGATAATATACTTTAATTATCCATTCTGCCTCTGATGCACTTTCAAGTCCTTTTGAATCTGAAACCTGTCATCCAGTATATTAACCACCAATACAGATATTTGGATGATCATACTATTTATTGTAAAGATTTAACTTATTTATTTGAATGAAATGGAAAGAGTGAGAGCAGGGGCAAGCAGAGAGAGAGGAAGAAGCAGACTCCCTGCTGAGCAGGGAGCCCGATGTGGAGCTCAGCTCCATCCCAGGACCCCAAGATCTCATATGACCTGAGCTGAAGACAGATGTTGAACTGACTGAGCCACCCAGGCACCTCAGTGATCACACCAATATGGTCTATGCAAATCATTGACATTTAACCATTTGACAGGACCAGGCTGATTTGTGTCAGACAACTAGAGATCTCCCTTCAGGTTAACCTTAATACCCTAATAAATAATATTTGGGCAAGTTGTTCAATTAGCTAACATGATAGCTATCTATAGTGTCATTTAGTGTACATTTCTGCACCTTGTCTGAATTCAATTTAACAAAATTTATCAAAGGTATACTATGTTCTAGATACTGACTGGGGATGAAGCAGTGAACCAAAGAGATCAGATCCACACCCTCATGGAATTTGCATTCTGGTTGATGAGACAAATGTAAACAAAAATAAAATAATTTAGATAATTTTAGTTACATGCATGAGGAAAGTGAAACAGGGCAACACAATAGGGAGTGTGAGAAGGGAGGCAGACAATTTTAGAAGGAGCTAGATGCATGAAGACTGGGGATAATAACAGCCAGACAAGGAGAACAGCAAGTACAAAGGCCCTGAGGAAGCTTCAAGAAACAGGAAGGCCAATGTCCCTAGAGCCAATTGTGAACAGAAGCAAGTGGAGGAAGGGTAGACAGGAGCCAGATCATTTAGAGTTTTGAAGTCCTAAAGGTCTAAATCAATGATGAGATGGATAAGAAGTTACAACACCCAGAGATCCCTTTAAGGAGGTGCTTGATGCCCAGAAATGAAGAGTGTGGTCAGCAGACAGCTTGGAGTGGGCAGCTTTTTCAGGGCCTTAGCTGCAAACAGGCTTGCTGCCTGAGGACATACCTTGCCTGGAGCAAACCACATCTGTGACTGAGTTAGGATATAATATAAATGCTACTTATCTTGACCTGGCACCAGACACAGCTGACCAGTCCTCATCCCAGAGCTCCCCGATGGGTTGGCCCAAGCTTTACTGGGCCTGCGTCACTATGTGCTTTCTTCCTCTGCCCAGTCCTCCTTCCTCCCCTTTACCTTCAGAGGTATAAAACCCTGATAAACATCTTGGATCCCAAACTTGGTCTCCACATTTGTGGAGAACCCAACCTGGTCACAAATGGGAAGCCACTGAAGGACTTTAAGAATTCAAATGGTATGATTTAATTTTGTTTAGATGGTGGCCTTATCTAGTGGGGAGCAGAAGGAATGGAAGAAGTGGCTGGATTTGGCACCAAACTTGGTTATAAAACTGATAATGTGGTTCTTCCCAAGCGCTTTGATTAAATGTCTTCCTGGAAATAAATTTAGTGTGTCTTTGTATGTCTTTAACCTACCTGTCCAGTCTCATTTCAAGAAAGGAAATAGCCATGGGGTACCTGGCTGGCTCAATTGAAAGAGCATGTGATTCTTGATGTTGGAGTTGTGAGTTTGAGGCCCACATCTAGGGTAAAGATTATTTAAATAAATAAAAACTTAAAAAAAAAAAAAAGAAAAGAACTAGTCTGTGTGGTATGGCCTAGTTATCTGAATTGTCTCACTCTTACACTCACCTCCTGTTTACTGTTCCAACCATGTCAGCTTTTTCTCCATTCTTCTAGCGTGCCAAGATTATGGCTGCCTCATGCATTTTTCACATATAGTTTTTAGATTGTCTCTGTGGCACTCCCCACACTTTGCCCATCTACATCCTATTCATCCTTCAGAGCTCTGATTACATGCTGTTGCTTCACAGAGGATTTTTCTAGTATGGCCCCCTCCTGCAATGAGGCCAGTTCCTCTAATTATGCACTCACATAAATCCCTATGTGTTCTTTCATAGCACTTATCGCAAGTTGTAATTATGCTATAATTTTTGTTATTATTTGTCTTCTTCAGTAGAGTTCCACAAGGGCAGGAACATACCTGTTTTGTTTTCTGCTTCATCCTGAGTGCCTCTCACAGTAACTAGGTTCAAGTAGGTGCACAATAAATATTTGTTCATTGGATGAACTTGCCCTTAGTGGATCCATGTTGGCACCTAGAGTCAATTCCCTTAAGTGTTTTTTTTTATTAATTGATTGATTGATGTGAGAAAGAGAGAGCATGAGAGGGGGGTGGGAGGGTAGAAGGAGAGGGAGATAGAATCTCAAGGAGCCTCCATGCTGAGAATCTCAAGGAGCCTCCATGCTGAGCATCTAACCTGAGCTGAAACTGGGAGTTGGATGCTTGGCCGACTGACTGTGCCCACCTAGGCACCCCAATTCCTTTAAGTGCTCTTAAAACATCTTTTAATAATTCATACTGAAATCTCCCAGGGATCACCAGAGATTTTCAGACTATGGTTTTTAGGATCTCATTTTTTCTATACACACAGAAACACTTTTTTGAGTAAAGTTTAGATATTATATGGAGATAATTTTAAAGTAGTACCAAATATTTGTTTATTTACTTATTTTTAAGATATTATTTATTTATTTGAGAGAGAAAGCAAGCACGAGTGGGAGGGCAGAGGGAGAGGGTGAGGGAGAAGCAGGCTCCCTGTTCGGCAGGGCTCGGGGCTCAATCCCAGGACCCTGGGACCATGATCTGAGCTGAAGGCAGTCACTCAACTGACTGAGCCATCCACGTGCCTCATACCAAATATTTATAATGAAAAAAAAAAAAAAAACCCTGGTCTATTTCCCAGTCATACTTTCTAGATAGAAAATTACTTTAAGCAGGTTTGACCCAATCTCCTATCTTTAAAAGCAATCCTTTTTCACACTTGAAAATCAATACATCTCGCCTTCTGACACTTCTCCCACTGTCAAAATAATTTTTATATTTTCATTTGTGGTTTGTCATCACACTGGCAATTCACCATCTTTCAGTATTTGGGACTTCTAGTCTTGTTTTGTGAAAACCAGCAGAATATCTCATTTTATCTCACCTCAGTGGAACTTCAAGTTTCTTATCTATGTTTGTTCTTCCCCTTCCAGCATGAAAATTATCTTTCTTTTTTTCAATGAGATATAATTCACATGCCATAAAATTCACCTTTTAAAAAAAGTATCTTTCTTAAAAGAAGTTGAAGAGAAAAGCAGGTCTTAGCTGGTTTATCAGCAGACCTGCTACTGCTTTCTGGAAGCAATATTCCCTGCCCCGCCTTAAAGGTTGGCCACAGGTGGTTCTAAAGCCAAGGCAAGAAGGGAGGGCAAAAGCAAAAGTAGAATTTGATGCAGATTCATGTTTTATATAGTTTGGAGCATTCTAGTGATATGCTGAGTAAGATACTTCTCTGACATTAATAGGAATTTCTTCCTCAAGGGGTTACTATGAGGAACAAATGAGATGATGTTTGTAAAATATCTAAGTATTCAGGGGTGCCTGGGTGGCGTAGTTGGTTAAGCATCAGATTTTGGCTCAGGTCGTGGTCCCAGGGTCTTGGGATTGAGTCCCATATTGGGCTCCCTACTCTGCTATTCTCCTCCCTCTGCCCCTCCCCTGCACTTGTGTGTTCTCTCTCCCTCTGCTCTCTCTCTCAAATAAATAAATCTTTAAGAAATATATCCAAGTGTTCAGTAAATATCAGCTAAAATCAAAATTAACAGTTAAGGATCTGGTGGCAAGTTGCAGGCAGGTGCCAAGGTACCTTGCCATACCTGCCTCATGGTCCAGCATCTAATCCCCATGGCACCAGTGGAGGAACTGTAAATCCCCTGCGAGCCCCCACTTTACAGACAATGTCAGTAACCTTGAGAGGCCAGGGAGCTCCTCAGAGCTTGGAGATGTGTAATTCCTGATCCCGCCTTTGATCCCTTTTTTCCAGATTCATGTGCTCCCAGCTGCCCAATCAGGTCCTGAAGAACATCAGCATCATTGACAGCCCTGGAATCCTGTTTGGGGAGAAGCACCGCATCAGCCGAGGTCAGTGTCCACCCCAGGCCCATCCCTACTCCGGGGCTGCTGAGGCTCACTGTCAGGCAGCAGAGGATTTCTGTCTCTAGAGGATTCTGTCCACCCCCAGGATGCCTTCAGCATCCCTGGACAGCCTGGGGGTCCGAGAAACAATTGGGAGGCATAGATAGCATCAGAGGTTCTGCATTTATATGGTAAATGCATGTTTATATAGTCCCAATTTAAGAGCCTCTTGTGCTCTAGGCATTGTTATCTTTTGAGATCATTTGTAGTAACCTATATACATGTTAAAATATACAATCATATTCCAAATCAAATATCATAATTCACTATAAAAATGTTGAATTTTGTGTAATTTTTCTTTTGAAATTATTAAGCTACAAGCAAGTAATGTTTAATGTGTGTTTGGTTATCATTTCCCAAAAATTATCATACAATTTTGTGAATTTTGTATAAAATGAAATTAAATGTCACTTTCAAATACTTTTTTTTCTTCTTGTTAACACAGTGTTACATTAGTTTCAGGTGCACAATATAATAATTCAGCACTTCCATGCAATACCCGGTGCTCACCACAAGTGCACTCCTTCATCCCCATCATCTATTTCACCTGTCCCCCACCCATGTCCACTTCAGTAACCATCAGTTTGTTCTCTATAGTTAAGAGTCTGTTTCTTTTCTTTTCTTTTTTTTTTTTTTTAAGATTTTTAAGTAATCTCCATACCCAACATGAGGTTCAAACCTACAACCCTGAGATCAAGAATCACATGCTCCACTAACTGAGCCAGCCAGGATCCCAAGAGTCTGTTTCTTATTTTGTCTCTTTCTCTCTCTTTAACCCTCAAATATTTTTCAAATGTAATTAAACTGCTTTTGAATACTAATTACATAATTAATGAGCTTCATGTGTTACATGTGTAGACATTTAATTGTTCTATTTATTTCCAAAGAATTGATTACACACAAACATAACTTTTGTTTTAGATGTAATATTTTTTAAATTATATGGAAAACAAATCAACCAATCCAGAAAAATATAAATAAAAAAATCAAATCCTTTTTTCCTATCAGCCATTCCCTTTTTCTGGAGTCTACAAGCAATCACTGTTGAGTGTGTCTTGTATGTCCTTACAGAAAATTTGCATACATATCCCAGCATGAAATATAGTTATAAAAATACACAAATAGTATTATATATATTGTCATACATCATGCTATGTTCATTTTATAGATACTATGGGAGTGTTTTCATATGTATGGATCTGTCTCAACGTTTTCAAATGTTGCATAGCATTCCACAAGATGAACTATAATGTATTGAGCTAGATACCCTATAAACATGACTTTTAAAAAAAGTTTATCTGTTTTAGGGTAGTGGCATTGTGGGTGACTTTTCCTGCCTTTTATGTAGATAGAACTACATACTACTAATACTAATGGTGCTATACTGTCATGTAATTAAATTTTTTAAACATTTACTAAACAAAAAAGAACCATCACTTAGAGTGTGATTTATAGTAACAAATTGAATAGGAGATTCTGGATGTCAGTCAAGACTGAGGAGGAGCATTTGAATCCACCTATTCAGGAGTACATAATGCCCCCTAATTACATTTTCAATAGAGACCAAAACCAATTTATTGAAAGTTAAGGGCTGAAGATAACGGTAAGTGCAGATAATTTGTTAGATGAGTTTGATAAAGAAGGACAGAAACAGGACAGAACCTTTAGCAGCAAAGTTGGGCAAAGACTTTGTTCTGATTTGGAAAGACACAGACAGACAAAGCTGGTGTGAGCTCTGTGTCCTCAGGTATTTCAATTGCAAGCCTGATTAACATTTGGGAAGTTGAGAGGGCTTCTTCAACTTTCTTGTTGTTTTACTTTGAGAAAGGGGAAGACTCTTAAGGATACACAATAAACTAAGGGTTGATGGAGGGGGGTGGATGGAGGATGGCCTAAAGGGGGAGCGGGGAGTATTAAGGAAGGCACTTGTTTTTCTGTTTTGTTTTTTTTTTAAGGAAGGCACTTGTGATGAGCACTGGGTATTATATGTAAGTGATGAGTCACTAAATTCTACTCCCAAAACTAATATTACACTGTATGTCAACTAACTAGAATTTAAATAAAAAATTGAAACAAAAAAAAGGGAAGGAAAAAAAGAGGGTCTTCATAAATTATGCTCTTGAGAGGTCAGTGGCAGGGCATCAGGAAGGGGAGGAAGCCATTTGATTTAGATATTCCTCACATTTCACCTGTAAGCAAAATCTAGTTTGTGTCAAATTGGCTCTTCTAGAAATTGTGGGGCTATCGGGGAAAATGTATCACATTTAAAATCCTAACATTAAATTTGCCTTAGTGAGGACCCCTCAGGGCTTCCCCAGATGGGCATTTGTTTTGAGGATGAGAATGGGGATAGCAAAATAACCAGAGAAAATAATTTTTAGGTTGATGAACAGAAAGGCCCTTAAGCAAAAGCACTAAGTTTGACCATTTCCCTTTTCCTGTGTAGTTCTGGAAGTGCTATTCCCATCTTTGCTTTGTTCCTCCCATCCAGGAGGAACACTCACTGGGGGAACTTCCTTCTCGTTTGAAGGGGAAAGTGGTACAAGGCTCATGGAGATATATTTTGGACAAGGCATCGGATCTTTTCACAATTGTCATCATACCGCGTGAACAGATATTTTTTTCTAATACAATATCCAGAACCCTCTGTATTTAGGCAGAATCAAGGTCTCTGGATACCCTATGCTGGTCAGGCTCGCTGTGAGGGCAGGGAATGGAAAGTGAGTGACTTTTCACATTCTATCTTTTGTATCTTTTGAATTTTGAATTGTGAACATGTATCATTTTATTTAAAAAATTAAGCTGTTGGGGATCCCTAGGTAGTGCAGCGGTTTGGCGCCTGCCTTTGGCCCAGGGCGCGATCCTGGAGACCCGGGATCGAATCCCACATCGGGCTCCCGGTGCATGGAGCCTGCTTCTCCCTCTGCCTGTGTCTCTGCCTCTCTCTCTCTCTCTCTCTCTCTCTCTCTCTCTGTGACTATCATAAATAAATAAAAATAAAAATAAATTAAGCTGTTGATTTAAAGACTTGATTAAGGCTGAGAAGGAAAACTGAAGACTGCTCTCTCTGGTACAGATTCCTGGATTTGCCAGGTTTCATAACCTACTCATTGCTCTGATTTGTGACTTCATGGTGTCACCTTTTAGTTTAAGGACCTCTCCCTGCAAACCATGCCCGCAGCCTGGGTTATCGAATCTAAATAGGTCAATTCTTATGTGACCTCTCATTTTCTTCCACCCCACCTTTTGTTTCCCATCAGCAAACAGAACATCTTATTAAACATAGACAATCTACCTCAAGTTTGAGATCAGAATTACAGGCAGATGCCAGCCTTGCTATTTACTAGCTTTGTGACGTTCTGCAGGTCCCAGAAAATGCTCAGGGATTCAGTTTCCGCACGTGGAGCTGTGGATGGAGCGCTCAATGGATCAGGGGTCAAAGCAGATGGGTTCATCTTCTGGTTCTGCCACTTTGTTGCTGTGTGACCCTGGACATGCTGCCCAGCCTGTGAGCTTGAGTGTCTCTGAAATGGGGACAAATCTTACTTTTGGGAATAAGGGAGGTTGTAAAAAGTGAGGTAAGAGATACAAGGTTACTGGCATCTAGGATACAGGGTCTCTCGGGCTGTACTAGTGTCTTTTTTCTTCATCTTCACTTCCTTCTCTCTGTGTTGTTGTTGTTTTTTAAATTTATTTTTTATTTTTAAAATCCAGATCCCAGGCCTGTTATTCAGATCCTGGCCTCTCATAGGGCTTTATAAACTGCAAAGCAGAAAGAAGAGTATCTGGTTGTTTTGACACCAGGCAGACAGACATAGGGCCCCAGGCTGTGAATTTCTCTGACCTTTCTAAACTGTGCTGAATTCCAGAGGAGAGCTCTGTTTTTCTAGGTGGAAGTTAGGTAAACTTTTTCAGGAGCACGCCCCAGGCAACAGGCTTAAGTGGGGGCTGGGGATGACCCTCCGTAAGTCCTTCCCATCATTTGCTTAGCATCAAGGAGCCAGCATATCTAACTCTGCCTAGCTGTAGCTTTCCTAAGGCCACATGCTTACACACTGAAATTCTTTGGTGTTGACTCTGTCTTCTTCTCTAGACACAGGGGAGGAGAGAAGGCTTCCCAGGTCTGATAGAGTGGTATCCCATGCTGGGCACTGGGTGAGGGATCTTGCTTACATGAATGTATACATTAACTTGTGGGACAGTGGGGCTGTCTTAATTGGACTAGCAGCCTTCAGAAAGGGGGCAGTGAGCACACATGCCAGTGGTCATCATCAGAAGGTTCTCTCGTGGGTTGCCTGGGTGGCTCAGGAGTGTAAGCATCTGACTGCACTCAGGTCATGCCCTTAGCATCCCTGAACAAGACTCACCATGGGCTCCCTGCTCAGTGGGGAGTCTGCTTCTCCCTCTGCCCCTCACCCCACTTGTGCTTTCGCTCTCTCTCAAATAAATGAATAAAATCTTTTTAAAAAATTACAAAAAAATGAAACTCCAAAAAAAAAAAAAAAAGGTTCTCTCATTTCTTATTCAGAAAATAAAGAAGTAGGTATTCGACAGAAAGAAATGGGTAGACGGAAGTATACATACATATAAACCCACTATATATGGCTTATACATACATAAATTACATTTTTATCTGTGGCACATAGTTTAAATTTTACATTAGGGATGCAAAATTTAAAAAAAGAAAGAGTTGAGATGTTATCCCAGACACTGGAAATAAGAAAATTGCAGTTAACCTACCCAACAGATACTTTACTTTGTGGGGATTTGAGAGCTCATAATATGCTTAAATCAAGTGTCACATATAAATCACAAGTGAGCTGTTTCTCAATCCATTATTTCCTTCCTTCCCTAGTTGAAAAATTACACATGCAATTTACTAATCATTCTCATTGTGAAAGAGCCCCACAGTACAGAGCCAAGATCCCTGCGGCATTCACTCTGCCCGCCTCCCAGCCTCTAGTTCCCTGACCTCTCACCAGAGGGAAATAACCACAGTGATCATTCTGATGTGTATTCTGACCACTTTTAAATTAAAATTGCATTATTGCTAACTATAAGTTGTTGCCTTAAGGAAAACGAGCCTGGAAAGAGAATAAGGGGAAAATGGGATCCAGTAAGACAACAAAATATTTTAGGCAAGACGCTTTTCAAAATGCAACGGGCAGAACTGGAAGTGGAACCGTGTGTGATTTCCAGTTCAGGGCATCTGGCCACCTCCACCTTGGTAAATACTGCTGATTGACTGGCTCTGGCCGGCCTGCCAGACAGCCAAACACAGGAAACCTGACAAATCGCTAGCATCCTTCGCTCCTTTATTTTGATTCCTTATACTCATCTGTCTCCTGTCCCCTGATAACGGCTAGGAAGAAGAGTTTCTCTTACATACAGTAGCAAGGACATATTTTCTCTCCTCTTTCCTTTCTAAAGGACAATGTCAAGGACATGTCCAGGCCAGGTCAAAGAATGTTACATCAGAGATACTACTGCTATATTTACCCCCACTTGCCTTTCAAGCAGAGCAATTTATATGATGAAAAACAGCAGAGACAGGCTGTCCCGGTATCTTCAGAGAAGAAAAACATTGAAATGTTAAAGCTGTGGATGATTTCATGTTGCAGTACATTTCTCTGGGGGCAAAATTTCTTTCCCTCTTTCTTTTCACTTTTAAAAATTCTAAGGACAGAGTTAATGAGACTTACTACTTCACCCCAGGCTTAGAGACCAACAGTTGCTATTCATGGTTTAATCCATTCCAGGCTGTCACAGTAGCCTTGAGACAAGAGAGACTAAAAGAAAGACAAGCAGAATCACCCCTGGGTTGGCTTTGCTATGGAAGTTTCCATGTGGCCTCTGTCGCACTGTCACCCCCACCCCCCACCGCCTCTATACCAGTTATTTTTATTCTCCAGACCTCAGTTTCCTGCTCAGTAAAATTGGAAGGATCAATTCTGTTTTGGGACGCCTGGGTGGCTCAGTTGTTGATTGTTTGCTTTTGGCTCAGGGCATGATCCTGGAGTCCTGAGGATCGAGTCCCACATCAGGCTCCCCATGGGAACCTGCTTCTCCCTTTGTCTGTGTCTCTGCCTCTCTCTGTGTATCTCTCATGAATAAAAAAAATAAAATCTTTAAAAAAATTAATTCACTTGGAGGAGGATTTTTAGGGGAATGTATATGAAGAGAGTCTTGGGGAAGAAAGGGTTTTTCAGCTTGATTCAATTCAGCAGTCATACAAGTACTGGCAGAGGGAACCACCCACTCAGACACTGTACCTACCTTAAGGAGCTAACAATCTGATTGCTGGTAGAAAACCAAATTTACAAAGAACCTTCCATGCCCAAGTTTCAGAGGAGAGAATGCTGGGGGAATTGGGAGAGGGTTACTGGAAACTGTTATGGGAGGGATGTCATCTGAGATGGGAGGGAACAAGAGGCTATTCCTAAGAGCGACTAAAGAATAAAGGAATGGGCCATCTGGCTGGCTTGATCAGTGGAGCGTGCTACTGTTAATCTCAGGGTTGTAAGTTCGAGCCCCACGTTGAGGGTAGAGATGACTTAAAGTCTTAAAAAAAAAAAAAAAAGGATGACAATGGCAATGAGGAAGGAGGAGGTGGAGGAGGAAGAGAAAAAGATGAAGAAAGGAAGGCGCGGAGAAGCCAGAGCTCAGGATGAACTCAGGGAACAATGAGTACCGCAATCCGGCACGTGACACGGAGCACGGACGATAAGTTGGGTGCACACTGGAGAGGCTACAAAGTCCGTGCTTAATTCCGTAGGTGTCACAGACAGTTTAACTGAGGAGTGACATGATTGAAGTAGCGCTTTAGGGCGATTACCCTGGCAGCTGGTGGGGGGAGGGGCAGCTTAGAGGGATAGCAGGAGTTAGTGTTCTGCGAGGTGGTGGCGCTGCACTGCCAAGTGTTCCTTGTTCCTGGACCAGTCCCCTGCCCTGAATCTCTGAGCCTTTACTACTAGAGGAAGGTCTTCCCTCGCAAGCACCTACACACATCCAACAATTAGACTTACCCAGATCTGGTTTGGGCGGATCTCTCTTTGCCAAGCTGACTCCTGGCTCTACACCAGACAGTGGGCTTCCTGCAAACTGGGGGAAGTTCTCTTCTTTACACTCCTCCATGTGCCACCAACCCTGATGCCCTCTACACTATTGCCCGCTGGCAGCCTCACTTGGGGCAAAAAGATTGCTACTTGGCCTTTGGACCCAGACTGTACTTTCCCTCAGCTTTTGCTCCAGGGGTTTTCCAACATCAGCCAAAACATCCAGTTTGTCCAGGGGGTGAAAAAGGAACTAGTTGCTCGGCAGACGGGGGAGGAGGAGATATCCTGCATCACAGTGGAAGACCAGTTTGGGTTATGGTCCTTCGAAAAAATTTTAAGACAGCATTTGCTGAGCAGTGATTATAGTGTCAGGAATCCTGCACTTCAAGCGCATTATCCCATACACCCAGTTGGCAATCCTATGGGATAGTTACTATTATTTCACAGATGAGAAAACTGATGCACAATGTTTAATAATTTGATTAGTAACTTCTAACAAGTGACAGAGTCAGGATTTGAACAGTGTTCTTCTACTGTCAAAGTCCATTACCTTCGAGGTGCCTGGGTGGTTCACCGGTTAACATTTGACACACTCTCTCACACTCCTTTTAGGATTTTACTTATTTATTATTTGACAGAGAGAGAGAGAGCACAAGCAGGGGGAGTGGCAGGCAGAGGGAGAGGGAGAAGCAGGCTCCCCACTGAGCAGGGAGCCCGACACAAGGCACCATCCCAGGACCCTGGGATCATGACAGACGTTTAACTGACTGAGCCACCCAGGCACGCCTAAGCATTCAGCTCTTGATCTCAGCTCAGGTCTTGATCTCAGTGTTGTGAGTTCAAGCCCCGCACTGGGGCTGAGGGGTGGAACCTACTTAATAAAAGAAAATACATTTTTTTTTAAAAAGTTCATTACTTTAACCAGTGTGGTCTATTGGTTCTTCTGCATTATGAACACAGATATCCAGATCAACATATCTTCAATCTTTCAATCTATACCTTTTTCCTCCTACACAATGGCCCTGTTACTTGAATGTTTACTAAGGAGCTGATCCCTTTGGATTAAGACCTTGTTAGTGGAGATTAAATTGCAAAGACCTAAATTTCACTGCTACATAGCTCTCAAGGGTACATCTCAGTGCTTTGAAAGGTTTCAACCTGCCAGACAAATAACCTTTATTGATTAATTCAATTTCCTATAAGCCAATCAGGCCTGGGGCACCTGGGTGGTTCAGTCGGTTAAGCATCTGCCTTTGGCTCAGGCCATGATCCTGGAGTCCCTGGATCCAGCCCAGAGTTGGGTCCCTGCTCAGCAGGGAATCTGCTTCTCCCTTTCCCTCTACCCCTCTCCACCTCATGCTCTCTCTCACTAGCTCACTCTGTCTCTCAAATAAGATCTTAAAAAAAAAAAAAAAAAGACAATCAGGCCTATTATACTGAGTTGATGGGACACCAGATAAAAACAAGGAATCTGAGTAGCCTGAAAAGAATTCACAATTTCTATTAGACTCCTTTGAAATGGAGAGAACAGCTCTCTCAGACCCCTTTGGAGACTTCAGGGTAATGAGGGTGGGGGTAGGAATAGTAAAAGTCCTGGACCCCTGTTGGAAAACCCTGCTCTGATCTTTTATGGTAGAATGCATTTTTAGAGAGCTCTGTTTGATGGTAAGGGAAGAGAGCAGAGCACCTGAGGAATGGGGGTGAGAAAGGAAGATGAGAGAGAAAGAGAGAGAGAGAGAGAGAGAGAGAAAGAGAGGGTCAGAGAGCCTTTCTGGTTATTCTCTTGTTGTGACAATGCTTGTAGCTTTAGCTAATTAACTAAATTAGAGCCAGCTTTGGTTTAGTTGGGACAGCATCCAGGGAAAGATCATGGATTCTGAAGAGAGACACATTTGTACTTCAATTATTGCTTTTTTTCACTACCTGGCCTAACTTCTGAATCTCATGGAACAAAATAATTACTTTTTAGGATTGTTACATATGAGATAGGATATGTTTTTTTTTTTTTTAATATATTTTCTGGTATTGGAGCGCCTGGGTGATTCAGTAGGTTAAATGCTGACTCTAGATTTTGGCTCAGGTCATGATCTCAGGGTCGTGAGATCAAGCCCCATGTCTGGCTCTGTGCTCAGTATGGAATCTGCTTGTCCCTCTCCCTCTGGTCCTCTCACTCTCTCTGCCAGTCTAAAAAATACAAGTAAAAATTTAAAAATATCCTAGTATTAATAGGCATTGAATAAAGGCCATTTAGTAAAAGTCTTGAGAACTATCATTTTTTACTGATTTAAGAGGTTTCAGAGTCAGACAACTTGCATAATTCAGACTTTCTTATGAATTTTAAGTCTATTATTTCTAAGAAGTAATGGTTGAAATAAACTACAAAGACCTTAGATATTTTTAGTAGATGAATGGCTGCCAAACAGAAGAGCAAGACCTTAATGAATGTGCTGATCCTCAGGAAGACAAATGTTGAGGAAGATGCCAAATTGTCAGAATTTTTCATATAGCTTTTCTAACACCATCTGGATCAGTTGCAGACTGAGAAATAATTATTTTCCACATCAAGATCACTGAGGACATACTAATTGGCATTATTTCAAGTTAGATCTTCAGACAGTTTTTGTTTATTCCTGTGTGTAGAGTCCTCGTTCCAAGATGTGCTGGGTTGGAGGCTTGATATTTCAAGGGTCTAGTTTTAGCTCCCTGGCTTCTTCCTGACTTTCCTGTTGTGTTTTGTTTTGTCGCCTGAGACCAGATGCTGAGACCTGGCAGCAGGGTCCTATCCAAACAAATGGCCCTATCTCTCCAATCTCTCCAGGGAATGTAGGGAGGAAAGCAAGAGGAGGAGAGGCTGTCTCTCTAGTACTATTATGAGGGCCTCTTAAGCTAGTCTATGGAGTCGGGGGAGGGAAGGGGCTGTTTTTTAATTTTTTTTTAAGCATCTCAAAGTAATGACAACATTGACATAGTGGATATTCTTGTTGGATTTCTGAGTTCAAATAATTCCAAAAAGTGTAACTTAAAACAACCTACCACTATTGTAACCATTTTAAAAACTCAAAGAATGAGCAAGATAGGTGTGTGCTCTCTCTCTTTCCTGCCCTGCATGAGGTCTGTCGCTTTGGAAACTGGTTTGGGCAGGTAGGGATTGATGGGTACCTTTCTCTCTCTGGTTCAGGTGTATTCAGAGACAGGAGTTGAAAATCAGTGTATAGTTAGCAGATTTCCCAGAATTAGGAGCTCTGCACATTAATGTTAGGAAATAGTGAGATCATCCCCTGTTTCCTGGAGGGTCTCTGCCTGAGACCTCCTTCTCCTCTTATTCACCTGGTTGGAATCAGCTCAGCCATCCCCTCCTTAGGGAAGCCTTTCTTATCACTTCTTTCTTCACCGGTCTGGGTTAAATATAGGCTTCAACTTCCTTCTCATGAAGCCTTAACTTCTGTGTAGCATTGTAATGGACTGCTTACAAGCTGATTGCTTTGCCAGAGCATGTTTCTTAGGAGATTTTTTCACCCCATCTATAGAAAGTAGCACAAAACCTGGTATATAATAATAATTTAGTATATTACTAAATATCGGTTTGCTTATGGAAGGAGGGAAAGAAAGAAGGAAGGAAGAGGGAGAAGGAGGGAGGGATGGAGGAAGGGAGGAAGAAAGGAGAAGGAAATCCCATCCATGCCCCTCCTGACTCCCTCTACCCCACTTCTCACCCCTACCACCTATCCAGCTCCACCTGATGAGAGGACCAGTCTACCTCAGTTACCAGCAGGGAGCAGCAGTAGAGGTCCCTGAGCACTATAAATAAATAAATAAATAAATAAATAAATAAATAAATAAATAAATAAAGTCTGCATTTTGGATTCCTAATTCACCCAAATTTCTCCATTTGCTAGGTGTCATTGGTCTGGCATCAAGTAATTGAGAATGGCAGAGAGCCCACACAAAAACAAGCAAGATGATTATGTGCCAAAATAGCATATTTTAAAGACGATCCTGTTCCAATCAAAGGTTCTGTTCTGAGTGGAATCTAGCTCCATGCAGGAAAACTTGAGAGTTCTAGCCCCAGTTTTGATGCCAGTGATGACCTGGAGCCTTGTCTTTTGTTTTAATTTGTTCATCTATAAAATGATTCTGTGTTTAAAAATGAGTTGTGAGCCATTAGCAGGTTGTGTTATCAATTTAGTGGGTTGCACTTGGTCCGCTTTCAAATTGGAACCATTGAAAGGTTGTGGTAAGGTTGGGATGGTTTCCTGAAACTCGGTTTGGTTATACTTTGTGCATGTGGTTACTAGTTCAGCATATAAATGTACTTCTTACTGTGTTGTCAGGGTCAAAGATTTTGAAAGAATTGGGTTGATGAAAAATGAGGCCCTTCTTTTTTTTTTTTTAAGATTTATTTATTTATTCATTCAGAGAGAGTGAGAGAGAGGCAGAGGGAGAAGCAGGCTCCATGCAGGAAGCCCGATGTGGGACTCGATCCTGGGTCTCCAGGATCACACCCCGGGCTGCAGGCGGCGCTAAACCGCTGCACCACCGGGGCTGCCCAGATGAGGCCCTTCTATTTTTAATGCGTGTGAATTTGGCAGGTGCACTGCAGTGAAACCACCTAAAATAGAGGGGAAAGAGGGACTGGCAAGAATTAAAGAGAGATCATTTGGAACAGCACGCAAACTCCAGAACAGGAAGAGCTGACATGAGAGCTCTGGAAAGGTACAAAATAAAATCCTTGGTTGTGGGAGGGGTGGTGGTGGCAGCTCATTCAGTTAAGTGTCTGCCTTGGGCTCAAGTCATGATCCTGGGATCCTGGGATGGAGCCCCACATGGGGCGCCCTGCTCAGTGGGGAGTCTGCTTCTTCCTCTCCCCCTGGTTGTGCTCGCTCTGTCTCAAATAAATAAATAAGACCTTAAAAAAAAAAAAAGAAATCCATCAGAAAATTGTGTGGTTTGGCTCTTTCCCACCTTCCTTCCCATCCTTAAATCTTTGTCTGTTGCCTTTTCTCTATTAATTTGGAAGAACATTGGCATTTTCATGAGCTGTTCCCTCCAGCCCCACCCTTAATTTTCTCTGTTTGTGTATAACTCCTCTGTCCACTTCCTCTCCGTCCCAGCCCGGTGCACCCACATATGTGTGCAGGCACTGGGTCTAATCACTGCTGGTTGTCTGGCTCACACCTCTTTCTATTCATCTTTGGTGGTCTGCCACATGTACCCTACACACTCTTAGAGCCAAGAAGTATGTGTTGGAATGTGGGGTCCAGGGGGTGTGGATAAAGGGGTGAGATGTGGGGATCCCTGGGTGGCGCAGCGGTTTGGCGTCTGCCTTTGGCCCAGGGCGCGATCCTGGAGACCCGGGATCGAATCCCACGTCAGGCTCCCTGCATGGAGCCTGCTTCTCCCTCTGCCTGTGTCTCCGCCTCTCTCTCTCTCTCTCTCTCTCTCTCGAATAAATAAATAGGGATTCCTGGGTGGCGCAGCAGTTTGGCGCCTGCCTTTGGCTCAGGGCGTGATCCTGGAGACCCGGGATCGAGTCCCACGTCGGGCTCCCTGTGCATGGAGCCTGCTTCTCCCTCTGCCTGTGTCTCTGCCTCTCTCTCTCTGTGTGACTATCATAAATAAATAAAAATGTAAAAAAAGGGGGGGGGGTGAAATGTTTCTCTGAAGGAACCTGAACCTTCCCAAGGAGGCAGAGCTGTATAAATTAAAAACATATATTTTAATCCCAAACATTGTTTCAATTTACATTAAGAGAAGTTATAAAACTTTATTATTATTAGTTTTAGTCAAAGGAGATCCTGAGCTTTAAAAGCTTGAGCTTGCGGATGCCTGGGTTGTTAAGCATCTGCCTTTGGCTCAGATCATAATCCCGGTGTCCTAGGATGGAGTCCCACATTGGGCTCCCTGCTCAAGGTAGCCTGCTTCTCCCTCTCCCTCTGCCTGTGCCTCCCTCTGCTTGTGCTTCCTCTCTCTCTCTCTCTGTTAAGTAAATAAATAAAAAAAATCTTTTTTAAAAATAAAAGCTTGAGCTTGAAACAGAGACAGGTGATTGGAGTTGGTGAGTAATGGGAAGTGCTGCTGACTCCGTTGAGCAGTGATTCTCCAGCCTGGAGAGACCAGCCTTGGGGAAGAGAGATGGAAATGCTTCCTTGAAACCCTGCTACAGAGTAACTTATGGGAAAGGTTTGGACCTAAGAGCAGGGACAGTCTGATTTCTACAGTCCCTCCTAGTTATCAGATTCATAAAATCTAAGATTTTTATGATTTAATGAACAAATGAGTAGTGATAGGAGATTTTAGTGGGTATCTACACTTCTGTTATTGGGGGAGTCCAGCCTGAGGACAAAGAGACTGAAGACCTTCGTGTACAACTCTACGCTCCCTACTCTAGCTACAAATGCTCCTGGGCAGTGGTTAACACAAACTCATCAAAGAATGGGCTGTCCTCAAGGCCTGTGTTGGGAAAAGATGTTATGAACCATGCGTCTAGATTCTTTTGGCAAGCTCTGAGTTGCCGCCAGAAAGTAGAGGTCAGTAGGCTAAATGCTAGCATTCCAGGGTTCTAGTCCTTTGCAACTAACCTATCAAATGACCTTTGACATCGGGCTTGACCGCCCAGATTCTCATTCTTCCTTTTCTGTTGAGTGAGTATTCAGATAAATAATGGCTTCCATTGCCAAACATTTCTTAAGGTAACACACATAAACTAAAAGTAGTGATAGTAGTAGAAAAAGAAGTAGAAATAGAAGAAGCAGTAAATATTACTCCCATTTTGTAAATTAGAGAGCTAAGGCACAGAGGGGTTAAGTACTATGCATGCCCAAGGGTATTCAGGTATTTGTGTATGTGGCTGAGTCTGCAAGCGCCAGAGGCTATGTGACTGGGAGGTGAGTAACTGGTGTTGGTTGCTGGAAACTGGGTGGAAGTCACTAAATGGGAAGACTGGTCTGACTCTGCCCTGGAGGAGTCTTGAAGTGATGCTGATTCACAGCCCTGTGAGATTCCCCCTCCGGAAATGACTGGCTGGAGCTACAGTCCTCAAACATTTTTGCTTCTATATCTTTTTAAGAGTCGTGAAAAACCATGTACCCTCTTGTATATTTAAAGTTGGCATCTAACATTTTTGTCATTAGCTGCAAGAGTTGTAAAAGTTGTAAAACATAGTGATTGGCCTTTTGTAAATATTAATAAGACTATGAAATCACTCTTTTTAATGCATCTAAATGATTCATATTAATATCAATTACTTGATATTATCCTCATTGATTTAGTTAATTCATGATGAAATTCTCTAAATTGGAAGTTTCATATTTCTTTTTTTCTTTGAAATCATATTTCGATTCTCTTCTATGTAATCTTAAGATAATTTAGTGATTGAAAGCATTTTATTGGTCCTCTATTATACATACTTTTCTGCAACGAAAATACATAAATCAAAACTCATTTAAAAAGTATTTCCTAAAAAAATAAATAAATAAATAAATAAATAAATAAATAAAAATAAATAAAAAGTATTTCCTGGGCTCCTGGTTAACTCAGTCAGCTGAGCATCTGCCTTCGGCTCAGGTCATGATCTCAGGTCCTGGGATCAAGTCCTGCATCAGGCTCCCTGCTCAGCGCGGAGTCTTCTCCATCTGACCCTCCTCCCCACTCATGCTCTCTCTCTCTCTCTATCAAATATATAAATAAAATCATTTAAAAAAGAAAAAAAGTATTTTCAGTGACAGAAGGTTCTAATTGTTTAAAAATATTATGATTAGTAACATTTATCAAAATAACAGATTTATTACAAATTTTTATTTTTAAAAATATTTTATTTATTTAATTGTTTCACAGAGAGAGAGAAAGAGCACGCACAAGTAGGGGCAGCAAGAGAAGCAGACTCTCTGCTGAGCAGGGAGCCCAATGCGGAGCTTGATCCCAGGGACCCTGGTATCATGACCTGAGCTGAAGGCAGAAGCTTAGTCAACTGAGCCACCCAGGCGCTCCCAAGTTTTTATAATTAGTAAACACTGGTTCACTTCTTTTTAAAAAGATTTTATATATGTATTTATTTATTTAAGACAAAGAGAGAGAGAGAGAGCGCTCAAGTGGGAGGAGGAGCAGAAGGGGAGGAAGAGGGACAAACAGATTCCACACTGAACACAGAGCCCTACATGGGGCTGGATCTCAGGACCCTGAGATCTTTTTTTTTTTTTTAAGATTTTATTTATTTATTTGAGAGAGAGACAGAGAGAGAGGGAGTATGAGTGGGAGGAGAGGCAGAGAGTGAGGGAGGAGCAGACTTCCTGCTGAACTCCATCCCAGGACCCTAAGATCATGACCTGAGCCAAAGGCAGACACCTAACTGACTGAGCCACCCAGATGCTGCAACATTAGTTCACTTATTAAGAAGTGAAGTTTTATTGGAGATTTGTCTCTTAAGGAGATGGAAAGGGTGGGGAGGTCTTTATGTTTCCTTGATTCGAATAATTATGGAATTATCTCTTTAATATCCTAGAGATTTTTATACCTTAGAGCAATGCACCATTTACCAGCATAGAAAAGAAGGAGCGGTAAACTTTTTTAAGTGGGAAGTGGAAGAAGGCAATGGAGCGAGAAAAAGGCGGGAAAAGTATACCAGGGCTGCAGATGCCCTCAGAGGCACACCTGTTTAGGGAAGACTATGAGCAGAAACTGAGGACCTGGAAATTGATTCCTTTGAAACGAACCACTCACCATCCTCTACCTTCTGGAAAGTATCTGCATATCTGAACTACCTGCATGTTAACCGCATGCCCCCCCGCCCCACATGCCAAGGGGAGAAACTGGATCAGATGGCAGTAACCAAGCACTGCTCTCTGTTCTCATTGCTCTCGACCTACAGCCTCTTCAAGGTCTTCCAGAGTCATTCTGGAGCTGCTGGGGGTAGCTTTCTTGTGCTCACAAGTGGGTCTTCCGGCTCTTCTGTGGTTTCTTCCATTTTGGTCCATCTTCTGTGTAGCAGACCTGCTAGCCCCTTAGCTTCCAGAACTAGTCGAGACAGTTCTGTATAAGAAACTGAGTTTCAGACCCCATCCCTGTGGGCTTCTTCTGGCTCAAACAGTGGCCCTCTGGGAGGAAAAGTGCCCCTCCCTAGGTCCCTCAGGGGGGACTTGGCTGGGAAAGCAGCTCCTACTGACAGTTCTTACAGGATTGGTGAAGCATATCATCCCATTTGGTCTCCCTTTTGGTTCTGGAGTGGTGATAAATGCCCTAAGCCAGCTGAAGGCCAGCTGTGAAAGGGGCCCCTGACCCCAGATTGCACTTTATATTTCAGCATTACCCCAATTTTCTTACACCAAAGACTCAAATGGCTTCTTTTCTTGGCCTTCCCCTTTGTCTCATTTTAGTGAACTCCTACTCACCCTTCAAATGTTGGTGTAACCCCTCCCTTCAGGACGCCTTCTCTTTTCTCCAGAGGCCTTGGGAGATTTTTGCTACCTCCATGCACTCACTATCTTGGTATGTATTTCTTACACATGTGTTAGTCTTTGTCTCCAGGTAAACTGTGGGCTTCTCGAGAACAAGGTCTAGCTTTATCAGAGACTAACACATCTTAGTGTCTGACATGGGGCATGGGCGGAACAGGTGCTCAAAGGATGTTTGTCAATTTGAATGGTGTGCCATTTGGACCAACTTCGAGAGGGAAAAGGATGGTAAAAGCACTGGTTTTGGCCTATGTCATAAATCGGGATAAGCAGAGGATGAGAAGTGTTCATTGATACTTTTCTCCATCTTGTTATGTTCTGGTGCATAAACAGAAATAAGTGGCTCTCCTTCAATTGCTGGACTTTGGATACCCGCCTCTCTTGGGGATAACCAGCTCATGCCACAGGGGCCTGTGACCTAGAGGTTCTGGAGTCTGGAGGATGCTGAGCAGGGGACCCAGACCTCTGGATACAAGCTGTTACACACAGCCGGGTTCTGTAGATAGTCTCCATCTCCCGCCCAGGGGTAAAGGAGGGGCCTACTGTGCTTCTCCTGCCAGTTGGGATGAAAGAAACAGTCAATGGAGAACCAGCTTATTATCTGAACTCAGCCCCATCCAAACAATGCTCTGGTTGATACATTGTCTGCTCCTTTTCCAAGGGGAGGTAACAGCAGTAGGCTGATCTGTGAGATCTCCTGGCCCAGATTTAGAAGGATCTGGACTTGCTATTCTAGGGGGAATTTTCCTAACAGGATTTTATACAAGCAAGCCCCTAACCCAGATCTATAACAGTATTCACTGCATTTGGTGTACAGCAGGGCTCCTGAAAACATGGTCCACTGCTGACAGCATTAAAATATCTTGGAAGTGTTAAGAATGCAAATTCTTGGGCCACACTCCAGGGCTCCTAAATCAGAACTCCTGGGTGAGGCCCAGGAAACTGTTTTTAACAATCTATCAAGGTCATTTTTATGTATATGAAACTGCACACACACACAACACACACAGGGCCATCTACAGCTCCTGCAGCTGCTAATGCCACTTGGTCGTTTTCCAGTAGTTTCCCTTGGTAGGGCTCTGGGATTTGTTTTTCTCCACTGTGGACCTTGTTCATTTCCTGCTACTTCCAAGAGGTTGGGAGAGGAAAGAGAGCGAGAATGAAGGCAGGAGGGAGGGGCAAGGCGTTAGCTCAGGCAGTGGAGCTTTCAAGGATGAAAAGGAAAATGCTAGTGACAATGTTCCTTTGTGAGGAGTTAACTTTATGTTGATGGAGCTGCAAGTCATTAGCAATCGGGGCCCAGGGTCGGAGTTGACCCGGTCATTCTCCGGGGCCAGATCGCCCTCTGCTGCCTGCTGATAAATAACACTCTGCGGCTCTGGAACTGCCAAGGAGAGGGGCAGTCTCAGGCTGGGGTGGGAGAGAGGACGTGACTAAGGCCAAGAGGTCACAATGTCACCACTCCAAACTAGGAGAGTCTTGTTACGATCTTGTTTGCAGGGAAGGAAGAAGTAGCCAAATCAGTGGGTGTTTCCAGGATCCATCCAACAAACAGTGGGGTTCTGCCAAGCTCTCCAGCAGCTCCCATGATTCCAAGCTCCCAGCTTGATTTGGCTCTGCTGTCACTTTACCCCTTCTTCCTCACCCTGACCTCACCTTGAAACGAAGGGGTGTTTAAAATCAGAGGAATACAAAAAAAAAAGAGAGAAATTTTTGGTATGGAGGCATCTAGGGGTGGGTTCGTTAAGGCTCAGACTTTTTAAAAATCTCATCTTCTGAAAAAGAGTTGTGTCCTTTGTCTCGGTGAAAGCACCATGTCTTTCCGTCTTTACTCTCTTGCCAGGGAGCTCTCACTCCGCAGTTCTGGAGTGTCAGCCCTTCTTTACTGCCCCACTTTATTGCTGTTGGGAATTATGGTTCATGTGGGTCACCGGTGAAGAGAGCAAAGATTCATTCCCGGGATAAAAGCCCAGACACAGCAGTTGCTCCTGCCAACCAGGGGGCAGTGACCCATTTCCTCCTGGTTCTTGCTTTTGCCCCCTTCTCAGCTCTGACTGGGGCTGGCCACTGTCACCTCTTCACCTCTTCACCCTCTACCCACCGCCCCCAGGACCTCTGCAGAATGTAGTACGACTCCTGCTGGGGAGATACTGGGGTCAGGTCTGTAAAATTACTTACACTACCCTAAAGAGGCTAGGATGGAGTCGAGGAAGGGAAGTAAGGAGAAGGTGGGAGATTGGGGAGATGGAGAGAAGGAGGTGGAGATAGCAGTGTAACTGGGAGGGGATGAGAGCAGCAGTTAATGTTTTCAGAATGTTCCGGTGTCATGAAATATTCTAGCCTCTCCCCCAAACATCCTCATGTACAGAATGAGTCTTTCTATGTGATGCCAAGCCCCTTAACCAAAACAGGTATCTTTATTTTTTTTTAATTTTTATTTTTCTAAAGATTTTATTTTATTTACTCATGAGAGATACAGAGTGAGAGAGAGAGGCAGAGACACAGGCAGAGGGAGAAGCAGGCTCCATGCAGGGAGCCTGATGTGGGACTCGATCCCTGGTCTCCAGGATCACGCCGTGGGCTGCAGGCGGTGCTAAACCGCTGTGCCACTGGGGCTGCCCAAAACAGGTATCTTTAGATAAAAATATGGTTGTTTGCTTGATTTTTGGTCTACATGGAACCAAATATCTGGATCTTTACATAACCACACTTAGATAATTTTACATATATGACTGCAGATATATGTCTGTTCTGTATTTGTATTAAAATCAAAGCACCAAAAAAAAATAAAATAAAATAAAATCAAAGCACCTTTGGGGTGCCTGAGTGGCTCAGCTGGTTGTGTCTGCCTCTTGGTTTTGGCTCAGGTCACGATCTCAGGGTCATGAGATTGAGCCCCACATCCGGCGTCACACTCAGCGCAGAGTCTGCTTGGGAGCTCTTCCTCTCCCTCCACCCATCACCCTGCTTATGATTTTTTCTCTCAAATAAATAAACAAAATCTTTTAAAAATAAAATAAGATCAGAGCACCCTTACTTATAGGTATAAAACAAGTAAGACCTGAAGATACAATGTACAGCACAGGGAATACAGTTAATATGTAAAAACGTTATATGATGATAGATGGTAGCTAGATTTAGTGTGATCAGATCCTAACGTATATAAATGTTGAATTAGTATGTTGTACACATGTGTATGTGTACTAATGTGTATGTTATACACATTAGTATAATACTAATATAGTATTATATGTCAACTACACTTAATAATTAAAAATGTTTTTTAAAAATCAGAGCACCTTTATACGGCCTTGTGATTATGATAATTGAAAGACAATTTCATCTCTCATAACTAACCTACTTGATTGCCTTCATTGTGAGCAGAATTGCATCCCTGGTGAATTTTGTGCCTGAAGTTGGATTATAACTCCAAGAAAAAGGGACAAAATCATAGATACCTTGGCTGCAAACACAGGCAGGCCTGGGGATAAGGAGAAGAATTGTATTTAATGGAGGGTGTGATTGTGACAGGGTATGGTGAGAGATGTTAATTAGACCTATTGTGATGATCATTTTGCAATATATACAAATATCAAATAATTATGTCATACACCTGAAACCAAAATCATATTACATGTTGATTGTATCTCAATTAAAAAAAAAAAGAGGGTGTGAGTAGCTACATAATTGGCTGGACTCAATGCAAAATGAAAATGGAGGGCTTCTTGTTCGAAAATGAAGAATGTCAAGATGGCAGCAGCAGAACATTAAGTATGAGGCCCTTTGTTAAGCATGGGAGACTGTGTGATGCATGTATCTCATGGAGCCAGCTCCGGTGGAGGGATGGAATAGACTAACAAATTCAAGGAGCAGTGATACGTCTCTGCCAGTTTAAATTTCCATCCATTTCAGTGTCATTCCTTCTGCCATCCTCAAGGTGTCTGGCAGGCTTTTTTTGACACCTGCTTGCTGGTCCTAGCTGTACTTTGGGGAGGGAAGGATGGAGTCTGTCCAAGTTGGGAAGACAGCTGGGGGAAAGCAACAATAGTACTGGGGAGGAGCCTGTCCCCAGATGGCGTTAGGTGGCCTCTGGGCCATGCAGAAGCACCAGTGGTGGCAAATGTACTTGGGGAGAAAACCTACAAATGCCAGGGTCATGTTGACTTTCTTCCACAAACAAGGAAAAGGAGGAATCCAATGAGACTTACAATGAGAATCACCTTCTCATGTTTCGGAGAATACAACTTGAAGTCATTGAAATGTGTATGTTGAAGGGATGCCTGGGTGGCTCGGTGGTTGAGCATCTGGCTTTGGCTTAGGTCATGCCGGAGTCCTGGGATCGAGTCCTGCATCGAGCTCCCGGCAGGGAGACTGCTTCTCCCTCTGCCTGTGTCTCTGCTTCTTTCTCTGTATCTCTCATGCATAAATAAAATCTTAAAAAATATATGTGTATGTTGAAGAAATGTGACCTGATTTCTGTAGTCTTAAGCTAATGAAGTCTTAGGACACTTGCTTGCGTAGTCAGGCATAACTGGTATGACATGCTTTGTGGTTTGGGGTATAAATATAGTCTTACCTTTTAATTTTTCATTCATCACTTGAACCTCCAACTGTCTTTATTTATTTATTTTTATGATTATTTTTTAAGGTAATCCCTGTGCCCAGTGTGGGGCTTGAGCTCACGACGCTGAGGTCAAGAGTCACATGCTTTACTGACTGAGCCAGCCAGGTGCCCCACACACCCATCCACCCCTGTATTGTCCAGGAACAGGGAGCTTCTGTAGGTCTGGCAAGATCCTTGCTTGGGAGGAGAAACAGCAGCAATTGGTAACTCAGAGTGGGGGAGGAGATGATGTTATCTGTCCTTGGTGTTCCCTGAGGTTGAGAAAGCAGCCTCAAGTTCTACTTTACTTCCTTCCCTTCCTGGGCAGAATCAGTGCTATATTTGTGCACGAATGACCCAACTACATCCTTCCTGATTTCTTTCTTAGAATTAAGAAGTCCCACTTAGCATTCAAATCTCACTTTTCATGGACATCAGTCATAAAATATCAAGAACTAGGCAACGCACTGATGAAATTTAATATTAAGGAAGATAATAAAACATATTTAAATATGTTTAAAATGTGTATTTTCAAATATGTTTAAATTATGCATTTGAAATTTCTAAGTTTCAAGAATCAAAATTGCTGTTAAGACTGTTTAAAACAAGAATTGATTGTTGCTGCTGCTTCTTGCTAAGAGAGGTGATGAAATGTACGGAAATAACCGTACGAAAGAAATCTTTCTCTTGGTCCGATTCTCACAGGGGGTATTGAGGAAGGAGAAAGAAAAAGATTTCAAAGTGGCTCTGAGGGGTTGACTCTGGGGAAAATGCTTGCAGGTTAGCTGAGTACAGTTTGCAGAGAAGGGTTGAGGTTGAGTAGGGGATGAAGAGGTCAGGTGTTCTGTATGATAGGGTGAGGGGGAACAGAGTTTCTGGGAAGTCAAAGGAAGGGATAGCCTGAAAATTAAACAGGCAAGGAGGCTTTGGGGAAGAAAGGATGACCAAATTCAGTTTGTGTCGCGTTTCTGTAATGTAAATCCCTTCCCATCCCCACATCTTCAGTAAAGTCTGTTATACACACAGGTGCTTTGGGCCTACAATTAATAAAACAGCACATAATACTTGCTGTGTACCATATACTATTGTAAGAACTTTACATAGACAAATTTCTTTAACCCTCATAATAACCTTAGGAAGTTGGTACTATAATTGCTCTTTTATTTAAATTGAAGCATAGTCGACATATGATATATTAGCTTCAGGTTACAACATAGTGACTTGACATTTATAGACATTACAAAATGTTCTCCATGATAGGTGTCACCATCTGTCACCATACAACCGTCTTACAACATTATTGACTGTGTTCTCTATACTCTGCTTTTCATCTCTGTGACTTACTTATTATATAACTGGAAATTCATACCTTTTAACCCCCTTCACCTATTTAGTCCACCACTACCCCGCTCCCCTTTCACAATCAGTAGCTTGTTCTTTGTATTGATAAGTCTGTTTCTGTTTTGTTTGCTCATTTGTTTTGTTTTTTAGATTCTACATATAAGTGAAATCATATGGTATTTGTCTCTCTGACTGACTTTATTTCACTTAGCATAATACCCTCTAGATCCATCCATGTTGATGCAAATGGCAAGATTGTGTTCTTTTTTTTGTGCCTGAGTAATACTCCATTGTATATCTACATATCTATACACACCCACACACCACATCTTCTTTATCCATCCATCTCTGGATGGATACTTGGGCTGCTTCCATATCTTGGCTATTGTAAATAATGTTGCAGTAAGCATAGCATATATCTTTTCTAATTAGTGTTTTCATTTTCTTTGGGTAAACACCCAGTAGTGGAATTACTGCATCATATGGTAATTTTATTTTCAATTCTGGGGGGAACGTCCACCAGCTTGCATTCTCACCAACAGTGCACAAGGGTTCCTTCTTCTCTTTATCTTTGCCAAGATTTCTTCCTTGTGTTTTTGATTTTTAACCATTCTGATAGGTGTGAGGTATTGTCTCACTGTGGTTTTGATTTGCATTTCTCTTATGATGAGTGATGTTGAGCATCTTTTCCTGTGTCTGTTGGCCATCTGTCTGTCTTCTTTGGAGAAATGTCTGTTCATGTATTCTGCCTGTTTTTAGCTGGATTATTTGGTTTTTTGGTGTTGACTTCTTTATTATTTTGGATATTAACCCTTTATCTGATATATCATTAGCAAATATATTCTCCCATTTGGTAGATTGCCTTTTTGTTTTGTTGATGGTTTCTTTTGCTATATAGTCCCAATAGTTTATTTTGCTTTTGTTTCCCTTGCCAAGGGAAGCATATCTAGAAAAAAAAATTTTTTTAAAGATTTTATTTGTTTATTCATGAGAAACACAGAAAGAGAGAGAGAGAGAGAGGCAGAGACATAGGCAGAGGGAGAACAGGCTCCATGCAGGAACCTTGATGTGGGACTTGATCCCATGATCCTCAGATCAGGCCCTGAGCCAAAGGCAGATGCTTAACCACTAAGCCGCCAGGGGTCCCTAGAAAAATGTTTCTGTGGCTGATGATAAGAGATTACTGTCTGTGCTTTTTTCTAGGAATTTAATTTTTAGTTATTTTATTTACTTATTTTTTCTTCTAGGCATTTAATAGTTTCGGTCTCACATTTAGTCTTCAATCCATTTTGAGTTTATTTTTGGATATAGTGTAAGCAAGTAGTCCAGTTTCATTCTTTTCCATGTAGCTGATGGGTTTTCTCAACATCATTTGTTGAAGAGACTTTTTCCCATTGTACACTCTTTGCCTCCTTTGTTGTAAATTAATTGACCATATAATCATGGGTTTATTTCTAGGCTCTCTAATCTGTGACATTGATCTATGTGTCCACTTTTGTATATCACATCTTCTTTATTCATTCATCTATTGATGAACACTTGGATTGCTTCCACATCTTGACTATTGTAAATAATGCTGCAATAAGCATAGCAGTATATCTATCTTTTTGCAGTAATATTTTTGTTTCCTTCAGGTAAGTACCCAGAAGTGGGATTACTGGATTGTGTGGTATTCTTACTCTTAATTTTTTTTTATGATTTTTTTTAAGATTTTATTTATTTATTCCTGAGAGACAGAGAGAGAGAGAGAGGCAGAGACACAGGCAGAGGGAGAAGCAGGCTCCATGAAGGGAGCCTGATGTGGGACTCGATCCCTGGTCTCCAGGATCAGGCCCTGGGCCAAAGGCAGGCTCTAAACCGCTCAGCCACCCAGGGATCCCCCTACTCTTAATTTTTTGAGGAACATTTATACTGTCTTCCATAATGGATGAATCAATTTACATTTCTACCAACAGTGCATGAGGGTTATTATTCCATTTTTATGAATGAAGAAACAAGAGGCAAAGAGGGTAATTTGCTTATAGTCATTCATGGTTAATATATTTTGAAATATCACTAGATATTAACATGCTATTATTTATTTAAATTCCAGTAATTAAAAAGTTATATATCAAATACTCAATGAATTAAATTTAAGTTATCAAGTTTATAATTAACGGAGAGATATAACAAGAAGAACTGTAGGCCAGGACTGATTTTTATTTATTTGTTTATTTTCTATTTTTCTTTTGCAAACTAAAGGAACACTGAGGTCAAAACTCTGATCACTTCAAAGTAAAAAGGGATTAGCATAGCAAGTGTAAAAACACAGCAAGTGAAAGGACTAAGAAAAATGCTAGGAAGAAATTGGATTTAGAGAGAATAAGGAGATGGTAAATAAACTTTATAAAAATGCCTTCCAAGGGGTCCTGGGTTGGCTCAGTTGGTAGAGTGCTGCGTTACCCTTGATCTTGGGATTGTGAGTTCAAGCCCCAGTTTGTGCATAAAGCCTACTTAAAATAAATTATAGAAAGATAGGACACCCTCACTCCAGTCTCTGGGCCCAGAGAGTTATGTTCTATAGTAGTAAAATGACTTGTGGATGGGATCATGGATCTACCAGCACTTTTCTATCTTTGAGCCTAAAGTTATACACATCTTAACTTTAAATATTCTTGAGAAGTTGTGGTGAAAATAAAAGAGTGTCAAGAGGCTGGAAAACATCATAAATTTCATAAATAAGAGAAGGGCAGATTTCAGAACCTAATACCAGGAAGTAGGATGTTGTTCACAGGGAAAAAAACCCAGAATAGCGTATTAAATAATTGATAAATAAATAATGTTGTTGACAGTTGGAATGAGTTTGAGTTTTCTAGGGATATTTTTTGTCAAGTTATCTATATTTTATTTTACGATAAAATTATCAGATATGTAAATTAGGGAGATGTAAGAGTTCCACTCGATCTTGATTTTAGCAAGAAATTTATAGAGTCTGTTGATGTCATTATGGAAATGATGAAAAATGTGACAAGATTCTAATATGATTTGCTGGGTTACATGGGTTAAATTGCTCATGTCAGTGCGAACTGATTCAAGACCTTTGATTCTGTCCTGCATGGTGGGTTTTTTTTTTTAAAGATGTTATTTATTTATTCATGAGAGACAGAGAGAGAGGCAGAGACAGGCAGAGAGAGAAGCAAGCTCCCCGTGGGGAGCCTGATGCAGGACTCCATCCCAGGACCCTGGGATCATGACCTGAGCCAAAGGCAAATGCTCAACCACTGAGCCACCCAGGGGCCCCTCACATGATGTTTTTATCAAGACTTAAGAAAGCATATTCATTAAATTTTCAGATGACAAATTTGGGAACAATATTTAATGTATTAGATAACAGAGTCAGGATTCAAAATGACCTTGTTATTTTGGAATAATTACTCAAACCAACAAGAATATTATTGATCCTCCAGTTAAGTCTAGGACTAGATCGAACAGGTATGAGTTTTTGGATAATGGCTTGAAAGAAAGTCTTATGAAAAATGGTGGGGTGGCAGGGTGGTCTTCATTATTTTCAGTATAACTGTGAAAAACCAACCAACCAACCAACCAAAACAAAAAATTAAGAACTCTTCCCTGGGTAGCCACACCTGGAGCTCTGTATATGGTTTGGTATACCATTCTTTAGCAGGATCCTTTAAAAAACTGGGAGATATTCAGTGATAATAACATTGTGCAAGAGGCTTTGGTACACATTTTTTTGTTTGTTCTTGCAATAGTCTTGTGTGATATCTATTACTATCCTCATTTCACAAATAGGGAAACTAGGGCATAACAAGATTAAGCATTTGCCCAAATCATATAGCTGTAATTAGGACTTGAACATAGTCTGGCTGACTTCCCCACCCTTATGCTTAGCTACTACACATGCTATTTTTCAGAAGAATCACCATGTCAATATGGTCCCAAGTTAAACTGTGCCTTTACAGAAATGGTTAAAGAGTGTGGGTTTGTATTTTCAAATACTCTTAGTTTATTGTGGAAAGTGTGGCTCCAGAGAGCATGATTAGAGCAAAAAGGATGATCAATATCTGCTACACAATAAAGAAAAACTGTGTAATCATTAGAACTTTCCAAAAATGGAATGAGCTACTTAAAAAAAAAAAAAAGTGTGTGTGTGTGTGTGTGTGTGTGTGTGTGTGTCCAGGTTGCGGGTGCTGGAATATGGCAGAGACCAGTTTCTTTCCTCAGGGAATTCTTGCCAGTGTTTCAGTTTCTTGCAAAATGTGTTCTGATAGCTAGCGATTCTCTCTGGATTCCTGCCAGACGTGATGCCATTTGAGTTGGGTCTACACTAGGTGGGAATTTGGACTGGTAAATCTAAGTGTGCAATTAACCCAATGATTCCTGTTTGTAAATATTTGGAGAGTTTGATATTTAAGATCTTATAAAAATGTTAGCTACACATACTAAAAAGAAACAGCTCACGTTACTGCTATCATCCTACCCACATCCCCTCCTCAGTCGCTCATAGCTGTTGTTCTTTTAACCGTTATTCAAATTGGACTGGGTTGTATGTCTTCACAGACATAGATGCAAGCATTCAGAGCAGTTTTATTTATTAAAGATAAAAACTGGAAATGGCTCCAATGTCCAACAGTAACAGATGGATAAACATAATGAGGTACATCCACACCATGGAGTATTGCTCAGCAGGCAAAAGGAATGAAATGTGGAGACACACAATAATACGATGGTTCTCAGAATAATTATATTGTGTGGAAGAAGCTACACAAACAAAGAGTTCCTGTTGTGCTGTTTACTACTTAATTATTCACGAAGACAAAAAGTCCTGGCTGTCTTGAGCCCAGAAATTAATGGATTTGGAAAAAATTTTCAAAATGCTTGCATAGAGAACAGAAAAGGCTGCTTTATGAAGCTGCACAGAGGTGGCCTAGTTACTGAGAGCCTCAAGGCTGAGCTGTAAGCTCTCTCAAAGCTTTCCTCACAGCCTTTTTCCCTTGGGGTCAAAGTCTTTGGGACTCAGCAGTAACCAGAGAGTGGCATTCTGCCTCTCTGGGATCAAATTAGAGGTCTTTAGTTTGAGAAATCTGGTTATTTTTCAGTTTTAATGACGTGTACTTAGTACCTGGAACATGCAAGGCACCAGAGAGGGTACTAGTTGTCTTTGCTGGCAGTTATAATCATCACCGTCACAGCTAACCTGTGCAAAGCGTTCTACTGGAGGACTTTAACTGCAGTATCCTCTTTAACCCTGACAGCCATCTATGACATGGATGTTATATTTAATCCTCATTTTATGGTTCAGGACGTTGAAGCTGGGAGGCGTTAGATATCTTCATCAAGGTAATAGAGCTAATGAGGGGTAGAGCTAGGATTTTAATCTAGGCAGCCTTCCTCCAGAACCAGGGTACTTAACTATCACTTTACATTGCCTCTCTAGGGATACTGAGATGAAAAAGATAACAGCCCCTGCTCTTGAATCTGGTGGGGGACACATTGAATGTGTCATGTGATAAGCACTATAACAAGAGTGTGTCCGTGGTACTACGAAAGGACTAAGGAAGGCCCCCTGCCCTGCCTCGGGGAAAATGGAAGTGGCATTGAAGTTGGACCTTGAAGGATAGGTGGGATCTGCTATGGAGAGAAGGGGGAAGGAGTATGGCAGACAAAGAGGAAGCTGCATATACAAAAGGCACTGGAAGATGAAACGTGAAAGCATATGAGACATCTGAAGCTAATGATGTACTTACTATATGTTGGCTAGTTGAATTTAAATAAAAAAAAAAGGGATCCCTGGGTGGTGCAGCGGTTTGGCGCCTGCCTTTGGCCCAGGGCGCGATCCTGGAGACCCGGGATCAAATCCCACGTCGGGCTCCCGGTGCATGGAGCCTGCTTCTCCCTCTGCCTGTGTCTCTGCCTCTCTCTCTCTCTGTGACTATCATAAATAAGTAAAAATTTAAAAAAAAAAAACAATAAATTAAAAAAAAAAAAAAGCATATGAGATTTGGAGAAAAGCAAGTGGTTTGAAACAAGATGGTGGTACAGTGGGAGGTGAGTATGGAGGCAGCTTCGAGAGGCCTTGATGGGAGTAGAGGTGTCACAGGAAGTGGGTGAGCAGAGGAACAGGGTCAGAGCTGTGGCAGAGATGCGGGTTACCTCACCTCAACAAGTCAACAAGGAGAACCTAAGACCTTTGCCACAAATTCAAGAGACGCTAAGCTCAAACTGGTTATGACTTTGAAAGAAGAGGAGTTATTGCTGGGTTTGTTTATTGTTTATTTGCTTTTGCTCAGGCTGTTGGTTCTAGAAGGGGCAGGAAGTGCCTCAAGCAAAATACTTGCTGTTTCCCCTGTGAAACAGAAAGAAACACCAGGTACATTAGCTTGCCTGGTGTTATTTTTACCCACGTAGGGAGAGTACCCTGTTGGAATGCTGTTAGTTGCAACTAACAGAAAAATCAAGTTGCGTAAGGAATGTGTCCGCTCATGATATTAGAAAGTCCAGAGGCAGCTGATTTAGGTGAGGCTGAGTCTAGCAGCAAAAACAATGCCTGTCCTTCTTCTCTGCTGTTTTCTTACTAAAGCTGACTGTGGGCTCCCAGGATGGCTAAACGCAGCTCCCAGGGCTACCTGCTTTCTTATTCACACTCAACAGCAAAGAGAGCTTCTTTGTCGTTGTCCAAGGGTCACCCTGATTACAACAGCTTTGGTCACATGCAGAGCAATCCTAGTGGAAGTGGATAAAATGCAACGATTACCTTAGCTTTCAGAGTCTACTTGCTTGAGACCTCAGTAGTCAGGAAAGGAGTCACCTTCCCTAGGGCTACACAGACCACCAAATGTAAATAAAACAGGACTACTGGAACAGCGAAAATGTCAATGAATAGCCATCTTTGCATTCAGGTGTCAGAGGTTCAGAGGACTGGCTCAGTTAAACCTTTGGTTTTCACATAACCTCATTCATTGTTAGTGGCCCACGCAAACTTCATGCTCCTGGCAACCTCTCCTTAACCCAGTGATTCTTAACACCCTCAGAGATTCTGATTTCATTGGCATCGACAGCAGTATTGTGTTTTCAGCTCACCAGATGAATAATTCTAGTGGGCACCCAGGGCTGAGAACCATTGCTTTTATTTTTCATTAATGCCACTTCTTCAGTCATGGGTTCAGTTTTATGTACAGCTGAACTGTGTTGAATCTGAAAAAATAAGAATAGGGGCATAGGGGCGCCTGGGTGGCTCGGTCAGTTAAGAAGCCAACTCTTGGTTTTGGCTCAGGTCATGATCTCACGGGTTGTGGAATTAAGCCCTGCATTGGGCTCCATGCTCAATTAAGAGTCTGCTTAGAGATTCTCTCCCTCTGCTTCTTCCCCCACGAGCTCACTTTCTCTCTCTCTCTCTCTCTCTCTCTCAATTAAATAAATAAACCTTAAAAAAAACAAATAAGAATATAGGCAAACATATAATAAAAATTAGTAGTAACTAACACTCATTGAGACTTACATGTTCCATGCCTATTGCAAGGTGTTTTGCGTGCATTATCTCATTTCATTCACTCACCCATCTTATGAGGTGGAGAATAATATCTCTTTGTGACAGGTGAGAAAACTGAGGCCCAGAGAACTTAGCTCAGTTGTCCAAGGTCATGCATCTAGTATGTGGTTAAAATAGGACTTGAACTCAGGTATATCTGACTTCAAGATTTCATGCACTCATCCTGTTAGACATTGTTCCAGAACCATGACTGTAAGAGATCTCATTTACTGTTCATTTCCCAATCCCTTTTAGTCCCTACCTAATACACCTTTGTCAGGGCCTGCCAGGTGACATTTCAGTAGAGTTCTTAGTATCTCTTGTACCACCTCTGACATTTTATGTGCATTGCATTACACACATAGTGATTACACCTAGGTTATACCTGTAAGTGTAAAATGGGGTGTGACCTAAATATGTGTTATAAGTTATACATTGTGCATTTAGTGGTGTTTCTACACACACACAAGCCTATATTTTACACACATATAAAAGTTGTGGATGTTGTATAAGGGAGAGAACACGGATAGCACTGTGACCCTAGGCAATCACTCAAATTTGTTCATTCCTCTTTATCATCTCTAAAATGGGGAAATACTGCTTGCTCCTTCTAACCAAGTGATTATTTGAGGATCAAATGAGATCCTGAAACTAGCAAGGAGTCCTGTGCATACCTTTTTTTGCCAGCTAATGAGCTGTAAATACATATGATGTGTTGGCATCACCTTTTACAGAGTAATTAATGCTGTATCCTGTGTATCCCAGTTGATGAGCCAGTCTTCCCTGCCATCCCTTGCTTTTTTTTTTTTTTTTCAAGATTTTATTTATTTGAGAGAAGAGAGAGAGAGCAGGAGCAAGGGGAGGGGCCAAGGGAGAAGCAGACTCCCTGCTGAGCAGGGAGGCCCATGATGATGATGATGATGATGACAACGACGATGACAACGAGGACGATGCTGCTGTTGCTGCTGCTGCTGCTGCTGCTGCTGCTGCTGCTGCTTCAATGTGGGGCTCGATCCCAGGATCATGATCTGAGCTCCCAAAGGTAAAACTGACTGAGCCACCCAGGCACCCCACCCCTTGCTTTCTCATCTACTGACCTTTGGATTCTGTGTAATATGCACGAGTCACAGGTCAAGAATTTAATAGAAAGCAGGGGAAAGCACAGAAGGAAAGGGAATGAGTGGGAGAGGCATTTTTACAAGTTTTACAATAGTGCCATGTTGTTTTACTACAAAACAATCACTGTTGGCTCGGATGGGAGGAAACGAGCCATTTTTTACACTGTTGGTGGCTAAATCACGTAAATTGCTATCATGTTTTGGAGAACTAGTTATTACATTGGAGATCAGCATAGCAATCCCATTGTGTAATAAAATAATTAAAAAATGGAAGCTCATATTTATACCAAGATTCAGCAGAAAAAAGGCATGAAAAGATGACAAATGGTTAGCAGTGGCTGGCTATCCCTGGTGGGTGGGTGTGCCTGGGAGGGGAAGTTTCACTTTTTACTTTATATTCTGTGTGATTTGAACTTGCCTACAAGCATTTATTTATTTATTTATTAAAACACACACACACACACCCCCAAGAGAAGTAGAGAGCAGAGGCGAGCTCGATATGCACACATCAGCTGCGCTTCTGTTTCTTAATCCTTGGCTCCTCTCTGCAAGGCAGGCCTGCAGTCCCAGGAGGGTGCTGACCCCTGCCTGGCAAGCCCTCCGTGTGCTGTGCTGATTGTAGTTCACTATGAGTTGCTTAAGCAGCAGGTTCCCGGTGGCTGGTCAGCTGGAACTGCTTCATGAGGACAAACAGGAAGGATGCAGCTGCCAGTGCAGCTCACTCCATTGACCTCATTGACAGAAATAAAAAAAAAAAAATTAAGTCTTAAAATGTTGAGGATGAATTTCATGCTGTTCATAGCTCCCTCAAGACCCTGTCTGGAGAGGGGAGTGAGCCCCCAGCAGCCCTGTTAGGTTGCCTTGGAGGAACCCTTGCACACGCAGACATTACAAGCCCCAGGTCCCGGGGCCTGACAACTTGCCCTCGGGCACTTGCTCAGGACTTTGGTTCCATAGGCTAAATCTCACGGCGACCCTGTTCCCCTGCTCGAAACTGGAACCTCCTCTCTAGCGAAATAAGCCATCCCACCATTCTTGCAGCTTAAGTTCTCTTATGCAGGATGTCAGCAAAAGCTCAGGACAGAGAGATGAAGAGAGATGGGGAAATAAGGTGAGCATTCCTGGTAGATGGATAGCAAATCCCTGCTCTCACAGGTTTTAGCCGTGGGGCCGTAGACACATTACTTCCCCTTTCTGAGCCCGAGTTTCCTTCTCTATAAAATGAGGAAAATAAACCTATCTGCCCTATAGGGTTGGGGGGTCCTGCTACCCAAAAGGGCTTAGTACTATGTGCCTGAAGAGAGGAAAGCTCAGTAAATGCTACAGGTATGTGTGTGTGCGGAGCCTCATTAGCTTTTACTTCCCACTATGGCAGTGGTTCAGAGTTTGGGCTCTGTTATTTACTACATGTGTGACTTTGGGCAAACCTCTTTGGGCTTCAGTTTTGTTTTTTTTTTAAGATTTTATTTATTTATTCATAGGGACACAGAGAAAGAGAGAGAGAGAGAGAGAGAGAGAGGCAGAGACACAGGCAGAGGGAGATGCAGGCTCCATGCAGGGAGCCTGACGTGGGACTCGATCCTGGGTCTTCAGGATCACACCTCAGGTTGCAGGTGGCTCTAAACCGCTGCGCCACCAGGGCTGCCCTGGGCTTCAGTTTTGTCATGGGCAAAATGAATATAAGGATTCCCCTCTCATACGGATCTTGTAAAGATGAACTCAGATCATGCACAGAAAGCAGTAAAGTGCCTGAACACAGGCATTCAGGAAATGGGGGCAATTACAGTTTGCTGATGAAAAATTAAAAGTTACCTGTAAAACACATGAATTCCGCAAAACCACCTCCAAATCCCCGCCTGCCCTGGGGATGCTCAGGGAATGAGCTGCTGGTTCCAACCTGAAATCTACTCCTGAACTCCTGGGCTGTAAGATGGTCCTGTCTTTATCCCCTTCTTTTTTGCTCTTCCCACTTTTCTTTCTCTCCCTGCCCATGCCTCTCATTAGTCCAATTAGTAAACGGTTGCTGTCACTTCAGGTCAGCCCCAGGCCTGGAGTCCCTTGTGGATGCGCTGTTGTGCTGGGGAAGTGAGGCGATGGGGAAGTTGCAGGGGCACCCTAATTTCTACAGGGCAGTGGAACAAGGAACGGAGGCTGGCAGCAGATGGACCTCCCCTGCCCCTGTTTCTTGGGACATCAACAGGATAATCAATGAGAACTTCATTATGCAGAGTGAGTCTGGTTGTTTGGCAGAGCACCAGGGTCCCATTTAGGGACTGGAAGTTTCTGGCCTGGAGATAATGATCAGCCCGAGGCCTCTGGCTTTCTTCTGCACACTAGCTTTCAGCTCCCCCTTGAACAACTGTGTGCACATGTACATGCACGCACGTGCACACACACGCATACACCCATGCAGGCACACATACAAGTTCCCTGGGCTTTTAGTCACCTATAGAGTTTGTGAGTCCATTCCAGGCTTGGAAGGCTGGTGAGCAGGGTGAAGCTGGAGAGCCCAGAAACGCGCGACTGCTCCTGCTGATTGCTGAGAATAATCAAACCCTGAGGTTCCCAAGGGCCTATTAAACCATTGCAAGTGTCTCAACCACAGTGACAACAGGTTCCCCCCACCTCCCCGCCCCCAACCTTGGGAGGATAAAGAAGCAGGCCTGGGGAGTGGCCCAGCCAGCTGAAAATAAGATAATGGGACTAAGAAGCTCCAGCAGTCCAGGGACAGGTTGATTTGTTGGGAACACAATGGAGTCAGCATTTTAACCACCTCCCTGCCAACCCTGTGGTGTAAAACTGGAGCTTATGCTGAGGACAGAGGAGGGGGAGCGGAGGGGGCATGGTTTGATGGGAAGTTGGTTCCCCAGCCAGTTACATCATACATACCTGTTCAGGCACGTATTTAGGGAAAAGGGGGTTCCTATCAAACTCATTGCACTGACACCTGGCTCCCACCTGCTGCCCTTGTAGGCACTACTCTTTGCCACCTAGAATTATGAGCTTCCATGCTGACCTCGGCCCAAGATGAATGTAGAGAGTGCCGCATTTTCTTTCACTGCTCTGACTCCCCACAGCACCAGAACACATAGGCTTCATATAATAGACTTCACTGAAGGTCTCAGAGTGTGGTTCTCAAAGTATGGTCCGTGGGTCAGGCACAGGAGCATCACCTGGAAACATGTTAGTACAGGGTTCTCCAGTGCTACCCTAGACCTGCAGAATCAGATATTCTGAGAACCAGCCCAACAATCTGTATATTAATAAGCCCTTCAGGTGATCCTGTTAGTTGCCGAAATTTAAGGACCATTGCTTTTGGGGATAACTTGAAAAAAATTATAATGGAGGGGAAGAGACTAAATTCAAACAGAACTGTAAATAGGACTGTTTAAAAGCCTATAGGAATATATAAAAGGTTTTTCATAGAGTTTTGCTTCCCATTCTGGGGGAAGCAAACATACATTGGCAGAACCTCCGTGCAGAGGTTGATTGCTGCCCTTATAAAAACAATCCAGGGATGCCTGGGTGGTTGAGCATCTGCCTTTGGCTCAGGGGGTGATTATGGAGTCCTGGGATCGAGTCCCAAGAGGGGCTCCCTCCATGGAGCCTGCTTCTCCCTCTGCCTGTGTCTCTGCCTCTCTCTGTGTGTCTCTCATGAATAAATAAAATTAAAAAAAAAAATCTCTTAAAAAAATCAAAAGCATATGTTTGTGCGATCTCTCTCTCTCTCTCTCTCACACACACACATACACCCATTCCCCACCTTCTCTTCACAGAGGCCACAATATTCTTGAATTTGGTGTTTATTATTCACATGTTTTTACTACATGTTATTTTTTTGCATATTTTTGACTGTGTATTTTGGATATACCAGATATATCTGCTGGCAGTTCGCTTTTTTCCATTTGCCATTAAGTTTTGAGATTTATTTTTGGTGCTACTATATCTATTTTCTTGTTGGTGGACTTTCAGGTTGATTCTAATTTTCAACTATCATAAATAATGCTGCAATTAGCACTCATGTATATCGATGTACAAGAGTTTCTCTAGGAAATATGCCTAGGAATGGAATTACTCTATTATTTTAATGTGCATCTTCAACTTTACTAGGTCTTTCCAGTTTATTCTCTGAAGTAGTTATATTCACTTGAGCCGCTATAAAAACAGGGTACAAGAGTTCCTGCTGCTTATGGCCAACATTTGGTATTGTTAGACTTTCATATTTGTGTTAAATTTGTTGATTTGTGTTAAATTTGTGGATGTGAATGGTATTTCTTGGGGGGTAGTTTTAATTTACATTTATCTGATTTAATTTACATTTACATTTATCTGATTACTATTAAAGTTGAACATGTTTTATAATGTTTACTGGGCCATTTGGTTTCTTCTCTGATTTCATGTTTATTTCCTTTATTTGTGTTTCTATTGGGTTATCTTTTCTCTACTGATCTGAGGAATTTTTTATATACTCTGGGGATGCATTATAAATATCTGCTTTCAGTTATAGCTTCTATTTTTACATTATTTATGGTGTTTTGTGGTATAGATGTTTTCATTTTATCACGTAGGCAGATTTATCCATCTTATTGGTGCTCTTTGAGTCATGGTTGCAAAATATTTCTGTGTCTGTGAAGACTAGATGCCATAACAAAGAGACCCCAAAATGGTATGTGTTAAAGAACAGAGACATTTTTTCACTCACAAAAGCGGTCCCAAGATGAGTATAGTCCCAGTTGCCGGGGTGGCTTTGCTGTACATGGACATTTGGGGAGACAGATTCATACCATCTCCTGGGTTTGCCATCCCCTTGGGCACATCTCCATGTTGTATAGCCAAGTTGGATTGCCATATTCAAATTCCAACCGGCAGGAAAGAAAAGGAAAGCGTGGAAGAGGCATAACTAATGTCAAGTTCCAGAGCTGCAAGTGGCAGTCAGCATTTCTGCTTACATCCCACTATAAGAAATTAATTTCATCTGCAAGGAAGGCTAGAAAATGTGCCCAACTATGATGTGATTATTATGGAAGAATAGGAGAATAGATATCATGGGCAAAGAGTAGTTTCTTCTCTACCCTGAGGTATTTATTCTATTAGGGTTTTATTTTTGTTAGAATGTAAGTTAGGGGTCTCTTTTATATTTTACATTCTGTATTTGTTGATTTGTAATGTGACCTGCATCTTATGTGAAGTTTTCCTGTGGGCATAACTTGATTTCTGGAATCCCTATGCTGTCCTTTTTAAAAAAAAAAAAAAAAAACTTTTAAGACTTCACTTATTTATTTGAGAGAGAGAGTGAGAGAGAGAGAGAGAGAGAGCGCGCGCAAAAAGTGCACAAGCAGGAAGGAGAGGGAAAAGCAGGCTCTCCACAAGCAGGGAGCCCAAGATGGGGCTTGATCTCAGGACCCTAGGATCATGACCTGAGCCAAAGGTAGACACCCAACTGACTGAGCCACCCAGGTGCCCCTAATTTTTAATTTTATTTATTTTAAAGATTTTATTTATTTATTTTAAATATTTTTATTTATTTAGAGAGAGCACACATGCTAGCAGGGCAAGGGGCAGAAGGAGAGGAAGGGGGAGACAGAGCATCTCAAGCAGACTCCATGCTGAGCATGGAGCCCAATGTGCAGCTCAATCTCATGACCCTGAGATCATGACCTGAGCCAAAATCAAGAGTCAGGCACTCAACTGACTGAGCCACCCAGATGTCCCTTTCTATTTTGTTCTTGTTTACCCGTATGTCTTGTCCCTAGTTTCTTAAAAACTAGAGTATTATTATAAGTCATATTACCTGGAAGGATCAAGCCTTTGACTTAATTATTTTTTTATAAAAATAGTCCTGGTTTTTCTTGGCCCTCTGTTCTTTATGCTTTTAGAATCAACTTGTCAAGTTTCATGTCAAAATTTTTTATTGGAATTGTGCTGCACTTATGTATTGATTCATTTTGGCAGATTTGTCAGTTTTAATCTATTATAAAATATAACATATAGAAAAGTGTAAAAAAATAGAAATCTACACTTTGGTTATAAAGTAAAACCATGTAACTGCTCTCCAAGTCAAGAAACAGAATACTACTGGAACTCCAGAAGTTCCCTGTGTGTTCTGTATCAATCACAGTTGTCTTCCTTCTGTGTAGAGGTCATCACTCTTAGCTTTCATAAGAATCATTGCTTTTCTTTTCTTTATAGTTTTACTGTGTATGCGTTCTAAATAAATATTTCTTTGTTTTTAAGCTTTATATGAAGAAAAATAATATGATTATTAATTATTGTGATTTGGCACAATAATTAGCACTCTTGTGATTTGGATTTTGGGCTCAACATTATGTTTGGGTTGTTTCTAGTTCTTGGCAATTATAATAAAGCTGCTGTCTACATTTTGGTGCATGTATCCAGGTGGTAAGTATGCCTATCTCTAAGGTGTATACCCCAAAATGGAACTGCTGCATTGTGATATATGTACATTTTCAGATATATCTTAGATATAACCCCATACTGTTTTGCAAAGTGGTTACACTAATACCTATCCCCATTAGCTTTGATAAGACACCTTGTTGCTCCATTTTCTTACCAACACCCAGGATTGTCAGGTTTTGTAATTTTTATCAATCTGATACATGTTGTGGTATTTCATTGTGGCTTTAATATTTCACATTCCTTTTTTGAAAAAAAAAATTTCACATTCCTGACACATAGATTAAACAATGTATCATGTGCTTTTTGGCTATTTGTATTTTTTTTATTTTGAAGTGCACCTTTAAATTTTATGCCCATTTTTCTTTTAGGTTGTTTGCCTTTTTCCTATTGATTTGTAGGAAATCTTTGCAAATTAGAGAGACTGTTGGTGATGTATGTTGTATCTTTTACTGGTGTCTTTTGTGACTGAAAGTTTATTTTGATGTCTGCATATTTTTCATTCTTTTTTTATGATTATCTTTTTCTGTTTTAAGGCATTCTTTTCCTTTTTTAAAAAAAGATTTTATTTATTTATTATTTGACAGAGAGAGAGAAAGAGAAAGAGAACATGTAGTTGGAGCAACAGGTAGAGGGAGAGGGAGAAGCAGGATCCCCACTGAGCAGGGAGCCTAATGCAGCCTCTCTCCTAGGACCCCGGGATCATGACCTGAGCTGAAAGTAGACGCTTAACTGACTGAGTCATCTAGGCGCCGCTTAAGACATCCTTTTCTATTCCAAAATGAAAAAGATAGTTTTTATTATTCCCTTATAAAAGTTTCATGGTTTTACTTTTCATTTTTAGGTCTTGAATTGATTTTTTTGCATGTGTGGTGTGAGAAAGGATCTAGTTTCATTTTTTTCCCTGTATGATTATCTAATGATCTCAGCCCCATTTATTGAAAAGTCTATCCTTTCTCCAATGATCTCCTCAGCCCCTGGCAACTACCATTCTATTTTCTGTCCCTATGAATTTGACTGCTTTAGATACCTCATGTAAATGGAATTAACCGTATTTATCTTTCTGTGACTGGTTTATTTCACTTAGTATAATATCTTCAAGTTTCATCCATGTTGTAGCCTGTGTCAGAATTCCCTTCCTTTTCAAGGGTGAATGATATTCTTTTGAGTGTATATACATTTTCTTTATCCATTCATCTGTTGAAGGACACTTGGGTTGCTTCCACTTTTTAGCTGATTGTGAGTAATGCTGCTATGAACATGGGTATGCAAATATTTCTTCAAATCCTTGCTTTTAATTCTTTTGGGTATATATCCAGATGTGGAATTGCTGAGTGGTAGGATAACTCTATGTTTAAGTTTTCAAGGAAATGCCATACCATTTTCCACAACAGCCGCACCATTTTACATCCCTACCAGCAATGCACAAGAGTTCCAGTTTCACATTCTCACAACACTCTTTACTTTTTGGTTTTGTTTTTGTTTTGTGGGGTGCTTTCTTTTTGATAATAACCATCCTGATGGGTGTAAAGTGCTATCTCACTATGGTTTTGATTTGCATTTCCTTAATGATTAAGGATGTTGAGCATTTTTTTTCATGTGCTTATTGGCCACTGTATATCTTCTTTACAAAAATGTCTAAGTCCTTTGTCCAGTCTTCAATTTTTTTAAATTAAGTTGTAGGAGGTTTTCTTTAAAGTTTATTTATTTATTTATTTTAGAGAAAAAGAGAGAGATAGCTTGAGGGGGTGGGGAGGAGGAGCAGAAGGGGAGGAGCAGAGGGTGAGCAGACTGCACCAAGTGCGGAGCCCAATGTGGGGCTCAAACCCACAACTCTGAGGTCATGACCTGAGTTGAAACCAAGAGTCCGATGCCCAACAAACTGAGCCACCCAAGTTGTAGGAGTTACTCCAAGTTATAGGAGTTATTATTTTTTTAAGTTTTTTTTTCTTAAGGTTTTATTTATTCGTGAGAGACACACAGAGAGAGGCAGAGACACAGGCAGAGGGAGAAGCAGGCTCCCTGCAGGGAACCCAATGTGAGACTCCATCCCCCACTCCAGGATCACGCCCTGAACCAAAGGCAGACGCTCAACCCCTGAGCCACCCAGGTGTCTTCAGGAGTTATTTATATCTTTATGAGATAGAGGATTCACAAATATTTTCTGCCATTTCATGGGTTGTCTTTTCACTTTTTTTGCTGCACAAAAGTTTTTAAATTTTATGAAGTCTAGTTTATCTGTTTTTTTATGGCTTTAGATTTTGCTTCAATGAAAAGTAATTATTATCATTATTTCCTCTTTGCTTTAGCGGGAAAAGGAGATTGAGGAAGGAGGAAATGGAAGGAGGCAAAACGCATTCTAAATAGATTTGTGCTGCTTCAGTAAGAGCAGAGTGAAGTTTTTTGTTTCTTTGTTTTTTAAGTTCAGTAAGAGTGAAGTTTCTTTTTTAAAATTATGCTTTTTATGTTAATTCAGTATAGTTAACATACAGTGTGATATTAGTTTCAGGTGTACAATATGATGACTCAACATTTCCATGAAACACCTGGTGCTCGTCACAAGTGCCCTCCTTAATCGCATCAGCTATTTCACCCATTCCCCCTCCCCTCCCCTCTGATAACCATTAGTTGTTCTCTGCATTAAAAGTCCACTTCTAGGGCAGCCCGCGTGGCTCAGCAGTTTAGCGCCGCCTTCGGTCCAGGGCCTGATCCTAGAGACCCTGGATTGAGTCCTGTGCCCTGTGTTGGGCTCCCTGCATGGAGCCTGCTTCTCCCTCTGCCTGTGTATCTGCATCTCTCTCTCTCTCTGTCTCTCTTGAATAAATAAATAAAATCTTTTTAAAAAATCCATTTCTTGGTTTCTCTCTCTCTCCTTTTTCCTTTGTTCATTTGTTTTGTTTCTTAAACTCTACATATGAGTGAAATTATGTGTTATTTGTCTTTCTCTGATGGACTTATTTCACTTACCATTATACTCTCTAGCTCCATCCATGTTGTTGCAAATGGCAAAATTTCATTCTTTTTTAGGGTATGTTATATGTATATATAATGGAATATATATATGTATATGTATACACACACACACACACACACTCTGTATCTTCCTTATCCATTCATCTCTGGGTGGACACTTGGGCTGCTTCCATAATTTGGCTCTTGTAAATAATGAGAAACAGTGGAGTTAACAATAATTTATTCAGTCACAAATATTCATTTGCTATCTCTTATATCCCAGACACTGCACTTAGCACCAGGGATATAAAATGAGTATAGAGATATCTTACTTAGGAGGACAACTAGAAAAAGTTATTTTCAACACAATGGGATGGAGTTGACAAATATGAAAATATATATAATGCCATGGACTGTGGTTGAAAAGTGGAGGTGGAAACTACTGAATGCCTGGAAGAGTTAAAGAAATCTTTAAAGAGGAAGAACCTCAAAAAGTAAGAAATGTCTGGCTGGAGAAGGTAGGGTAGGACAACCTCTAGAAGGAACAGCATGTACAAATAAGTATAGACATGCATGGACCAATTTATGAAAGGCAAATAATTTCCTGTGGCTGGAATATGGAGAACATGGTGAGGAGATCATGGGAAATGTGGGAGGTAGTTAGGTTGGGCCCTGACTGTGGAATCTTCAATGGTAGAACAGAGAATTTGGAATTTGATATTACAGGCAATGTTAAGTCATTAATAAAAAGTATGTTTTTTTCTGTTTTCCAAAATAATCTATGTTCTCTATAAAACATTGGGGAAAACACCAAAACCAGAATAAAAACCACTGGGAACACCAATTTTTTTTCTTTTTAAGATTTAAGTAATCTCTACACACAATGCAGGGCTTGAACTCACAACCTCAAGATCAAGAGGCACATGCTCTACTGACTGAGCCAACCAGGCACTCCTCAAATCTTCTTTGCAGGGAGAAACTAACAACATATTTATATCAGTATGCTGTGGAAAAATAGTTCTGGCAGAGGGGTGAGGACAAGAGATGGGTTCAGAGGTTACTGGATTAATACCCATGAGAGAAGAAGGTCTGTACAAAGACAGTAGCAGTGGGGATGGGAAGAAGGGAAAGATTTCTGACATTCCTTAGGGGAAATCAATAAAGCCCAGTGACTGATTGGATTTGGGAAGTAAGAAAGAGGCAAAAGTGTGAGTGATTTTGGGATATCTAGTTTAGGAGAGTAAAATTGGCTAGATTAGTCAGCTATGCCTTAGCAAAGAGCAAAGTCCTGAGAAAATGGGAGATGGGGCAGATAAAAAATTTTAAGGGGATGGTGTTTATACAAAGGTCTGTTGTTTATAGAAAGGTCTGCAAGAGGGGATCCAAAATGAGTAATCTGGAATTGGTGTGGTCTCAGGTTTATGGGCTACACTGAACTCAGAAAACTTGGCCCAGGTACTTGGCACCCAAGGATTAATAGGACAATTTTAGGACAATGAATGTAAAAACTTTATTCCATTGTTAATGAGAAAGTGATCACTAAACTTGATTAATAACATGTATTTGTTAAATCTAGTTGGACATATGTATGGGTCTTATTCTATGATTCTTCTTATTGCTATAAAATAAAATTTCCATGCTAAAAGTTTAAAGAAAAAATTTTAGGTAGTTTTTTCTAGTAGAGAGTACAATAATATTATCTATTCATTTATCAAACATTTATTGTGTGTCTATTATATGACACGTACTGTGCTAGCCTGTATGGGGGATACAAGAGATAGAAGGTGTATATAAATGCTATCAGAATGGTAAAAAATAATGTGCAGAAGGAATTAAGAACTTGGAGGGGCTCCTAGCTGGTGTGACCTGCACAATTTATTGGGGAAGACACAGGATAAAGAGCATGAATTTCTATTGTGCCCATAGGGAAGCTCTGAAACTATAATTCAGAGAGGTACTATGATACTCCTGCTTATGCCTGGTTTCTTAGTGGAGGTTGTTAAACATGCTTAACAGCCAGGAAGGGAAGGGAAGAGTAAGTTTCACGTTGCTGTCTTGGCTTTTAAAGTTTGGTTCAGATTGGAGCATTGCATATGTCTTTGATTCCAAGAAACGTTTTGATCTTAAAAATGTAAAAAAGGGTTTTAAAAGCATAATTGTAACTCCAAACCTGCCACGGAAAGATTGATTTCAGTTACTTCCTAGGACAACCCTATGACCTAGGCATTATCTCTCTCTCTCTCTCTCTCTCTTTTTTTTTTTTTTTTTTACCTGTTCAGTCTTTCAATTTGCAAGAGTCAGAAAACCCTTAGTAAATGCCAGTCTGTCTCTGCTCCAGGTAACTTGTGTTGAAATAGAAACAACACATCCAAAATGGAGTCACTTGTGCTGAGCCCCACATCAGCAAACCAAGATCAAATACCTAACCTAATTACAGTTTTAGCCTCTCCTGGGACTGTGATTTCTAATCAATCAGTCTGGAATTAACCTGGTCAGCACTGGTGAGTTAATGTGCCTGATAGACCCCCTCTCTCCTCACCAAAGGGGGTAACTTTTTGCTAGAAACTTTGTTTTTCTGCCCCTTTCTGCCTACAAATGCCTTCCATTTAGTACATCTCCCCAGAGCTCCTTTTTACTAGCTGGGTGGAATGCCACCTGGTTCATGAATGTTGCATAAAGCCAACTAGATCTTCAAATTTACTCAGTTTAATTTGTTCCCAACACTTCATTTAACCTCTCTGGGCCTGTTTTCTTATCGGCAATAACCGTCTTGTCAATTTTAACAGTCATTCAGATACCAAACAAGGTAGCAGATGCAAATGCTTTTTGAAAAGTGTAAAAGCGGGATCCCTGGGTGTCGCAGCGGTTTGGCACCTGCCTTTGGCCCAGGGCGGATCCTGGAGACCCGGGATCGAATCCCACGTCGGGCTCCCGGTGCATGGAGCCTGCTTCTCCCTCTGCCTTTCTCTCTCTCTGTGTGATTATCATAAAAAATTAAAAAAATATTTAAAAAAAGAAAAGCATAAAAGCACCATATAAGTGAGCCACCACTCTTATTCATAAACTTGTTATAATAAATGGCCGAGTGAGCATAAGGTGGTCAGACTTTGCTCTTCCCAGTATGTTTTTCATAACCTCTGCTTTAGCTAAATAAAAAAATTTTGTCATACCCAGCCTTCGCTTTGTTGACTACTTAACATCCCCTTTTAATGTCCCCTTTGCTTTTCTGAGTGTGAGCATCTAGGACAGCTTCTCTAAAGCAGAGGAAAGCAGGGTGTTTTCCTTAGAGGTATGCCTCGTAGGTGCAGTCCCATCAACATTTATTAAACTCCAAGCTCGAATAGAGGCTGGAGGAACCGGGCACCTGGGTGTCTCAGTGGTTCCTGAACGTCTGCCTTTGGTTGAGGGCGTTACCCCGGGGTGGTGGGATCCAGTCCCACATCAGGCTCCCCGCAGGTTGCCTGCTTCTCCCTCTGTCTCCCTAGGTCTCCGCCTCTCTCTGTGTGTCTCTCATGAATAAATAAAATCTTACAAAAAAAAAAAAAAGAAGAAGCTGGAGGTACACGGATGAATAAACAAGGCCTCCGCCTTGCGGAGCTCAGGGAGTCCAGCAGCTGATGGTGATAACAGGCTTCCTGTGAACAGAGCGGGGATCGCCGGCCGCTTGCAGGAGCCCAGGAGCTGCACCCAGCGGGAGGGGGCGGGCGCGGGGGCGGCCCCAGCTGGGCTCTGGAGGCCAACGCCAGGTTACCAATCTGCCTTCAGAGTCCGCGATGAGGGAGGTAGCTCTTCAATTATTCCCCTTTCTTGGAGCCTAGAAAAAAGATCCTTTGCTACTACCCCAAAGTAGATAACGCCCAATCCAACCTGCGCCCAATCCTCGCAGAGCTCTAGCCGCGGCTCCTCTTAAGGGGCCACTGCGCCCTCCAGCGGAGGCTCGGCGGCGGAGCCCAGAGGGGCGGGGCAAGGGGCCGGCCCCCTTAAAGTCCTCCTTAAGAAACCCCCACTCACCGGCCCCGCCTCCTCGCGGAGCCCCGCCCCCGCGCGACCTCGTTCCGTGGCCCCGATTGGGTGGCTCCTGTGCGCGAGGACGTTGCGTCGCGGGGCGGGGCGGGGCGGGGCGGAGGAGCGTCGTCCGCAAGGCCTGTGCCGTGTGTCCCCGGCCGCCGCCCCCGCTGCTGTGCGTATCCGCCCCTCTCCCCCCTTCGGAGGCTGCAGGCGACCGCCTAGCCCGGGGTGGCCGCGCAGCCGCCGGACGTCGCGGCCGGGCTGTCTCTTCTCGTTGGCAGCTCTTCGCGGCTGGGTCCAGGTCGGGGGGGAAGATGGCGCCGGCGCCCCAAGGCGTCCGGGAGGAGCCGCTGCTGGGTGGTGGGTCCGGACCGCTTTCCCGGCTCCTCGCCCTCGCCCTCGCCCTCGCCCAGGCTGTCCTCGTCTTGCTGCCGGCCGCCCGGGCAGGCCTGTGCCCCGCGCCCTGCTCGTGCCGCATCCCGCTGCTGGACTGCAGTCGCAGGAAGCTTCCAGCGCCGAGCTGGACGGCGCTGTCGAGCCCGCTGCCGCCTGACGCTGCCGGCTTGTGAGTAGACGGGACGGGCGGGGGGTCCCAAGGAGAGGGGGCTCCCCCTCCACGGGCTCCACGGGCACCGGAGGGAGACACGCTCGGGCGGAGGTCGCGGTCGGGAGCTTGCGTTCTGAAGGGAAAAGCCCTTGCAGTGTCGGGAGCTTTCTTCGTGGTGGCGTGGGAGCCTCAAAAACCTGCAGTCAGAGTTCTGGGGACCAGGGTGGGAACCGGGGTTAAGATTGTGGGGGCCGAGGGGCTGGGATGGGGATGTTGTTAAGGGCGCTCCGGATGGCCGGAGAGCCGCGCCTGCTTTGGGCTGCATCACCCAGTGTGTAACTCAGCCTGAACGCCCCGCAGGGACGTGACTTTTATCGTCACGTTCGCCAGTGACCGAAGAATGGTCCTTTTGTCTCTTGGTTCCGATTTTGGCACGTCTGGCGATGTAGTTTTGATCCTTCAGCTGCGGGGTTGCCACAGCCTGTGTTAGGGGGATCCAGTACCCACCTGAGAAAATATCTTTAGAAGCAGCGTGTTGTTTTGTTTTGTTTTGTTGTTTTGAAATCTAATTCAGAATTCACTGTCAAGAAGGGAGGGAATATTCTTTCCCAGATCCTGCGATGCTTCAATTGTCTTCAGTGCATTTGCTTGTGGCAAAGAAGCTAAAAAAAAAAAAATCAGTTCTCTTTGTTTATGTGTGACAAGCAAGCAAGCGCAGCGATTGGAGGAGTTAGTTCTTCTTCTTCTTTTTTTTATATATATATATTTTTAAATTTTTATTTATTTATTTATGATAGTCACAGAGAGAGAGAGGCAGAGACACAGGCAGAGGGAGAAGCAGGCTCCATGCACCGGAGTTAGTTCTTCTGGAGACTCCTCTGCTGGGTGCTCATCTTGACAGGCCTGTGTTAGACAGTGGCACCTGGGGAGCTCATTAGTCTGAGTCAGCCTGCTGGCATTAGAGCAACAGTCGGTGTTAAATGCTTCAATTATGGGGTTTCTTAACCACTAACATACAGTTATTTCTATGCTGCTAACTGAGCAACGAATTTATTCATTAATAGACTTCCGATAGAGCCGTCTCTGAAAAGAGTGTCGCAAAAAAGAAGAGTGCGAAGTACCCCTAAAATGTGAGGGGCTGTTTGGATTTTCCTTGCAAGTAAAATGCAAATAGAAGTTCTCTCTGCTGCAGAGGTTAAAGCATTTAAACCTTTACAGGTTAAGATAGATGGGAAAGAAAGCTACTTCAGAATTTCTTTGAGAGGATTAAGGTAACTTAAATGACCAAATGTTGTAGTAGCCTAGTGGATATATAATAAAACGAGATGTTTTCTATTGTTTTATGGTAGTGACGCCTGTAGCTGATTCTGGTTCTGTTGATCCAGATTTAATTTAAAACCTGATTTAAAAAAAAAAAGAAAAAAAAAAAACCCAAAAAACAACCTGGTGTCATTGAGCAGCATAGTCTGAATTGAGCCTAGCACGGCATCTTTGTAATACAGCAAGTGCCTTTTTCTAAGAAATTCTTGGAATAGCTACTTGATTATGATAGAATAAATCTGGTGCAGGTTTAAAACACAACACAACTTTATCTGTAATTGAAATAAATGTGGCTTACTTTTAAGATCCTTTAAGATCCTCTATTGGTAGGTAAACAGTAATTATGAATAGTTTTATGTAAGATACAATTATTTTGTGTCTGAGTTTGATTTTTGTTGAATCTAGACAGATTTCCTAAAGCCAAATGACATCCCAAATTCTAAATGTCCTGTAATGAAATTGACATTTTCAGTTGAAGTGAACTGCCTTGGAGAGCAATTCTGTTGTAGAAATGTAATTGGATGGAAATCTTACATTAGCAGAACTCTTAGAATATTAAAACGTCATGCTTTTTTAAACTGAGAAATGTAACATTCTCCAGTAATTGCCTTCAGCTGTATAACCACTAGGTACACATGGCTTTTTAAATGTGATTTTGAATGTTTGTAGATGTAATGCTGCAAATACATCAGTTATTCAAATTCAAATGCTGAAACTTGTGGCCATCATCAAAAAGATTATAGATGAAATCCATTAATTTTGGTTTTTGAAATATATGTGTATCTGTGCCTGGTTCCTGGTACAGAGCTCCTGAAACCTTTGTAATTTCCTAAATGATAAGAGCACTAGAAGTGTCTTGTGTTCTAACATTCGGTCTTTGGCCAATTCCTGACACAGAGTTTCTAAGTCCTTGATACTTCCTTGGTGATGGGAGTGTCTTTTGACCTAATGAGGTGACTCTTGGCTTCTGAATAGCTTCTGGATGGGAGCCCATCACCAGAAAGACCAAGCCATGATTAGAAGTTTGGAACTTTCAGCCCTATACCTATTCTCCTGGAAGGGGAGAGTGGCTAGAGATTGGGTTAATAATTGATCATGCCTATATGATTGACTTCCATAAAATCCCAAAGGTGTGGACTTGAAAGAGCTTCTGGGGTGGTGAACATATCTACATGGTGAGGGTGACATACCTCAACTTTGCTGGGATAGAAGCTCCTGCGCCAGACCCTTCTAGATCTCACCTTATGTATTTCTTCTCCTGGCTGGTTATCTGTGTTTTACCGTATGCTTTATTAGATAATAAACCAGTAACTGTAAGTAAGTATTTTTCTGAGTTCTGCGAGCTATTTTAGCAAGTGATTGAATCCAGTGAGGGGGTCATGGGAATGTCCAATTTGTAACCAAGTCATACAGAAGTTGTAGGTAGTGGGGACCCACTACTTGAGATTGGTGTCTGAAGCGAGGTGGGGGACAGGCAGTCTTACAAGAAAGATCTTATGTCACGAGGTCTGCGGTAACTCCAGTTAGTGTCAGAATTGAATTGAATTGCGACTGGTGCTGGAGAATTGGTTGGTGTGGGAGGAAAAAAACCCACATGTCTGGTGTCAGAAGTATTATGTGTGGAGTAAAAGGAAGAAATAGGTGACAAAAACTCTTTCCTTGGTCAGGCTTTTGTCAGATTTCTGAACCTTTCCTGGGCCATATGTACACATCCTTGTAAAATGCAGTTTTAGCAGGAACCCCTCCCCTTATCTGATTGATATCTGATTGAGTTCTTCCTTCTACACGCTCCTGAAGGTGATGTCTGATTCCCTTGCCTGTTTTCAGCAAGAATCTTTTAGGCTGTTTAGTTGGAGCCCCCTGAACCCTGATGTTTCCTCTTAATATATTATTTTCCATTCATTGACCCCACCCTTCTCTTTAGCTATAAAGTCCCTCTTGCCCATGCAGTATCCAGAGTTGAGCCCAATCTCTTTCCTCCACTACAAAAGTTTACAACCTCAACCCCCCACCCCCAAAGTCTTCCTTACCATGCTTTAACAAGTATCATTTTTCTCCTTTTAACAGTTATGGTTGCCTCAACTTGGATAGGATCAGATTCATCATTGGACCCCCAGACCTCTCACCCAGGACCCTAAGTGCATACCTTTGAAGACTTTATATCTTCACTCCTGACTGATTGATCGGGGATCCATTGGTGAGTCCGACTCCTGAACCATTGCTCCGGACAAATGTCCGTGGAAGCTGGTAAGGACAGATTTTGATTCTTAAGAGTCTGAGTATACCTTAGAAGATGAAATAGAGTCCCAAATAAACACAGGTTGGGTTGGAGTCCCATGTTTGTAAGAAGCTCAGAGTGCCAGGCACAGCTGCTTGTAAGAAACTGGGTTAGAATTCTAGGTTTCTTTGTTTGAAAGCTACCTACCAGTCTGGAAATATCTTCTTCCTGGTTTTTTTTTTTTTTCCTGAGTAGGGATTATTTCCTGGAACTCTTCCCCTTCTCTCCCCCCCCATTGACTCCTTGTCCTGGAAGTCTCTCTTTCTGGCTGTCTATAACACCTCTTAGTTTTCTGTGTTAGGTCCTGCTTTTTCATGGGAACTTCTCCTTTGACTCGAATATCCTTCTTGAACCCCTGCTAACTATGTTTTCTGCCAACTCTGTTTACCTCCATTTGTGTTGGCATGCTTTTCCTGAGAACAATAAAGAACTTCATTGTCTTCTTTGGGAAATTTGAGATCTCCCCAAATCTCCTTGAAGAGCTCTCCCTTCCCATTGCTGCTCTTCCTCCTTCTTCCTCTTACCGCCTCACCTCAGTCTTCCCTCCAGTTCTGTTGAATCTTTCTTACATCCCCCATCAAATTCCCTCCTCCTCTCTACCTCTGCCAGATCTTTTTCCACCACAGTCTTTATGGTCACTTGAATTTTGGCCCCTTGCCCTCTACTGGGGACTGTCAGGGGACTTAGGGATGCCCCCCAAAGCAACTACTTGACCTGAAAAGGAAAAAAGCTAATTGGAAATAGACTGGTTGTTTTGGTCAGTTGGATGAGCTTTGGAGACATCCAGACAGTTGCTAGATGTCTCCTTGGTCACTCATTTGAAATTTGGTCCACAACCTTCATAAGATGACATGTCAGGGCAAGAGAATGTCTTGAAGGTGGTCTTTACACACAATTGGTAAATAACATTAACTTGGCCCTGCATTTCCTAGAAACAATTTGTATAAAATAGGAAGTGGGGAAAGACAACTGATTATTTTGTATAAGCCAGTGAATTATATTACTGTATTTTACAACTCATGCCTAAAATTTTAGAATGGAAACCGTAGCTCTTTGTGTTTGTGTGTGTATGTGTGTGTATGTATGTATGTTGTACATGTAGTGATATTTTTCTACCTCTGGATGATATTGCCAAATTAATTTATAAAATCCATTAAAGGAGCTTTATTCAAGCTGCCTTAGAGGTGAATGAGCACTTACATAAATTAAGTATTCCTGAAACTCTCAGAAATAGAGAAACTAATCCAGTATTTTGTTTTTTTAAAGATTTTATTTATTTGAGAGAGAGTGTGTGCATGCATGAGCGGGCGGGGGGGGGGGGGTTGGGAGGGTGGGGGGAGGGGCAGAGAGAAGGAGAAGCAGAATGCTTCTGTTAATTACTAATTAGTAATTAGCTTATATTACTAATCTACAGAATGCTAACATATGACAGGCCACAATTGTCTATTTCATAGTTTTCTCTGTAAAAGAAAGTTTATCAATGGGCTAAAAATCATAATCAGTATATGTAGATAGAACTATTAGAAACCATAAAAATAATATGAAACAACTTTGTATGCAAAGTATGCAAGACATGAAGGCATATGTTTTTGTTCAGGGAAAAAAGTAATTTTATTCTGAGGTCGACTGATTGGTTGTTCCAGAATGAGAAAGAAGAAAAAATATAGGACAAAAACTGAATGGATATTAAAAAAATGATTATAGATGTGCAGAACAGGAATTTTATGTGTGGTCAAGTTTCTAAGGTTAAATAGATTTATTTATAAGTTAAAATTGAACTTTAATATCAAGTGTATACTGATGCAAAACTAGAATGTCAAAGTTTTCTTGGATTATTTGTTTTCATTAAAAAACTGTAAAAAGATTTTCCTTTACCTTTTATGTAATTTGCCTAGGAAACGAAGATTTTGTGTCTAATTAAAATAATTTCCTGAGCTGCTTATGTTCATCAGGTCTTTGATTATTTTTTTAAAAGATTTATTTATTTTAGAGAGAACATTTGCATGTGCAGTGTGCAGGGGGTGGGGAGTGCAGAGGGAGAGGATAAGGGGAGAAAAAGCAGACTCCCTGCTGAGCATGGAGTCTTACTATGGGCCCAGTCTCATGATGCTGAGATCATGACTTGAGCTGAAATCTTGAGTTGGACACTTACCTGACTGAGCCATACAGGTGCCCCAAGTCTTCGATTACTTTAAAAAATTGAGTCTTTTCAATACTATAAAAGCTAAGATTTTTTTTTCCAACTCTGTAACTCTGTATTTGCCTCTGATCTCTTTTGTCACTTTATAAAAATGAATATGTACTGCTTTGCAGTACCTGTCAAATGGCTTTTTTTTTTTTTTTTAAGATTTTATTTATTAGAGAGAGAGTGAGCATGAGCAGGTGGAGGGGCAGAGGGAGAGGGAGAAGCAGATACCCCACTGAGTGCTGAGCCCATTACAGGGCTCCATCCCAGGACCCTGAGATCAAGACCTGAGCTGGAATCAGATGCTTAATGGACTGAACCATGCAGGTGCCCCATACCTAGTCAGGTATTTAAACCATTTGACATTTTTGACAACTTCCCAAAATCAAAATCTCAGTAGAATTTTTTTTTTTTTTTTTTTTTTTTTTAAGTAGGCTTCATGCCCACTGTGGAGCCCAACACAGGGCTTGAACTCAAGACCCTGAGATCAAGACCTGAGCTGAGATCAAGAGTTGGACATTTAACTGACTGAGCCATCAAAGCACCCCTAAATGGAATTTTTTGACCTCAAACTAACTTTGAAATATTCCAGAGGGTATCTGAAAAAACTTGAAAGGATTTCTTGTTCACCCTGCAAGAGAGATTTAAACTAATGAGGTTTATTTGTTATGTTTAGATTACATGAGAAACATTGTCAAATAAGAAATGACAAACCTTCTTAGGTTATTTTTGTATGGATATATGTTACTAATGGTATTCCAGAGATGTTTGAAATTCATAGTTGTTGTCCAATTTAGGATGTTAAAATATTATATGATACAGAAATAACTTACTTACTTTATCAAATAAACTCTAATCAGAATTTTAACCATGACTATAAGTCTTTTTCATTCACAGACAAGTTGTTTTATTTTCATTCTTCTCTGAGACTACTTATAATCAGCTATAGGCAAGAATACTCCATATTGGTATCAACTGAATAGTTTTAAGACCATGCATTGGACTAAGAATTTCCAGAACTAGTGAAGAAGCTGATGGATTCATAAAACTGCTAACACAAGATCAGCAGAATAACAATTAATTACATGGGACTGAATGAAGACTGATAAAGATGGTTATATTTTTTTATGACTCTTTGCTTGAAGCAGTGCTGGTTCTTTAATGTTTTTCAGATTTAAAGAACTCTTTTTTTCTCAAGCAGTCTGTAGTTTACAATCCGATTATACCTTCGTCAACAAATATGAAACAATTACTTTTTCTCCCTGTCTGATTCCTCCAGAATTTGGAAACTCTTAGTGCATGGTCTTATTTTCATGATACTAAAGTTATTTGTGTAAGTTGAACAAGAATGTGTTCTTGTAACAGGACACAGTTGGAAACATTGGTTTTATTACTAAGACTTTGACTGGAATGTTATATTTGAGAGTGACATACATAGAATCTGGTTTAAGGGACTAAGGTTGCCCTCTTGGAGCTGGTGCTCTTGGAAAAACTGACCTACTCTCTGCCTTACAGGGTTCCCAGTGTTATAGGTGAGTAAGAAAGGTTACTTTCTGGCAGGCCCAAAAATCTCAGGCTATCTTGGGGACCTCAAGGAAAGAGAAGTTCACTCAGATCTATAGGTATGGGAAGATGAAGTCTGGTGGCTAGTTCCTACATTGGCTTCCTAACCTCAAGATACTTTTAAAAGTTGAATCTGACATTTCTTTTGAAAAGTTACCCAAAAACAAACTCAGAAAGAGTCTGTATGGGCAGTCACCTTTCTTGATGCACTTATGTAAATAATCAGGACAGATCTAATGAGATCAGGATTCTCTTTTAAAAAAAAGAATTAAAAGGTTGACTGTTAGGAGAATTTTTTTTGTTTCAGTACAAAACTGTAGTGCACCCTTGTGGGTTCTGTCTTGCACACTTTGCCGGTCTACCAAATCCTCAACTCTGGTTTCCTTCAGTGTCTGGCTATAATTTTCCAAACTAATGTTTCTAGTTTTTCCTCCCACCCTACTAACTTGGCATCACCAAAAACTAAAACTGCCTTTTTCCTGAAACCCTGCAAGCTGAAGCTGGATGACCAGGAAAATTAATCAGATGGCCACTGCTACCCTTCATCATTTAAAGATGCTTTGAGCTCAAGTCTGAAAATTTCAGCTGGTTGCCCTCTGGACTCAGAAACTAGGTTTCTAATCTAACTATTAATTTTTGTTTTTCTTGTATTTTCATAGAAGCTCCCCTCATTAAATGCCTGACTACTCACATCAAATGGATATCCTCTTATACCAAGTCCCAACAGAAGCTTCACCTGGTCCTTAATGGACAAAAGGCTACTAAACAAGAGAATAGACTTACATTGTTCAGAGGAAAGAAGAATGCCTCTTTCCTTGAGCAAGAATAAAGACTGACAAAGATTCTTTGCTTGACTAAATTTCAGAATTCTGAACTTTCATCTAGGCTCATCTGTATACATACTTGTAAAATGCAGTTTTAGCAAGAACCCTGCTAAGTCAAGTGTAGCAAGAAGCCCTCACCATCAATATCCAATCACACCCTTGATATCTGGTCGGTTTTTTCATCTTTTAACATCCTCCAGGTGATGTCCAGTCACCCTGGCCTGTCTTCAGAATCCCTGTAGATCTATTTAGCCAGAACCCACTTATCCCTGTTTTTTCCTCTTAGTGATTTTCCATCCACTGATTTTGGCTGACCACCATTCTCCTTGGCTATAAACTCCCACTTGCCCATGCACTATTTGAAGCCCAGTCTCCCCCTCACTGCAGAATGTCACCACATTGATCCCTGTACCTGAAGAGAAAACCTGTGCCACCTTGAATAAAATCTTCCTCACGAGGTTTTAACAAGTGTCATTGAATATTTTTTTCCTTTTAAAACAGGGAGTTCTTCCTAGACATTTGGTGTCACAGAGGTGAGATTTATTAGAATGGCCTGGCTCATGGAAATGTGATTTGGGAAGAGAAAGGGTGAAAGGATGGGAATGTGGAGCCATTGATTCCTGGATGGGCCTGTGTTCACCTATGGTATTGAGCAGCAGCTGTGCTGCTCTCAGTTACTAAAGATAAAAGTTACAAATGGAATTTAGAGATGGATCCAATTCCTAGCACTTTGGTTCACTGGATGTGTAAGGAAATGGAAACTAATAAGGAAAGGTGAAGTGTTAAGTCCTTTGGCTGTTGTTAACTGTGATACCTGAAATGAAATTAAAATAGAGTTCTGGGTCAGACATAGATGCTAGACCGAGATCCGATTTCAGCAAATCTGAGTTTTGGCTACTAGACTCAAAGCTGACCCCCTCAAGGGAAAAACTGCGAAGACAACAGAAAGTTGCCTCTTAAACCTCTGGTCATCAAGAAGACCATTGGTGTAGGGGGAGGGCAAAACCAAGAAACTATTGAAACCAGGAAATACTATTTGAAGGAATTGTTTTCATTTTATTGATCAGTAACATTAGTTTCCTGAAGAACCTTTATTAATTGTAAGAGTAATTAAGTTAGGAGTAGTATCTAGTTTTAAATGCTGCAGTGTGGGAGACCATGTTTGGGTTGGTGCAGGATCCACCAGCACATTATGGAGCAATCACAGATAGCTGTATGTGATCCAGACACAAAGCAAGTTACTCCTTAGAGAACAGCCAGCCTGGTGGACTGGATAAAAGTCACTCTAAGTAAGGTCTGTTTACCCTGATAACGGGTACTGCCCACCTGGCCCTATAAATGCCAAGTGGAACACCTCCAGTGAAGCAGATGGTATGCTTCATATATAAGCCATATGAGATTTTCTGTATGAAATTGGGATATTTATCTGCTGACTATGCCTGTTACTCAGTTGATAGTAAATGTTGTGGTTAGGGGGAGCTCTTTTACATGAACACCCCATATAAGCTTACCTGCTGCAAAACCTATGGATGGTTGGGAAGCCTTATGTATTTGCTGTGTCAGCTTCTCCTTCCAGGTTTTATAGCTGTTAATAAGAATATTAGGTAAAGGGCAGCCCAGGTGGCTCAGCTGTTTAGTGCTACCTTCAATCCAGGGCGTGATCCTGGAGACCTAGGATCGAGTCCCATTTCGGGCTCCTTGCATGGAGCCTGCTTTTCTCTCTGCCTGTGTCTCAGCCTCTCTGTCTCTCTCTCTCTGTGTCTCTTGTGAATAAATAAATAAAATCTTTAAAAAAAAAAAGAACATTAGGTAAAGTAAGCAAGAGAACAAGGACAGGCAAAGGAGAGAATCAAGGGACTGGCTTTATGAGCAAGGTAGAAAATTTTAAATAGTTTTTAAGAAATAAGGTGAATAAAGCAAATATCATTTGGTGTAAAACAAAGGAAAAAGAAAGGAAAGAATCATGGGATTCAGCCCAGCAGAATGGAAAACTTTAGATGGTTATTAAAAAATGGGATGAATAAAATAGACATTGATGGAGTTCAAGATTTTAGTACAACACTACCTAAGGTTGGGCAGGCCAAAGGGACCTTTTCCTGCCCCCACCCCAACATAAAGGACCCCAAACAAGTATATTCTATTTACCTCAGTTTGGAGAAACTTAAAAGTCTGAAGGCAAGGATTGCAATAAGTAATGTGACTAGTAATTGCTTGGAGCATTGGTTAGATAGATTAAATGAGATAAAAATTGACAAAGTGCCAGGGTCCCTTGGCTTAACCCCGGGAGCAAGACCCAAAGCCTTTTACACAAGAGAAGGTAAAATGGTCAGGAGGTGAAGAAGAAAAGTTCCCAGGGTTCCTTGATATGAGAACCTCTTGCACTGTGGTACCAAATCCCCAAACCCATTGATAAAACCCTGATGTAGTTGAGAGAACATAAACATAAAAGTGTTGATAGGATTTTAAAAGTTGGAATGTTTAAACAGGTTTTATGTAAAGAAGTTGCATCTCCTTTACCTGAATGTTTTATGGGAATGTTTTTGGCTTGGGGAACTCTTTGTCCTAGTATTGTAAAACCAAAACCTTTTAATAATGTCTTAGTGGAGGCTATAGTTAGGAATGTAAAGTGAAAGTTTGTGAGAGAATTGGTGTGTTTGAACAGGTTTTTGACAGACATTGTATCTGGGGAGTGTCTCCTTTACCTATTATTGTAAAACAGAAATCATGTAAGTCCACCCTTCAATATTAATTGGATACACTGAAGGGGAACCGGTAAGATTGCCCACGCCCAGACAGTGCAGAATAGAAGTTGAAGTGCTGGTATGGACAAATTCTCTGTGTAATAGTGTACTAGAGTGTACCATAGACTGGGGTTTATGGCAAAAGCCTGTAAGTGCCTCCCAGCAATGACTTACTGGACTTTGGACTAGAAAGTTCCCACTTGAAGGGCAATTAAGGGCTTGCTATTGAATAGTAATTGAAACAGTCACTGTGACTATAAGTCATAAAAATAATCTTAAAACCGAAATACTCATAACCTCTTGCATATCAGATAAACGCTTGAGTAGTTAGGGCAGTGCCCAGAAGAGTTCTGTAATAAAATGGAAAGGCAAGGAGGGAGATACTCAAGAGCAGGGAGCCTCTTTCCACCTAAGACTGACTTTGGAACTGTGTGAGGAGCTGCTGGATCCTATTGTCACTTGGGCAGCAACCTGTAAGTAGCTCATAACTGACCAACAAAGAGCTCCTTGGTTTGTGATGGCATTTCCAAGGTGAACTTCCTGTTTGGAAGGCCACCACTCTGATTGAAGAAGGTAAAGACAAATTAACTCGGTGGGCTGAATTGCATACTGGTTTTCTAGCAGTAATGGAAGAATTGAACAGCCCCTGTGTTTGGCTTTTCATGATTCACAGGCAGTGGCCACTGGCTTGGCCATATGGCTAGGCAGAAGAACAGTGGAAACCTGGCCTATTAAAGGGATGCCCACATAGGGCACAGCCCTGTGGAAATCACTGCAGGAATTTGAAGTGTGCATAGTAGGTATGTTGATGCTCATCAGAAGAACCCTTTTTCAGGTTTATAAGACAATTAGAATCAACAAATATCCCTGTGTGCTTGCTTGAGGTGGCCACCTGGGTCTATGACATAAGTGGATATGGGCCATGCAGCAATGCAAAGATGACTGAATCTAGGCATAATCCTCTTGTACCTTCTGAAGCACAAAATGCTGGTAAGAATTTTTCTATCTGCAAGCAAAATGCAGATTGTTGATGGCTAAGTGGCAGATTGTCTGTTGGGAAGGCCCTGCATACAGCTGGCAAATGAGACTGATGCTGTAATCCCTGGTGAGTTACAGATGGGTCCTGACAGGAAGTAGACACTGACTCTGGACTGGGCTTTGCTTATCTGCCAGTAGATGCAAATGCTTGGAGTACTATGAAAGAGTTGGAACAGAAGATAATTGTTAACAATTTGGATGACCGACCATGGTTTCTTCAGACCGAGGAATATATAGCTCATAAGGTCCAACAAGTGGGCAGAGAGATGCCCTCCTCAAAGTACCAGTTTAATAGAGACTTGAATGGGCAATGAAAACATTGGTTGTGTAAAGTGGGAGGTAAAGACCTGAATGTATGGCCTTACCTATGTTCATGTGTGTGCACTCTCACTTAACATGTGGTGGGACTAAAGGAGTGGCCTCACCAGGGAGAGTCCTCTTTTTCTGGTGAATCTGGGGAAGAGAGGGTGGCAAAGGATGCTAGTTCCTACCAAAGGAGACGTATCCTCATATAGTGACTGTACTTTTTCTTTCTTCATATCACCTCAGTTCTTTTTTCTTTTGTGCTTAATAATACTGGTTATAGGACCAGGGCTGCAAACACAGAGTGCTGAAAACAGGGATGATTCCTTAGCAAGAAACTGTATTTGTAAGCTTAGATTAGAATTCCAAGGGCCTGACGGGGTGGGTTTGCCTCATATGGCAAAATTGAGGTTAAGAGTGAATGCCACTATATCGCTTGGTGGTAAGAATAGCCCAGTGTTCTACATCTGTGTAACCTTTCCCTAACTGAGTGGAGTGGGCTGAAGGAGAGGTACCTGCTAGACTATCAGTGCTGTTTCAGATCTAAATCGGCACAGTACCTGAACCTGATGTCTCTTCTGAAGCAGGAAGAGTTTGAGTATAAATGGAGAGAGGGAGCAATAGTAGCTGAGGGTAAAGGCACGAATAAGTGGGTTGTATAATGAGGGAAACCCAATGTTAACAACTCAAAAGGGGCTCAGAGTAAGAGATGATATATCATCTCTTAGCCTAATTATACCGGATGCCTGGCTAAAACTGTGTTTGTCTATGCCACTCTTGTTTTTGTGACCTCACAAGATTGGAAGCCTGCGAAACTGAGTAGCCTTGCCCAGAAAGCATTTTTAGATTATATGATGATGCACTAGTGCAATTATTAATGACTGTATGGGATTCTAACGTATCAGTATCTTTTTGCTGTAAGGGAGTCTGTGGCCAGAGACCAAGGTGGGCTGTGAAATAATAGAAAAAATATAAATTGGTCTCTGACCTTGGTTGGTGGCACAGAGCTCCTCAGCCTTGAAATTTCCAAGTGATGAGAGCATTGGGGGCATTTTGTGCTCTAATACTTGGTGTTTGACTCTGATTCCTGACATAGCGCCTAAATCCCTTGAAATATCCTGGGTAAATTTCTTCTGATCTTTTGATCAAGAGGCAACTCTTGGTAGGCTCTTTGATAACTTAAGGATGGGGGCTTATCACGGAAAAGACCAAGCTATGATTAGAAGCTTGGAACTTTCAGCCCCAACCCCATTCTCCTTGAAGGGAAGAGTAAATAGTAATTAACATTAATATTAATATTAATTGAGTTAATAATAATTGATCATACCTATGTAATGAATCCTCCATAAAAAACATCCCAAAGGGGCAGCCCGGGGGTGCAGCGGTTTAGCGCCGCCTGCAGCCTGGGATGTGATCCTGGAAACCTGGGATCCAGTCCCACGTCAGGCTTCCTGCACGGAGCCAGCTTCTTCCTCTGCCTGTGTCTCTGCCTCTCTCTCTCTCTCTCTCTGAATAAATAAATCTTTAAAAAAAAAATCCCAAAGAATGGGCTTTAAAGAGCTTCTGAGATGGTGAACATACACATCTATGTGCTGGGAGGGTGATGCACCCTAACTTTACCGGGACAGAAGCTCCTGCATCGGACCTTTCCAGATCTCACCCTATGTATCTCTTCATCTGACTGCTCATCTGTGCTCTTTACCATATCCTTTTATTGTATAATAAACCAGTAAATCTGCCTTCTTGATTTCTGTAAGCTGTTCTAGCAGGTGGTTGAATCCAAAAAGAGGATCATGGGAACCTCTGATCTGTAGTCAAAATGGACAGAAGTTGTGAGTAACATGGGGATCTACTACTTGTATTTATCTTTTATATCTGTGATATTTTCACCATACTTCTTTTTTTTAATTTTAAAAATTTGAAGAGAACACACGAACATGAGTGTTTGGGAGTGGGCAGTGGGGAGGTGGAAGGACAAAGGGAGAGGGAGAAGCAGACTCCCTGTCGAGCAGGGAGCCCAAAACGGGGCTCCGTCCCAGGACCCTGAGATCATGACCTGAGCTGAAGGCAGATATTTAACTGACTGAGCCACCCGGGTACCCCTCACCATACTTTTTACAGAGAAGTGAGATGGGCTGTGGGGCTGAAATGGGGGGTAAGTGTTCTGAGACTGAGCTCTTAATGTGTAGAGTCTGCTCTAGCATCTATTAATGTCAGAATTGAATTGTGGTACATCCCGTTGGTGTTGGAGAATTGGTTAGTATATGGGGGGGGGGTTGTGGATCATACATCTGGTGTCAGGAGTAATGTATGTATGTATAAAAGTAGGAAGACATGGAAGTTTCCCTAGACAGAAACCTATTTATTTATTTTATTTTTTTAAAGATTTTTATTTATTTATTCATGAGAAACACAGAGAAAGAGGCACAGACAGAGACAGAGGCAGAGGGAGAAGCAGGCTCCATGCAGGGAGCCTGATGTGGGACTTGATCCCAGGTCCCCAGGATCACGCCCTGGGCCTACGGGCTTCTAGGCTTCCGTAGGGCAGAAATCAGCGCTAAACCGCTGAGCCACCCAGGATGCCTGACAGAAACCTAGTTAGATTCCATCTTTATGCTTCTCTATATCAAAAACTCTTTCAAATTGTATTCAGTTATTCATAATTTTACTGGATTGCCCATGGGTGCTGAGCTCTGCATCACAGTATTCTGATTTTACACACACACACACACACACACACACACACACACACAGAGGAATTGGAGGCCCAAATGTATCAGTCAACTTCTTGTTTTACCAAGTGACACCATTAGAACCTCTCTCCTTCAGTTATTTGTTGTTATGGTCATTTCATGACAGCACCAAAAAATTAGGAAGTACCTAATTTTGGAAATAAGGACAATTCTGTAGATTAAATATATTTAGCTTTATGCAAAATTTATAATCTTATCCTTACTATTTTCATTTCACTGCGGACTGGTAAAAACTTTATCCTGGATCAGTATTGGGGGAATCACTGCTGTATTAGATTAATTAAATTTCATATGTATTTAGTTACTTCTCGTTTTCTTTCTTTTCTGTTATGGTAACTTTAAGGTTTGTTTGCATTTGTTTAGAATAGTTGTGAACAGATGAGTTCTTTAGCATACAAAGAGGACATTATATTGAAGAACTCTAGCAAATTTGCATGTTACTTGAGCTTCAATCTCTAGCTGCTGCTCTCCTTAAGTAACTTTGGCAAAACGTTTTCACTGTTAACAGGTGGAGTCAGTCCAGAGCTCACTATCAGTGACTTGTGTGGTATCAAGGAAAAATTGCGTAGCTTTGTCAATACTAAATATTTCCTTTCCTTTCTAAAGGGGCAGATGGGGTGCCTGGGTGGCTTGGTTAAGTGTCTGCCTTCAGCTCAGGTCATGATCCCGCAGTCCCCCAGAATCAAGCCCTGGTCAGGCTCCCTGTTGAGTGGGAAATCTGCTTCTCCCTCTCCTTCTGCCCCTCACCCTGCTCGTGTTCTCTCACTCACATAAGAGCTTTCCCTCTCATAAATAAAATCTTTTTTAAAAAGGCAGATAATTTGTAGTATCTTTTTCTATGTTGATAGTGATACTGGTTAAGGATTAAGATATATTTTGGAAAACATTCTTAGGTTTTAGAAAGTGATATGTTAGGGAAGTTGATTTGAGGGCCTTGTATGTAAGTTCACTCCAGATGGATGTATGTTTTTCTGAAAATGAATTTTCAACCTTCCATTGTATGTTGTGAGGAAGACAGAAACATAACTTTGACAAAACTTGATTCTCTTCAGTTGGATAATCTGTTTGGGAGGTGAAAAGAACTTTAATTGCTTTAAACCACAGGATGGTGAATTGAAAATGAGTCCTTTTAAAAATGGTACAGGGACGGCTGGGTGGCTCAGCGGTTAAGCGTCTGCCTTCGGCTCAGGTTGTGATCCTGGGGTCCTGGGATCAAGTCCTACATTGGAGTCCCTGTGGGGGGCCTGCTTCTCCCGCTCTCTGTGTCTCTGCCTCTCTCTGTGTGTCTCTCATGAATAAATAAATAAAATCTTTAAAAAAAGAAATGGTACAGTTGTGATTTCCTTTCTACTAAGGCCTCTCCTTTACCTGATTTATTACTATCAGCCTTTATTTTCTACTTCTTCCATTCATTTTGGTGCATCCGTGTTATTTTCACCATACTTCTTACAGAGAGGTAAGAGTGGCTATGGAACCGAGTGTACAGTGGGTTTACAAACCTGGTTCACTCTCTGATCAAATCTAGGTAGTACTTCCTTCTCTTGGCTTCTAGGCTTCCGTAAGACAGAAATCAGGGGAACTTCTTTGTGCTGTGGATGATATCACCCTATTCTAAGTCGACACTTCAGAGTAAAGAAAAACTGGGAAAATTCCCTATCCCTTTCTTCCTCTACATTCTCCCACCAACTACTGTCTGCCACAAGGTCATCAGCACCAGTCTCATCATGCCCTTGTTTCTTGTTTACACCAGTCTCCACAAGAATCTCAGGACTTTCAGATTCTCTCTCCTCTCCCAGCGACAATCCCAACTCCTTGGCCCTCTTTGTTTTAAGCAGGCATCATTTTCTGACATGCTACATATTTTACTTTTTTTCTTTTCAGTAGATTGTAAATATGAGGGCATGGATTTTTGTCTGTTGCTAGACAAACAGTGATCAGCAGTAGGCACTCAAAAATATTTGTTGAATGAATGTAGTAAATGAATTAAATGTGTGGTTGTGTCTTCTGAGGAAGGAGAGAGACAAGTTCAAAGCAGTCTTTTCTCATTTGCTTCTCTAGTCTTTTTTATATTATATTTTATATTAGATGGTTTCTTTTCAAGGCACCTCATTTTCTGTAGTAAACCTGAATGAATCAGGGTATTAGCTAATTATTTGTATTTTAAGATCATCATTTTACAAAAAAAAAGAATTCTAAACATAAGCACATTAAGTCTCTACTAACTAGCTCCCATCTTACTCTGTCTGAGATGTTTGGTCTGAGTGTACCAAAAACTTTTCCATGCACAAATAACCTTTCATTTATTTTGATCATCTCTGTTTTTATAGGGCTTTGCAGCAGCTATTAAATATTTACTAAATATTAGTGAATAATCAGTTGCACACGGAGTGTCATGGCTTGCAGCTGTGGTTTGAGTTTTTAATAGCCTACACAACTTCATTCAAACCTGTACAGCAGCCAGTTGTCTCTAGAGTCGGGATACTTCAAAAGGCAATTTTATCTTTCACATACCTCATCTTTCCAGATGCTAGGAGAAACACCATTTTTATTCTTCAAAAGAAACAGACCTACTGATAAATTCCTAAAGTACATGGGGGGTGGGGGGAGTGCGGGGAAGGGAATATGCTTACCATCGTGTTTCCAGAGTCCAATATATATTGTCCTTGGCTTGCATACTACTGTTGTAGTGAACTATTCACTTCCAAAAATCCTTTCCAAGTATATATAATATGCTTTTCCTTCATTGCATTAGGATTTAACATATTTCATCTCTATCCTGATCTGTCTAGGGAAGTGGTAAACAGAAGATGTGATCCCACAAAATCTTTTGCAGTCTTCAAGGCATTTTTGTTAGTTCAGAAGATACCCAAACAAGAAAGCCTACAATGAGAGAGCCTTAAGAAATCTGAACTAATATATTATTTGCTATAGATCATTTGGGATTGGTTGTTCAGGCAGGGTAGACCTGAATTATCTTGATTATTTTACATGGGACGCAGCATAAGTTAACAATTTTTTTTTGAAGATTTTATTTATTCATTCATAGAGACACACACACACACACACACAGAGAGAGAGAGAGAGAGAGGCAGGGACACAGGCAGAGGGAGAGGCAGGCTCCATGCAGGGAGCCCGACAGTGGGACTCAATCCCGGATCTCCAGGATCATGCCCCGGGCTGCAGGTGGCGCCAAACTGCTGTGCCACTGGGGCTGCCCATAAGTTAACAATTTAAACTTCTTTTGGCACTGTGAGAGTGCCTATCTTATCACACTTTACCTGGTACTGATTATTGTTAAAAATTTTGGTTTTGATAATTTGGTAGAAGGAAAGTGTTTTAATTGCTTTTGTTTTGCAGTCTGGTTCTCTTAATTAACTTTACCTCCATTGCTTGCCTTGCCCTGAGTCTCACTTAATTTTAGATGTTAGAACCACTTGGAAAGGAGGGCCATAGTGTGCTCATTGTATCCCTAAAGATTTTTACCTTCAACCTTTACCCTTTACCCAAGATAAGATCTTGCTAGGTATGGAAACAATAGTTAAGGGATTAGGAAAAACAAGGCTATTATTTGCAAAGTAAGGAAACCTAGGGCCATTAGCTTTGCTATGGACTCTCCTACCCAAACCCGCATTCCACTCCTCCCCAGTGAAATATGTAGCCAAGGATTATCTAAGAACCAACGGGTATGTCTTGCTGCGTTTATCTACAAATTAATCTTAAAAACCTCATTTTGGGTGCCTTTCTGGCTTGGTCAGTAGAGCATGCAGCTCCTGATCTCAGAGTTGTAAGTTTGAGTGCCACATTGGGTGTAGAGATAAAATAAAATCTTGAAAAAAAATAAAAATCTTATTTCAAAAAAATGTATAAGTTATAAAAGGGCATATATATTCATTTTTAAAACAAAACAGAAATGTATTAAATAGAAATAAAAGCACCTCTCTCTTCACCTCTTTTGTCTCACCCTCTTCTGGAACAAACAGAAATTTTTTAAAAATTTAGTTTTTAATGCCTTTTTTGGAAAAGTTTTTTCATTTCAGAGTGAGAGGGCAAGCATGGTGGAGGTGGGGGCAGAAGAAGAGGGAAAGGGAAACCCAACCAGACTCCCCACTGAGTAAGGAGATGGAAGCCGAACTCAATCTCACCACCCTGACACCAGACCCCAACAAACCAACAGACTGTGCCACCCAGGTGCCCTAGGAATTTTTTTTTTTTTTAAAGAGAAAGAGTGTGCCAAGAGAGGGGCAGAGGGAGGAGGAGAGAATCATAAGCAGACTGTGTGTGCTGAGTGTGGAGCCCATGTGGGGCTTGATGGTTCCCATGACGCTGAGATCATGACCTGAGCCAAAATCAAGAGTCCCATGCTCAACCAACTGAGCCACCTAGGCACCCCAGGAATTTATTTTGTAGGAATTACATCTTGATAGTAAATGGAATTTAGTGGCAACTTGGTGCCAGTGAGGCTTTAGTTTAAAGTGATCCTTTAAACTCCAAGAGGGGAGCATACAAACTCAAAAATGTCTGTTTTGTTCGTATATGCTTAGCGTGTTGCCTGGCAAAGGTGTCAAATCTTTGTTGACAGATTTATTGTAGGGCAAGAAAAGGAAAAGGAGAGAATCTTAACAGAGCATCCTCTGGCCATAGGCTTTGGAGTGTTAGATTTCTGGACTGGTGCAGTAGTTCTCAGTGCTGGCTGCATATTAGACTGTCACCTGGAGAGCTTTTACAGAATACCAGTGCTTGGGCTCCACACTCCAGTCATTCTGATTTGATTGGTCTGGGATGAGACCCCAGCATCAGGGTATCAATCTTCCCTGATGATGCTGCAGCAGTGGTGGAGAGCCACCGAACCATAGAACAGTTGTTTATTGAATGTTAATTGAGGAGTTCTGTGCTTTGCTTAATTCTTTGAAAGTCCTTTATGCTTTGGAGGACACATTTTTATAGAGAAAACTGTCCTAATGTTTCATTATATTAAAAATACTTTTCATTTCATGATGCACAACATACACAAAGCACAGATATTCAAAGAATTACTTGTATATTAAGGTGGTCATTTCTTCCCAATGCTAGAAAATACATCTCCCTCATCTTCAGTCCATGACATTTGATATGGTATATTTTGTTTTTTTAAAGGTCCTTCAATACTAATGGAAAATGGGCATTTAGCAGTAGAGAAAACATCATATTAACAGCTTAGCAAAAATATTTTTGAAACATACCTGAATTCTTATGCAGTCTTCTTAAGCAGTATTTTCTTTTCCATGCCAAAGTGACTCAACTTGTTTATTCTGTAATATTCCAATCATCAAGAATGTTAAGATGTTCAGCTGATGCAAATTTTAAAAAAGCAATTTAACTAACTACATACTATGTAAATTATTAATTTCATGTTTGGTACAAAATTTTGCTGTAAGTTTTACCTTGCTGTAAGCCTTTTTTTTAAGGTATGTGTATTCTTTACTTTCTGTTTTCCTCATCCTTCCCTAATTTTTCCCCAAAGAGGAAATTTTGTTATTTGTAAATAAATTTAACTGCAGGAATAACAGAATAACTAGTGGTGATTAACAGTTTTTTTTTTAATTTATTGGAGTTCAATTTGCCAACATATAGCGTATCACCCAGTGCTCATCCCGTCAAGTGCCCCACCTCAGTGCCTGTCACCCAGTCACCCCAACCCCCTGCCCACCTCCCTTCCACTACCCCTTGTTTGTTTCCCAGAGTTAGGAGTCTCTCATGTTCTGTCACCCTCTCTGATATTTTCACTCATTTTCTCTCCTTTTCCCTTTATTCCCTTTCACTGTTTTTTATATTCCCCAAATGAATGAGGCCATATAATGTTTGTCCTTCTCCGATTGACTTATTTCACTCAGCATAATACCCTCCAGTTCCATCCACGTCAAAGCAAATGGTGGGTATTTGTCGTTTCTAATGGCTGAGGAATATTCCATTGGATATATAAACCACATCTTCTTTATCCATTCATCTTTTGATGGACACCGAGGCTCCTTCCACAGTTTGGCTATTGTGGACATTGCTGCTAGAAACATCGGGGTGCAGATGTCCCGGTGTTTCACTGCATCTGTACCTTTGGGGTAAATCCCCAGCAGTGCAATTGCTGGGTCCTAGGGCAGGTCTATTTTTAACTCTTTGAGGAACCTCCACACAGTTTTCCAGAGTGGCCGTACCAGTTCACATTCCCACCAACAGTGCAAGAGGGTTCCCCTTTCTCCACATCCTCTCCAACATTTGTTGTTTCCTGTCTTGTTAATTTTCCCCATTCTCACTGGTGTGAGGTGGTATCTCATTGTGGTTTTGATTTGTATTTCCCTGAGGCAAGTGATGCGGAGCATTTCCTCATGTGCGCGTTGGCCATGTCTATGTCTTCCTCTGTGAAATTTCTGTTCATGTCTTTTGCCCATTTCATGATTGGATTGTTTTTCTTTGCTGTTGAGTTTAATTGATTAGCAGTTTTAAAGTTAAATCATAGTGTGACATTAGAGAAGTGTGGTATAAATACATTATGTGGTATAAATACTTAACTTTAGGTTCCTCTTAACATATTTTTATTTTTTACACATCTGTTTTCAAAATCACTATTATATCTTGCTTTTATAATCAAAATCTTGGCAGGTTGCTACAGGAAAAGCATAACCAACCCTGAGTATAAGTATGCTTATTTGGAGAGATTATTAGATTTTGTGCCAAGTTACAACTAAATGGATATTAAGGAATGATGGATTACATTAATAATGAGAAACCCAACTAATGGCTTGGCTTTGATTAGTACTTCCTTTCTACCAATAATGTAGGTGGTAACTGGTTTTCATATCCATTCATTCCTAAAAATTTTTATAATGACTTAAGTAAAATATAGTCTGATACAAAGATGTGAACCCAGGTGATATGCAGAAGATGCTTACAAATGATGATGGAAAATGCATAGCTTTCTGTATATTTTCATGTATAAGCAACAGCATTTGTTCTGCTGTTGCTGGATTATTATTTTATTTTTTTGCTATGGTTTGTACTGCTTGCTAAAATTTCAACTCTGTTCCCTGGTTTGAAATTTGAAGGCTAGACACTAGGTTCTAAAGTGGAATTTACTGTTCATAAGTCAGTCCAAAAACAGTCAGTTTGCATTTCCCACTATCTTTCTGAGGTATATTGCTGATCAGGAATATAAGAGAACCATCTAGTACCTTTTTTTTTTTCCTTTTGTCCAGTTTGTCTGACTTGGTTAACTTAAAGGCATTATTCTGAAAACATTCTGTAGGAAGAATTTTATACTCTTAGAAAAGTAACGGAATTAAAATCTTTTCCAGTCACATTCTTGGTTGAAGATAGATTTTATATGTGAGTTTATTTTTATTTTTAGACAATGTTTTCCCTTGGTAAACGATTAAAACAGTACAGGAGCATATAAAGTGGAAAAATAATAGTTTTTTTGTTCCACCCAAGGAAAACACTTAACTATTTTTGGGGTTTCCTTCTTGAAGTTCTACACACGTATGTATCTTTTTTCTTTTCTTTGAAATGCATGTGTGCTTGCACACACACAAAGCCATGCTATGTATGTACTATGCGTAAATAAGTGTGTTATTCTTTTTACTGGCTGCAAGATTTCCATTGTTTGGAACTTTGATAAGTTATTTAAGTGATCCTTTTTTTTTTTTTAAAGATTTTATTTATTTACTCATGAAAGACAGAAAGACACAGGCAGAAGGAGAAGCAGGCTCCACGCAAGGAGCCCAGTGCGGGACTCCATCCAGGGTCTCCAGGATCACGACCTGAGCCACCCAGGCTGCCCTTAAGTGATCCATTTTAATAAACATTTAGGTTTCTTTTTATTTCATGATTTTGCTATTCCAGTAAATTCCTGACCTTTTTTTTTTGTGAGCAGAAATCCCTATCTTGGTGCCTGGGTGGCTCTGTTGGCTAAGCAGCCAATTCTTAATTTCAACTTCGGTCATGATATCAGGATCATGGGATTGAGCCCTGGGGCAGGCTCTGCGCTCAGTGCAGGGTCTGCTGGAGATTCTCTGTCTCTCTTCCTCTGCTCCTCCCCACCTGCTTGTGCACACACATACACTCTCTCTTAAAGGAATAAAAAGGGCAAATAATGTTGGATAAATAGGTAAAACATTGTCATACCCAAACTGTTGGATATGATACGTTCTTAACTTTTAACTTTTGTGAAGGGCCCTTTTCACTGAAGTATCATTATTATTGAAGTTCATATCATAGTCTTATTAGTACTACAAAATTTCAAAAACGAAAAAAGATTGATAATGACTCAAAAGTATACACATGTGACCAGGCAGCAGAAAACCTCTGTATCTGTGTTGCTGTAGGACTTTTTTTGCATTTAGCTTGCAGACCTTGATTCCTCTCCTCAGAGTATTGTGATTTCTCTGTACATTCTATAAATTATTTACACCCTGATGTACTAAACGACTACATTAATGGCACCTCTGGCTCCACATGATATCAAGAACTTTAATAATTCATTACTTATTACAGTTACATCCCTATAAATTAGCATAAGTGGGAGCTGAGTTTACAACATTGAGATAAGGCCTTCTCTGAGATCTTCACTCTCCAAGCATCATAACCATAAATATTCAGATAATAGTGGGGTTTAAAAATGAAGGATTACTGACTGTTACAAAGCTAGACTCTTTAGGTTTTGTTTATCAAGCATTAGATTACTTCAAGTTTTTAAGTACATTTTGGGGATATTCAAGGTGAAATTTTTTGAAAGACAGTTCTCCGTTTCAGGACTTGGACTTAAAAACTGACAAATCAGCATTACCTTATGCAAACCAAATGGAATTTATTGGCCACTGGGAAGAATAGTGAGAGACTTTAATTTAAAAAAGTATCCAAATTCTTAATTTAAGAGTTTTACATCTGGTACTTGAAGTCTTCCAATTTTAGTCGTCTTCAGCCTTTTTGAAATACTTGAAAGAAATAGGGAAGGCATGATTATTGAAAGTAAAGGTGTGTCTGTACACTCCCATATGCACATGTCATGATTAACTCCAGAGGGAAATTTAGATTAATTCCAGAGGGAGATTTAAGTATAAAAGAATTTACACATTTTTAGGGATGAGGGGGAATGGTTGAATCGATGTTGACTCTGTCTTTAGTTTTCCATTGACTCCACCTGAGTACTGTAAATGTTGCTTTCAAAAAAGACAAAAAGGTTACTAAGGTTAATAACATTTATAACCATATAACTTAGCACAGTGCCTGGCAGGTGGTTCAATAAATGTTTGTTGCATGAATACCTGATGATCAGATCAACCCATTTAATTTTAGATACCTAGTATTTTGATAAATAGCTATACAGATTTATCTTGTAGTAGCCCCCTTTCCCTATAATCACAGGAGATAGGTTCTAAGACTCCCAGTGGATGCCTGAAGCTGTATATAGCACTGAACTGTATGTATACTATGTTTTTTCTTATACATACCTATGATAAAGTTTAATTTATAAATTAGGCATCGTATAAGACATTAACAGTAACAATAATAAGATAGTTATAACAGTATACTGTAATAGTTGAATGTGGTCTCTCTCTAAATACCTTCCGGTACTATACTCCCCCTTCTTCCTGATGATGTGAAATGATAAAATGCCCATGGGATGAGATGAAGTGAAGTGAAGGATGTAGGCATTGTGACATAGCGTTAGGATCATCGCTTCCAGAGCGTGGTTGACTGTGAGCAATTGAAACCATAGGAAGCCAAGCTGTGTTTGAGGCGGAGTGGGGGAACTACTTTGCTTTGCTTTCTATGATGGTACTACTTTGGGAGTATTTTAGTTCACTGTTAGTGTTTTAAAATCCCACCCAATGTGGATTTGTCACAGAAGGGCCACAGAGCCTCATTATGGGGTTCTGACCTCTGAGACATGTATTCTTTTTTTTAATCTTTTTTTTTTTTTGGTCCATGATCAAAACTTTATTCAGGAGATCACCATTGTGTACCTTACAAAATTAAGCATAATGATTTTGGTAGATTACCTGGAATTACTAAACTTATTAGGCTTTCTGCGATATAGCACAAATTTGGGAGGTTATGGGGATCATTAGTGTGACACTTCTAAATAAAGAACACCCCTCTGTGAGTCTGGCCTCTCTTCCTCTTGCTGACACAACACTGTTGAATAGTCTACCAGAACATGGCTGAAAACCGTGGTAATCTTGTAGCAACCTGGACAGTTTTCATCCATAAAATAGGAATATGGGCTTTGAACTGTTTCTTCGCATGTTTTTAATTTTCCTCTTCCAAGCATGGGTATAGTAAATCTCTAGCCAAAGGCCTATTGATCTTTTCGGGAGCCCAGCCAGTCTGATCTCTGAGGTGACACCTGTAGTGAGCACGTGATTGGGCTTGCAGCAACTGAGGTATATATTCTAAAGACAGCATTATCCTGCAGAGAGGCTCCAGAGTATTTCCACTATCCTTTGGGTTCCATCAAAAAGCCTTTAAAAGTTCTTCAAAGAGGTAGAGAAAATCACTCTTTCCCCCAGTTGAGACACTGGGCAGTTTTCACTGATGCTTAATATAAAGTAGTTTATACCACATGTAAGTTGGGTTAACTTAATTGCTTTAGGTTCCTTTAATAATAATTTTCTTTTTAAAAAAAATATTTTTATTTATTCATGAGAGACACAGAGAGGCAGAGACATAGACAGATGGAGAGGCAGGCTCTTTTCAGGGAGCCTGATGGGGGGGGGACTCCATCCTGGGATGTGGGATCACGCCCTGAGCCAAAGGCAGATGCTTAACCATTGAGCCACCAGGGTCCCAATAATAATTTTCTTTAAATGTGATTATCTGGTCATTGACATCCATGAGAGAACTATAGGAGATGAGTACAATCAAGAGTTACATTGCCAGGGACATTAGGGTTTGAGAAGGCATTAGAAGCGCTGTTATGATTAAAATCAAAGCTCTTAATCTATAAAAGGGAAAAAAGTTAAATTTTTAACAAGCATCAGGTATGGAATTAAATCACACTATGTAGCCTGCTATACAGATGAGAGTTGCTCTCTATTTGCCAGACCAGCCCCCTAGGAGCAGAATGTGGACTATCTAACTTAAATTAGAAGAGTTGAATTTCTTTAGTTGAAATGCCACAATAAATATCTTTTCACTTATCCAGTGTTGTTTAGTAGCAAGTGTGAGTTGGATGTGGAATATATTCCTATTTTTATCTCTAACATTTCCCAATGCATACCCCTAGTCATGAGTGTCCTTGAGCTGATACCTGGTGCCAGGTATCTTGGAATAAAGGTATTAGAACTGTTGTGGAAAAGGGATGGTTTCATCTAGCCTTACTTACCTTACGGTGTAAATTAAGCTCCTAAATGAAAGTGGCTAAATTTTACAGATGGACAGACATGAATCTAGCTGAGAACAAATTGTTCTGCTGTGATAGAGACATCATTCAGACATGCATGCATCTGTCAACTGCCTGTGGTCACACAGTGAGATAAAGTGATCCGTAATGTTTCTCTGGTGTGTCCCTATTGCTAGCCATATTGTAATGTATAATACATGTCTTGGGCAGACAGCTTGTGTGGGCTGGATTCCACTTCAGCCTTGTAAAGATGCCAGGAAGCAACAAGGTGAATTTTTAAAGCCTATTTAAATATTTAGACTTATGACTAATTTCAGTGAAATCTCTGCTATATCTAACAAACTACTTGCTAGAAGTGAGATGGAATTTCAAGTTTATAGCTTCCTCACTTATCAGCTGTATGACCTTGGATTGACAAATTATTAATCTTACCTGTCTCTGACCTAGGCAAATAAGGATTATAAAAGTATGCCTCGTAATGTTGTTGTGTGGTTTTAGGCACTTAATATGTATAAAGTGCATAGAAGAGTGCCTGAGGCTTAATAAATGTTGGTTGCCGCCGCCACCACCACCACCAGTCATCATAATTAACCTAATTTGGAGATTGATTTTTCTTCCTCAGAGCTAGATTGCTTTTTTTTTTTTAGGAAGACCGTATCTCTATCAAGGATACGGTCAACCTCAGTTCTAATATAGAAGCTCACTTTCTTGCCTTGTGAAATCTATTTTCTTTTATCTACTGCTAAATATAATGTATGTTATAATATTACATATTATATTTTGCAATATTATTTAAAAAGTATATTTTTCTTTTAAAAATATGTATAGTCCATTCCAGTAAAGGATAAGGTAATCACTAAAAGGGATGAAGAAACTTTATAGTACTGCTGTGGAATGATTTATCACATGTATTGTTAAGTGAAAAGAGTAAGGGTAAATTAGTGTGTAAATTATTCTACCATTTTTATAAATGCATTTGCTAATGCATGCATAAAATGGCCACTGCACAAGAAATGGTTTATTTTCATTTGTTGCTGTTGGGGAGGGAAATCGTATAGCTAGTGACAGGGTAGGAGCCTTACTGTATTTCCTTTTATACTTTTTGATATCTTGAACCATGTGAGTGTATTCTCTAGTTAGTTTTTTTTAAAACCTCATAAAAATGAAAAAATCAAAGAGCTATTTTGAAATCTAGATATTTACTTATCCTTTATAAACATTTCTTCCTTTTTGCATGTCCTACTTAAATTCACATTTGATAGGGCTTTTAGATTATGTTTTAATTCAGTTTTTTTTTTTTCTTTAAGTCTGTTTTCCAACACTAGACTAAGAATGATCTTTTGTCCTCCACTAGGGATCTGAGTCATAATCGGTTGTCTAACTGGAACATCAGCTTGGAATCTGAAACGTTACGAGAAGTGTAAGTTATTTTTATTTGTTTAAATTTAAATTAAGCTCTTAGAGGTAGACAGCATTTCACTGTCAAAAAATTGACAGAAAATATTTAAAAGACATTGTTTAAAAGCCTAAACTGTTGTCTTTGGCTTTGCTACTATTACAGACTCTCTGGGCTTTATGCCATTAGGTTGGTGATTAGTTTGCAACTGTGTAGAAATATTCTGTCTACTTTCTTAGGACCAAAAATACGTTTTTCCCCCTCCCTTTTCAGAGTAAATATATTTTGCTTGTGTGTGGGTTTTTTTTTTTTTTTTTTTGCCAGTTTCAACCAGTGAAATTCTTTGTTGTGTTAAGCATCATGTCTAATGTAGAGTTATGTGGGGGGTGCCTAGGTGGCTCAGTTGGTTGTGTCTGACTCTTGATCTCAGGTAACTATCATTTTCTATCCCCAGTGTGGAGCTTACTTAAAAAAAAGTAAGATTTACCTGAAATATGGTATTTCTTGTATTGTCTGTGATGCAGTGATTAATATAGTTCAGTTTTCCACTTCACTGAAGTTTTTCCTTTAATACAGAGATGTATTATGTATTTTTTGGAGGAAATTTTCTAAAATACTATTAATACCAGTTATTGCATTGTGATGTTTCCAGAGGCACAACTCTCGAGGCCTGTTTGCCATTATGCTAAGATGCCAGAACCTTCAGATTTTTCTTTTTAATTTCTTACTGACAGGGGTAGCTTTATGCTCTCATTGTCCTTGAATTCCCTCTGTGTCTGCTCCAAATTGACTGGTTTTGGTCTGCTGTGCATTTAATGAACAATTGACAGGCTTATTTAGCTGAAAGAGTAGGCACTGAAGGAAGTCCTGAAAATGCTTCAGTGGGAAATGCATGAGCTCTATGACATGATCTTTGTAACTTCGGCTGGTTTCTTGGAGTCCTTTTATTTCTGGACTTCTGGACTTCTTTTCTGTAGTCTAGATTATTGAGGTTGTTCAGTGATTGAAAACCAGGTTAAAGAAAAAAAAAAAAAGAAAACCAGGTTAGTGAAATGTGATATTAATTTTGCTACTAAAACACTGGAGACAGGCAGCCTGGGTGGCTCAGTGGTTTAGCACTGCCTTTGGCCCAGGGAGTGATCCTGGAGACCCGGGATCGAGTCCCACATCAGGCTCCCTGCATGGAGCCTGCTTCTCCCTCTGCCTGTGTCTCTGTCTGTGTCTCTCATGAATAAATAAATAAAATCTTTAAAAAAATAAATAAAACACTGGAGACATGTTTAAAGAGTTGCTAGGATCAGATGGCGACATGTCATCTATAAAATTAATCATAGGCTCCATCTCTTGGGCAGATTCATCTCACTTTGAATAACTTAAAAAACTTTGGACAACTTCTTTTTTAATAAATTTATTTTTTATTGGTGTTCAATTTACCAACATACAGAGTAACACCCAGTGCTCATCCCGTCAAGTGCCCCCCTCAGTGCCCGTCACGCATTCACCCCCACCCCCTGCCCTCCTCCCCTTCCACCACCCCTAGTTCGTTTTCCAGAGTTAGGAGTCTTTATGTTCTGTCTCCCTTTCTGATATTTCCTACCCATTTCTTCTCCCTTCCCTTATATTCCCTTTCACTATTATTTATATTTCCCAAATGAATGAGAACATACACTGTTTGTCCTTCTCCGATTGACTTATTTCACTCAGCATAATACCCTCCAGTTCCATCCACGTTGAAGCAAATGGTGGGTATTTGTCGTTTCTAATGGCTGAGTAATATTCTATTGTATACATAAACCACATCTTCTTTATACTTTGGATAACTTTAAAAAATGAGTGTATTTTAAAAATTTACTCAATTTATAATTTTTATCTTATTTATTATAAGTAAATATATAAATAGATATGGATAGTTTAATTATTTCTTCTTTAAGAAGGTCTGAAATTAGCTGTCAGAAAAGTAACTTCGAGGAACCAGGAACCTTGCTGGGATTAAAAATACTTAATGTGCAAAATATTTGTATCAATCATAGATCTGCATTACAGCAAAATATTTCTTATTAAAATCTTTAATTTCGGGGATCCCTGGGTGGCTCAGTGGTTTAGCACCTGCCTTTGGCCAAGGGCGCGATCCTGGAGTCCTGGGATTGAGTCCCACGTCAGGCTCCTGGCATGGAGCCTGCTTCTCCCTCCTCCTGTGTCTCTGCCCCTCTCTCTCTCTCTCTTTCTCTTTGTCTGTAATCAATCAATCAATCTTTAAAAAAAACCTTTAATTTCTCAGCATAATCCATTTAGTCTAATTCATTCTGAGTCATATGCCTTTTTCAAATTTGGCACCTGTCCTAAATAATTATTAGCTAGAAGCCAGAACTCAAGAGACAGCATTTCCCCCTCTAAACTTTAAAATCTGTTTTTCCCCTTTGCCTAGGAAAATGAATTATAATGAGCTAACAGAAATCCCATATTTTGGAGAACCAACCTCTAATATCACTCTACTCTCATTGTAAGTAAATCAGATTTCAGATCTTTTAAATTATGAATGGTACAGCTTTAAATCTTTTGTTTTAGGTACTCTTCTTTTTTATCCTAATTATTTAACATCTTTGGGGCCTGGGATGGGTCTCTGGCAATAGCTTCATTACAATCTTTTTTTTTTTTTTTTATAGAGTCCATAATATAATCCCAGAAATAAATGCAGAAGTGTTTCAGTTTTACCCTGCTCTCGAGAATTTAGATCTCAGTTCAAATATAATATCAGAAATTAAGACGTCTTCATTTCCTCGAATGCAGCTTAAATACCTGTAAGTAGTTTAAACTAGACTTATTTTAATGTGCATATTTATTATTTATTGATACTTCCCAGAAATGTGTGTTATTTATTGTGATTTTGATATGCCTATGTGAAACAAATCTAGTGTCGGTTTTTTTGGGTGGTAGTTTTTTTGTCTCCTGTTGTCAGAAAATATTAAGCATCCATGGTAATTTTTGAGGTATAATTCTGGATGTTTTTACTAACAGTTTTATAAAGGTATTAAATAGAATTGATTTGTTACAGTGGCTTATCCTATATAATGATAATCAGCATGTGTGCTAGTGTTCTACAGTTTATAAGGCATATTCATATGAATTGTTCGAACCTAAATGAAGTAGGTATTATCCTTATTTTGTAGTTGAAGAAACAGAGTAGTTAAATGATTTGTTAAGTTGTGTATAGTTGCTAAGTGGTAGAGCTGGGGCCCACTCATAGACTTTGGGTAGCTGTCAGGTTTTAGAATGTTTTGTTTCACTAAATTTTTTTGTTATCTTTTTCATTTTAGAAATTTGAGTAATAATAGGATAACCATCTTAGAGGCTGGTTGCTTTGATAATTTATCTAGTTCCTTACTAGTGGTAAAATTAAACAGGAACAGAATCAGCATGATTCCACCCAAGATTTTCAAGCTACCTCACCTTCAGTTCTTGTGAGTAACTAAATAGATGGATTTTAAGAAGATTGGTTTTTTTTATTTTAAATTATTTTAATTATTATTAGAGCAAATTGGCAAATTTCTGACTGTAAAACTATTTTTGTTAAAGGGAACTTAAGAGAAACAGGATTAAAGTGGTGGAAGGTCTGACATTCCAAGGGCTTGACTCCTTAAGATCTTTGAAGATGCAGCGGAATGGTATTAGCAGACTTAAGGATGGAGCTTTTTTTGGCTTGGATAACATGGAAGAATTGTAAGTACTATGAACTAAAATAGAATATTATTAGGAAAGTGGTCTGAGGGGACTTGTCAGTGACATATGGCTAGGATAATTGATTTAATTTATACCCAAGTACATTAGTTCTTTCTCCCTTCTCTGATGTCAAATAAGTGTATAACAAAGCTCTTTAAGCTTTGTTATCAAACTGGTATTCTTTTCATCATTCTTACAGACATTTCATCAAGGGGCTCCAGGGTGGCTCAGTCAGTTAAGGCCGATTCTTGATCTCAGCTCAGGTCTTGATCTCAGGGTCACGAGTTCAAGCCCCATGTCTGGCTTCACACAGGGAATAGAGCCTACTTTAAAAAAAACCCAAACATTTCATCTAAAAGGTTTGTATTTTCTTAATGTTTGGAGCTGATGAAAATTATCAGGATTTACCTCGAACAGGTATATCAAACCTCTTAGTGTGTTGATTTTATAGATCTGGATTTTTTTAGACAGTCTTCCTACCTTCTAGCAGTAAATTGTAAGTAAAATATAAATATTTATTCAGTAGAATTTGTTGGTTCACTTGGATTGAGCAAAAGTATATATGCCTCTCTGAGCAAGACCTAATGGAGTTTTGGTATTTTCTCATTGCAGTGCCTTATTTTGAAACATATTTTTTCCTTTCTTTCTCTAATTCTGCAGAGAACTAGAGCATAATAACCTTACAGAAGTGAACAAGGGGTGGTTGTATGGCTTGCGAATGTTACAACAGCTCTATGTGAGCCAGAATGCTGTTGAAAGAATCAGCCCTGATGCATGGGAGTTCTGCCAAAGACTATCTGAACTGTGAGTGTTGGATGGCATTTCAGTGGAGGCTGTGAGACTAGAGTAGTTTGGAATAAATCACTCCCGTGGCCAATAATGAGATCTAACATCCCTCTTCATTAGAAGTTTGTTGAAAGCCCTAAATTAATCATGTAAATAGAACGAGAATAGGAAAGTTGAATTAAAATACAATGAATTTCTTATCCTTCATGTTTCCTGTTTTTAGTGATTTGTCCTATAACCAGTTGACACGCTTGGATAAATCTGCCTTTGTGGGTCTAAGCTTACTGGAAAGACTGAATTTAGGGGACAACAGAGTCACTCACATTGCTGATGGTGTATTTAGGTTTCTTTCCAATCTTCAGACACTGTAAGTACATCTGTCCTTTTTTTTTGCAAATTTTTTTTAAAACAGTAAAGTAAATATTTACTATTTAACAGTAAATAGTAAACTGTGCATGGCTTAGTTGGTTACGTGTCTAACTTCAGTTCAGGTCATGATCTCAGGGTCCTGGGATCCAGCCCCACATTGGGTTCCCCGCTCAATGGGGAGTCTGCTTGTCCCTCTGCCCCTCCCCTTGCTCATGCTCTCTCTCTCTCAAATAAATAGAATCTTTAAGAATAAATTGTAAAGCAAATTAAAACAGCTAATCAAGCTACATGTTTATGGTTTTTTTTTCACGTTTATATTAATATTTTGCAGTTGTTCTTCTCTCTTATACCCTGGGGCCAGTCAATCTTATTTGTCTCTATCCGCACACATAAATCTTATTTATCTTTAGCCAGTTCACTTTGTACTTTAATTCTGAATTTAATCAACTAAACAACAAAGTATCTCTTATAGTGCTAGTTACTGTGGAATAAAACAGAACTGCTAGTCAAGTATGCATATTTTCTTGTCTTCTGACCTGGAACTACTATCAGAAAACAACTACTCCTCATTCAGCAGGATGTAGGATGTGTTGCGGGAGCAACTCTGGCAGGTGCACTGTTCATTGTTAATTTGCTGCATAACCTTGAATAGAAAAAACTTAACGTTTATCGATGATCTGATATGTGCTAGGTGCTTTCAGAATACTAGGATGTTATTGCTCTTTTCCATATCAGGAGACTGAGGTTGAGAGAGATTAAAATGGTTGTTTAAAGTTACACAACTTGTATTCCCAGCTGGTCTTTCATCCAAGTACTAACCAGGCCTGACCTTGCTTAGTTTCAGAGATTAGACAAAATCAGGCACATTCAGAATAAAGTCACACAGCTTGTAAATGTTTGAACCAGCATTAGAACCTAGATCTGTTGACACTAAAGCTCATGTGCTTTCTACCATACTGTCAGATGAACAGAATCACTTAACCTTCCCTGGGTGTCATTTTCCATGTGTCTATCCAGTGGAGGATGGACATAGGAGTAAATGGTTGCTATAAGCAATTTCAACTCTAAAAGTCTAGGGTTCTGTAAGTTGGATGTTTTACTCTTGTCATGAAATGTAATTGAACGAAGAGGTATTTTAATGAAATACAGTGATTTCAAGCAGAGCAGAATAAGAGAAAAAGGCTAGTTAGTATAATATGTAGATTATTAATGTTCCTGAAGATGACTTTTTGGTCATCAGGCTCCGAGTTGATAAATGGTCTCAGAAAAAAGGCAAGTTCCCAACTTTGAGACCTAGCCATCAGTGAGAGAGAAAGCATGATAATTTTATGAAGGTGTGTATACCTGCACAAGTTAGTTTGATTTTTTTTTAACTTAGTGAGGTAGTCTTCCTTCAGATTTGGCCTTGAAAAATTAAGTGATTTTTGTTTTTTCTACATTGTTAGAGATGAACCTAGAACAGTTCAAATCCAAGAACTTGTATCACATGCAGCTGCAGCCTTTTGGCAGTTCAAAGAATGGCAAGCAGGTTCTTTCAGTATACTATGGATTATTACTTTTAATATTAAAGTTTAGGAAAGTAATTGCAGAAATAAATGATTGATGCCATGGAGATAGTTAAGGCAGAATTAGGATAAAATCTGAGAAATTCTGGCTTTAGGCCAATACTCCTGCCAGAGTATATACTTCCTACTCCCTTTGGTCAGTGAGTTCTTTGTATGCTGTACTCTGGAGGAGGGGGGAGGTCTTGGAATGTTGAGCCATCAATTGTTTCAATGTTTATTCCTTAGTAAAACAAAATGAACCTGTTAGCTTTCACTTCAAATAAAGATATAGCTAAATGGGAAGATGATCTCCCATCTCCTTACCATTACTCACACAACTTAAAATGTATTATAAGGAAAAGAGCTTTGTGTTGTATTATGAGATGACTTTAAGGAAGCAAAAGTGATTAAATATCTGTAATTAATACTTCTTTCAGCAGGACACTGTGTGGTGCAATTGCATTTCCTCTGAGAATGCAACAGTGGAATTTAAAAGAACCATACTTTTCCTTTTAAAAATAGCAGTGATCACTCTAGCGCATGGGTGTTCATGGGTCTTGCTTCCCAGGGGGTATGTTGAATTGCTGTCAATCTATGAAGCTCTATACTGATATTATTCTTTATTAGCCATTTTAGTTTTAAGGGCTCATGAGAAAGCTTGGGTCACCCAGAAATCCCATTAGTCTAAAATCACATTTGTGGGCCATATCCCCTGCATCTTGAAATCCTCCTGCTTTTTGCAGGACCCTGACTATAATTTTTAATATGCTAACAAAATTAGGGGCTATTAGGTAGGAAGATTAATACTCTTAGCAGGGGGATGCCTGGATGGCTCAGAGGTTAAGCTCTGCCTTCGGCTCAGGGCATGATCCTGGAGTTCATGGATTGAGTCCCACTTCCCTAAGGGTAGCCTGCTTCTCTGCCTATGTCTCTTGCCTCTCTCTTTCTGTGTCTCTCATGGATAAATCAATAAAATCTTTCTTTAAAAAAAAAACTCCTAGCAGGTTACTTAATTTATTTATCAAGGCCAGCGTTATCCTTTACTTATGAGACAGAGTTCTTACTTGCTTATTGCAGATATTCTTTAAAAAATACGAGTTGAGTCTTTATCTTAAATAACTGTTAAAATAAGGATGAGAAAATTAGCATTACTATGCCAGGATGATTCCCAGTGCTATTATGGTCATGTTAACTAAAATAACCTTTCTCTGCAATATTTTTAGAAATTTAAGAAACAATGAAATTTCATGGGCCATAGAAGATGCAAGTGAAGCTTTTTCTGGACTCACAAGTCTCACTAAATTGTATGTGTTTATAATATTTATATATGTCTATAAAGATATATTTTCAAGAACCAATTTTAAATGTGATTGGATTATATCTTATTGCTATGGCTGGAAAGCCAGCCTTTTGACTCATCCACGAGAGGAAGAAGCTTTTTGTTACGTTTTTTGTTTATTGGTGGTTTTACATTTTATTCATTCATTCATTCATTGATTCATTCAGTGGTGGGACAATTTTCTATGGAAAGCTTGCCTGTGGGCACTCAAAGAGAAATAATTCATAGTACTAGAATTTCTATTCAAGTAAAAGAAATGCACTGAGAAACCAGAGTTGAACCAGTCATCTTTTTAATCATATGAGATTTATGGGTAATTTATCTAGAAAGGAATTCTCTGAAGTAAGATTTTAAATATTCTCTCCTGAGAATTTCTCCAAGGCTTCCCACTAGTCTGAAAATCTTTGACCTGATCATTTGCTAAAAAGGGGGAGATTGGGACTATAATCCAGTTTCTCATATGAAAACTATCAGTGCATCATGGTCCAGATGGCTGCTCACAGGCACCTCGTTGAGTTCCAACCTCTTAATAGAGGCCTTCATTCTGTGCTTTGCATTGGTGGTTATAAAGGTTCACAACTTTCTAAAAAATGCATGTTAAACTTATTTTCACTTTTTATAGGTAAATGTTTGATTTAATGAATTAAGTTTTCTTAGTGGAAAGCTTTATTAGGAGATCTGTTTGTATTTCAGAATCTTACAAGGAAATCAAATTAAGTCAATTACAAAGAAAGCATTCATTGGTCTTGAATCCCTTGAGCATCTGTAAGTATTTTGCATCCATTTTGCTCAGTGTATAAATAATCTTTGCTATTAGCAGAAGTTCTCATGACCATTTCAAGTGTTTATATAATTTAATTGTAGAAATGGTGACTGGTAATGTTTAATTTCTCTTCATTTCAGAGATTTGAACAACAATGCTATAATGTCTATCCAAGAAAATGCTTTTTCTCAGACTCGCTTGAAAGAACTGTACGTAACTTAAATCTTTTTGTCACCAATCATTAGATCATTATCCATGCTTGTGCTTAAGTGTGATGAATGTGACCCATATGATTCCCAAAACATGCAGTTTAGGCAGGGGGGAAAAAAGAGTTTTAATATTCAGTTATTTTAGTGGCTGGATATAATTTTAAAATAACCCAGAATCAAAAAGCCTGGAGTTTGTGGCACCAAGACCTTATGTTTTACTTATGCTTATAGTTAAAGAGACCTTAGCATGTTCCTTGTGCTTTCCCTATATCCTCCTGTTCCTCCCCCACCCCATTTACTTTTGGATTATTGGAAAAATGTGTTCCCAACCCTCTGAAGCTGGAAACCTGAGGGTGGATTACAGTTAATCCTAATATACTTAAGGTATTAGGTAACTTGTTGGAGGTAATCCAGCACTTTCAGTATAATGGTCAGAGAGGATGTCTCTAATCTTTTTTTTCAAGTTAATAAAATGGTCAAACACTGTTAAATAGTTGCAGCTGAAAAACACATATTATTTTATGTCCTTTTTCATTCATGCTTTTTAAAAAATTGCTGTTATTGGTTTAGATATTTCCCAGGAGGAGGGGTGGTTAGTTGAACATTGGTACTAATTTTAAACTCTGGTGATTTGAATATTCAGCCAATGTTAAGCATCAGTGGACTAAAACAAAGGAAGGATTGTGGACCAGAACTGGTTTGTGATAAGATAAGGATAGAAATTCATAGTAAGCATTTAGAAACTTTTAGAACAACTTGACATTGCTGTGACAAATTAGGATAAAATTAGATAATCTGTTTATTCGGGAAATATTTATTCTCATCTGCTACGTAAGGTACTGTTCTAGATGCTAAAAACACGGTAGTGAACAAGACCAAGTCTCTATCCTTACCGTATATTAAAATAATTTCTAGTAAGGAAGTCAAAGAATCAGTAGATCGATAATATCTTATCAGGTAATAAGAGTTCTAAAGGAAAATAAAGGTGGGCCACACATATGGGGAGTGAGCAGGATTATCATTTTATTTTATTTTATTTTATTTTTTATTTTTTTGGATTATCATTTTAGATAAAATAGTGAGGGAAGGCTTTTTGGAGATAACAGCATCTAAGTCAGGACCTTTAGTGAGTGACAAAGTGTTGAATACTGGGTGAAGGTCATTCTAGGCACAGAGAACAGCAAGTGAAAAGGCCCTGAGGTAGGAGCTTGCTTCTTATGCTTGATGAACAGCAAAGACACTAGTGTGGCTGGAAAAGAGCAAGAGGAAGAATGGTAGGAGATGAGGTCAGAGGGTTAAGCAGGAAGCAGACCACCTAGGCCTATTGAGTCAGAAGGAGTTTGAATTTTTTTTCCTCTAAATATATTAGGAAACTAATATGCTCAATACAGAGCCTGGCACATAGTGAAAATTGAATAGCTAATATTAATAAAATAAAAATGTTATGGAAATCATCATTAATTATTTTCTGCCAGACTTTTTAAGTGGCTCTTTATTTGGGGGGTACTTTGCAGAGGCAGGGGGAGAAGTCTGTTGAAATATTTCGAGTTATTTCTCCTAGGCTTAACTGTTAAGGGCACAACTTAGTATTAACTATTTTTTCCTCATGATAGTCCAAGGGCCAACAATAAAATTATTACTTCTGTTATGAGAGCTCAGTATAAAATGTAATTTAGGTAGTAGGTGAAAGCGGAGAGTGTAGTTTCAGTCTTCAGTCATTTGATAATTTGAGAATTGGTTTAAACAAACTGCTGATGGAGGAAACTCTTAACGTACCTTTTTTGCTGAGAAATTTTGGTTGCTTTTGATTCACTCTAAATCGAAGTCATAGTTACAATACTGTTACATCGTATATTTATTAAAATATATTTTTATGCTTTCTAGTATCCTTCACAGTGCTATGCATAAATACTGGGGGGAGATGGGAGAGTCTTATGTAAATTAAAAAATATTTTGCACTAAACTCATATAATCATGGTAGAAATATTAGAAAACATAGCTAAACCTAGAGGGAGTGCAAGTCTCCGGATCCCCACTACTCAAAGACAACCACTTGTGAGTGTGGAAAGATGAAAAAGGAACAGAAATAAAGGAAGGTAATGTGAATTCAGCGGTATCTGTGTCCAGGCGCTGTGCTAAATGCTTTATTCAAATTTTTTTTTGAGATAGGCATTCAAACTCATTTTCCAGAACTAGAAACTGAGATTTTGGAGACATTTAAGTATGTTGCTTGAGGTAAGTTGCCGAATTAGGATTGAGTCCAGGTCTCATGAGCCTAGCTTATGCTTAGAAATCATAAATCAGACCACATCACTCTTCTATTTTTAACCTTCCAGTGGCTTCCTTCACACAAAGGGAGAAAATACTTCAGGTTCTTTTCTTAGTGTATAAATACAGCACATGCATGGTCTGCTCTTCCTGCCCAGCTCTCTCACCTCGTTCCTGTCACTATCCCTTTCCTCACTGTGCTCTGGCCTCAGTGGCCTCCTTGCTATTCCTCAAGCACATTGGGGACGTCTGCTTAAAGGCCTTTGCACATAGTTTCCTATGTATGCAACACTCTCCCCTCAGTTCTTTGTGGGATTTGCTCTCACTTCTTTCAGGTCTTTGCCCAAACGCCATCTCTTCAAAGAATTTTTCCCTGTTTTTATCTGAACTGGTAGCTGCCTCTCTGTATCTTTGCTTAACTTTGTTTTTCTTGATAGCACTTGCTTTCTGACTTTGTACTTTGCCATTTTTTATTGCCTGGCTCTAATGAATACATAAATTTTATGAGGCCTGTATCGCCACAGCCTAGAACAGTGCCTTGCATAGAGTAGACTCAAATATTTCTCTATCAATGAATGAATATAATCTAAGAATTCTTAAATGCAAAAGGTAACTTTTGGCCTGATGAATTAAAATAATCCTTAGTCAAATAAGGGTTTTGAGATACCATTGAAGACTGAAACTTTTTTGGAATCAGAGCTTAGATACTTTACAACTTGATGGGAATTTTTTTGTCACACACAAAGCAAGTTACAGTGTCTCAATATCATTTGCTTTCACTAACTCCAGGTGGATGGGAGAGTCACAGGTCATTAAGAGAAAACCTATCTGATTTTTTAGATATGTTTTATAGGCCTATTATAGACAACAAATAAAATCTCGCTGGTTTTTAGTTTAAGTTGCAGTACACATTGCCCCAGGGCTGAAGTGTTTTCATTCTTGATGAAATAATTTGAAAGTAATTTTGTCTTCTCCACAACAAACATCTCTATGCTGCAGTGTATATGGTAAGCTTTTCCCCAAATTTTTCTAGGGAAAATTTTAAATCTCAAAAATTGAAAGGAAGGTACAGTTAACATCCATATACCCTTTACCTAGATTTACTGCTTGTTAACTTTTTGCTAAATTTGTGATATGTTTTTCTGCTCCCTCCCATCTGTTTCTATCTCTATCTCTCTCTTTTCTCTATACACTCTATTATTTTGCTTAGCCATTTGATAGGAAGTTGCAGACATCATAACACTTTACTCCTAAATATCTTAGCATGTATTTCCCAAGAATGAGGGTGTTTTCCTGCATATAGCCACAATACTATTCTCAGTCAATGAAATTACAGTTGTTAAAATAATATTAATTGACATGCAGTTTATACTCAGCTTTCCCCAATCTCAAAGAAAAGTTCCTTGTAGATATTTTTTCCAATCAAGAATCATGCACTGCATTTTGTTGTAATGACTTTTTAGTCTCCTTTAATCTAAAATGGGTCTCTTACCCTTGTTTCACCCCTTTTCTTGATGTCTTGCATGACAGTGACATATTTGAGGAATCGAGGCTGACGATCTGAATTTGTTTCCTTCTGGTTTGATTTAGGTTGAACATGTTTTAGCAAGAAAAATGCATGGGTACAGTGTGCAGTAAACTTTTAATGGTGAAGAAACAGAATAAAACATAAAGGGTACTTCTTTTCTTCTTTATTTTTGCAGGATTCTGAACACAAGCAGTTTACTCTGTGACTGCCATTTGAAGTGGTTGCTTCAGTGGCTGGTTGATAATAACTTCCAGCATTCTGTGAATGTAAGCTGTGCACACCCTGAATGGCTGGCAGGGCAAAGCATCCTGAATGTGGATCTGAAAGATTTTGTTTGTGGTTTGTATTTTTGTTTTAAAATTTTGTATACTACACACTTACTATCTTTAAAAAATTATTTTCTTTTATTATTATTTTTTCATCATAAGTTTATTATTTAATCTCCATCTCCTCTTTACCTCCTCCTCCCACCCACCTCCCACCTAGTAACCATTAGTTTGTTCTATATAGTTAAGTCATTTCTTGCTTTTTCCCGCTTTCTTTTTCTTTGCTTGTTTGTTTAGTTTCTTAAATTACACATATCAGTGAAATTTTGTGGTATTTGTCTTTCTCTGACTTATTTCACTTACATTATACTCTTTAGCTACATCCATGTCATTGCAGATGGTAACATTTCATTCTTTATTATGGCTGAATAATATTTCATAGTCTGTATATATTGTATACATAGTATGTATATATGTATACATTTTCTTTATCCATTCATTTATAAATGGACACTTGAGCTACTTCTATAATTTGGCTGTTGTAAATAATGCTGCAATAAACCTAGGGGTGCCATGTATCCCTTTCAGTTCATGTTTTTGTAGTTTTTGGGTAAATACTTAGTGTGGCTCCTGGATTGTAGGGTAGTTCTATTTTTAATTTTTTGAGGAACCTTCATACTATTTTCCTTATTGGCTGCATCAGTTTGCATTCCCATCAACAGTGTAGGAGGGTTCCGTTTCTCCACATCCTTGCCAAAACTTGTTGTTTCTTGTATTTTGATTTTAGCCATTCTGATACACATAGGGGTGCTATCTCAGTGTGGTTATGGTTTACATTTCCCTGATGATGAGTGCTGTTTAGCATCTTTTCATGTATCTGTTGATCACCAGTCCTTTTTTGGAAATGTCTATTCATGTCTTCTGCCTGTCTTTTGTTTTTATTTTTTTTTTTAATTTTTTTAAAAGACTTTATTTATTTATTCATGAGAGACACAGAGGGAGAGAGAGAGAGGCAGAGACACAGGCAGAGGGAGAAACAGGCTCCACTCAGGGAGCCTGACGTGGGACTCGATCCCGGGTCCCCAGGATCACACCCCGCCCGGGCCGTAGGCAGCACTAAACCGCTGTGCCACCAGGGCTGCCCATTCTGCCTGTCTTTTTAAAAAGATTTATTTATTTATTTAAAGAGAACATGGGTGGGAGGAGCAGAGGAGGGGAGAGAGAATCTCAAGCAGATTCTGCACTGAGTATGGAGCCTGATGCAGGACAAGATCTCATGATCCTGAAATCACTATATGAGCTGAAACCAAGAGTCAATCGCTGAACTGACTGTGCCACTGAGGCACCCTTGCTCATTTTTTATTGGGCTATTTGTTTTGGGGTATTGTGTTGTATCCGTTCTTTTTATATTTTGGTTATTAATCCTTTATCGGATATGTCATTTGCAGAGATCTTCTATTCAGTAGGTTGCCTTTTAGTTCTGTTGATTGTTTCCTTTGCTCTGTGGAAATTTTTTACATTGATGTAGCCCCAGTAGTTTATTTTTGCCTTTGTTTCTATTGCCTCAAGAGACATGTCTAGAAAAATATTGCTATGGGCATTGTCAGAGAGATTATTACTGCCTGTGCTCTCTTCAAGGATTTTTATGGTTTTAGGTCTCACATTTAGGTCTTTATTCCATTTTGAGTTTATGTTTGTGTATGGTGAAAGAAAGTGGTCCAGTATCATTCTTCCACATGTAGCTGACCAGTATTCCCAACACTATTGAAGAGACTTTTTCCCAATGTATATTCCTTTGTTGAAGATTAATTGACCATATAGTTCTAGGTTTATTTCTGGGTTTTCTATTCTAGTCCGTGATCTCTGTATCTGTTGTTATACCATATTAATTACTACCACGTTGCAGTATAACTTGCACTCTGGAATTGTGATATCTCGTTTTGTTTTTCTTTGTAGATTCCTTTGGCTACACGAGGTCTTTTTTGGTTCCATACAAATTTTCAGATTGTTTGGTCTACTTCTATTAAAAAATGCTCTTGGTGTTTTGATAGGGATTGCATTAAATGTGTAGATTTCTTTGGGTAGTATAGACATCTTAAAAAACAAACAAACAAACAAACAAAAGACATCTTAACAATATTTGTTCTTCCAGTCCATGAACATGGAATGTCATTCTATTTCTTTGCATCATCTTTAATTTCTTTCATCAATGTTTTATAGTTTTAGAGTACAGATTTTTCACCTCTTTGGTTAAGTTTATTCCTAGATATTTTGTTGTTTTTGGTGCAGTTGTAAGTGGGATTGTTTTCTTAATTTCACTTTCTGCTGCTTCATTTTTCACATATAGGAATGCAACAGATATCTGTACATTGATTTTGTGTCTTGCAGTCTTACTGAATTTATCAGTGGTAGTGTTTATTTAGGTGGAGGCTTTAGAGTTTTCCAAATACAGTATCATGTCATCTGTTAATAGTGAAAGTTTTACTTCTTTCTTACCTATTGTGCCTTTTATTTCTTTATGTAATCAGATTGCTGGGCTAGGACTTCCAGTACTATGTTGAATAAAAGTAGTGAGAGTGAGCATCCTTGTCTGATTCCTAACCTTAGGGGAAAAGCTCTCAGTTTTTCACCATTGAGTAGGATGTTAGCTGTGGGTTTTTCATATAAGGACTTTAGTATGTTGAGATATATTCCCTCTAGACCTACTTTTTGAGGATTTTTATCATACATGGATGTTGTACTTTGTCAAATGCTTTTTCTGCATCTGTTGAAATGATTATATGATTGTTATCCTTTCTGTTATTGATATGGCGCGTCACATTGTTTTGTGCATATTAAACAACTCTTGCATCTAGGAAATAAATCCCACTTGATAGGGGTAACTTGATAGGGGTAATAAAATCCCACTTGATAGGGGTGTATATATTTTTTTGACATATTGTTGGATTCAGTTTGCTGATATTTTGTTGAGGATTTTTGCATCTATATTCATAAGAGATACTGGCCTGTAGTTCTCTTTTTTTTCTGCCATGTCTTTATCTGGTTTTGGTATTAGGGTGATATTGACTTCATAGAATGAATTTGGAAGTTTTCCTTCCTCTTGTATTTTTTAGAATAGTTTGAGAAGAATGAGTATCAATTTTTCTTTAAATGTTTGGTAGAATTCACCTGTGAAGCAGTCTGGTCCTAGACTTGGTTTTTTGAGAGTTTTTTGGTTATTGATCAATTCCATTGCTATTAATTGGTCTGTTAGAATTTTCTGTTTATTCCTATTTTAGTTTTAGTAGGTTATGTTTCTAGAAATTTATCTATTTCTTCTAAGTTGTCCAATTTGATGATACATAGGTTTTCATAACATTCTGTTACAATTATTTATTTTTTTGGTGTTGGTTGTCATTTCTCTTCTTTTCATTAGTAATCTTGTTTATTTGAGTCCTCTTTTTTTAATGAATCTTGCTTAGAGGTTTATCAATTTTATTGATCTTTTCAAAGAACAAGCTCCTGGTTTCATTGATCTGTTCTATTTTATTTTAGTTTCTGTGTCATTTATTTCTGCTCTTGTTTTTATTATTTCCTTACTTTTGCTAGGTTTAGATTTTCTTCTTTTTCTAGCTCCATTAGGTATAAGGTGAGTTGTTTATTTGAGATTTTTTTTTTTGCTTCCTGAGGTAAGTCTATATTGCTGTAAACTTTCCTCTTCGAACCACTTTTGGCTGCATCCCAGAGATTATGGACTGTCTTCATTTTCATTTGTTTTCATGTAATTTTTTATTTCTTCTTTGATTTCTTGGTTGACCCATTCATTGTTTTATTTATTTTTAAAGGTTTTATTTTGGGGGGTACCTGGGAGTCGTAGTTGATTAGGGGTCTGACTCTTGGTTTCAGCTCAGGATCTCGAAGTCGTGGGATTGAACCCCACTCAGGCTCTGTGCTCTGTGCAGTCTCTGCTTAAAGATTCTCTTTTTCTCCCTCTGCCCCTACCCCACGTGTACTCTTTCTCTCTCTAAAATAGATAAACCTTGGGATCCCTGGGCGGCGCAGCGGTTTGGCACCTGCCTTTGGCCCAGGGCGTGATCCTGGAGACCCGGGATCGAATCCCACATCGGGCTCCCGGTGCATGGAGCCTGCTTCTCCCTCTGCCTGTGTCTCTGCCTCTTTCTCTGTGACTATCATAAATAAATAAAAATTTTTAAAAAATTAAAAAATAAATAAATAAATAAATAAAATAGATAAACCTTAAAAAATAATTTATTTTTAAGTAATCCCTATACCTAACATGGGGCTCAAACTCAGAACCCTGAGATCAGTAGTCAAATACTCTACTGACTGAGCCAGTCAGGTAGCCCGACCCATTCCATGGCTTAATAGCATGTTAACCTCCATAGGTTAACCTCCATAGGTTGTGCTTTTTAAAGATTTTTTTCTTATGGTTGATTTCTAGTTTCATAGTGGTGTGATCATAAAAGATGCGTGTTGCACACTTACCGTCTTAACAACAGAATTTTTAAAAATTAAACCAGAGTGCTTTCAAACTAGCATATCTATTTCCATTTTTCTGTTTTTCTCTTCTCATATTATGTAGATTAAATTTTGTATTCTTTGGCCTAATACATCATAAACAGTTTTTTCCTTTGCGTGATCATCAGTGATCATTTTTAATATCAGTATAATGGCATCTTTATGAATGAAGCCTTTCCCTTTTAGGGGGTTGTTAACCATAGAATACATACCCAGCAGTAAGATAACTGAGTCAAAAATACATATATTTTTTAAGTTGATCTTAAAAAGTACTACCAGGTATTATCCATAAAGATAGCCCTTGTTTATGTTGTCACCAGCAAGGTATGAATGCATCGGTCATGTTGTTTCTATTTTTGATGTAGTTTCTTAAGACTAAAGTGATGGCAAAATTTTGGAGTTTTTTGGGGGGATGTAGGGGGAGAGTCATGAAAAGTTGTCATGATTCCACTACTCATAATTTCAAGTATATATCTATATTGTTCTTTCTCAGCCTAGACATTTTTTCTTTATACTTAAATTTCCTTTGAAGTAGAATAACTGATTCCTAGCTTTAGGCAGTAGAACTTTTACATCAGTGTAACTGTCTTGCAGATCACTAGTGTCTGATTGTTTAGACATGCATATATTGCCAGATCTGTTTTTATAATCACTTAAAGATACTTAGAACACTTGGAAGTTCAAGCCCACAAAATACTTACATTGTTTTTACATATAATTACATAGTATTATTTATGAATCTGTACTTTATTAGCCAGGCCTAAGCCTATCTTCAGTTGGACATTTAAGATATTTGTAATTTCTATTTTAGGTGGGAGTTATACACATACAAAGTATGTTCAAATGATATTTTATTTTTTTTTAAAGATTTTATTTATTTATTCCAGAGAGAGAGAGTAGAGAGAGAAGCAGAGGGAGAGAGACAAGCAGATTTTGCTTGAGCATGGAGCCTGATGTGGGGCCTGATCTCAGGATCCCAAGATCATGGCCTGAGCTGAAACCAAGAGTCAGACACTTAACCTACTGAGCCACCCAGGCACCCCCAAGTTAATGTTTTATTAATAAGTATACCCTGTAAAATATAAATTTATAATTGCCCTTTTCTATATTGACACAAAAAAGATAATAGGTATTATTATATATATGTTTATATATATAATCTCTACATATAAACAAGAGCTAATACAATTAGAACTTGTTTTGAAATTTGAATATAGATTTTTCTTTTTTCCCAGTAACTGGTAATACTTAAGTACATTCTAAGAATAAGTAACCATAAGTGATAGTAGAGAGCATGCTTAAACCTTGAAGTCTGAAAACCTGGGTTCTCATCCAAGCTTTGCTGGGAGCTCACATTGACTCTGAATAAGTCATTTCACCCTTCTGGGCCTCATTTTCCTTATCTTTCAACAAAAAGGAATTGGATTCTAGCCCTGTAGTCTGTCAATCTTAATATGCCATTTTGTAAACCATACAAAACAATTTTACGTTGTTTCAAAATCTGTAGAATCAAAAATAAATAAATGACTTGGCTTCTGCCCCATTTTTTTCTCTTAGATGATTTTCTCAAGCCACAGATAAAAATGCATCCTGAAACTACAATTGCTCTAAGAGGCACGAATGTGACTCTGACGTGCAGTGCAGTGAGCAGCAGTGATTCACCCATGTCTACTGTGTGGCGCAAAGATGGTGAAATCCTGTATGACATCGATATTGAGAATTTTGTTCGTTATCAGCAGCAAGCTGGAGAAGCTGTAGAATATACAAGTGTCTTACATCTTTTCAATGTGAATTTCACAGATGAAGGAGAATATCAGTGCATCGTTACTAATCACTTTGGTTCTAATTATTCTAATAAAGCCAAACTGACTGTGAATGGTAAGGAATTCTCCCTGATAGTTTTATAGTTAGAAGGATTTTTCATGTTCAGTTTTTGAACCACTTAGCCAAGAAAATGAGGCTAAGCCTGACATTTGAGGAGGGAGTTTTACTATTTTGTCTTTAGGGCTATAATAATGTATAGACTGGATTACCGTTTTCCCCAGCTATGAATTGGTTGTAGGTAAAGGGGATTTCCATGGCCTTAGAAGATAGGCTGCTTTCCTTGTTATTTATGCTTTTGGAAAAATTCTTCTGAAATTCTCTGTTCTTTCTAAAATCATAATTCTGTTCTGAAAACTATGAAATTTATTCCTGACACTGTTCACAGGGCTTTGTAATAGAGTATGTAGGACATTTCTGGGTACAGTGATCATTATCATTGTCTAAATGTAGTCACACAGAATCATTTTTGCAATTAATGCTCTTCTTCACTGTGATTGTAAAAAAGAACTTCTCCAAAACAGTTTAATTAATCAATCACCTATCGAATTGAATCACTAAAACATTTTAGGTTTTGTACACCCAAAAGACTTAACTTATGTCTTACTCTGTTGTTTTATGAGATTTTTTGAAGGTATAAATGTTTTGTATTTTATTTATATATTTTTTGGTATAAATTTCTTTAGCATTCATTTGTCATGACAGCTTTGTAGATGTTAGTTTGGAAAGCACTGTTTAGTCTCTTAAATAAGAGAGTTGTAATAAATAGTGGGTTCTAAAATAACAGAGTTCAGAAAGGTTTGTGGCCTCCTGCCTTTCCTCTCCCCATCAGAGAGATCAGATCATGTCATGTGTTCTAAGATAGTTTGTCATCACCGTACTCCATGTACTCTGAGGTTCAGAAAGAAAAGATGGCCTCTGAAGTTGGATTTACTGTCAATCCAGAAAGCATGCCTGAAAGAAATGGAGTATTGTAACAGTTGGTATTTTGCCTAATAGATTCTCTCATTTGTGTATGTATGTAAACGCGTGTGTGCGCGCGCGCATGTGTGCGTGTGTGTGTGTGTGTGTGTGTGTGTGTATTCCCCTCTCACCCCACCCACTTTGTTTCATAATCTTTCTTGGAACAGAGATGCCATCTTTCCTGAAAACGCCAATGGATCTTACTATTCGCACTGGTGCCATGGCCAGATTAGAGTGTGCTGCAGAGGGGCACCCTGCACCTCAGATTTCCTGGCAGAAAGATGGTGGCACTGACTTCCCTGCGGCTCGAGAGAGACGCATGCACGTCATGCCTGAGGATGATGTCTTCTTCATTGCCAACGTGAAAATAGAAGACATGGGAATCTATAGCTGCATGGCACAGAACATAGCTGGGGGTCTCTCTGCAAATGCCTCACTCACAGTATTAGGTATGTGTACTACCCCGTGGGTCCCTGATTTCATTGGAGCCTTTTTATTAAGGGGCTTCTCTGGTCTTAATGGCAAAAAGTCTAAGTTTGAGACTTTAGTTGTCATCCTTATATCTTTGTCACTATATTTTGCCAATACATGCAAGGGTTATGTCAGCCTGGGATATTAGTGGTCAGATAACTGAAGTCTGGGGAAGTAGTGATGGCAGAATTAGAGATCTTTATCACATGAATTGGACACTGAAATCCATTTATCCTGCTATATCTCCTGGAAGGTTTCTAGTCTGTATATGTTTTTTCTGCTTTTCAGCAGTGAGTTTGCCGTTGTTTTATACTGCTTCACACACAATTTAATTGTTTATTGTTTTTCCCTTAGTTCATTTTTTTTTAAATTTGACGTACAAAAAAATGACCATCTTCTGGTTAGATTTCCTGTTCTCCTTCCAATGTGCTCCTTTTTTTTGATCCTGTGTTCTAGCAAAATAAAATGTCTTTTCCCTAAAGAGTTCCTCTGACAAGCCAATTTTTTTCTTATGAGAATGCTTTTCATGGGACTCAAATGGCAGATTCTGCTTTCTAGTTCTCCATTCCCCTGAATGTTAGGTTTTTTAAGTTTTTGGTTTGTGTTATTTACTTGTGTAATCAGAAGAATAAGTGTTTTAAAAACTTAGAATGTATAGAAAATTAGAAAAAGGGAAAGTCACTGAAACACTGTTAAAGATTTTGGCATATTCTGGACTTTTTTTAAAACACATTTTTATGTAATTTTGTATAACTATTTTTTTCCTCTGAAATATTATTACTTTACAATGGTTACTCTGTCATTAAGTCTTCAAAAACTGTCATGTGCCTGTACCATGGTTTACTTACTCCTTCTCCTGCTAGATTTAAAGATCTTTTTCCTATATTTTTAAAAATTACAACTAATTTCAGAATAAACATCTTCGTGTATAAATCTTTGACTTCCTTGTTTAGGATAGCTTGCCCAAGGTGGAATTAGTGAGATAAGATTTTTTAGGCTTTTGCGTTTCTAAAACACTGACTTTTAATCTTCCCACAAGTATATGAAAGTGCTTACTTATTTTTTCTAAAGATTTATTTATTTTAAAGATGTGAGAGGGGGAAAGGGAGAGAGAGAGAATCTCATGCAGACTCCTTGCATCATGTGGAGTCCAATGCAGTGCTTGATCCCAGGACCATAAGATTATGACCAGAGCTGAAATCCAGAGTTGGCCACTTAACCCACTGAGCCAGCCAGGCACTCCTGAAAGTGCTTATTTATTGCATGGTCACCTCATTTATCTAATTCAGTAGGATTTAAGAAATAAAACTGTTTAACATGGTTTTTTTATGCATCTTTCTATTAGAGACACCCTCATTTATCAGACCCCTGGAGGACAAGACAGTAACCCGAGGTGAAACTGCAGTATTACAGTGCATAGCTGGAGGGAGTCCTTCCCCTCGCCTCAACTGGACCAAAGATGACGGGCCACTGCTGGTGACAGAACGGCACTTCTTTGCTGCAGCAAATCAGCTTCTCATCATTGTTGATGCTGGCCTGGAAGATGCAGGGAAATATACCTGCATTATGTCTAATACCCTTGGGACAGAACGTGGTCACATTTACCTAAATGTCATTTCATCTCCCAATTGTGACTCTTCCCAGAGTAGCATTGGGCATGAAGATGATGGCTGGACCACAGTTGGCATTGTCATCATTGTTGTGGTTTGCTGTGTTGTGGGCACCTCTTTGATCTGGGTCATTGTTATTTACCACATGAGAAGGAAGAATGAAGACTATAGTATCACAAACACAGGTGAGTGGTACCCAATTGACACCTATGGCTTGTACTTGAGTCAGGAACGTAGTATAGGATTTATTGTAAAATATAAAAAGCTATGAACTTTGACACTTTATGTGTGGTAGGAGGAGTTTTCTGTTAAAATGTCCTACTTCCTTGGTATAATGGAACCTCTCTGATGAATAATTTGAAGAATTTATAGACAGTGCCCCAAAACTTTGCTCTTATAAACACATTACATGTGCACCTTTTTTCTTTAATGCCTAAAGCTCATTTCCATCCTAGCTTCTCTGTGGGGGAAGAATGGAGCCCTTCTGACTGGGATCAATCTTTCATACCCCTCCCCTGAAATCCTGAAAGAGAAGAGGCTCTGTCGATAGATTGTGAAAGTATGTGTATGGATAAGATTTCAGACATTAGGTTTTGCCTCTTTTAGTAGTACTTTTAAAATGAAACTTTGAAAAGAATTTCAGCGAGAAATAGTTTTTTGGGGAAATTCTAAGACCTGTTGAGTTCCTAGGTGCTTAACATTTCCTGGCCAGTAGATGTATCAGAGTGAAGCACATTTGCACAATAGTCTTCTGAGTGTTGCCTGACTTTATTTGAAAGTTACAGATCTCTCTTTTACAGAGGAGCTTAATCTGCCTGCAGACATTCCCAGCTACTTGTCTTCCCAAGGAACACTGTCGGAGCCACAGGAAGGCTACAGCCACTCTGAGGCAGGCAGTCATCAGCAACTTATGCCTCCTGCTAATGGATATTTACACAAGGGCACTGATGGTAAGGACTCTTGGTTGTATATGCTTACGGTTACCACCTATTCTGTTGAGTTTATTTTTCAGTGTATGGTTTTCCCCACTAACCTGAGGCAACATTTTTTTTTTTTAAGATTTTATTTATTCATGAGAGAGACACACAGAGAGAGGCAGAGACACAGGCCCCATGCAGGGGAAGCCTGATGTGGGACTCGATCCCAGGACCCCAGGATCATGACCTGAGCCAAAGGCAGATGCTCAACTACTGAGTCACTCCAGTGCCCCGGCAAAGTTTTTTAAAAAATATATTTTACTTATTTATTTGAGAGAGAGGGAGAGAGTGAGAACAAGCAGGGGGAGCAACAGAGGGAGAGGGAGAAGCAGGCAGCCTGCTGAACAGGGAGCCTGATGAGGGGCTTGATCCGACCTGAGCCGAAGGCAAATGCTCACCTGACTGAGCCACTCAGCCAGCAACCCCCTGAGGCAACATTCCAAAGTAAGATACTCAGTGAAAACATTTGGCTCCATGCAAAATCAGATGGAAGTTGACTGAAGTCTTAACAGAGAAGATCATCTGACAGAAAGGAGAAACACATCCCAAAACAAAGGAGTGGTATACCCAGCAACACTCCCAAACCGAAGTATTCTTGTGAGAAGGAGATGCTCTAGAAACTCTTTTGAGGTGTCTTATTTTTTTAAGGCATGAGTATTCTTCAGACCATATCCAGGAGAGGTTTGTGTCTCCTGACAGGGGCTACTCACTGAAGTTTAAAAGGCAATGATGATTCTCAGTATATGTTGGAGAACTTCAAGGAGATACAAAATTTCCTAATTAAATGAACCCAACTTCTCAGTACTATTTCTCTCCCCCATTCCTCCCTTCCCACAGGGAGTGACAGAACTCAGGGAGGTGAACTAGGGATAGAAGAATTGGGTTTGATTCCTAGTTCCTGCTTCCAGCTCTGGGACCATGAACAAGTTACTCAAATCTGAGCTTTAACTTTGTCATTTTTAAAATAAAGAAGCAGTATTTTATAAAGCACTTCTCAAGATTCTCACAGATCCTTTCAACAAATCAGTGTACTACTTCAAATACTGTATAAATGAAAGGCCTTTTCTATTTGTACAGAGATTTTTTTAGGCTGAGCATTAACAGAATTTATCTGTTTAATGGATAGATTGGATTTTATTTTGGCTTTCCATGGAAAGAAGGGTACTTCTGGCTTTTAAAAGAATCTTTAAATGCCTCTACTCTTTGAAATTGGTGGGAAAGAACACTGTCTTCTGGGTCAAACTAACTTCGGGTTCTAACACCGTTGCGTGATCAAGAGTAAGTTGCTTGCTCTTTTATTTCTCACTGTCTTTTCTCTCTTTTAGCAGTTTTCAAAGCACGTAACAGTCCTGGGAGCTCCTTATTAAACTTTACTTCTGCCAGACTACTCACATATGTTAGGTCGGGCTCTTGGCCATTAGAGGCTTCCTCTAGGGGAACTCTTAGCAATGAGTGTTGCTTAACCCCTTGGCTCATGAAACTAATGCAGGTTTTGTGAAGTGAAGTCATCATAATTCCTTGTTCTCTGCTTTAGTTTGCTTAAGCCGAACATGTGTCTTGTAGCACAGTGCAGCCATGTCTTGGTTCCCTTGATTTGGGCATGATCTTATCCAGACTGGACAGCGATAGTTTGATGTAGCATTCAAGAGCATTGGGCTCTGGAGCCAGAGTGCCTGAGTTCAGATTTCAGCTTTGTCTTTGAGCAAGTTCCCTAATTTCTTTGTGTTGTAGTTATCCCATCTGTAAAATGAAGATAATAGTACCTACCTCATAGGGATGCTGTAATTCACAGAAAGACCTTGACACTTTACCTGATTTATCGAGTAAGTGCTGAATTGATGCCAGCTAGTGTGATAATGGTCATAGCTGGTGAAGAAAACTGGTGATCAGCAAAGCTGACTCCTTAACTGAAGGATTCTTTCCTGTGTTGTTATCAGGTGGCACTGGTACCCGGGTTATTTGCTCCGATTGCTATGACAATGCCAATATCTACTCCAGGACCAGAGAATACTGTCCATACACCTATATTGCTGAGGAAGATGTTCTAGATCAGACACTGTCCAACCTCATGGTCCAGATGCCCAAGGAGACATACTTGGCACATCCTCCCCAAGATGCCCCTACCCTGGAGAGCCTGATATTGGCAGCAGACAGAGAGATGGCTTCCTTTCCCACCAACCATGAGAGGATAAATGAGAAGAAACTTCCCTCCACACAGATGAGCAGTGGTAAAGGGCACAGTGTTTTTTGTTTATTTTTGTTTTTACTCTCACCTACTTGATTTTTCCTTCTGTCATATAAGTAGCACTCTGATTTGACAGGAAGCAAACAAATTGGTATAATAGAGTGATTAGTTTCTGCTAGCTGATGTAAACGAGAGCCAGAGATTTTCAGATTAGAATTATAGAGAAGTTGCATCTGTAGGATGAAAACAGCTTCTGTGGGAGTATCAAGATCACACTTAAAAATTCAGAAGCCACATAGAAAAAGCTTTAAAAAAAGCTTCATATAGGTATTAATTTTTTCCTCCATCTTTATTTAAATAATGGGGGTTGGAAATGCTGAGGATATAATTTGGTGGAGGTTTTTTTTTTTTTTTTTTTAATTTTATTTATTCATAGAGACACATAGAGAGAGAAAGAGTCAGAGACACAGGCAGAGGGAGAAGCAGGCTCCATGCAGAGAGCCTGACATGGGACTCAATCCAAGGTCTCCGGGATCACACCCTGGGCTGCAGGCAGCGCTAAACTGCTGCGCCACTGGGGCTGCCCTGGTGGAGGTTTTTACTGAGGAGGTGTAAAAATGATTTGGTTACTGTTCTATCAGGTAAATGTTGAACATCAGTATCACTTAGCCAGTGTTTGCTTTCGTCTGTGAGGCGTTATAATCCAGGGCCAGAAGTGGGGAAGCAATTGTGGGATAGTGGCTGCTCTTCCACATGACCCAAGAAAAGAAACACATGTCACATTGTGCAGATGAGGCATTTGGTAACAACTCAGTCAGTAAAACAAAACTCTTTCCAAACCCTGAAGGACACTACTGAGCTGGTCTTCCTGTCCAGGTTTTTCATCAGTTGTCACCTTCCTGTTGATCTAAAATGGAAGAGCACAGGAAATCGGGTGGGAGTGAGGACTACAGATGCTTCCAGGGATGGTTCTAGCAGGAGTAAATGATCTGACGTGGGACTTTTAGGATGTGCTCTCTTGTTCTTGATTAAGAGACCAAAGATTTCTAAAGAGGGCACACATCAGAGAAAAGTGTACTGTTGCTCACTGAAGTTAAGTCCCTTGTCTTTAAAGTTCAGTGTCTATGAAAGAAGTGCGCCAACACTTAAACCCGTGTTCCCATGTCCTAAAAGGGTAACACGTAAAAAGACTTTAAGTAGAACCAAAAATGCAGTGCATCCTTTTCCTAACAGTAGGGGATAGCTTAATTACTAATTTGGTCTATAACTGAGGAAATCAGCATATGAGTGCTTTGGTGCATTGCTCATTCCTACCTGGGGTGCTCTAGCTCCTTACTACTCAGAGTGTGGTCTCAGCTTCAGCATTACCTAGGAGCTTGTTAGAAATGCAGATCAAGTTTCCCACCCTAGACCCAGTGAACCAGAGTCTTTAACAAGATCCCCAAGTTATTTGTATGTGTGTTAAAGCTTAAGAAACCCTGCCCTACCTTACTTTTCACATGGGTTTTGTTTTTATTTCTGAGCGTTTGTTTCCAGAATGTTTGCCTAACTTTTTCCAAAATGCATCCCCATGAATTTATTATAGCTTTCAGCAAATATTATTTGGGGAAAGAGCTCACACACCACTGCAGTAGATAAGATGAATGAGAAATGCATATTTTTGAAACCAAAGTACACATAATCTAATTTAAAATTGCTGCTTTGAGTTGTTATTTTGTTTTAGAATTATTGGTATTCTAGAAGCTGGAGGGAAATAGTTTATTTTTAAAACAATTTTTTTAACATATGCATTTGTTATTTAAAGCTGTAAAGGCTGTGTTGAATCAGTGATTTTTGTCTGTATCATGCAACTTTCACTACAGTATGGATACTATTTTAGTTTGTTTCCACGTGTCTGAAGAATTTTATTTTTAAATTTTAGCAGCAGAACCACTAATAATAGATGAAAGTGGAGGATGTATTGCATGGTTTCAGTAAATAATTGGTTAAGATTGCTGAGTAGAAGGTCTTGAAATTCCATGGTTCCAGGTTCTATTTTGTTTCCTTTTGTTAAATGTTGCTAAGAAGATGGGAGTATATATTTGCTCTCAATGTCCTTATTTAAGGAGTATTGGGTATCTATTTCTGGGGGGATTTGAGTAAAAAATAATTAAGTTTTAAACCATTAATTTTGAACTTCCATTTGCCCTTGATCATTGTCTTTCATTCTCAGAAACATTGCAGCGGCCTCTGTGGAACATAAGCAAAGAACTAGGCCTGCCTCATCCTCCGTTTTCCCAGCAGCCAGTCCTTGAGCGACCACAACTCCATCAAAATGAAGGTCTGGCAGAGAGTGGCCCAGACTGTTCCACTTCTCCCATGCCCTGTTACAGGTTGCACGACCACACTTTTGATTTTAGTAGGACTCGGAACATTCAGGATGGTGGAGAGGGCACATGAAACTCACTCCAGAATGAAATCTGAGCAAAGACTCAAGTTAGTTAATTTTGTATTTACTACCTCAGAGTTCAGAAGAAACCCTAGAGTCAGCATTTGCTTTACCCTGCCTACAATTACATCTGACCCCACCAAGGTGGGCCAGGCATTTGTTTGGGCTTACTCCTGATGAAGAAGGGGAGACGGCTGACAGAAATGGGTATATCTAATAAAATGTGTGCAGCACGGCAAAGGAAAATACAGGACAAACGTGCTTCCTGATGGTTCCACAGGGATGTGCCCAGCTGTGCGTTGCCTATTAGGGAGAGTCTTTATTGCTGCTTAACATGCTGGGTTGTCTCAACCTGCAGAATGATTCTGAGAAAACATCACTGTTCTAGTGTCTTCCAAGGAACAGAAATAACTCTGGAGCCCTCTGGGAAGTGTGTCTGGGATTCTTCAGTGGTTTTAAGCATCTAATTGAGACTGGCGCTTTGATATTCAAGGTCTTTGACAAGAATTCTGGACTTGATCAACTGTTACCACATTAAGGGGTTTTGTATTCTTGTGAATGATTATTTTTTTTTTTTATCCCTGTCACCCAGGGATCCCATTGTAAATATATGTACATTTATAAATAATTTTTGTATTCATTCACCATATGTCGATGCATTGTAAATATTTTTGATATGCCAAAATTATATATAATATCCAGTTATAATATTGACAACAGCTTCTCAGACCACAGAATTTGTATAACGTGGTTTAGTGAACCTAAAAACTTTGTTTAAAGTTTTAAAAATGTGTTTGTTAAGGAGTATATGTATAGAGGCAGGATACTTAGTGATTTCATACACATAAACACACAGTCTTGGTGTAATTAACCACTTTCTTCATAACTAAAAGTTCATACATTTAGTCATTTACCATCTGTTTACAAGTGCCAGATAATATTACTTTTCTAGCATAAAAAGACTCAAAAGCCTAGCAGTCTTGTCATAGTCATGTGCACATGGACAAAGGAAAATTTCCTTTGGGAATATCTTCTTTCAGCAAAGTACTTAGTTGATGAGGAAACCAAAGATTGCTACTTTTCTGTTAATTTTTTTATTTTTTTATATCTCTTCTACCAAGGCACAGTGTATCTTAAGAAGGGAAGAGTGCTTTTGGGAGTAAGTCAAATGTGCACAAATGCTTATACTCTAAAGCTTTAGTGTTTTCCTTGTTTTATACAAGTGATTATTTCAGCCAAAAAGTTCTCTTGAATTTCTGATAGGAAAAGCTTTATGTAAACAAAGGATTTAATACTCTCCTAGAATGTAAAGGACTGAAGTTCTTTTTTTTCTTTGTGCTTTCAGATTTCCTTACCTAGGCTATCAGATTCTGTCCTCTCAATTTAGTGAGTACCAGTCGCATACTGGATAACTTGCATCATTTAAATGAAAATATCTTTTTCTTAGTTAATGTGCATTTCAGGGGCTCTAGACTCACATATCTTTCCTTTTTGCCAGAAAGTTGAATTGCATACTAGTTTTCAATCTTAGCTTTTTCTCCCATAGGCAGTCGCATCGCTTTAGCTGTTTTGTACCACCAAGCCATTCGCTCTTTGCTTTTTTAAACTGTCGGCCTCTGTTTATTTTTACTTTGAACTTCTTAAATATCACTATTTTCCTATCTTCTCAACTTGTGGTTCCTCTTCTTCCTTACTAGGTTGTACTGTAATCTGTACAGGACTGACTTGGAATCAGGAGACCTGATTTTGTTCCCAGCTCTGCTCCTTACTGGCTGTGCAATCAGGGGCAAGTGTCTTCTCAGCCTGATTTTCTCATTTATGAAATGAGGGCATTCTGCTAGATGCTCTTAAGCCCTTTCCAGCTGTAACATTCTGTGAATCTGTGATCCCTCCAGGAACCAAGGAGGATTATGCTACTCTAATAAAAAGCTGCTTTCATGAAATGTTTGTTAGAGTAACAAGAGTGATGTTGCTTACTCTGACTTGAGCCAGATTCACTTCCTCCATAGTAGGAGGGACAGTGTAAGAAATACTCAGGAGGAGAAGAGCTATTCTGTTTTGAAACCATCTCAGTAAACAAGGAATCTTGACTCAATGGAAACTACCGATTGCTCTATAGAGCAGCAGGTCTGAATGCTAATGCTGCCACATGCCAGAGCAGCAGAATCATTTGAGGGGTGCGCAGTGACTGATTTGCAGCTAGCTTGTGACCCCTAACCTTTCAAATGTATCCACTCATACAGGTTATCTTGTGACTGTCCTCTCCTTTCACTCAAATTCTGACGAACTTTTCTTGAATGAAAAGGTGTAGTTAGAGCGAGGCTGCAGGTGAACATTAGCTGTCATGGGTGACAGGACTGCAAAGCAGGCTGTGAACCAATGTTCTAGGAAACTTAGACGACAGGAGTGCTGCCTCTGCTCTAGCAGTGGTCCTGCTCCTCCTATGACTGTCAGAATCTGGGCTCCTGAATGACCAGTTTCTCTCTAATGTCAACTCAAATGACTGAGATGTCCTTCCAGATGCCCTTAGCTTGCTGAAGTAACTAAAAGACTAGTCCAGAGTTTGTTTAAACGTGAAGAGCCTACCCCAGGTCTTAAAAAAATAAAAATAAATGTAATAAATTCTAATCTTAGGAGAAGAAATTCCTGAAGTTTTTCATTATTGCATGTTTTTGACCAAGCAGTGATTTTTCCCTCTACTGTAAACAGGGTTAGTGGCTCATCAGTGTTTTCCCAGCAATGTGATGTCTGCCTCTTTAATCAGGGACATTGCAAGCAAGGCAAACTAAGATGCCAAGAGAACTACTCTGCCCCTCACCCAGTGGTAATCGCATATCGGTAGGGTTACATAAATCCTCTTAATTTGTGCCCCTCTCAGGCTGATTGTTCAAGTCTACCTGGAAGAAATAGCATCTTCTTTAACTCACACCCTACTGGCACATGGTCTATACCCAAGCCTTTGGCTTTCTGTCATTCATTCAGCAGCTTCTAAAGCACTTTCCCTAGTTGTACAGGTTGCTCTATGGGATTCGAAGTATCAGAAACCCTCTAATGTGCCCTCTCACAGTGTTTTATGTGTATTTTTCTGAAAGGTAACTTTCATATTTAAAAATAGTTGCCTTCTCACTGCCCATGGTGGTGCTATAAAAGCAACAGTAAGACGTCAAGCAGCATAGACTCTGTTACCTATTTTCCTAAAAGATGGGAGATATGATTAAAGCCTTTAATTAAAGTGTTGCCAAGAAACAGGATTAGTCACTCTGTATTCCTGAGGATGGGTTATGTCTGCCCCTGTTCTGTGGGGCAGAACTTAACAGGGAGGTGCAGTATACACTTGCCAGTGATTCTGTATAAATTAATTCTCCAACAGGTTTGTCCGATAATTAGAATAATCAGCATTTTGTGGGAAAAGTACGCATGGAGGCTAAATCATTTTAGTAGCATTGAAGAAATGTCTACATTGAGAATGGAATGAGCAAGATGACTTTTAGGTCTCAGTTTTATCATTGGAAATTTCCAGAAGCAATCCAACAGTTCTAAAACTTTTTTCCTTCAAAATCCTTTATATGCCGTAAGTATAGAGCACTTAAGAAATTTTTTTCAGCTAAAGAGTTTTGGTTTTTGGTTAACAGAAGAAGCCTCTCCTGGGTTAATGGCTGAAAACATGAAAGTCTGGGCTTATCTAAAGTCTATAACTAGTTACACAAATGGCATTACCATAATAAAAACTTTAATAACTTATATATTATAACCCTCCTTTTTACTCTTTAATTTTTATTCCTGTTTCTTCTTAGCAGGACTCCAGTTGGAATGGGGTTGGAATTGTGGTGTTTAGCCTTTCACCCAGTATATAACTCAAGTGCGTTCTAGCCTTTTCCAGTCATTTTAATATCCACAGAAATTGGGCAGCCCCGGTGGCTCAGCGGTTTAGTGCCGCCTTCAGCCCAGGGTGTGATCCTGGGGACCCAGGATTGAGTCCCACATCAAGCTCCCTGCATGGAGCTGCTTCTCCCTCTGCCTGTGTGTCTGCCTCTCTCTGTCTCTGTTTCTCATGAATAGATAAATAAAATTTTTTAAAAAGTCCACAGAAATTCTAGGAGGTAATGGAGCAACAGAAGTAAATATACTGCAATTTTTTGCTATGTGCTCCATTTCTGAGTTTGCTTCTTAATGCAGATTACAGAGGTAATTGTGTGGGCCTTAAAAGGTTGAGCTGAGATTTTTGGCAACAAAAATGCAGGGAATGTCTCATTCTTCTATGATATGTTCTCTTTCCCAGTTCAGTCTGGCAGATGTCCTCCCCTCCTGCTTCTAACTTAGAACTGTTTTGTTTAGAGTACAGTCTAAACCAACATCAGTTAGCCTTCTTTTTTTTTTTTTTTTTTTCTTTTTTGGACAACTGCCTGATTTGTTGACAAAAATAACTTAAGTTCTAAATTAAGAGATAATATTACAAGCTGCTCCATACAAAACAACACCTGCAAGCCCACGAATCATCTGAAGATTTTGTGGGTAATAAGAGGTAGGGATATATGTGTGTGTAGGGATATATGTGTGTGTCTGTGTGTATGAGAATAATATTTGGACGTGCTCCAAAGTTGTGTGTTGAGTATTTCTTAGCAGTCCTAATAATCTCCACCAATGGGTGGGGTGGGGTGATGATGAAAAAACAACTTGATTTGAGCCTGTTTTTAGATATAAAGAGTAAAGTGATCTTTTATCAACTCCCAACTGTTTTGAAAGAGAATTGATCATCAGGTGGTCAAGTGCTCTTGGAATATCTCTTGGCTACTTAAAGTGGCCTCTTGATCCATAGACTATTTCTACCTACTATTTCTTCTGTTCCCCCTTTCTCCCATCAGAGGACGTCAGTCTGAGCAGCCCTGGTACTAGACGTACCAAAAGAGAGTTATAAGCCAAGTTGTTCCGTGTGGTCCTTCCCTAGTATCTATTTATATTTTCTCACACATGAGAATGTATATTTTATAAGGCATGTGTTTGTCTACCTGTCTGTCTACTGTACTATGTCTCCAATAAAGCTAAAATACATTACGATTTTCTGGTTTTCTCTTGCCTGAAGTATAGGAGGGAAATGGTGTATTTTTAAGTCTGTGGTTCTTTGAGAGGGTCTCCAAATAGTTGTATGAGTCATTGCCTCTCTCTGGTTTCTGCTGTGTTTGAGTCCCGTACTATCTGGAGCCTGCCCCTGGAACACCCTTGCAGCTGTGGGCCGCCCAAGGGCTGATGCTGTGTGCTCTTCTTTGCCTGCCTCATTGTGTCCACCGTGATGCTAGATGCCTGGCAGAATGGAAACAAACACACTTAATAGTTCATTAGAAAATAAGTGCTTTTTACACAGGGAAGGATTTGAAGGCATATTGTTTGTTTCAAAATTAGCAAAATGTTTGAGGAATATCAGTATTCTGGTCAGCTTCCTCACTGTACTATATTAGGTACTATTTCTTTTGAGATTGTCAAAAAGCTCCTATTTTATTCTTTGAAGGCTGGGCCCACAATATTCCATCATGTACTTCTGCACTTTATGGGACACTTTCCACAGACATTCTCTGTTTGAATCTCACAACACTCATAAGATGTAGATTGGGCAGATCATTTGTAATCTCCATGTCTTTTGTGGTTAAAGAAATTGGCTCAGTGAGATTATCACTTAATGTCAAAAGAGCTTTTAGGTGGTAAAGCCAGGACTTGAATCCAGATTTTCTGACTCACATCCAGAATTTTCCCCACTGATACCTTTTAGTTTTGAACGGGGTATTGTATCTGTGGTCCTCAGAAATATTTGAATAAAAGGTCCTCTGGACATTGATGACGTCCAATATGATGAAGTTTGGACTGGAATGTACAGTGGAAGCTGATTTTTATTATATTCCTGATAAGAAAACAATGTATCTTTTTTTTTTTTTCTTACAAGGTGGAATGAAGAAAAATGCTGTGGTTTTATTGTATTTTTTTATTTGGAGGGGGATATACTGGAGCCCAAGCAGCCTCATCCTGCTAAGTTATTAGACTTGTTCACAGTAAAGTATTTAGAAGCTTGTAACCCAGCACTATGCTGCTTGAACTAGTGGCCATGGACCAGTACTTTTGTAAAATATAGTTAAGTGAATTTCTAGAAAAAATAAGACAAAATACAACCATATTTTTATTATAGACTGAATGGATATAAAATTACTGTCAAACTGCTGTTAAAGTTTCTAAATGTTACTCTTGATTTCTGTACTTTGTCATGGACCAGTAGCAGATAGTCTATGGGTAGGCACAGATCTGCAGACTGCTTTTTAGAGTAACCATGTCGTTACATGGTTATAGGTCATGATGGGGATTGGTCTTACTGATTTCTAGAGTTCTTTTTATTCTTGCTGGTTTAGAATGATCGAAACTGAGAACCAGACTTCTGTTCCTTGAGGCCTTCCTGACTGGAAGCAGTGACTTAAAACACCTTTTCAGCTCATACCTAAAGCTGCTTGCTTGCATGATGGGAGTTTTTGTAGCATGCGGTTTGTTTTCTAGTCCTGTTGTCCTCTGGCAAGATTCTTCGGTGGGGCTGCCTGTGGCTTTTGTTACTGGGGAAACCGTCATGAACTACGTGAAGAGGAAGAGGAAGCGGGTGGGCCATCACACTGAGAGGGCCATGGTCCGATACTGGGGTCTGATGCGGACTTGTGTAATCGCTGAAGTAAGGCTCCACTGGGGAAATTCCTGCTGCCACCTCTGCTGCTGTCTCTTAGCCAACCGAGCAATGTTTCTTGAAATCCCTAGGACAGAAATTTCTCACTTTATTTGGTTCACCGGCCATCACCAAGGCTAGTTGACAAAGCACTTGGACAAAAAGAAGCAAGTAGGAGGCAATAATCACAATTATTGCTAGGAGGAAATACTGCAGTAATAGCAAATACACTGTGCCCACCCCTTCCAGATACTGTTAACCACTTCAGCACTTGATCTTCACAAAAATTGCTTTGAGGAGATACTCTTTTCCCATTTTACAGCTGATGAAACAAGCAACTTGCCCAAATTTATATAATTAGCAAGCAACAGAACCAGGAGCTAGAAGTGATGCTGAAGTATTCCAAACCACAAGTTTTTTCCTTATGCCAAAGACAGGAAAAATGTGAGCTTTTATCACCTTTGTCCTTCAGTCTTTGTTATGGGTTGAATTGTGTGTTCCCCGAATTCAGATGCCGCAGCCCTAATCTCCAGGACCTCAGTAGGTGACTGGATAATGTCTTAAGGAGGTAATGAAGTTACAATGAGATCATCAGGGTAGGCCCTAATCCGGTATGACTGGTGTCCTTAGAAGAAGAAATTTCATCACCAGACATGTATGTTCACAGAGGAAAGAGCGTATGAGGGCACAGTAAGAAGGCAGCCACTTGCAGGCCAACCAGGGAGAATTCAGAAGTAATCAAACCTGCTGACACATGGATCATGGACTTCTAGCCTCCAGCACTGAGAAAAACCCAACTGTTGTGTAAGGCATCTCATTTGTGGTGTCTAAGACGGCCTGAGCAAACTAATGCAGTCTTCCAATAACCAGCTTGGCAGAATTTTCTTACATTCAGGCTGTGGGATTTGCCTGTGGTCACATAATCCAAAGCCCGCGTTCTAGATCTTCTGATCCCAGTCAGTGCTTTCCGTACTGCAAAGTCCTGGAGAGAAACTGGCAATGCAAATGCGGGGCGCTGGCCAGCTTACCTGTATCCCTGATGCACGCATGCACATCACTAGCCTCACCGGGATTCAAACAAAAGGTGACTGCAGCTCTGAACAGCGTTCGCCAGATGCAAGAAACCAACGTGTGTTTACAGGTAAGTCTAAGTTGAGTGCCTCTGGGAACAAAGAGGCAGGGCATTTGGAGCATTCGAGAGTAAGTGCCTTTAAGCTCCTATTCTTCTCTCCCAAGAAGAAGCCAGGTTTTTACATCAGTAAGTAGAATTCCATGCGTGGAAGACTTGAGTTATACACCAGATCAAGCAGTTTGATTTTGTAGACCTTTTAAATGCTCCATCAAAGCCAATGCGAATCCCTCTGTCTCAAAAACAAGAAGGCATGTGGTGAAGGTCGGCAGTGAAGGAGGCTAGCTCGAATGATTTCTTCTGGAGGAGCTCCAGAGACAAGTGCAGGAGTGTGCATGTGCCAGAAACTGTGCAGAGAAGAAATCCAGTTGTCCAACAGTGAATTACTGCGGCTCCCAGGGCCCTGTTCTTCATACCTGTGACCTGCGGGTGGCTTGGGGACCACACAGATGTGCTCTCACTGAAGAGGGACTTTAAGATTCAAGTGTGCAGTGCTGAGAATTTTGGAGAAGCACCAAATCACAATTGCAGATCTGGAGAAAAAGCAGTGCATCCTGTTGGCAGGAGTTTTGCCTCCTGGGCCCCACCCCTCCACGAGCAAGGGCATCTTCTCACACCTTACTTGCCTGTCTCACCTGCCAAATGCGTCCTGTTTTCCTAAGGTCCCTTGAGCTCAAAAGACTACCACCCAGCAAGGTTAAAAGTTTAAAAATTACCTCCCGATCTTCCCTGTGGAAAGTCTCAGTGTTCCTCCCATTGGGAGCCTTCACGGGATTCCTTCTGTAGCTCTTGAAGGCAGGGCGTGTCTTTTAGAATACCTGTGGTTGAGAAAACAAACCTGCTTTCCTCTGTCCCCACTAAAGCCTCCAGTCCTGAATGTTTCCCTGCTTACTGCTCGACTTACGTTTCCGCAACCTCCCAGCCTAAAGAGTCTGGGCAGAGGAAGCAAGAAACCGTGAAGTCCTGAATGTGCCACTGTGGTGGAGATCCCCACTTGGGGGGGTCTGGGACACCTAGCCAGAGCATGAGGATTCCCTGCGGTCAGCAAAATTTGAGTTTCCCTGGGCCCTGCATTTACCATATGGTTTTAAAAGTACGTGGTTCAGAGGACTGGCATTGATGTAGAACAGAGCCGGACTACAACCCGCCAGACCTTACTACTCCTATCCCTTGTGGGAGCTTAAGCCTGTTCCTTAGGTCCTTTGTGCCACATTCTCCTCATTTGTACAGTAGAAATAATCAGGCCTACCTATTAGGGTAGTTGAGAGGATTAGACGAGCTAATGCATACAAAGTACTAAGCATGGTGCCCAGCACAGTGCTCAGTAAGTTTTGGCTGTTGTTAGCTTGACTCAGGGGACTCAGGATGGAAAGCTCCCCCTGCCCTGCCCTACCCACTCCATCCTATTCCACCTACTCAAGATAGGCAATGTCAGCCGTTTTCTCAGGGTCATTTCAGGGGGTAGCACAGGAGATCTGGATTGCTAGCTGGACTTTATTTAGAAACTAGACACAGCCTCCTAAAATGATGACTAAGTGAATAGTGCCCCCAGCGAGGAGTCAGTGGGACTGGAATTCTGACCAGCTCTGCCCCTTGCCAACCACATGATCTTGGGAAGTCACCAGGTGCTCTCAGAGGCCCCTTCCAGCTCTGAATTTTAGTGTGGTTTTTCCAGGTGCATAGACCCTCCCTCATCACTGCCCCCAGGGTGTCTGTTTCTTCCCATTGTTCCTCTTAACTCTCTGGAGAGGGAACTCACTTCAGAAGAAGAATAATTATAAACATGTGCATGGGACTTTACAGGGGATGAAGAGCCTGTCTAGTTTAAATGACGGAAGTGGGAAACAAGTCCTGAACCTCCCAGGAAGTGTGTTGCGTGAGCTGACCTCCAATGAACATTATTCTTCAGTGGGGGGGGGGAGGGGTCTTCCTTGGTCCACAAATTTGACCCTGCAATGTAGTTCTAACAATTGCCTAAGAATGTTTGTGACTATCTGTGGCAAATCTAATTGCTTTTCAGAATATTCTCTTTGGTACTTAATATGTTGGCTTCATGCCACAGCAGATGATGGCATTGGGAAGACTGGAAGCAGAACAGTTGGTTCAAATATTGGCTACTTTACTGTGACCACCAAGCGGAATAGTTTCTCCCGTGGAGAAGCAAACACTTCAGTTTCAGTAAATCTGACTTACTTGGGAGTATGGCTAAAGGAAGCGGCAACTTCAGTTCCTCTGGGCCCTTTGTCCAGTCAATAGACTGGACTTTATCCATTCGGGTCAGCTGTAGCTTTTTAATAGATTCAAACACCATTCCAGTTTCCCCCAAAGCTCCTCAGAACTTATTTGCCCCTTGTTTGAATTGCCACTGGTCTGAGGAGGGACGAGTGGCTGCTTGCAAACGAAGACATGAACCAGGACGCTTGGATGGACGAGAGCTTGAATATCTTATGTATCTTGTTTTCCAGTGATACTTAAGAGTTCAATAAACCCAGTTGGTAGGAAGCTAAATTGCTGGTCTAGCAAAGGATTGAGCAGAAAAACCTAAAGTAAGGGGATTTTACAAAACTCCTTGCTCAGTTTGGGAGCTTGGCTTTACTTTTCCTGATACTCTGCCACCATCTGGCTTGGATTTTCCTCAGGCAAAAATAACTGTGCTGATTTTGAACTATTGGCTTATTGTTGGTGTCTTTGTAGACTCCTCCAACTACTACTGAATAAATGGCTCGTGATAAATGTGTGTTCATGCGTGGTGTAGAGCAGCTGATGCCAGAAATGTGAGGAGGATCTGCAGACTCTCCCCAAAAGGAGGCCTTATCCACTGAAAATCCCTTTGGCCAAACTAGCCAGAGAACCTGGAGTGTGGGATAGGAGATGGGATGGCTTGGGGTCTGGGCAGGGCAGACTGGAGGGTTTTCTTGCATATTTGTTCTCTGGATCCAGATTTTTTCCCCCAAGATTTTATTTATTTATTAATGAGAGAGAGAGAGAGAGAGAGGCCGAGACACAGGCAGGGGGAGACGCAGGCTCCATGCAGGGAGCCCGATGTGGGGCTCGATCCTGGGACTCCGGGGTCACGCCCTGGGCCGAAGGCAGGTGCTCAACCGCTGCGCCCCCCGGGGATCCCCTGGATCCAGATTTTAGGACGCGTGAGAAACTGGTGCCCTCCCACGAGTCCCCGGCCAGGGAGGAGCCCGTCCCGGTGCGGCACGTCAGCCCTTGAGCGTGCCCTATGGGAGGACGGCGCCTGCTCGCCGGCGAGAGGACTGCGCTGCCCTCTGCCACTTTGCCGCGCGCGCGCGCCCGAGTCCTGGAGCATCTCTGCCTCCCGTCCCCCGGGAGGCCGGTTAGGGACGTACACAGGGAAGGATGCGAGCGGGACCTGGCTCCAGGGGGCGCTTCAGCACCGCGGGCGGCGGCCGCGGCACCTCGGGCCGGCGGGGCACCCGGTTCCGGAAGGGATTCGTGGAAAGCGGCCTCCTCCCGTCGTCGCTGCTGCGGCTGGGACCGCGCGGGAGGGGTCAGGGAGCCGAGCGGCCGCGGCAGCTGCGGCCCCAAGCACAGCGACGCTCCAGGGCGCAGGCTCCCGCCGGCCGGAGCTCACAGCAGCCTGGCCGGGGCGCCAGGATTTGGGCTCGGCCCGCTGGGGTGATGAGCCCGAGCTCCAGGCCTCAGCCTCCCGCGTCGGGGAGGCCTCGCCCAGGTCGCAGCCCCAGGCCGAGCACCTGCCTGCCCCAGGTCTGCACGGCCGGCCTCGCTCCTGGGCCTCCGCCTCCCGCCCCGCCCCATCTCCCCCTCCCGTTTGCAGAGCACGTTCCCCTGTGTGACCTCATCGGCGGTTCAAGTTGGCTGCGGGGAGGGCCAGGTCTCCGGAGACCCAGGAGGCCGAGGGGCATCACAAAGAGCCCCTTCCCGCTCTGTCTCTACCAGCAAATCCTGAATTCCTTGGGGGCAACTACTGAATCACCTTGGTGGTCTCGGGGCACGATGAAATTGCTCAAAACTGTTTACTGAATGAATAAATATTTACAGATGGAGGAAAAAAAAAAATCAAGGGACAGTAGGTGCTAGAGTCCAGTCTAGAAGTTAGGGCTTCGAGCTTCTAGGACCAGGTCAGGACGGTGCCACACTAGGTACCAGTTATATCGGGCGGAGTTGTGCGAGTACATGAAGGGGCCCAGGCAGATCCGTCTCTGTGTGTGGCACTCAAGGACACAAGTATGTGAAGACTGTACCCCTAGTCAGGTGCTAGACCACCGGGCTGCTGCTGTCAGGGGGACAGGGACGCGGGAGTGGGCCTGGGGCAGTGGCTAGCCTTCAAGAAGCCTTCCTTAAAAGTCTGGGGGTGGGGGACGGTAGGCACCCTGTGCTCCTATCTATCAAAACCTTCTGTCTCCACTAGGAAGGCCCGGGTAAGAAGCTCATCCAGTCACCCACCCCGCCCCACGTAGATCCATGAATTAGCACTCTGCTGTTTATTTCCACGTATATATTTGAGGTAGTTTAGGATCTGCAAGGACATTACGTAGGTTCAAATCTCAGCTCCACCACTTCTCAGCTGCTGGCCTTGGGCAAGACATTTAACCTCTTTGTGCCTTGATTTCTCATCTTTTAAGTGACGATAATAATAGTATTTAATTCCTAGCACTATTTTAGGGACCTAGGAGTGAATATATAACAATTAAACAGTTCCTGGCAATAAGTCAAGGCTAGGAAGTGTCCCACTCATCTCTGTAGTATCCTGGGTTTGAGACCTGGCTTGTGTTCACCCTATGAGGGCTCTTCACGATTTTGTAAAATCCTTTGGAATTCCTGCATTTTAGCTTCCAGGCTCTCAGTTTTCTCCCACACAGTTTACAGCTCTCTTGAGGTCTAAAGAAGAGAGAAAACAACTTGAAAATCATTTTTCTGCTGATTGAGCAGCAACATTATCTTTGTTGAATATACAGCCTCTCCTGGTGGCTCCAGTGTGAGTTCTCAAGGGCTTGCTTTTCTACAACGGTGCCCACTGCATAGCATACAGTAGGTGTTTAATAAATGCTTACGGCAGGAAGGAAGATACAAAGGATAACACTAGTACAGAGTACTTTATACAAAGTCCCCACGGAATTCACACTTGTCCCCTAAGACCTACTGACTAAGCATGAAAATCACCAAGGAAATGTGATCAGCTTGGAGGAAAAGGAGGGGAGGGAGAGGAGGGGAGAGAAGAAACTGGAGCAGCCTCTTATCTGACCAAAGACATCAATCCTTCCACTGCACATGGTTCCATTGCTGATAGTTGCATCAGCTCCAGCCAAGTTGAAAGCCTCGCTGCTGCTGGGGGACATGGAAGGCTGTCTCCAAGTGCTGTCTGCCCCAGGGAGTTGTTTTTCTAGGGGTAGTTTGTCCTTTGTTTTGTAGCCTCTCAGGGGCTCTTCTTTACTTCTGTGAGGTCTGGCAAGAGTCGGGAGGTGGACAAAGCTCCAGGACAATCGGTAGTGGAAGCTTTTCTGACCTTGGCAGTATAGTTCCAATTCTTATGCCAAATTAGGCTTCTAATAAATCCTCCCCACAACCCTGATACTCTAGCCTGAAAGGCTTGGAGTAGATGGGGTGTAACTAGAGACTACTCTAGTTTGAGATTCCGTAAGGGAGTTGAAATTGAAACTCAACAGGGCTTTCCTAGTAAACACATTCGCTATTTAATCAACTAGGTCATTGCTAGTAAATAGGACTGTCTCAACTGGCATGCCAACTCTGATGGATGGATAATACCTGCCTGGGATGTGGGGCCAGGGGAGGATTCTGAATCTATACCATCACATCTGGAACTTAGGAGCAAGTGCTGTGATCAATCAACAGCAGTCTGTCATAGATACAGGAAAGGGAGTAGCCCCAGGAGAGGTAGATACTTACCTGCTTGAATTGCTAAGGAGACGCGGAAGCTGTTTATTTGGAGGTCGGGAAAACAAAACTGGTTGAATGGCCAACTGTGCCCATTTAAGTAAATCAAGACGGACCTTGGGCAATTCAACTTTTGGGGAAAATGTGGTACCAGTTCAGGAAGGATAGCAAAGAAAGGGTAAGTGTGGGGACATGTCCTGGTTTCCATGCCTCCGTAAACCCTGATAGAAACAGTCCGATGGTGAGATAGCAGGCATGACAACATCAGTTGGTTGTTCTGAGCTGGAGTTCAAGACCTAAGCAGATTCTAGAATAGAGTCAAGCCATTGACAAGCAGATGGAAAAGCATAGTGTTTCCTAAACTGAGTACCATGAATCACTTAGTATCCATGAAATGTTATAGGTATCTTGCTGTGAAAAATAGGCAGGAGTAGGGGGCCTGGATGGCACAGTCAGTTAAGCCTCTGATTCTTGGTTTCAGCTCAGGTTGTGATCTCAGGGTCCTGAGATGAAGCCCTGCTTTGGGCTCTGCGCTCAGTGTGGAGTCTACTTAAGGCTCTTGCCTTCTCTTCACTGTCTGTGCACTGTCTCTCAAAATAAACAAATTAATCTTTAAAAAAAAAAAAGTGGGCAGGAGTAGAGAGAGAGTTCCAAGGTATACAAGTTTGGGAAACCCTCTATCAAACAAACTCAAAGAGAATTAACTATAGCTCAAGGTGGTTCTTGGCCAGAGGGCGGTATGCAAGAGAGAGAGATAATAAGCGGTGAAACAGAAATGTTGGTTGGTTTGGGCTCTGAAAGTCCTCGAGTGCCCGTCAGAGGAGTTCGGTTTTGGTTGACAGGTGTGGAGGGTTGTGTGCTAGAGACATGATGCAATCAGAGGTGGGCGTAGGGACATGACTGCTGATACCATGAGGAAATGCTTGAGGAGGAGAGAGACTGGAGGGCAGGAGAGTGGCTAGGAAACTGTTAGATGGTCCAAACAGGGGGTGTTGACAGCCCGAAACAGGGCAGGAACAATGGGAATGGAAGGAAAGGGCCAAAGTCAAGAGCCATCTCCGCTGGCAGCCTTGGGGTCGTGAGGGGTGGAGCCTGAGGGCACTGACTGGCCCTGTCCTCAATCCTCAGAGCAGAACCTGGGGAGCGTGCAGTGGAACGCTGTGCTGGAGGCTTCCATTAGACAGAAAGCAGGACTTCTTGCCTCTGGGGGTGACTGAAGTCTGGAAGAGCGCCCTGGGGCTGCGGTACAGCTTTCGGGAGCTCCCCCAGGCCAGCGCCCCAACAGCTGAGGCCACAGCCACCCCTGTGAGCCAGTAAGTGCCATCAGCAGGTGCACGGCGGACGGGCCTCCCGGCTCGTCGGGGCCTCCGGGCACATCGGGGCAGCGGCTTTCAGATCCCGCTGAACATCAAGACCGCCCAGTGAGCACGGTAAAGCACCGATTCTCGTTTCCACTTCCAGGGACCTGGCACCAGTTGGCAGAGCCCCGGGGTCTGCATTTCACGATGTCCCCAAGGGGTTCCGGTGCATAGTCAGATGTAGGGACAGTTTGGTGCTGTCACTTCATTCTGTGGGGGAGTAAACTGAGGCCCGGGTTGGAGCCAGCCTGTGCCCCCGGCCCTTGCACAAGGGCAGCCACTAGTGCTGGGCCAGGCCTCTCACCGCAGCTGGGGCTGCTCCGAAACACTGTGAACTAATGCTGCGCCCGCTGCCTGGCTCTAGGCTGAGGCCTGCACAGCCACTGGGAAGTTCAGGAAGTTCTCCTGTTGCCCCGCCCTGCACATCCCTCCAGGGGACCTGCTGTTCCCATATGCGTCTGGGGCAGGAGCAACGACAGTAATGGAGCTGATGCGGTGTGGGCACTGCTGCCAGCACTCTGCAGAGGCTCTCCTTGTCCTGACAAGAAGCCATGAGGTATTATCCCCATTGTACAGAAGAAGAAACTGAGGCACGGGGCAGCTAAGAGGGCAAGGAGCTGCCTTCCCTGTCACGTCTGGGTCATTGGTCTCCTTTGCTGGGGGCTCTGCGCCTCTATTTCCATTATTCCCTACACTCAGAGTTGCCCATCCACGCTGCCCCTCGATGCCCCCCCAGTGCCCCGTCCCCTCTACACTGCCGCCCAGGGCCTCGTCCCTCCACGCCACCGCCCCGGGATCCGTCCCGACCTGAGTCAGGGGGTGTGTGTCGGGGGGTTCCAGTGACTTCCCAGTGCCAGGCTCCACGGGGGACCTCCCTTGCTGAGGGGCCACAGCACGTGCTGGTGACCGGGGAGCCTGGGGTCTGCAGGTGGCCAGCCCGCGGGTGGGGGGTGGGACAGGCCGCTCCTCTGCCAGCCCCATGTGGCCACTAGGGCTGGGCCTGTGCAGGGAAGTCATTCTGGGTGGGGGGGCACCTCCTTGGCCAGAGCAGAGCTATGGAGCCGTGTGTGGCTCTGGAAACCAGCTTTGTAGCAGCTAAGCTTCGTGTTCATCACCATGGAAACCTTGTCTGATTCTGTTGCCCCAGGTCCCAGGCTAGGCCCCAGTCTCCGGGTTCCCTCTTCGTCCCACTGAACAAAACAGACCTCCCTCGAGGGCCTGGCGCTCAGTTCTTGGGGCTGAGTTCTTGTTTCCATGGTGGCTGCTAGGAAGCTCGAGATTCTGCTTGTTGCTCAGTGAACACTCCGTTGGATTTTGAGTTTGTGACAAAATGAACTTCCTTTAGTGTCTCTCCAGTTTTAATGGTTATTAATCTCTGAATTGACTTTAATTTGCCATGTTTCTAACAATAGTACATGAGAGTGTCAGGTGCATCGTCCTCTTCTCTGCTAATCTGACATTTTTAATAGGTTATTTTTGGTTGCTATTTAAATTCTTATGTCTTTGCTGAGCATTTTTGCATGTTGTTATTTTCTCCTATAAACCTCTGTGTCTACCTCTTCCATTGTTATTAATCTAGGTGATATCAGTGATTCACTTCTTGATCTGTATGAATTCTTCAACTATTAAAATTATTTACCCTTGGGTTGTAAAAAAATTTTTTTTAATTGCCTGTTAGTGTATGTGCTTTTATTTTCAGCTGCCTCAAATAGTTTACCAGAAATAAGCGGGGCAGAAAATGAATGACTGGATTAAATTTCTTGTGTATACCCAACGAGTATTTATGGAGCAATCTTTCTGACCATCCACTTTATCTGTGATTTGGTTTCTATGGTAAGAACAATTGCTGGTGTTTATTGAGTGCTTATTATGTGCTAGACATTGTCCTTTACATGTATTAACTTACTTCATGATGACCTTATGAGGTAGTTATTATTATTATCCCCATTTTACAGAAAGGAAAACTGAGGCACAGATTAGTTCAGTAACAGCTAGCAGAGGGTAGGGCTGGGATGCTAACTCAAAGCCAGTACTCCACTGGTTCTTTTTTTTTTTTAAGATTTTATTTATTTATTTATTCATGAGAGACACACAGAGAGAGAGAGAGGTAGAGACATAGGGAGAGGGAGAAGCAGGCTCCATGCACCGGGAGCCCGACGTGGGACTCCACCCAGGGTCTCCAGGATCACACCCCGGGCTGCAGGCGGCGCCAAACCGCTGTGCCACCGGGGCTGCCCTACTCCACTGGTTCTTAACAAAGGATGATTTTTACCCCCAGGGACGTACGAAATGTCTGGAGATGTTTTTTGGTTGTCATCACTGGGGAATGGCTTCTATCATGTGCTGAGTAGAAGCCAGGAACGCTACTAGACATTCTGTGGTGCACAGGACAGCCCCCGGCACCTGGGCCCTAACAAAGGATGATCCGGCCCGAATGTTGGTAGTGCTGGGATTGAGCCCCCATGTAGACCAACCATTGCCGTATACTGTCTCCTTGGGCTTCCCCAAAGCTCTTTCGCCTGGTTCTTTGTCCTTGATCTGCTGGGTAACTGAGGATACCTCAGGATGGGCTCAGCAGCCGTAGCCTCCAGGGGACATGTCCTGGGGCTTGGATAGCCTCAAGAGTGCAGATCTCGGGGATCCCTGGGTGGTTCAGCGGTTTAGTGCCTGCCTTCGGCCCAGGGCGTGATCCTGGAGTCCCAGGATCGAGTCCCGCGTTGGGCTCCCTGCATGGAGCCTGCTTCTCCCTCTGCCTGTGTCTTTGCCTCTCTCTCTGTGTCTCTCATGAATAAATAAATAAAATCTTTTAAAAAAAAAAAAAAGAGTGCAGACCTCATTGAGAAAGATTTCTGAAGGCAAAAACCAAAACCCAGAAATCCTTTCTGCCCACTGTCATTGCAGGTCCAAGGGTCGGCGGGGGCCTGTCACCTTAGGGAATGGGGCCCATCCCATGATGAGAACCGGCCAGAAGGCCCAGGTCACTGAAGGCCCAAATAATGGCTCCAGGTCACCGTACACACCTGCTCCTCCCCGCCTCCACCTGTGGCTTCCCTTGTCCCAGGTTCCCAGGGACTAAGCCCACATCTTTCTGGTTGAAGCCTCTAGGAGCAGGTCCCTCTTAGCTGCCCCCTCCCCTGTCACCTAGATGTTGATGCTCCCTGGGGCAGGAGCCCTGTCTCCATCGCAGCCTGCCCCCCAGCCCACTGCAGGCCCTCCTACCGCAATCTCAGCTGCAGCCTTCTAGAGAATGTTGCTGGGAGAAAGCCCCTAGTTCTGGCAGCTGGGACACCTCCTTTGGAAGGAAGTGCTCTTGTGGAAAGGACGATGCACAAGGAACTGGCAGGTCCGGGCTGGGGGCTTGTGCCTCCAGGAGTCCTGCATGGGGCTCACTGCAGACCTGGGTTACACTTGTCTCCTGCATGGTGCCTGGCACGGGGCTTGGCTTGGAGCTGGTTGTCAACAGTCACTTGTGGGGTGAAATAAATGCAGCACTGCTCTGCTCTCTCCTATCTAGACAGATTGAAAGCACCTCCATGGATGGACTCAGGTGGCGGCAGCAGCCTACTCCTGGGCAGAGGATGCAGGACACAGGTCAGTCATGTGTGGAACACGGCTGATGAGCTTACCAGTCTCCTCCTGCTGCTGTGTGGCCGCCCAGACAAGTGGTGAATCCTGCCTCTTGTCTGTGGGCTTCACTCAGCCTACCCCTTACCTGCTTGGGCTAGAGGATCTCAGAGGTGAGGGGCCACTAGTGAATCACACACAGACGTACCAGGCGCCTGCTCTGTGCCAAGACCCGGGCTGAGTGCTGTAGGTGCAGCATTTAGTGAGGTCTGAAAGGGTGACGTTTTAGGTTGGCAAGAAACAGACGTGGGATTACAGCCACATCCTCGGAGATCTAGCTGGTGGTCCTCTGAGCAGCCCAGCTGCCTCCCTCCACTGGACTCCCTCCACGAGAAGACACCTGGGTTAGGGTTCTTTTATTTTTAAATAAAAGTTTTATTGAGATGTAACTCACATGCCATGAGAGTCAGCCTTTCCGAAGTGAACAATTTAGTGGGTTTTAGTAAATTCTAAATTCTAAAAATTTAGTAAATTCTGAATTCTAAAAATTCTGTTTTAGTAAAACAGAGTCGTGCGACCAACAGCACAATCCAATTTCAGAACATTTTCTTGCTACCTTGAGAATCTGGGTAGCCACTGAGTAGCGGCTGGTCCGGGAAGAATGAGGAGGTTCGTGGAGCCCCCCTGAACCCAACCGGCAGCTGGAGCCAACCACAAAACAGCCACAGCTGAGCCACAGATACAGGAGTGAAAAGAATCAGTGTAGAAACATGCAAGTGACTTTGGTATCAAATAGGCCTGGTTTGAGTTCCAGCCTGTGGATTCTATCATCTTATTACCTAATGTCTCTGTGGCTGTTTGCATGACTGTAAGGTGGGGTGACACATCTCTTACAGAGCTGCTTGAGGGTGAAGGTGGCGAGCCGCAGAGCCCCTCATATAGCAGGGCTCAGTGGAGCTGTGGGCTGCCCGCAAAGCAGCCCTTCCCCTTGCCCACATAATCCCAGTTTCTATTTAGGTTTCCCACATGCACCCCCATGCTTCCTGGGAAGCTGACTGCACCCTGAACTCCAGAGCTGGTCTTGATGAGCGGAAGGGAAATCCCCACTCTCTTGCCACCCTTTGGCCCAGGAACTCAGGTGTATGCCGGTCAGCAGAGGGCACAGGTCCATCCCCGGCCGTGTGCTCAGGAGTGGGTGTGGGTATCAGTCAGGTTCTTAGCTGCAATGACAGAGGCCAAGTCCGGGTGATTCAGCACTTCCAAAGTTGATAGGAAGGACAGTGGGTGGTTCACAAGATCATAGTGAGAGCTGGAAAGCCAGGTTCCGGGCCAAGCTGGCCCAAACCACTCCACAGGTCAGAGCTGACGAGAAAACTGCCACCGACACCAAGATCCGGATGCACGTAATGCAGACTGCCAGCAGCTTCTGGTCCAGGAACTCGACTTTACTCTGCAGCCACTAGTGCCTCCATTCTGTGGTGTGTGTGTGTGTGTGTGTGTGTGTGTGTAGCAGGCAGGCAGCGGGAGTGGAGGGGAGGGACGGAGAAGAAGCCACACTCCATGCTTTCTTCTTGCATCACCAACTCTTGAGCAAAAGACCCATGTCTGCGTCGGGAGAGCAAAATCTGGCTTCTACTTTGAGGAAGTGGGACTTATAATTTCAAACTTGTCCTAACAAAGGAAGAGCAAAATCTGGCTTCTACCTCAGAGAGGCAGAACTTATAATTTTGAGCTTGTCCTAACAAAGGATGAGTGTTCAAAAGAGCCAGAGTGACCACAAGTATGACAGATGTCTACCGCAAGATTTTGAGAAAATGAGGCACAAGGGGCTTGTTTGTTGGAACTTCTTATAAAGAATCTTCCTTGTTAATAAACGGAACCCAAGAAGAGATTCTTCTTTTCCCTGGACATGGCGATGTGTTGACGTGGAGTCTGGAGTACAGTAAATCTTTCCACATGAGGGAAGCCAGCCTGAAAATGAAGCCAATACATGGAGGAGGGAAAGAAAGCAAGAGGGGAGAAGAGAAAGAGTGCAGAGCTGGCCCTGAAGCCACCCAACCTCCAGATTTCCAGATATATGAGCAAGCGTGACTTGGATTTTCTGTTGCTGGCAACCCAGTGCGTCTGAACTGATATATTAGTGATTATACATCAGAAACTACTACAAACAGTGAAAGGTGAGGAAATGGTGGAGAGACCTGAGTTTTGGCCCCATTTCTGCCTCGTACCTCCCAGCCCAAGCATTAGCCTCTGGGCCACAGCTTTGCTGTGAGAGCGTAAGGGAACTGTGTAGACCAGAGCACAGAGGATTCTTCTTCCCCAGGGGCTCTTATAATTAAACAGGTCAGGGGCAAAACTAGGGTAATGCAGGAACAAACAAACAGCTGCTCTCTCAAAGGCTTGAACATGCCAGGTTCCCCTTTGGCCCAAGTTTTCATGTGTTCTCTACACTTGGCAGCTGGCTGGGAAGTGGTGGGAGGTAGGAAGGAGACGGAAACGCCTTCAAGTGGAATTAGGTCAAAGCTGATCATTAAACAGCGTATGGATTGGGGAGTTTGCCTCCCCTTGTCTCTGTTCTGAAAGAAGCACGGGGAAAACAGTCGGCTCCCTTCAGGAGGAGCAGGAAGGGGGATGCCAGATGTGCCAGGCGGGTTACCTTCCTTCTCTTCTGGTGTCCTCACAGCAGGTGTGGGGGGGGTGCGCCTCTGTTTCTCAGACGCAGAAGTGGTCCCAAGAGGTAAAGTCACCTGCTCTGGGTATGAACTTGACCTTGGTGCCCTGAGATTCCAGACCCAATGCTCTTTTTGATACCGCCCACTGGCTCCCAGGAAAACACAGAAACCTACTCCATTTGATATTTGAGTTCCAAAGGTTCAAACAGGAGCATTCCAGGAGGGCCAAGGGAAAGTGTTGTCTCCTCAGGTGAACTTCAATTGTTCTTCCTTCCCTGAGGGAGGCAACCATGCTATCGGAAGAACGTGGTTGTATTTGTACATACCAAGGGTATGTTGGAAGGACACTCAAGAGCTGGTCATAGTGGGTGATCTGAGGGTGGCGGGGAAGGGAGCCTGGTCACCGAGGGTGAGGAAGAGATAGTTTATCACCATTGGCCTTTTTCTTTGGTGAATGTTGCAGCATGTGCCTGTATTACCTACTGAGAAAGTAAATAAATGAAATGATTTTTGGCATTTAGGTGTTGGGTCTGCTGCTTCCCAACAGTGACCTGGGCTAGTCACTCTTTAATGTTTCCTCATTCACAAAATGAGGATAGAAATGTCTGTCTCTCAGGCCTGCTCAGGAAATTAGATCACATCATGCACATGAAAGAGCTTGGCATTCAGTAGATGTTCAATCAACAGAAGGCATTTGTCAAGACTGCAAACTCTAGCCACATGAAAACTACAATTAGTAAGTTATTATTGTTTGTTGTTCAGGGTGTTAATACAGATAATTTTGGAATATTTTATTTTATTTCATTTTTTTAAAAAGATTACTTCTTTATGCATTTGAGAGAGAGAACGAGCAGGGGGAGGCGGGGAGAGAGAGGGAGAAGTACGTTCCCTGCCGAGCACAATGCGGGACTCAGTTCTAGGACCCCAAGAACATGACCTGAGCCAAAGGCAGAGTCTTCACTGACTAAGCCACTCAGGTGCCCCTAATTTTGGAATATTTTAATTTTCAACCCGGACTACCTGCTGGGCCTACAGTAGTTTAAGTTCACCCTATGTTAGAGGAAAGAACACAGGGGTGGAGTCACACAGATCTGATTTCAGAACCTAAAGCAGTGTCACCCTGAGCAAGGCATTCAGTGTCTCTGAGCTTCAGCTCCTGATCATCCCTGGGCTGATTAGTTCCTCATGGGTGATCTTCAACCTTGTTTGATGCCCGCCTCCCAAACCAGATCCAATTCCATAACATATTGACTAGAAATCTTTTCTGGGGGATGTGGGGAAGGAGATACAGATCACACACCACACAATAGAATTTAAATCAAATTCCCCATCAGGCACCTCCCAGATTTCTCTTCCCTGCCAGGACTTTTTCTCTCTCTTTCTTTCTCTTCACCTCCAGGACTTCTTAAGACCCCTTTCGTTGTCCAGAGCAGTTCATGTCTACCCTCAGCTGGCATGCTCCATTCAGCAAAAAAAGACCAGGCGGCAGCTGCTTTCCTTGACTGTGTCTCCCTGCGGGTGGGAAGGGGTGGCCTCAGTTTGTCCGGCCACAAGTGAGTAGGGGATGATAATACGCCTGGCTTGCCCCTCATGAGGATGGGCAGAGCTGGGATCCAGGTCCAAGTTTTGGGACCTCAGGTTCAAGATCCCTTCCCACAGCTACCTCAAGATGACAGGATATTATAGAGTCTTGGTTGCTAGTTTTGTGGTGGTTGTTAACATTCAGTCTTTAGAAGAGACAAAGAGTTAGTCAGGAATGTGAAAGGAAGAATTCAATTTCCAGAGCCTGTGCTGGGGTCAGTACAAATTCATGCCAAAGTCTTACTCTCTGTTATCTGTGATGCCAGCCAGGGAAACTTGAATGTGGAGTAATGCCCCCTGAGACAGAATGGCCTCCTCCATCGTCCGAGAGCCACCTTATGTACACTGACTTCCACTGAGGCAAGAATGTGGCTTGAGATATTTCAAAAATCATCTGCAAGACATGAGATGTGATGGATGAGGTTTTCTTCTCAGCTGATGTCCCACTTCCTAAGCCTTCCAGCAAGTTGGGACTTTATCACAGATAACCTTCTAGGAAGGGACTCAGAGTGAGCAAGCCCATCAGTTGGGGTTGGCAGAGAGGCAAGGTAGTCAGTAGTAGGGCCCTGAACTGAGTGTATATTAATTTCCTAGAGCTGCTATAGCAAAGTACCGCAAATGTGGTGCCCTATCCTCTTGGTTCTAGAAGCTGGAAGTAAGAAAATCAAGGCACTGGCAGGGCCATGCTCCCTCTGAAGGCTCTGATCCTTCTTTGCCTCTTTCCAGTAGCAGCCCTTGTGTTCCTTGGCTGGCAGACACATCACTCTAATCTCTGCCTCTGACATCACGTGGTGGTCTCCCTGTGTGTCTCTTTATCTCTTTCGTCTCTTCTTATAAGGACACCAATCATTGGATCAGGCCCACCCAATCCAGGATGACCTCATCTCAACTAATCACACCTGTGAAAAAGAACTCTATTTCCAAATAAGGTCACAGTCACTGTGAGACTTTTTTTCTGGGGATTAGGACTTTAATTTACTGTTTTGGGAGACACAATTCAGCCAACCACAGAGTTTGCTGGCAATGGTGTCTATAGAAGTGATTTCATAGCTAGAACCCAACTAATGGTGATTGAAAGCAGGCGGGGTAAGAAGGTAAACCCGTAGGGAGCAACTTTCACGTTTTCAAAAATGGGGCAATGGAGCTCTTGAGTACCAGCTTGGGCCTTCCTATCCGCCTCCATTCCTTGGTGAAGGCAGATTTTCAAAACTAACGTCTGATGCTCATCTTACCCTGACCCATCACTTCAAAACTAATGCTGGCAAATTGGCCCGTTCATCATTTATAAGGCACAGTTTTGCATGATGGTTAACATCTCCTTCAAAGGTGGATGTGCGTGTAATTCACTCCAGTTTTTAAGAGGGATCTCCCAGAATTCTGCTCAGATTTATTATCAAATAACAGTTCTGAAAAATTGCATCTGATGCTGACTCAGGCCTGGCGGAGAGAATTGTCGCAGGCACTGAGCTTTGGCATCAGTTTGTGACTTCCCAGTGAGAGAACCTCAGGGGTGGAAGCCCACGGGCTGATTACCCTTTTGGATTAATATTTAATAGGATGACCGCCCCTCCCAGCCTGCCAGCCCGGATCAGTGCCACAAGCCAAGGCTCGGCCTTGCCATGTATGGGGGCTTTGAGGAAGACTTGGCAAAGTTTTAATTAATGAAGATAAATCTACACAGAGACTGTGAGTCCATTAGTTGGCACCACCACCCAGAGAGAAAAGGCCTCGCTAATCACACGCCACAGTAGGTGAAATGACCTGCAGACCAGCAGTGTCCATTTGCTTGCAAATTAAAAAATGCATTTTCAAAATAAATATGCATGTGGTCTCCATTTGTCATGTTTTCTCTCTTGAAAAGCAGGAAAGCTGAGTTGTTAATAAGCAACCGTTTTCAATATTTTTACTGCCCAGGGAAGCTGAAAACCCAGCTGCGAGTCCAGCAAAAAAAGGCTGGAATTGCCTGGAGAGGAAAGTTGTTCAGGAAGCCAAGCAAAGGCAGTCAACGATTGAGAATCATCCCTGCACAGAAGTGCAAAGAGCACAGTCAGCCTGAGTCCCAAAGCGGGTGAAAACTCAGGTGTGGCAGACATTTGCTCTTTGCTCCGTGTTGAGGAGTCAGTAATTCAATGGCCTTGGTCTATCCTGAGACGGCCAAGTGGCAGGGCTGGGGCTTAAGTTTCCAAAAGCCTTGAGGGAGGATTTTATAAACTTTTTGAAGATGGTCGGAAAGTGGGCACTCTGTTTGGGCCTTACAACAGATACTCATCACTTTCTCTGTAACAAGTGCAACCCACGTGGGTCTGGATACACAGCAGTGAGGGAGATTTCATAGTCTCTGCTCTTATGCACCTTATATTCTAGTTTGGGAAGATGGACAACCAGCACACAAGAAACGACCAGGTGACAACTAAATGCAGAGACCTGGATGGGGAGAAAGAGCTGGTTGTGCAAAGACCTGGAGAGCGTTCCTGGGAACAACAAGTGCAAAGGCCCTGAGACAGGGAGGAGCTCAGTCTGTTGAAGGATTGGAGAAAAGGTGAGTGGTTGAAGCTCCATGACAAAGGGGCTGAGTAGTAGAAGAAAATAGACGGGGGCAAGGTTAAGAAGATAGGCTTTTGTTCCAAGTGCAGTTATTGATGTGAAACTTGTCGTTCCCACTGGATTCCAAGCCCTAAGAGTACAGAGTCTATCTTGCTCACTCAATACGTAGGCTGTATTCCAGGGCACAGGCTGTCTGCCTTTTCATCATTATTTATCCCTTTATTATTACAGGTACAAGCATGTAAAATCCACCCCCGCAATAAGTTGCAAATCACTTAATAGTTCAAGCAGGGACCCCTCTCTTCTGACCCTTCTACTATGTGGCAGGCCAGCCTCCAATGACCCTTGTCTCCTCGTGTATCTCCTCTCACGCAGAATCGGGGCTTACCCCGTGTGGCCAGTAGTACCGGGTAGAAGGCACAGTGTATGACACTCAAGGTAGGCCATAGAAATCATCATGGCACCTGGCTTGGTCTCTTGGCTTCCTTCCTCTGGGGGAGGCCAGCGGCCATGCCATGTGGACACTCAAGCAGCAACGTGGAGACACCCACCTGGAAAGGAACTGAGTCCCCCACCAAGAGCCAGCAACAATCTGCCAGTAATGTGAGGGATCCACCTTGGGAATGGTCCTCTTGTCCCAGCTGACATCTGATCGCAACTGGCCCTGTCTCAGAATTACCCAGCTGAGTCCTCCTCCCCTGCTTCCTGACCAACAGAAATGGTGAGAAATAACCAAGGATTGTTTTTTTAAGCCATTGAGTTTTGGGTGATTTGTTAGGCAGTATTAGATAACCAGGATGCCTAGGATAAGGTCACACACGAAGTAGCGGGTGGAAGCACAACCACGAGGAAGTCCTCAAAGGGAGCTCCGTGGTGGGGGACAGAGGGTAAGGGACACCTGAGGTAAGTGGAGGGCTAACGCTCTGCCTTGAGGGCATCCAAGAGCAGGTGGTCAGAAGAGACCATTAATGAGATTATTTAAGACTGAATGTGGAGGACAGAATTTATCAATTATCTCCCATGAAGGCAACAGGAGCCAGGGGATTCAACCAAAATGTATCTGTAAGATTCTAGAAGCCATGCAACTTCCCCAACTTGGCTGTTTCTGTTACCCTGGGCCGGTTTGACAGTGTGAGATGCTCTTGGATGTTTGTTTAGGGTGATGAACAACCAACCTACAGTGGGGAGGCCCAAAGCTACTTTGGTGGCGTCTACCAGGAGGGGAGGAGACCAGGTGAGGTCCTGGCACCTGCAGAGGGAATCAGGTCAGGCCTGAGAGCCTGGCAGGGCCTGAGGCAGGCCCCTGGGGCCTAATCATTGACCGTCCATCACACCTGGACGATGCAGGGAGGGAGACCATTGTGGTAACTTCCCGGGGCTTGGGCATGGCCGTCCCCTGGATCTGTCTTCTCCTGGAGACTCCCTGCCTTCGTCAGAGCTGGCATCTCACAGGTGAAAATGTGCAGTCATCTCAATTAGAGGTGTGAGGCGCATGCCCAGCAAATTATCCTCAAACAACCCCCTCCTGACATATTTGTTTGGCCAGTTATTTCTGTAATTAATTGATATGGTTCAACTGAGGTCTATTGAATTCTCGTTTCAAAATAAATTTGATCTGGAACTCCCAGGTAGCCATCCGATCCAAGTGGTGCTGCTGCAGCAAAGGCCACAGTGAGAGGAAGGGCCCTGCCTTCCCTCCACCTGCCCTGGCCCCACTCGCTGTCCCTGCGAGGCCCTTCCCGGCAATCCTAATGTTCTAAAGATCATAGCTTGAGAACCATAGACTGAAGCTGTTCCAGAGTTTGTCACATTGTTTCAGGATGATCTGTCACTTGTGATTGTTTGCACTGTTTTCCTCATGACTGCAAATAGCTAGATTAATCTTCCTTAGACACCGCCTCATCTCACACTGCCTGTGCTTTAACATCCCCCATGGGATGCTGCTTCTCAGAAGCTAGAGTCAAAGTGCCTTTCCCAGGTCATCTATGCTTCCTGGACACAGACACGAAGCCTCCTCTCCAGTCACTTTATCCTTACTGTCCCCATGTGTCTGCCCTCCCAGGCCCTGCACTTGCATTTCCTCCATCTGGAACACCATCTCCTCCCCTCCATCCACCAGACACACTTGGACCCCACTACCTGTGAGGCAACTCTCTGCCCAGGGGACTTTTCCTCAGCAGTGTTCCATTCGCAAACGCGACCCGGAGTAGCCATTGAACCTCGGTCAAAAGTCACAGAAATGTGAGGATTGCCAGGGACATGAGAGATGATCTAGTTCAAGCCCTTATTTTATACATGAGGAGATGGAAGACTGGGGGTTGACATAACTTGCTCAAGATCACAGAGCTAATCAATGCCAAAGTCCCCTCCCTGGAGGCTGGATCTCCAGGCTGTGTTTAATACTCCGGTTGCTTCTTGAAGGCAGAGACTGTGTTTTACAGCTCTCTGAATTCCTCCACATAGTAGGTGTTCAATGAATATTTGTGGAGTTATTGGTTGGTTGGTGGTTGAGGACTGCTCTTCATTTTTGAAGATAATCAGAAGCCAGCACTGAGAGGAAGGCCAAGAGGGAGCAGCTGTGGGAAGAGTATTTGTTCCCCAAAATATAAGTGCTGGGGACTGGCCACCACCAGATCCTGCGTCTGGATGGAATTTGTGAAAGAAGAAGGGTCAAGAAACATCCCTTCATCCTGAGGCTGTGTTTCTCTAATCGTTAACTTTCTGGTCTGCAAAATCAGGTTCATCTGAGGATTGGGGTAATGTACTTAAAGCACTCGGTATATGTAGACACTCGATAAGTGGTTCTTTTTCTCTTCTTCCCTTTTTAAAAAAATCATATTATTCTTATGTGTTTGTATTTAAAAAGATTTATTTATTTGAGAGAGTGCATGTGAACAGGGGGAAGGGCAGAGGGAGAGGGAGAGAGAATCTCAAGCATACTCTGTGCTGTGAACCCACCCAGGACTCGGGTCTCATGATCTGGAGATCATGACCTGAGCTGAAACCAAGAGTCGGATGCTCAATCAACTGCACCACCTAGGTGCCCTATATCATTCTTTTTTTTAAAGATAGTATTTATTTATTCATGAGAGACACACACACACACTCACAGAGAGAGAGAGAGAGAGAGAGAGAGGCAGAGACACAGGCAAAGGGAAGAGCAGGATCTCTGCAGGGAACCCGATGTAGGACTCGATCCCGGGACCCCCAGGATCATGGCCTGAGCTGAAGGTAGATGCTCAACCACTGAGCCACCCAGGGGCCTCATATCATTCTTATCTCTTCCATTTATCGTGAGACTTTTCAAACATACCACAAAGCAGAAAGAATTGTACAATGAGCAGCTGTCTACTAACCACCTAGATTCCATCATTAGCATTGAAAATGGTTTTTTCACTTATCCATCCATCTCCCTATCCCTCTCTCCATCCATGAATCTATTTTATTTTAAGTGATGCATTTCAAAGTAAATTGCAGACATCAGAACACTTTCCCCTAAATACTTCAGCATGCATATCATTAACTAGAGTTCAATATTTGTTTAGTTTTTCATATGATGTAGAATTTAGTTGTAATGAAATGCATGAATCTTAAGTGTACATTTACCGAGTTTGCACAAACGCAAATACCTGTGTAGTCCAAATCCCCATCAAGATACACAGAGCATTTCCAGCACCACAGAGAGTTTCCTCAAACCCCTTCCCAGGTCATCCCTCCCCAACTCAGGGAAGCAACCATTGTTTAGATTTTTTTGTTCCTAGCCTAGATCACCTATTACAGAAAGTCACGGACATGGAATCACATAGGATGGACTCTCTGTCGAGCTCTGTCCTCCCAGTATGATGTTTTTGAAGTTTGTCCATAATGTTGTGTGATTAGTAGTCCATCTTTTTTATTGCCAGATAGGATTCCATTTGTTTGTTTATCCATTATCCTGCTCTTCATGTTTAATAAATGCTAGTTCTCTCCCTTCTTTCCTTATGGGAGCTCATCATCAATGACATCAACCACCAGAAAACTGGATCTGAAGAGATCTGGCACCTCTTGGACAGGAAGACCCTGGGCCAGTGAGAGAAGGTACTCTTTCCAACAGCCAGCTCTTTCCTGGCTGATGTCAATGCACCAAAAGAGCATCATGTTGATGGAAGAATCAATTTTAGTTTTCTCCTGGGAGATCTCTCATCCTGTCTTATTCTTAGTCAGTGCATTCTTTCTAGCTTCCTCCACCATGAAATGAGTTGAAGCCAATTAAGAGCCTTCTGCTTCCTCATCAGTGATATTTATGACTATGGGAATGTTTATGATGCATGGAGAGGGCCTGGGTCAGAGAGGAGACTGAGCTTTTACTGTCCTTGTAAATGGGATTTGTCTCCTGCTTGTTTTTGCCAGGGTTGTAAAAAGGAAGAGTTCGCATCATATAGGTTAGGGTTTCTCCCTTCCTCATCCCCCACCCATCTAACCTTTACATTCAGGCTGTGGATTAATCTATGATAAACAATTTTTATTACCAACCTCTGTGCTTGGAATGAAGGAGGCATTTTGGTTTTCCCAACCCTTTGGTAATGTTGCCTCCTTTTTCTGAGATTGCCCTCACACGGCCTTTCCAAGCTACAGCCATAATGTACGAAGGAAAGGCCTTTTAAATCCGATGACAGAACTGCATTCTGTAAGAGGCTCAGGAGCTGTTGGGATCTACCAAAATGCCTCTGCATAAATAAAAAAGGGTCACTTACTTCATGTTTTTGGTAAAATTCCTGAGAAAGCAATCCATTCACTTTAAAATACCCATTATTAAAAATAGCCCTTCCAGCATGCCTTCTCTCCTGTCTTCCAGGAACATCCTTTTCTTTCCTTCTGGACCCCAAGTTCTCCTCCCAGACCTGGCTGCATCTGCAAACGCTCCACTGCGAATGGCTGTTCCACTTCTGCTCGCAATCACTGTTTCTAGCTCTCCTGTAATATTCACAGATAGTTATGAAAATAGATATACATATCAATTGCACAACCAGACAAACAGATACGCTCACGGAATGCCTCCTAACCTTTCGTGGGGCTGCCCTCCCTTCCTCTCACTAGTGGGATTCTTGAAAACTGTCCTCTCTGCACTAAGTTTACTCACTGGTCAGCTCCATAATGTGTGGCCGACTCCCTCCACTGGCCTGTAAGGAGCCAGGAGGCCACCATGCACTTCTCAGCTTTCCTCCTGCCTCCTCTGGTCCTGAAGACCAGTCCCTTCTCTGATGACTTTTGTGACTCTGAAACACTCCTGTCACCCTTTACCTTTGCTGGACTTTATTTTTCTTCCCACCCCCTAAAGGTGCTCCTCACCTCCAAGTGGTGTCATTGGGGCAATTGCATGCCTTCTCCCACCACACTGTGGGCTGTCCCTATGGGCAGCTCCAAGCTCCCGGTTGCCCTCAATCCACAGTCTAGGTACTTCACCAGAGGCTTCTACCTGGGTCACCTTCCACCTAAACCCTGCTCATCTCCTCCCACAGGGGGAGGGGCATGGAACGTGGGTTCTGCCCTCTAGGAGCTTAAATTTAGTCAGAGAGACACCCGTGCCGACTCTGAAATGTTCTGTCACAAACCCCAAGACTTAATTAAAATGAAAGGTGCTGATATAACAAGAGTCCTATCACATGACAAAATGTTCAATGAGGGAGTGGTATTATCAATTCCATTGCCCAACACTCTCTTGCTCAGGCAAGGTCTTACAGACCTTGTAGGTCTTGTAGGTCAGCAAATTCACTAGGGAAGGGCAGAAAGGGGTGTTTATTCCAGACAAGAGCAGAGGAGGATAGAGCCATTCAAAGAACATTCTTTCAGGACAGGTGGCTCAGGGGTTGAGTGTCTGCTTTGGCTCAGGTTGTGATACCGGGGTCCTGGGATTGAGTCCCACGTCAGGCTTCCCCTGCAGGGAGCCTGCTTCTCCCTCTGCCTGTGTCTCTGCCTCTCTCTGTGTGTCTCTCATGAATAAATTAAAAAAAGAGAAAAAAGAACATTCTTTCAACCACACAGTAAATGATACTTCTTCACGTTTTTTCACCTTGCTCCCCTAGGAGATTTTGGAGAGGTTTTTTTTTTTTTTGCTGTTGTTAGTTGTCACATTGACTGAGGAGTGCTATTACCATTTAGTGCCTGGAAATCAGAAATGATAAATATCTTTTAATGACGAAATTAGGCTCATGCAAAGGATTGTCCTGACTGTAGCACCAACGTTGGAAAACATAAGTGGTAACTGACTCCTCCTTGCCACCTCCATCCTCCCAAGAAATTGAAAAACAGGGTCATCCTCCCCTAACCCCACCTTGGCTTGACTTTGCCAAGTCAAACCAGTAAAATCCACACATAGTGAATGGAGTTACCCTTGTATCATGGTAACTAATACCCAACGGGCAGACTCAAACACATGCCTAGGGCACCAGCCAGAAAGAAGAGTAAGTTCAGCTGCGTTGAGCTTATTCACAATTTTGCAGGCAAATTTTGCAAAATCTAGAGGTTTTTTTTTTTTAATTTTAGCATAAATTAATGTTTATTGTTGGATCGAAAAATAAAACTTTATTTTGAATTTCATGTGAGTCAGTTCCTGTGTACCTGTCAGGGGTTAGGGCCCATAGAGACATTAATTGGGCGCTGGGAGTGGCCCGGAATACAATACATGTATGACTGAGCAGTTGCTGGAAACAGTCGTCATGCTGAAGGGGCTGCTTTTAGGAAGGCAAGACGAGAAGGGACTGTGATTAGGGAACCTGAAGCCTCATTGAGGGTGCTCTATGTTGTCTGGGGGAAGACGGTAACCCATGACGGGAGGCCAGTTGGTCGGTGTGTGGGGGCACAGATAGTGACTAGTGTGTTCCGGGCACTGGGCCGGGCCCTGGGGTACAGCATGAACAAGGCAAAGGCCCAGTCCTCAGGGCAGGGGAGGAGGAAACAAGAAAAGAAAGAATCCTACAGCCCTAGGTCACATCCACATGCACCCAGACAGCCGTGAAGAGGGATTCCAGGTCAAGAAGGGAGCCTAGGGCACCGGGGGTCCGAGAAAAACACGTTGACAGGTTCATGGAGCACCTGCGGGAGCGGCGGGCGGGGGTCTGGTCCGAGGTCAGCGGGGACTGGTCCCGGCCGCACCCGGCCTAGAGGGGAGCGGAGAGGAGCCGACCCCCGGCTCGGGGAGCGGCGGGGCGGGACCGGGGGGAGCAGAAAGGTCCTGGTTGGCTGCGGGGACAGGGCCGGTGGGCGTGGCCTTTGCCTCATTGGCCGTTGGGCCGGAGGGGGCGTGGCCTGGTGGAGCCACCGAGGTGGTGCGGGCTCTGCAGCCTGAGGTCCGCAGCGGAGGGGATGCGGGATGCGCGCGACTGGGGGGGGGGGGGGTCCCAACCGGAGACACAGGACACCTTCGTCAGGATAACCGAAGAAAGGGAACTGACAGGCGTGGGTGCGGCGTGGGGGAGCCACGGGGATGTCGGGGTGATTTGGCTCCCGGGCAGCCCCAAGTGGAGGTGGGGAAGTGGACAAGAGAGACTGGGTGCAAGAAGCGCTCAGAGAAAGGTGGAGATGGGAAGGCGGTTGGGAGAGAGACTGGGGCCACCTCCCGGGGAGGCAGTGGGAGGCGGTGGGGGATACCGTGACCTTACCCCTTGCTCCCCAGTCTCCTGCCGGCCCCCGTTGGTCAGACCCGGTGGGGAGTGAGAGGACGGAGAGCAGGGAGGAGGGCTGAAGGGAAGCTACGCGGCACAGGGTGACGTGCGGGCCAGGGTGCCGGGGTCCCAGTTCTGCAAAGAAACCCTCCCTCGTGAGCGAGAGCCGGTCTCCCACGACGCTGGCTGGCGGCAGCGGAGGGTGAAGAGCTACCGAGCAGCCTGCTACAGGCCCCAGAGGCCTCAGGCACCGCGGGGTTCTGGCCCCGTCTGCTTCCTCCTATCCCCACCGCCTCACCCTCTGGCCACCACCTTTCCCTGACTGCATTTCTCCGACGGCGCCCTGCCTGGTCCTCCTGCCTCGTGGCCTCATCCAGATCTCTAGCCTGCAGCCTAATCTTTCCAAGATAGGGGCCAGAGCACTTCAGTTCCTTTCCTAAGGCCCCGGCCCCAGCAGCCAGCATGAAGTGCACACGTCCTACCGTCCTACCGTCCTACCGTGGCTTGGGGAGCTCTTCATGATCTGGCCTCACTTCCTGCCAGTCCTACCCTAGTTCTCCTTCCCTTCTTTCAACCTTCCCTCAGCCAAACCTTTCTCTCCAAATCGAGCCCACTGTGATACAGAACCACTCTCTGACCTTTCTCTGACTCCGGGGTTTGGCACATGCTCTTTCTTCTCTGAAAAGTCAGGAAGTCAATTCTAACCTAACCTTTTCTTATTCCTTATTCCTTCATTACTGGTTACCCTTGGCAAGCGTTGGGTGCCTCTCCTCTATGTTTGCACAACATCCTGGCCCTGCCCAAACCATAGTATTTATTCTTAAAATTCACTAGCTATTTACTGAAAACCTGTAATGCATCAAGCTCTTACCACCTCAGGACCTTCACTTATGCTGTTTTTCTGCTTGGCATGTTTTTTAATTCTTCATCCGACTAACACCCTTTGGGTGTCAGCTGAGATGTTATTTCCTACAAGAAGTTCTCCCTTCATGTCTGGGTGGCTCAGTCGGTTGGGTGTCTGCCTTCAGTTCAGGTCATGATCCCAGGGTCGCTGCTCAAGAGGAGTCTGCTTCTCCCTCTCCCTCTGTAGCCCCCTCCACTTGTGCTTGCTCTCAAATAAATAAATACAATCTTAAAAAAAAAAAAAAAAAGAAAGAAAAGAAGGCAGATGCTCTCTCCTCTCATTCTCCTGAACAGCATCCTGTATGATTTGGTTTACTTGATGTCCATATTCCCCTCTACGTATGGGAAGGTGCCAGATCTGCTTCATCCGTTCCTGTGTGCCTATCTGTAGTTTAGAGCCTGGCATGCAGTGGGCACAGATCACAATGCAGTGAGGGGAGGGAAGCAGTGGGGTTCTCCCATTAGACCATGGCAGGGCATAAAGGGCTGTAAAGTAAATTTTACTCTTTAAGTCAAATGCAAAATTACTAAAACAAAATCAGGCATGAAAGTGGACCTTTATTCAACTGTGAAAAGAAATGATAAGAAATTGTAGAGTTTTAAAGCTGAAAATACCAAAAATATCACAAAATACAGAAAGATGATACAGTATTTTTATCATTTTTTAAAAGATTTTATTTATTTTGGAGAAAGAGTATGTGCATGTGAGCAGGGAGAGAGGGAGAGGGAAGGGGAGAGAACTCAGGCAGACTCTGTATTGAGTGCAAAGCCTGATGCAGGGCTCTGTCCCACGACACTGAGATCATGACCTGAGCTGAAATCAAGAGTTGGACACTCAGTTGGTTAAGCCACCCATGTGGCCCTTATTATTATTTTAAAAGATTTTTTCTGAGTAATCTCTACACCCAGTGTGGGGCTCGAACTCACAACCCCAAGATCAAGAGTTGCATGCTTCACTGACTGAGCCAGCCAGGCACCCCTACAATGTTTTTATTAATTAACTGCCTAGCACACTGCTATAATTCTTTCTTCCTCTGCGTTTTTTGGCTGAATACTCTTTTATCTAAATATTCTGAAGAGGACAACAATTTTGTAATATTTTCTGCATAGAGAAAGGAAAGAATCAAGTCTTTGGGTTAACAAAAAATTGTTTTTATTATTAACAGTTGGGATGCATAAAACATGTGATTTCACAATCAGACATGCTTGCTGTTTGTAGATCTGCTATAGTTCATACCTTATAAACATAGGAATTCTGATAAATCCTATTGACATAATTCCCATCAAAAAAGAAAAAACAGTAGAGCATAGAGTTGTATCGCTGTATTACTGAATATTCCGGGTGTATATGAGTAGATATGTTTGAGAACTGGATCTTGCACTTAGAATTTTGTACATCTGATGATTGGAAGAAACCCCCATAGACTTTTATTTGGTGCTGTACGATGCAAATTTGGTTTCTCCTCCACTACCCACATGCTTCCCAGTGCCAGGCTCCATAGGACACTCTCCGATCTGATACGATCTTTGGCCTCGCTCCTCAGTGTCACAATGCCAACTGAGTCGGCACCAAGAGCAGTAGAAGGATTCCTGGAAGCCGTTTCCACACTGTGAGGGCTAGCACAAATTATTACACACAAAAGTGACTGCCAACCACCTAAATACATACCACAAAACACAAACCCAGTTATATCTCTAACTTCACTTCCCCTTCACCAAATCCCACAAATGCCCCTGGTCACTTCAGTGCCACCCTGTACTGGGGGAAACATGACAGAGGGACATCTGAGTGGAAAGAGACAGCATTCTTAACCAAGTGTGCTGAAAAGAGCTTGCTTTTGCAACGTCTACAAAAAACATGTGACCGCATCGTAAGGACCCCTTTTGGAATTTGTGCCAATGGGAGATCCTAAAACTTGAGCTTCTTGAACCTCATGGTAAATCTGCCTCTGTCTGTATCTTATTCACTATGGCACGCTGCCCCTTGCACCAATCCTGGCACATAATAGTTGCTTACGGATATATGCTGAGTGAGGGGAAGTGTTGCTTGGCCTCATTATGCAGGAGATATTTTTCTCCCCCCAGTAGATCTCATTGCCTTGATTTAAAGCCAGCGCTCATGGAATAGTTGAGTAGAGGTAGTGAATGCTGGGGGGCGGGGCCCAGGGTGGAGGGACCACTTGGTGGGATAAGCTTTCCATTCCCTCATTGCTGGGCAAATAAGCCAACGCCAAAACCTCAGCTGCCCTCATTAGCCTCAAGGCACCCTGGCTGCCCTCTCCAGGTAATTCTAATTGGCTCCAATCAGGGAGAGCTGGGCCTGGGCTTTATTAACAGTGACAGCAGCTCCACTGTTAGAATTGCAGGTAGAAAGGTCACGTTGGAAGCAGTATTTCCAAGCACAGAATAATTACAGACAGAATTCATTCTGGCTTTCGCAGCTATGCTGAGGAATATTTATTTATCCAGCCCTGCCGCTGAGGTCTTCTGATTTCCTACTTCCATTTTCTTCCTTGTTGTGAGGGCTGTTGGCCTTAAAAGTCCCACATTCATTTTCCTTTATGACCTTGGGTACAGCAAGCAGAAGCAGTCTGGATTCCCAAAGGGCTAGAGGGGTCTTCAGTACTGAAGAATTCATCGGAAATTCCAGGTAAGGAGGATGGGCTGCATTTCTAGACCAAAGGTGGTCACCTCAGGCCAGTGGTTTAAACATGCTGGTATAGGAGAACCAAGTGCAGTGAACCTCAGGCAGTGAGTCACTCCTCTCTGCTCCACAGCTTTTGGCTCATGTCTCTATTACAGGACTCATTGCACTATATTTTATTTATTTGCCTCACCATCTGTCTTCCAAGATGGACTGCCAACTCCTTGAGGGCACTGACCAAATCTTATTTGTATTTATATTCTTGGTTTCTTTGCTAGCATGGAGACTGGCACTTGTCAAATATCTATTGAATGACTCTCCAAATGAAGGGCATGGAAGATACTGGAAACAATAAGATGAAGTGATGTGAGCGTAAAGTTTTATAGTAGAAATAGCATGCCAAGTGGTTGAGCCTGGCCTTTGGAGTCAAACTGGTTTAAATTCCAGCTCTACTACTATGTTAATTAGGATTAGGTTTGGCTGTAAATGACAGAAAACCCCAAGCAATGGTGGCTCATTTCTCTAATTTCCCTTTCTTGTCAAAAGTCTAGAGGTGGGCACCTGAAGATTGCTGAGTTGACTTCTGTGGAGTCTTTAGAGACCCAGGCTCCTTCTACTTGTGGCTTTGTCTGTACCCTTGGTCGTGTCATGGCTCAAGCTGGCAGGCTTCCAGCTCTGGCTCTCATAACTACATTCCACAGCAGGAAGCAGGAAAGTAGAGGAGACTCACATGTCCAGGAAGTTGCTTTTGCATAGATCCTGTTACCTATGATTTAGTCAGACACGCCTAGCTTCAACAGAGTCTGGAGAACTTTTTTTTTTTTTAAGCTTTATTTATTTGGTAGAGTATGTGTGAGTTGGGGAGTAGGGGCAGAGGATGAAGGACAGAAGCAGACTTTCCTGCTGAGCACACAGCCCGATGTGGGGCTCCATCCCATGACCCTGAGATCACGACTGGAGACAAAATCAAAAGTTGGATACTTAACTGACTGAGCGACGCAGGTGCCCCTGGAGAATATAGTCTTAATTCTAGAGGACCATGTGGTCAGCTGGTAATGGGAGTCTATTTTTCTATAAGGAGAAATTGGATTTTAGATAAAACAGTCTCTGCCATATTCACTTACTATGTGACTCTGGGGAAGTGAATTAACCTCTCTGGTTCTCAGTTTCCTCATTCAAGAGTTAAAGGAATGCAAGCAAATACTTTAGCAAAATGCCCGGCATTTCCTAAGTGTTCAGTTATTGCTACTGTTACTAGTGGGGCTAGGTTGGCTGAAGGAGGTGTCCCTGCTAGGGAGCCTGTGTACTCAAGTCAGCCTGCTGGAGTCTGAGTCCCCTTTTTTTTTTTAATTAAGATTAAAAAAAATTTCTTTTTATTTACTCATGAGAGACACACAGAGAGAGAGAGAGAGAGGCAGAGACACAGGCAGAGGGAGAAGCAGGCTCCATGCAGGGAGCCAATAAGGGGACTCCATCCCAGGTCCCCAGGATCACGGCCTGGGCTGAAGGCGGCGCTAAACCGCTGAGCCACCTGGGCTGCCCCTGGAGTCTGAGTCTTAACCAGTATTGCTTACCTGCTCTGTGACTTGGGGGTGGTTACTTGACTTTTCTGAGCCTTGGTTTTCTCACCTATAGGATGGGGGTAATAACTCTATAGGGCTGTGTGAGGGTTGACATATTTTATGTAAGGCAATTAGCATAGTATGCAGCAAAAATACTCTGCATCACTGTTGGCTTCTTCTGTTATTACCAGTCAGGTCAAGCCCTGTGAGTGACCTTGGGTTTGACCCTGAAGAGGATAATGGAGAAGATTTCATAGGATTCTGCCCAAAATGCAACTCATTCCAAGAGGGTGGGACCAATTTTGTAACACAGGAGGCAATAATTAATTTGGCCTATGGTGACTGCATTAGTATGTTTGCATTTTGAACTATCTCCAAATGGAGCTGACTTTAAATGCAAAGGGAACATCCTCTGCCTTCCTGCTTATTTTCAATTTCCAAAGCAGTCAGCAATTCTCTCATCTACAGTGTTTTTCCTAAAGGGGTTAGGCAAGAAGCTCCAGGATGAAGAGTTCCAAGAAAAAATTTCTGGCCCCAGTAGGACCTGGGGGTCGGGGGGGTGGGGGGTGGGTGGGGGGGGGGGTGGGGTAGGGGGCGGGGTTGCCGTGCCCAGGCAGTATTTGGGCTGGGACTTCTGTCCCCTCAGGCAGGAGTTGCAGGAGAACAGAAAATATGCCAGGATCAGGCCAGACAGACTACAGCTTGATAAAATGAGCAAAACACACCGTTTTTCCTCTGCTTGGGCTCCTGGGATTAGCGGTTAAGTCCCTTGAGGATCCTGTGTGTTTATTCTCAGAAGACCCAGCACTCAAGGAGAGGGAAGAATTGAAGGCACACAGCCTCCCCAGGTAGCCGGTTGTTGCTTCTGCTTCTTGCAGGAGCTGAATTGGGACCCTCTGTTACCCTCTGTGTTCACAGGCTGCTTCTCACCTCACTGCTGGCCGGGTAGCTGCCAGGGGCCCCTGGGAAGGCAGAAAGACTGGGTGGGAAAACGGATGATCATAGCCCTGCTTGCACCTGTTGGCTCCCAGGTGCCCTTTGCATTCAGCCCCCAGGACGACCCCTCCATCAGTTACCATGGCTGCGGGGTGACCCCTGGGTACCCACCTGTACATGGAGCCACTGCTTGATGCCAGAAAACTGCCAGCTAAATGAAGATCTGCTTTCCTGCAGTCTAGAAGGGAGTTTATCATGTGAAGCAGAAAAACTGGAAACAACCTCAATGGCTAGGGGGGAATGGTTGTGCAGATGATGGTTCTAGTCCTACAAGGGATAACAGGTGGCCATTTAATCACAAAAAAATGCGGTGACTTGGAAAAACACTTATACCTATGATGTTGAAGGAAAATATGAAATCTCATCTTTGCCATGAGTAGCACCGTAAGAATTATCTGCATCTGGACAAGGACAGAAAGGACTCCAAATGAGAAAAAAATGGGGTGATAAGATTGCAGGCACAAATTTTCCTTTTTAAAATGTATTCTGATATCGACTTCTGCTGTTTGTGCACCTAAATAAGAAAATCATTTAAAGATCTTGCTTACTGCCCTAAGTCATGTACTTCCATGCCACCCCCAAAATGGGGGGAAAAAAACCCCCATTGCTGGAGTTTGCTAGTCTGGCTCCTGTGCTTATTTTGATATCAACTCTTCCATCAATATTCTCTGGAAAAGACATGACTATTTTAGGTTGAAAGCAAACCCCAGATGAACCAGGTTCCCTGTTCAATTCTCCTCCCAGTAGGTGGTGACCAGAGAAAGCAGCTCCCTAAGAGCCAAATCACCCCCGCCCTTGCCCTGTGACTGTAAACAAGGTCAGAACCTTTTAGATGCTTGCTTGCGCGTGGTGCCTGAATTCCAGGATCACAGACAATAGGTTCACCTGCTGCAGGCATGAGAGGTGGGGCCCCTTACTGTTCCACACTTGAACAAAGCTGCCAGCTCTCGAAAGCTCTTGACACTTTGGATTTGATGAGTGAACAGGGGAAATAAAAAATCATCACTTAGGGGCAGCCCCGGTGGCCCAGCAGTTTAGCGCCACCTTCGGCCCAGGGTGTGATCCTGGAGACCTGGGATCAAGTCCCATGTCAGGCTCCCTGCATGGAGCCTGCTTCTCCCTCTGCCTGTGTCTCTGCCTCTCTCTCTCTCTTTCTCTCTGTCTGTCTCATGAATAAATAAATAAAAATAAAATCTTAAAAAAAATCATCACTTAACAACAATCCAGAATTTCAGGAGCCACTTTAATACCTTTCCTGCCACCAACCCATTGTGTAAAGCAGAGGGAATCACTCAGCCACCTCTCCAGAGTAAGGGGGCCCGTTGTAACCGCCTCTAGACACTGCTGGGTGGAGAAATGAATGATAACAATGGCCCTGGGGAATTTCGCAAGTAGGAAGCAAGTCTGTTGGGAAGAACAGGGGATCTGGAATCAAGAAGTTTGGGTTCCAGCCAGGGCTTGGCCACTCATTAACACTTAAGCTGATAGTGTTTTCGTTTCCTCATCAATAAAATGAGGATAATACTCTCAATTCAGCTGGATTGTTGTGAAGATTAAGGAGCTCAGGTATGAGAAACGGCTTTGTCAACTCTACAGCATATGTGCTACTTGACTAGGGCTGCTCAAACAAGACACCATAGACTGGGTGCTTGAAACAACAGAAATTAATTTTCTCATAATTCTGGAGGCTGGAAAACTGAGTTTTGGGTATCAGATTGAGCACTGATTTCTTCGGAGGCCTCTCTTGGGTTTATAGATGGCCACCTTTCCCCTATGTCCTAATCTCTTTTTACAGGGATTAGCGGTCATTTGGATGAGGGCTCACCTTAATGACCTCATTTTAACTGAATTATTTCTTTACACCCTATCTCCAAAGAGTTGCATTCTGAAGTACTGGGTTTAGGACTTCGACATAGGAATCTGGGGTGGATTCAGCCCATAACAGCATATGTATTTTTCTGGACTTCCTCAGCACCACCCATAATGGGCATTTAAAACATTGTAAGAAACAGCTTTGCTGACTGTTCTCCATTATAGCATCAAGAGGCAGAAGATACCTGCCAAAACCTCTGAGCTCATTCCCTGCTGCTGAAAGCCTGGAATCTTCTGAGGCTGTTCTGCCTCCAGTCTTATTCAGCAAATAAATGACCCGTCTTCCTTTTGGGTTTGGAATGCTTTTGTGGAACAAATGCATTGTCAATACTTAACAGCTACTAACACAGAGCAAAGAGGTGTGTCTTCTGGAACACCCCATCTAGGTCCTATAAGGAGCTCTCATCAGCTGAAGGATAAACTACCTATCCGGAGGCCCAGTCACCTTACCTCCAAATTCTTCCCCAAGCTTTTATCTCAGCTGCTCAGAAAGGGCCTCAACAAACCTCTCTCAAGGACCTCCTTGGTGCCTGGGGCTGTGCTGGGGAGTGGAATGACTGTCCGGCCTGTGTGGCAAGCACAGACACTGCCTGACCCAGAAGGAGGGGCAAAGAGCCTATAGCATCAGGAGCTGGGAATTCCTGCCCTGCGAGTAAACTGGAGGAGGCCCTCTGTCAGTAAGTCAGGAGGTCTGGGTCTGCGACATTATCTTGTTTTCCTTGCAGATGTGCCCAGTTTACCAGCAAACCAACCCTCAGTGGCCAGAAGCCCATCCCAACATGCAATCACTGTGGGTCCCAGTGCCTCAGAGGTGGCTGGACTTAGGGGGAGGGTTCAGCACTCTTCATGGAAACTGGGATTCCAAGGCCAATAGATACAGCCTCTTTCCAAATACCTAGATTGATTCTAGCAGAGCTCTATCAACTTCCCACTGCCTCAAATAGAGCTCTCCTATGGACTGGAAGTAGCAGACCTAGGTTGTTTTGCCTACCCCCTTTAACCCCCACCGGCTTCTGGAGATAACGGCACACTTTCCCTTGAGAAACCCACCCCACAGGGTCAGGTGCTGCTGAGCTCCTCTTCCTATACCTGTCCTAACTGAAGCACAACTAATCAGTCCCTTCAGGCATTGCTATGGAAGTGAGGGGGAGAGGTGCTCTGCGTTCCTCTTGGCTAATGAACCCTTTGGAGAATTCTGGAGCTGCATGGGATCCTCCATTCCAAGATACAGAGTCACAGAGGAAAGCTCATCCCCGGAGTAAATGAAGCCAGCGTGCAAAGAGAAACAGAGCTGGGAGATGGAGCACGAAAGCAAACCTTAAAGGCGATGTTTGTGTCTCCTATCCTACTGACACTCCTTAGGGCTGGGTTTCTGTCACCTACCAAGGGACGAATCCTGGCTGGCAGGGGCAGGGTTCAGACCAAGCACCCCCAGAGATATCAGCCTTTTCTCATGCTCAGCCTGTCATGTTTCTCCTCAGCTGGAGCCCTGATTCTTTTTTTTTTTTTTTAAAGATTTTATTTATTTATTCATGAGAGACACACACACACACAGAGGCAGAGACACAGGCAGAGGAAGAAGCAGGCTTTATGCAGGGAGCCCGACGTGGGACCCCATCCCAGGTCTCCAGGATCACGCCCTGGGCCGAAGGTGGCGCTAAACCGCTGAGCCACCGGGGCTGCCCTGGAGCCCTGATTCTTATAAAACTAATTATGGGGCCCAGTATGGGGACCACATTCACTCCAGGAGTATCTTACCAATGACAATAACAGTTTACATTTGGGTTTTGTTTGTGACTGGGTCTCAAGATCCGCTGAGAGGAATGGCTTCTCCAATTTTCACTTTCATTTAGGTTTGCAAAATGAGAGCCTGTTCTGACTCCAAGGCCATAATGAAGCTTTTCTAACTCAATTTTCAGAGGTAATAAACAGAGTCACCCCTTGAACATTCGATCTGCAGGATCCTCTGCTTCCTTTTGCACAAGGTATTTGAACTGCTTCTCCTCCACTGTATAAGCCCGACAGCTTGGGTTTCTCTCCCTGCTCTGTGACACATCATGAGGGTTTGGACAAGAGCCTGGTTTTTTTTTTTTTAACGTTTTTATTTGTGTTATTGTCAAATTGCACCTCTTTAAAGGTTGCTTCTTGTCCTTAAAAAAAAAAAAAAAAAAGAAGTGGCTATATATCTTTTGCCCTGTCTGTATAAAAAGCCTTTTGTTATTGATGCAGATCTACTATTCCAGGAGCCTCACCTTTTCTGGAGGATCAAGAGCTGGCACCTTTCTCCAGGAGGTGTCCAGCCTCTAAGCCCACAGTGATGTGAATACAAAGCAGTCTTCCCTGAAAGCGTGGAGTCCATGGGCCTTAACTTGTGTGCAGCCTCTGGGATGCAGCGGGAAGAGGCCACTCTCTGCTTCAGCTTCTGGGATTCCAGCTGACCCAGAGAGGGAACACCAACGAAAGGATTTAGACTGGTGACCTCTCCATTCCACCCTGTTGTTTCTTTGAAGATTGATAGTGATTATAATTTACCGAGGATCTGTTACTGTGCCAGGGACTTTAAGCGCTCGGCAGATGTTATCTCAGGAAACCTTCAAATATGTATATGGGGTGGGGAGTATGATTCTTATTTTTATAAATCAACAAAGTCAGATGTTGAGGGAATACTTGAAAGAAGTGAAAAGGCTCTTGTTGAAGCCTGAGGTGGCCCTGGGCTTTTGAGAGTTGGCTGGTGGCCAGCACACGGGTGGGGGCTTCTGGATAGCCTGCAGACCCACAGAAGTTAGGAGGCAGAGATCCTGGAACCTACTCTAAGAAGGCAGCCTATGTGAGGACCTCCCTAATCCCAGCTTTCCCTGGAGTGGCAGCTCACCCACAAAGCCAGATGCATTCCCCAGAGGGGTGTGGCAGTTGAGGGGCTGTATCATCTTCCTAAAACTCCTGCTTAGTTTATGTTAGATTTTGTGGGGTTTGTTGATTGCATTTGTTAATGTAATTTTGTGCCCATGTGTCTTACGAGCTGTGGGCCTGAAGTAGAAAGCTATCATCTGATTTATTGTAATAGTTTTTCCCAGGGATTACACCAAACAAAGCAAAATACTTAAAAAATTCTTAATCAGACCCCCCTTGGGTTGGTAAACAGAGGTTACAGTCCTTTCAGAGTCTTATCCTGAGTTAAATTCTCAAATACCTGTGAGTTATCAGCATATCAGCAAAATGCCAGTCACCTGGAGTGAGATCCTGTTGCAGTCTTGACTCTTAGATCCTAAAGCAAAAGCCCTTTTTAATTGTTTTGCCAAGTCTAAGGAAGCCGGTATGTAGGGCCCAGGCCTGGGAGGGTTAGGGATTGCCACTAATCCTGATCTTTCAGCTCTGAGAATCTTTGACCTTTCCCATTCTCTTCACTGACACAGCTCCTGTGAGAGTCAGCAGCAGTAGTGGCCAAAGGGGAATAAACAGAATAACACCCTAATCCCGAGCTCACCTGCGGGGTGGGCTGCAGGGTGAGGCCAGAGTCCAGGCACAAGCGTTTGCCAGGGTAAATATATTTGAGTCAACTAGTGATGATAACTTTTCAGCATGGGAGGAGGAGGGGGAGGAGGCACTGCTTTTACATCCATAAGGATTTGCTTTACCGGATTAGAGTTCTAGTCACACTGTGGCTGAAATGAGGCCAACGGCAGCCAGAGTACAAAGCAGTATGGTGTGTGCTCTTGAAAATCTTGCTTATATTTTTCCATATAACCACACTATTAGTCTTTCTCTTTGCTTTGGCCCGTGGATGTGTCTTGGGAGTCGCCTGTGGCTCTCTTTTTTCTGCATGGCACTCTTGGGCTGGGCCGGGAACATGTATCTGCCCTGGGGTGCTTCCTCGTCTCAAGGACCTGGCTGCCCTTTGTCCTCAGTCTTACCTCTTTCTTCTTTCCTCTTACTTTTAGTTCTCATCAGGGCCCATGGAAGACACTGGGCCAGCCAGGAAAAGGAACCCTCTCTGGGAAGGTGTAGTCTGCGCTGGGCTGCAAGGCTTGGTGAACAGATAAGGGCTGCATCTGGACCCCTACTGTCCCCCTCAGGGGGTGCTCTTGTGCAGTGAACACCCTGCAGAGCTGAATGTGGTGGTGGCCTGTTGACACTTTGCATTTTCTTCTCCACAAACTGCAGAAACCCTTCGCAGAGCAAGGAGAGGTGTAGAACGAACACATATGTGTGCAGATATCTAAGTAGGCAGCTAAATTGAGAGGAGCAGGTGGTCCTGGCACAGAGAGTGTCCTGTACACCCTGGGGCGGTGGCGGGGGGGAGGAGAATGGGGAGCTGTCCTGGGAGAGGCTGTTTGGGAAGTGTACGTATGCTCAGCAGGGCGGGCTCCCGGGGTGAGGGTGAGCCCAGGCCCTGGCAGGAATGCAGCCTGGATTCTGAGAGGCCTGGGTGTGCTGATTTGGGAACAGGTAGGGTGATGCGATTGGAGGCTGCCAGTCGGACGCTGGCATAGAGGGCAAAAGAGCTGGCCTCTTGGGACTGGTAGGAGGAGGAGGACAGAAAGGAGAGGTGGTGGTGGGGTCGTCACTGGACATTTCCCAGGATCTGGGGGATATATTTTGTTCATGCCAGCTTGATCACAACTCCTTCCCTCCTCTGTTGGGTGGACACGTACCGGGCTGCTTGTATATGCCAAGTGCTGCGGTCCTGAGAGTGCAGTGGACACCACGGTTAGACAGAGGGTGTCGCGGCAGCACAGAGCGGGCCAGGGAGGGACGCTGTCGTGTTTGTGTTTTAGGCCAGTACATGTGTAGGAGTGTCCTTTGCTGAGACTTGGAACACAGGTGCCACAGATGGGAGATGGAAAATACGAGAGAAGCCAGTGTGGTGGAGGTGAGGACGGGCGTCGCATGTTGGACACGTGTGCATTTGAGGTAGGACACTGAGAGATGGCCAGTGGGTAGACACGCCATGAGAAGCAAGCTGTACTCCTCTCAGAGAACTTGGTGTCTGCTTTGTCCAATCCGCCTCCCCAGCACCTACAGGAGCTCCTCGCATACACAAGCTGCTTGATAAATATTTGTGCGGTGGCTATGTCACTCAGATGTGGTCCCGCCGGTCGCTCCACTCCCACCTTGGTACTGTACTTAGTATTTTGTGTACACTTTGCCATCCCTGCCAACCCTTCCACCCAGAGCCAACCCCACAGTGCATCACTAACACGTGCTGTCACATGGAGGTGCTCAGTGTGTACTTTTATATATTATAGATATAATTTATTATATATTAATGATAAACAGGTAGTATATTAATGTATTATTCCTAATATTAATGAATATGTATTAGATAGCATATTCATGATAAATAGATATCCTATATAATTTTTTTTTAATTTTTATTTATTTGTGATAGTCACAGAGAGAGAGAGAGAGAGAGGCAGAGACACAGGCAGAGGGAGAAGCAGGCTCCATGCACCGGGAGCCCGACGTGGGATTCGATTCCGGGTCTCCAGGATCGCCCCCTGGGCCAAAGGCAGGCGCCAAACCGCTGCGCCACCCAGGGATCCCTAGATATCCTATATAAATAGGTAACATGGCAAAGATTTCCGGGGAAATCAGAATAATCATGACACTGCCCATCAGATAGCAAAACAGACTTTTTAAAAAAAGATTTTATTTATTTATTCATGAGAGACACAGAGAGAGGCAGAGACACAGGCAGAGGGAGAAGAAGGCTCCCTGAGAGGAGCCCAGTGTGGGACTCGATCCCAGGACCCTGGGGTCACGACCTGAGCCCAAGGCAGACACTCCACCCCTGAGCCCCCGGGCGCCCTGGAAACAGACATTTCTTCACTCCTGCCTCCTCTTTCCTTTTCCTGGCGAGACCTCTGACCTCTCCCACGAACTGAGCCTCTGGTCTTTGGCTCTCCACCTGCATACCCCTGGGGGACCCAGCAGTCGGTCCTCTAGGATTTTCCGGGTGGCACTCGGTTCACCAGGAGAAGGGAGGCACATGGGAGCCCAGGGGGTCTGGGCCAGAAATACAGATTTGGGAGCCAGGGGAGTGAGGGGGTAGGCAGAGTGAGAGAAGGAGCTGAGGTGCCCAGCCTGGGACGGGTAAGGACAGGGAGAAAGCAGAGGCTCTGGAGACGGAGGGCTTGTGTGGCCAGCTTCCCCACCTCCATGTCCATGTCACTGCAGCCCCCACTAGTGTCACAGCATCAGGATCAGAATAGGCTATAAACAGTTTTTGAATGAAGAGAGTTCCTGTAATTCCTGTCAAAATAGACCCCCTGCTCTAGTAAACCCCAAATAATGTCAGTTCCTAGGGCTCTCTGTTCTTTCTTTCTCTCTCTCTTTCTCTTTCTTTCTTTCTTTCTTTCTTTCTTTCTTTCTTTCTTTCTTTCTTTCTTTCTTTCTTTCTTTCTTTCTTTTTCTTTCCTTTTTTAAATCTGCTCTTACCCATTTGTCCATCCATGCTTCCATTTAGTCACCCACCGGGTCCACTTACAAAGCCATGCTCACATTTTAGGTTCTTTTTTTTTTTAATTTTTTTAAAATTTTTATTTATTTATGATAGTCACAGAGAGAGAGAGAGAGAGAGAGAGAGGCAGAGACATAGGCAGAGGGAGAAGCAGGCTCCATGCACCGGGAGCCTGATGTGGGATTCGATCCCGGGTCTCCAGGATCATGCCCTGGGCCAAAGGCAGGCGCCAAACTGCTGCGCCACCCAGGGATCCCACATTTTAGGTTCTTGGGAGGTGGGGCAGCGCTCCATTTCCCTGTTCCCAAAATATGTGGACTTTTTTTTTTTTTAAATAAAGATTTTATTTATTCATGAGAGGATCATAGAGAGGCAGAGACACAGGCAGAGGGAGGAGTAGGGTTCCTGCAGGGAGCCCCATGTGGGATTTGATCCCAGGACCCCAGAGTCACGGCTTGAGCCAAAGGCAGATACTCCAGCACTGAGCCACCCAGGTGTCCCCATGTTGACATGTTTTAAAGTTCCCCAGGTCAACCTACCAGACTGAAAGTTCCTTGAGGGTGGGGGCTGAGTTTTGGCCTCTCTCTTGCCCTGAAGTCCCCAGCCTGACTCAGAGCTGATCCAGCCCAAGACACCGGCCCATTCCAGGCTCACACTGGCTCATCAGATAGACTTCCCTTTCATCCTAGGATCTTTCAACGTTTGCAGACCACTTAGTAGCCGGATGGGCAGCTACAGAAGAGGCACCACTGCAAAGAGGCATGGTACAGAAACAAAGAGAATAATAGCTCCATGCAAACTCTGTAGGGAATTTAGAGGCATCAAGGGAAAGGCTTCAGGGAAGGCTGGTCTAGTGGTTATGGAAACAAGGGCAGGATTCCCATTTGGATGTATGTATGTATGTATGTATGTATGTATGTATTTATTTATTTATTTATTTATTTATTTATTTATTTATTTATTGAGGAAGGATACTGCCTTTTAAATGACTCATTTTACTATTGGCATCTGCCCACCAAATGCAATTTCAGGGGCTTCACAGAAGTTCCTTCCCTCCCCCTGGCCCTATACCTTCTCTTAGATTTCCTAACCCCTTGCCTCCAAAGACTTCACCGTTATAAATTCATTTCTTCTGCAGAAGACTTTTGGGCTGTGGGAAAATATAAATACCTCTGGAGGAGATACACTCCAGGCCTTGCCTTCTGCTGGCTAGGGCAGTTTTAGAAGGAGAAAAAAGAAGAGGAAGCTACTGGCAGGATGTTCAGAGAAGAGAGAAGATGGTAGCTGGAAGGGACAGTGGTCCCAAGGAGCAGAGACAGCCACAAATTTGGGGATTTCAGGAAAGCCGGTGTTCTGCCCATGGTTCAGGGGGAGGCTGGCTGAGAGCTGCCACCTGCTCAGGGGCTTTTTGGCATATACTTGGCCTGATGGTCAGTTTATCATCAGTAAAGCAGTGGATATTTCACCCAGTGAGCAAAGATGGGGTCAGGCAGCACCAGGGGCCGTGGGCAGTCAGATGGACCCAGATGAAAGGATCAAACAGCTGTCACTCCAGGGATCTAGGTCAAGCTCAAAGCTGCCCTCCCCCTAGGCCATCTGGCAGATAGGCAAGCGCACAGGCTTTGTAGTGGGACAAACTGGAGTCAAACTGGGCCCTGCTCCTTGCTGCCGGGGCCGTAGACAAGTTTGCTACCCTCTCTAAACTATATCTCCCCCTCCTGTAATGTGATGATCAAACTTAGCCCAGAGGGTTGCTGTGAGAATAAACAGGAAAAGGTTTGTAACAAGCCTAATGCAGGCTCAGGGACATGGTAGATGCTCGCAAACAGCTGTCTTCTCTCTCTTCCCTCTTTTCCCCAACTTCTTGCATTTCATTAGTCAGATTTTCCTAGAACATTTCTGACTATGAACCATCCCGTACTGAAAATTCTAAAGGAGGGGTAAACTGTGTAGTGAGGACTTTCTAGGGACACAAAAGCTGGATCATTTCTGTACGTTCGTGTAACTATAGATCCGTTTTACCGAAGAGCCCGCTTGCACCACGGAGAGGGTACCACTCGCCTTCTTCGGCTTCTCCACATCGCATTTGATTAAGAGCAGAACAATGAGGCTGATTTTTGTCCTTGGATACTGAAGACCAACTAGCCAACTATATTTAGTACTTGAGATCCTGAGCCCTGAGGCAGAGCCTTCTGGATGATCTTGAGAAGCCATGTACATGCTCACAGCTGGACCCAAGCCTGATGTGGTCACAGCCAGGTCAGCAACAGGGGAGCCCTGAAGGCCAGTCTGGGGCCTGATCATCAGACCAGTCGAGCAGCACATGCAAAACTAGAGTGACCCTGGACCATGATCCCAAACACGTGCAGGCTGCTTGGAGACTCGCTGGCACAATGGTTGTGAGCACCATCACTGACACTAGCTCCAGTCAGCAGATGGGCAGTGAGAACCCACTGTGTGGGGGGCAGTGTTAGGCTTAGAGGGCAAAGACAGGACTATGGCATGGTCTCCACCCTCCCGAATTGTTAACACAATCAAGATCAGGGACTCGTTGGTGCCTCTGGAAATCACAGAGGTGGGGACCTCTTCTCAGAATATTTTCAAATGTATACTATGAAATAAGATCACAGGGGAACCCAGTCATATCAGAGCAGATGGAGGTCTCACGCACACATGGAGGAATGTCTCACTGCTGAGGAGCAGATTCTAATGGTGGTGGGTGTCTGGAAACTAGGGAGGAGATGCTGAGGACTTCCCAGGACAGAGCTGGGGGAAAGCATTCCACCAAGAGGGAACAGCATGAGCAAACACACGGAAACAAAGGAATGCAGGAGGGGCACCCTGGGGGGGCTCAGCGTCTGCCCTCAGCTCAGGGTGTGACCCCGGGGTCCTGGGATCGAATCCTACAATGGGCTCCCTGCAGGGAGCCTGCTTCCCTCTCTGCCTGTGTCTCTGCCTCTCTTTCTGTGTGTCCCATGAATGGATGGATAAAGTCTTTAAAAAAACAAAAAACAAAAACAAAGGAATGCAGGTGTGTTAAGGAAACAAAATAATCAAGTGAGGTGAGAAACACCAAGCACTTGTAACTCAGTCCTCTCCCTATCCCTTAGAGTCCTGGCCAGAGTGGGTGTGGACCACATTTGCAGTGAACTGCCTGTTCTCTCAGGCAGCCCACTAGTGATGCGAAAGTGAGCCTTCAGCACCGTTCACCTAGCAGCGTCTGCTAAGGAAGGTCAGAAAAGTGGAGGGCCCTGGCAGGGGCAAGAGAGACCTACGAGGAAGGTGTCTCATAGCAGCTCCATTTTGCCCAGAACAGCCGTGCTGGGGACCCCGATGTGCAGAGACAGAGGTAGCCCACTGCTGGCAGCTGACAGACCCCTGGGTGAGGCTCACTCACCAGCTAGCCCCTATTACTCTGCTGGAGCAAGTTTCTGGAAGAATTGTCAGAAGGGAATGACTTACCTCACTGTTGCTTCCATGAGCCTCTCAGCCCCATGTTAGTTCTCTTATGTTCTAGCAGAGATCAGAGTCTGTCCCCAGATAGGGCTTGTGCCCATGTTGGGGCCATCCCAGAACCCAGGTGAGCCCAGAATGCCCGCAGCTCGGGTGAGAGGGTGGGCCTGTCAGGGCTTATGGAGCTGCCAGGGGCAATACATGTCCTAAAGGCCGAAGTCAAGTTTGGCTCAGACACAATAGCCTGGTCAGCAGGGAACCTGCTGGTAACCTGGAGGTCAGCCAATGGGCAGCGTCAGACACCAGGCTGCTGGGCTGCCACAGATCAGGTTTATGAGGCGCTCAGGTAACCCTAGGTGCTGTAATAAGTCCTTTCCTTGCATTCTGTCCATCAGGCCCCAGCAAGGCCAGCCACGTACAGGTGATGCCTTTTTCCAGGCACAGAAACAGGCTTCAGGAGCTTATGCCAGTGGTCAGGGGCACACAGCTGGCGTGTAAGTGTAACCGTGGCTCTGCCACAGTTGTCCATGCACGTTAGGTCTAAGTGCTGACAAATACAGCACAAAGAACCAAAACACAAAATGCGAGTGCATTGAAGTTGGTGGTTGCTGGTGGTCAGATTCTGTGGGGAGGGAAGCAGGACGTGGGAGAAAGTTCATGGGTGTAGGGAAAAGGTCACACATGGCTGCTTGGAATCCCAGGGTGTGATTTCCAGCAAAGCATTGAATTTCTCAGGGTCCTGGGCACTCATCGGTTGAGCATCTGCCTTTGGCTCAGGCTGTGATCCTGGGGTCCTGGGATGGTGCCCCCCCATCTGCATCCGGGTTCCTGCTCAGCGGGGGATCTGCTTCTCCCTCTGCCCCTCCTCCACCACTTGTACTCTCTCTCTCTCAAATAAACAGTCTTAAAAATAAAAATAAAAGTCATTTAGTTTCTCAGAGCATGTTCTCTAACCTATAAAATGAGGGTTAATAATGCCAACTTCACCTCTTGGCTCTAAGGATTAAACGAGATGACATCAATAAAGCAGTCTAATAGAGGACTCGACAAACTGTGCTCAATAAATATACATTTTTCTCCCTTTACTCCTTCAGAAGAATTTTTAGAGGCTGTGTAGATTTTTGCAGCTTTATGTAAATTTGTGTGAAATGACATTCAATGAAATCGCTCATCTGTATGATCCCTTTAATGCTACCTGCATCTTCAGTAAAATTGAAATTTAAATCATACGTTTTATTTAATGGTACAACTTAGATGTCGGGGATGGGGGGGAAGAGGGAAAAAACACCCTGTGTTAAGAAGAAAAGATCTTAGTGCGAAAAATACTTATTAGAGGGTTGAAAGAGCTTTTGTTCAATGGACTCTTGTCCTTATGAAAAAAAAAGTTGAAATTTTAATCCAAAGATTTAGATTCAAATCAGGTTTTGAAAGAAAACATAACTTCAATATGGGGGCCCTATCATTTTAAAATTCTTTTGTCTTATGAATTTTTATTCCTATTTCTCATATATCTTGTTTTTTTTAGTGGGTCTTATCTTACTACATGAGAATTTTGAAGACTAAGTATAATGATTACTATTATAAAGCAGAACCATTGGGCAATTCTGGAAAAGCAATTTTGGGCTTTGAATTTAAGTATTTTTCAAAAAGATGCTCACCTACATGTTTTTAAGTATTCTTTCCAAACTGATAATGGATTTGATGTATTAAAAATACTTGTTGTAAAAAAAAAAAAAAAAGAAATCAGAAATACAGAAAACTGTAAAGAAAGTAAAAATTGTCCCAAATCCTACTACCCTGATAGAAGGATAGATGACTAAATTTTATGGATTTATGAAAACATTTTGTATATTGAAGATATTAACCTTATGCGGGTCATATGTATTTTCATAATTTGTCCACTCTCCAACTTTTTAAATGTATGTTTCTTTTTGGTGAGGAGATTTAATTTCCATACTGCAAAATCTACCAGTACTTTCTAATCTGAATTTTTTAATGTCATAAAGTTCTTTCCATTCCCAAATTATAAAAAATTTCACTTATTTTGTACTGTTTTTATGGTTTCATTTTTATGTGAACTTTTAAAATGATATTTCTGGATTTTATTTTGATATAAAAAATGAGGTTTGGATTAGGCTTACTTTTGTCAAAGGGCCAGCCAGTGTTTTTCATCACCATTTATTGAATAATCCATTTTTTTCTGTATTGATCTGAAAAAAGTGTTAATTTTTAAAATTTTTTATCTTTTAAAAAGATTTTATTTATTTATTCATGAGAGACACAGAGAGAGGCAGAGACACAGGCAGAGGGAGAAGCAGGCTCCCTGCTGGGAGCCAGATGTGGGACTCGATCCCAGGACCCCAGGATCATGCCCCTAGCCAAAGGGAGATGCTCAACCACTGAGCCACCTGGGTGCCCCGCTAACTTATTTTCTTCTAACTTGAAAATGTCAGAACTGAATGCATTTCCCCTGTGAGTTGGAGACTTCATGGGGCAGGTAGGACATAGTCCAGCCTCTGGTTGGGAATGCGGTCCTGATTTTCTGGCAGTTATCAAGGGGGAAGCTGTACTTTGATGAGAACTCTTGATTTGGAATCAGAAGAACCAGGTTTGGACTCAGCTCCACTGTTGAATAGCTGTGAACGTGGACAAGTCACAAAACATTTCTGAGTCTGTTTCTTTACTGGAGGAGAGGCATTACAGAACCCGTTCCACCTGTTTCACACACCAGAGTGAGAACCATTCATTCAGCCAGTTGATGCTGAGTAGCAGTTGTGTGCCAGGCATGGTGGCAGATACTGGGGCCGAGGGTGGGGGTAATGGGGGTGCAACCACAACATGAGACAGGCAGGGTCTCCATCCTGATGAAGATCATAGTCAAATAGGAAAGACATGTTAAATGAGTGAGCAGAGGTGAATGGAAGCGTAATGATTAGGGAAAGGAGATCCCATGTTGTGCTGAGGAAGTGCTAGAAAGTTTAAGTGAAAAGTGTGCAGATGGTAAAAAAGTCTGGAAGAATATACATCACACTATTCACAATTATCTATGAGGTGTGATACCAAAGGTCTTTAACTTTCTAAGTTCCATATTTATATATGATTGAAATGTTTTACAACCAGCCTATATTACTTTGTGTTTATAAAAAATAAAGGCATTAAAAGTTAAATTGGAGGGCAGCCCCGGTGGCTCAGTGGTTTAGCGCCGCCTTCAGCCCAGGGTGTGATCCTGGAGACCCGGGATCGAGTCCCATGTCGGGCTCCCTGCATGGAGCCTGCTTCTCCCTCTGCCTGTGTCTCTGCCCTCCCCTCCCCCCGTCGCTCATGAATAAATAAATAAAATCTTAAAAAAAAAAAAAGTTAAATTGGAAAAATGAAAGAGCATTCAAATGGCCTCAAGAATATGAAAATACTGATTTGGGGCTTGAGCTTTCATGCTGCCATTGATTTTTTTGCTGTGGTGAGTCAAGGAAAGTAGAGAATGGAGTGTTTGGATAGGAACTAGCCCATTTGCTTCGGATCTGCAGGTCGGCGGCAGTAAATGTGAGTGCTCCCTTGGGCAGCAAGTGTGGTCTCGTGGCTTAAACGAGGACCTCGCAGCATCTTCCTGTGGTGGTCCTGAACCGGCAAGGTTGGATGCCACAGGAGTAACAGCGAGTTAATCCTAACCAGTAGAGGGGGTGGAAATAATGGTAAGGGCAGCAAACTACAAATCCCATGACCATTTTCCATGGAGAACTGGCATGAATGCAGAGGGCTGGATGTGGAGACTTCTTCCTGTGCATTAAGTGTCTCTTCTCTACGGGTAGCAAAGGTCTGCCAGGTCACCGTGAACAGTCCAGAGCTCATTCCCTGTGCTCCCCATCAGTGCACACTGCCCTGTGGCCAACCTTTGTCAAAGGCACGCAGTTCACAAGCCACAGTCCTTTGTTTCAAAATGAGTGAGCCTGGGCTTTCCCCTTTCTTCATTTTCTTTTTCTGGCTCCAAATAGGTCTGTGAGTACACAGCAGATGGCTTTCTGACGAGGCTCAAATTCATCCCGCCTTTGGGGGAAAAAAAAACTATAGCAAGAAAGACTGTTATTCCAATCTGAAAAGGTTTTCTATTTTCAGCCGGAAAAATGAGTGCCTGTAAGTAGAAAAGGAAAAAAAATAATAGGAAAGTGAAAGGAACAAAAGGAGTCAATACTTTGCTTGAGAGACGGCCTTGGGGAGTTCTCAGATCTGTAGGTCCTCAGCCTCCACGCGCTGTTCTCACCTTGGCTCAGGAGCCATTGGGAAGGCAGCTCCAAACAGTAAAATATACACCTCAAATATACAGCTTCTGGACACTGTTTCCCTCTGAGGAAGGCTTCAACTGTTTCTGTAACTTTTATTTCTTTAAATTTTTTTTTTCTTTAAAAAAATAAATGGGCATAGTGGGTGCCCAAGTACTGTTAGTTATTAAGAATAGGACTATGGGGCGCCGGGCGGCTCACTTGGTTATGCATCGGAGTCTTGATCTCAGCTCAGATCTTGATTTCAGTGTGGTGAATTCAAGCTTCTATGTTGGGCTTCACGCTGGGTGTGGAGCCTACTTAAAAAACAAACAAAAACAAACAGGATCAAGGAACCAGTCTGCTGGGGTTAGGATACCAGTTCTTTCCAAGTTAGATAACCTTAGCAAGTTAACGAATTGCTCTGTGCCTCAGCTTTCCCATCTTTAAAATGGAGGTAAATAGGGGCACCTGGGTGATTCAGTCAGTTAAGCAGCTTCTTTTGGCTCAGATCATGATCTCAGGGTCCTGGAATTGAGTCCCTCGTCGGGCTCTCTGCTCAGTGGTGAGCCTGCTCTCTCTCTGTCAAATAAAAATAAATAAAATCTTTTTAAAAATGGGGATAAATAAGAACAACTATCTTATAGGGTGGCAGTGCAGGTTAAATGAGCTCATTTATTCATTCATTCATTCATTTGACAAACATTTATTGAGGGCCTACCATGTGCCAGGTACTGTTCTAGGTGCCAGAATATCTAGCAATAATCAAGGCACACAAAAAACCTATGTCCTCTGGGAGCATGTATTTCAGACAATGAGAAATAAGAAGCTACATAATGGAAAACATAGTATGTTAGGGATGAACACTAAGGAGAAACAACAAAGCCAAAGGTCAACACTGTCATTTTAGATAGGGCCGCCAAAGAAGGACCCCCGGAGAAGGGGATATTTGAGTAGAGCTCAAAGTTGGCGATTACCATCAAGTCTCAAGAAGAATGCCTGGCACTTGATAAATGTTAGCTGGTTTTTTTGTTTTGTTTTTTTTTAAGATTTATTTATTTGAAAGACACACACACACACACACACACACACACACACAGAGCAAGTATGGGGAGGGGCAGAGGGAGAGAGAGAGAATCTCCAAGTAGACTCTCCACTGAGAGTGGAGCCCTACATGGGGCTCAATCTCTTGACCCTGAGATCATGGCTGAAATCAAGAGTCAGTTGCTCAACTGCCTGAGCCACCCAGGTGCTCCATTAGCTGTTATTTTTATTATCTGTATTTGAAATATATTTTACTTGTTATGTTAACAATAAAACTCGCTAAGTCACCAAGAGGATAGATATATGGATATACAGAAATTACTAGAATAAATAACAGAACTTTCATAGCATTTTAGAAATGTTAGTCAAGGAATGCTTCACTGTATCAAGAAACCTTGATACCAGGTGATACTAAACCACAGAGGGGAAAAAAATCAGCCCCAAACCAAACAACTCAAAGGTAATTTGTATTTTAAAGAGAAAGACATAAAAAGAATTCAGTCATCCTTCTTTAAAATTGTAAACCGAAACTTATTAAATATATAGGACTAGGAATGAACAATCATTCAAGTTACAGAACACAACTGTAAATGGGAGAAGAATTCTGTATCATAACTTTTTAGAGAAGAGAGGAAGAGGGGTAGAAAAGCTAATGAAAGGAGAAATGAAAAGGAGAATGAAATTGGTATATAGAGTGAGGAACAGAAATGGACAAGCTGACACATATCCAAAAATAGGCAGAGAAAGAAGATATGAAATGACAGAAACACAAAAAGAGCAAGAAAAAGGCATAGAGTGAATTTCATGGAGTCTAACCTCCATCTTTTTGGCTCTTGTGGTGTCATCATTAAAAACTAAAATTAAGGGCAGCCTGGGTGGCGCAGTGGTTTAGCGCTGCCTTCAGCCCAGGGTGTGACCCTGGAGATCTGGGATTGGATCCCACATCAGGCTCCCTGCATGGAGCCTGCTTCTTCCTCTGCCTGTGTATCTGCCTCTCTCTCTCTCTCTCATGAATAAATACATAAAATATTTAAAAAATAAATATTTAAAAACTAAAATTAATACTGTGTTTTTGTGACTTTAAGTATTAATGGGTGCAGTGTTGGTGGTACTTTCTTTACTGGAAGGATAAATGGGAAAATGGAAAATAGTGGGCTTTAAATGTGCTGGAATGTTCTTAAGGATTCCACATGTGTCTGGAACCAGGCGAGGGTGGGCCCAAGGACTGGGCACCACCCATGGACCACCTTCCCCCACTCCAAAATATGCTGAAGTCAATAAAAGTAAAAAAATTGAGCAGCTTGAGCATATTATCCTACAAAGTTTCAGCATGGGAGATTATATCTATCCATAGCCCTTGTCTTGTTTTTAAGCAACCTCTTTCTACTGAGAGTAGACCAACAAAATCACAGGCAGATTTGGTCATGCAATCACCTACGGGATTCTGAAATACAGACTAATAAGACAAAGGTCCAAATACTCATCCCACCAACCAGTAGAGGAGCAGAGAGGATGTCACAACATAAGCTGCAGAGATAACAGGGCGGGAAAGCAAGCACTGGCATTCTGATGAAGCGTCCCATACAGAGGAGCCAAAATGGAAATACAGGCTAAATGAAAAAATGCAAAACGTTATTGGAAGAGAGCCCCGTGGAGTGTTTCAGGAGGACACTCTGATCCTGGTTGGGTGAGCTCAGAGCAAGAAGCTGGTTCCCTGAGACCCAGGGGAGCTGTGTGCAGGGAATAGCAATTACACAGAAGCAAAGTGCAATGGAATTAAGGACCACTCTACAAGGAGAAGCAACGCAAGAGAAAGTGCAGGGCCCAGGAAAGCAGCCGGCTCTGGGGACAGAGGAGGGAGACTCCCACAGAGCCCTGACGGAATAGAAAACGGACACCCTTCCAACATGCGGGATTCTTGAGGCCAAAGCATGTCCCATGCTTTATCTCGAGGGAATAAATAATGCAGGCAAAAAGGTACCTGTAGGGTAAGGTCAAATAAATTATGGCACATCTGTATGTAGACATTATACAGTCATGAAAAGGATAAGCAGTATACAGGCGCTCCTAGTTTAACACGGCAAGTCAAACCTCTGTATTTACATCTACTCCATTGGGAACAAAATTACATTAAATGATCAAAAAGGCAAAAGCCCAGGGCACCGGGGTGGCTCAGTGGTTGAGCGTCTGCCTTTGGCTCAGGCGTGATCCCGGGGTCCTGGGTTCGAGACCCGCATTAGGCTCCCCACAGGGAGCCTGCTTTTCCCTCTGCCTGTGTCTTTGCCTCTTTCTGTCTCTCTTGAATAAATAAAATCTTTAAAAAATTATCTAGACCCCAATATGACCTTTTGCCAGCCATGGGTCTGTTCCTTTCCCCTCCTTCCACGCCACAGGAGCCCTGCGGGTCTCTCCTGAGAGGGGCTGAGTAGTGTCCACATTGCAGACCATGGCTCACTCAGTACAGCCACGGGCAGGAGTGGTTTTCGAGTTTTCCCTTTGGGGCTCTTTTACAAATGATCTACAATGAACATACACTACTTGGAATCAGAAAATAATATTTAAACGTGGTAGGAATAGCGTATACTTGTAGAAAAGCAAAATGTTAACAGTCCTGAAGGGAATAGAGTTAGAAGTCCCCTCGTGCCCACTCTACTGCCACAGAGAGAAGCACAATTGATCGTTGCTTTGTCCATCCTTACAGAAATAAAAAGGTTTCACCAAATATAAAATGAAAGCAAAGCAGAAACAAAAAGGTGGGGTGAAGATCAGGAGACTTCAGTTTTGTTTAAACTCAGGAAAAGAAAAAAAAAAAAAACTCAGGAAAAGGGCAGAGATTCAGGCTTCCTTCAAGATTCCAAGAGATTCTAGGGCATGAAGGAAAAGGGACGGTGGAAGGAGAGAGGAAATGCATCCCTCTTGTCTTCGAAGATGTTGGTCAAGGTAAGGGGGTCCCACGGTCTCTTAATTTAAAAATTAAAATTTGTTCCATCATTAAAGAAACAATCTCTGTCACAAAAATAAAATTACAAATAGCTTTTCTCTTTCCTGTGATTCATAAATTTGCCCAGAAGGCTCTGACTTCCTGGAATTTTTAATAAAAACTGAATGTTCTGGGCACCCGGGTGGCTCAGCTAGTGCAGCGACCGATTCTTGGTTTTGGCTCAGGTCGTGATCCCTGGATCCTGGGATGGAGCTCCGAGTCCAGCGCTGGGCTCAGCACGGGGTCTCCCTGGCCCCTCTCTCTGCTCCTCCCTGTGCTCGCGCACACACTTTCTCTCTCTCGATAAAGTGAATACATAAGTAAAATTAAAAAAAAAAAAAGTCTGTTCTGACAGAACCAATTTTTGCTGTTAACCATTTGTCTATTCAAATGGTGAAATATCACAGCAGAGAGACAGACAGACAGAAAAGCCTACTACAGAGATGTCTTACAAATTTTAAATTTAGGACGAGGAGATTTGCATCCTGCCTCTACTTCTAATGATTAGATTTCAGGAATGTCCGCAGTCCTTGTTCTGCCTGCACAGTAAAATCACAGCTCTTCTTGTCTTATGCAAATATACAGATTTGCTTTCCTTGGCCGCTGCTGGCTATCCGCACAGGGGTGTCTTGCCAAGGTGAATAATCTTGATTAAATTAAGAATTTCCAAGGTCTTTTATGCACTTAAGGAAATACACCGCGTATGAAGTGGAAGTTTGATACGTCTTCTAAGTAGGTTACCCAGGCTCTTTCTTCAATCAAATTAGCAAATTCAAAATGCTTTAATAATGCTTTAAGGGATTCCTAGGGACTTCTGTATTTGAATCATGACATTTTGTTAAAAGGAACTATGGAATGGACATAGAAAAAAAAATCCTATTATATGGTGAGCTGCACTTTAGAAGATCGTTTTTTCATAATGTTCCTAGGAATTGTTTTTAATGTACTCAAGAACCTTGAGAGATTATAAAAGATAGAGAATTTGAGACTCACCCGAAATATCGTTAATGACTTTGCTCTTGAACGTAAAACAAATCCAGCCAGGAGGATCTGGGGCCTGTTAAAGGTGTTTTTGTGTTACTAGAAGTCAGCAAATCTGCTCATGGAAAATCTGCAGCAGACCATTGCTGAGATGTTCTATGGCTTGTTTGGTAGGTTTTGTTTCAGAACTTCTGGGTTGATAAGGCTTATTTCCACCTGACATATTAGAAAAAAAAAAAAGCTGTATTTAAAGCTCTTTTCTTTAGAATTTGTTGCACTTACACATGCTTCTGACGTTCCACACCTCCCCATGTGAACTTGCAGGGAGTGATTGCAAATCTTTGTGGAAGTGTGATAGCAGTGGTGGCGGGGGGGCAGTGAGCACAGTGCTCCCTGGCTCCTCTGGACCCCAGAGGAACACCCGCAGCTCACCCCTTCTGCATACGAGGAGCCTCCTTCCTTCCACCCCAAACATTGCTTTTTTACTTCATTTTACCGAACTTTAATGGAATGCCCACTCCACCTCTTTCTGTGGTACTTAAGAGAAGGTCACTTTCTGTAGAACAATCCAAGTCTAGGAAGGAGAGAAGAGACTCTTGGGTCTAATAAGGTGTGAGAGAATCAGAATGAGGTTAGCGTTCACAAAAGAAAATCTGCTGGTCTCTTCAATACTCCATTTTGAGGCCAGACTCTGCTCTGGCTTCCACCCCACCTTCCTCCAGCTTCAGGATCTGAAACTCCTTCATGCTTCTCTGCCCCATCCAGCTGCAGGAGTAAGATGCACCTGCAAGGACCGATAACACCTGGGGCAAGAGCCTGGGTGAAAGTAGGAGACAAAGAACTAAACATGCCTAAGGGATTTAGTGGAGGGAAGTGAAAGAAGGTGAGCAAGAGGGGTGTTGTCAGGGAGCTGGGGATCTATCTCTGTGAGCCACAGATAGTCTGTGGTACCTGACCTGCCAAACACTTAGCACCTAATTGAATATTCCCTTTAAAATTAAAAAGAAAAACTAGGGACACCTGGGTGGCTCAGTGGTTGAGCATCTGCTTTTGGCTCAGGGTATGATCCCGGGTCCTGGGATCGAGTCCCACATCAGGCTCCCCATAGGAAGCCTGCTTCTCCCTCTGCCTGGTCTCTGCCTTTCTCTCTGGGTCTCTCATGAATAAATAAATACAATCTAAAGAAAAAAATCTTTAAAAAAATTAAAATAATTAAAAATCCCCCAGGATTTCCTGCTGTGCTCATGTGGCTAAATTAGATCTTTTATTATTTTTTTTTTCCAGACTATAGGGCCTCCTCCCTCTTTCCACGATAAGGGATATAATGACGGTATAACACAAGTAATACAAATTACAGCAAAATCAGAAAATTTAAGTAAGCAAATCATAATAACAGTTACATATATTGAAATCCCGGCACCCTATAAAATCTAGAATTTAAGACTTCAGCGTGCAGACTACCAGATATTTTCCTAAGCGAATGAGTTCGGAATCAGCCTAGAGCCCAACAAGTGCTTTGTGGAGCCGGATGGAAGCTGGCAGAGTTCTGGGCCGAGTTCACCAAGAAAAAAATGGAACTGACAGGTGTCCTGATGTATATGACCACCTTGCAGGGGACTTCACATCCTGACAGTTTGGGAAGCACTGGTACTATAAATAGCGAATTAAAGCCAATGAGATAGGAGGTGATTTTTAAATCTAGAGGAAAGAATGTCACGTGAGAAAGTAAATGCAAATGGAAAAAGGAAAGGTTGTGTATACTATGTGGCTCAGCTATGAGCTGTATTTAGACTTTCTAATGTAAACACTAAATGCCATTTTCCAAAACAAAAAAAAAATGTTTCTTTTAGAATAATTATAGATTCACAAGAAGTTGTGAAGATAGCGCGGAGAGGTCCCAGGTTTCTGCAATGGTTTTACTGAGGCCGCTATAACATGGTATCAGTCACAGGCCGTTGATGTCGGTGCAACGTGTGTGTGTGTGTATTTCTTTGCCATTTCATCACGTGTGTAAACTCCTGTGACCACCGCAGTCAGGGTACAGAAAACCATCACACCAAGTGGCCCCTTGTGCTGCTCCTCTATAGCTGGGTGCCTGCCTCCCACCATTCTAAGGTCACCCTGGCAACTCTAAATCTGCTCTCTATCTCTGTAATTTCAGTATTTTGAGAATGTTACAAAATCCAAATTCCACAGTATGTGGCCATTTGACACGGTCTTTTTTCACACTCAGTCTAATGCCCCTGAGATCCACCTAAGGTTGTGTGTATCAATAGCTTTTTTTCCTTTTTATTATTGAGTAATATTTCAGCTCAATATTGGAATTTTTGGAAAGACTTATTTATGTATTTTAGAGAGACAGTGAGAGAGAGAGTGGGGGAATGTGCAGAGGGTGAGACTCTTCAAGCAGACTGTCCGCTGAGCACTGAGGCCCACGTGGGACTCCGTCTCATGGCCCGTGAGATCACAACCTGAGTCAAAACCAAGAATACAGCACTGAGCCACCCAGGTGCCCCTTTGTCATTAAATATTGTTTTAAATAAAAGTTGTGACGTAGTGCCTGGCTAGCCAGGACCGGAGTCTGGTAGTCGCTATAATAATAATAATGGCTAAGAATTATTGGGTCCTTAAAATGTGCCCCATGCTGCGTCAGTGCTTCTCCTGCGTTCTCTCTCATGGCAACAATGCCTTGATGCTCTCATTTTACAGACAAGGCGAGAGAGGCTTAGAGAGGTTAAGTAGTTTTCTCGGAGCTAAGCAGCTAATTACTGGGGAAACAGCATTTTATTTCTCGGCTTCAGAAGGAGACAGGCCATGGGCTATGCCCCTCACGACTGCGATCACCCTGCGGTCCATGCCAGCTGCCCCAGCTCTCTTCTAAGTAAAGGCTGGAGAGCACAGGCTCTTTCTAAAAATCCAGAAACTCAACTTCTGGTTTAGGCTACTAAAATTAGATTTGCCTTTACCACAGAAGTAGATTGACTTACAAGTGGCTTCTTAGTTTTAGAATTTGTACCAAGGACTCCAGGATCCTCCACTAAGTGGAGACCATTAAGGGGCTGTAAGTGGCAGTGTAAAGATTTAATATGCACAGAAACACAGAAATCCAACCCAGAGCCAGTTTTGAGACAAATGCCTTCAGGTCCTAAATGTGCCTGAGTGGTTTTTACAAAGCCTATAAAATTCGTCTTGTTATAAATGAGCAGCCAACTGTTCTGACAATAGGGCTAAATTAATTCACTGACTTGCCGAAACCAGAGGAAGAGTAAGTATGTTTCTAATAGGAGTTTCTGAAGAAAGGGCATCTTGGCCTGGAGGTGTTGCTAAAGGGTGCCCCTTCTTCCTTCTGCCTCTAGGGCATGTCCCTGGGAGGGGCAGGGCTGCCCGACGACCGAGGACGCCCCTGGCACTGGCCTTGCTCTAGTTCCACCAGCAACTAGAGGGTCCCCCGTCTGCAGACAAGTTGCCGGGAACTGTGGGTGCCTCAGGAAGAGGCACTAGGCGGAGGGATGGCCGTCCTTCTTGTGAACAACTTGGCTGGTGGCTGCAATAAGCCCGCGGCAATGACCTGTGACAAGCAGCCCAACCCTGCTCAGCATCCTCGTGATGCTTGCTGTGCACCCTGGGTGTGCGTGAGGAGATCCGTGTCCCAACAACCAAGGTGCGGACAGCAGTTCACCTCCACAGGATGCCTGCACATCGGGAACTTCACGTGTGTTGTTCCTTTAACCTTCACAAGCAGTCCCACGAGTTGGTCCCTAGGATCCTTCTCATCTCGTAAGTGGGAAAACCAGTTCAGTGAGCTGGGATGGCCCCGGGCCGCTGGCCAGCTGCAGTGGCGCTGCATAGACACGTTGGGCTGAGTTTCCTGTGTGAGCCCAGGGTCACCACATAGCTGAGGCAGGAAGTTGCCTTTATGGTGTGTCAGAGCTAGAAGGCCGGGGAAGAGTGGGAGAGGAGTAGGACCACTGTGTAGCTCCTCACTGAATTAATGGCATCAATCATCGGGCGTGGACATCAGTGGTTTCCAACCTCGTAAGACTCTGCCACACACCGAGTAGCTCCAATACCACCTGTGAAATGTCACCACATGCCGAACTTGAATCCGATTAGACGCCTCGATTTAATGATCGATTTACAGGAAATACAAGCCAGGGCAATACAGGAAGAATCTATGGAATGCAGTCGGCCAAATCCAGACAGTGGGGAATTCTACAGGGTCAGCTGGTGTCTTCAACAGAAAAATTTGTAGAAAAAGAGGAAAAGACTTGGAGGGACACTATGAATTAAAAGACACTTAAGATACAAACAATAGGGATGCCGGGGCCTCGGTTGGACGTCCATCCTCACAAGTAAACTGTCGGGGGAAGAGAAATGACTGATGGACAGTTTGGGAAATGTGAACACTGAGTATCTGCCACTACTGAGGAGTGCTGGTTGATTTGGGGGGATGTGACTGGTGGGGTTGAGGCTGTGGTTTCCAAAAGACGCGCACAGAAACACTTGACGTGATGACTTGGATTTGCTTCAAAGGAATCTGCAGAGCGGAAAGGTGGGTGGGGGTGGGGTACACACAGGATAAGGCACCAGCTGACTGTCACTGAAGCATGAGCATGGCCACGTGGGGCTCCATGGACCTCTCGTCCCTACTTTTATACTGTCTAAAGTCTTCTCTAAAAAAAAAAAAATGTGAAGGAGATGAAGAGGTATAAACTCCTAGTTATAAAATAAATAAGTTATGGAGACGAAAAGTACAGCACAGGGAATTATAGTCAATAATATTGTAATAATGTGTAGTGGCAGATGGTGACACCACCAATAGGAGTATTGGGAAACATCTAGAATTGTCAGGTCACTATGCTGTGCACCTGGAACCAATATAACGTTGGATATAATACATAAAATCAAATAAATATTTATTATCACAACTATGATACTATTGAAATATTAATAAAAATAATAAAATAATAAATTTCTTGAGAATTAAAAAAATTTGGCACAAAGAGTAGCCACGAATGAAGGCAGAAATGAAAGCATGGGGAAGTGTAATATCCCAGGGTCCGAGGGAAGAAATGCTTAGGAAAGAGGGAGCAGTCACACGGGTCGGATGCCATGGCGGGTCAGGTAGCTGAGCCCCAAGGATGATGTCAGGCACCTCTGGGATGGAGCCCACGCTCTGCCCTCACTTGGGGGTGAGTGCCCTGCTTCCCGGGGCAAGGGTTTCTCCTAGCCTCCTCACTTCGTGGCCTTATCCTCGTTTACCCCAGAACATAGAGCAATGTTCAGGCCTGTAGGACTCTCAGTCCCTGAGGCTGGTTACACTGCCCCTCTTTCCAATTCATGCCCTGCCAAGGGTTGAATTTTAAAAGATCTATTGATACAGGGCTCGAGGGGAAATTAGTGAAGTCTCCATGAACAATGCAAATGTAGTTTCTAGAATCTAGACCAAAGGTTACTGACTTGTGAGTTATGATCTCACGAAACCCTCTTATCTGTTTCATGAGGATTACCTCATTCATTTTTCTGGGTTTAGTCCTGATTCGGTTTTGTTATCTGAAGGGAGGACATTTTCTGGGGAAAACGTTAACTGCTCGGGCCACATTTTGCCAATTCCAGTTACACTTTCGTCAATGGTCTCCCCTCATCCCCTTTCTCTGCCCTCCCCTGCATCATGTTTGTGCTCCCACCTGACATCCCCTCTCTATCTCTATCCCCTTTTATCCCTGTCCATTAACCACCTACTGGAGGCAGAGAATATGGTGTCTGGAAGTTCTCTCTGCCTCTCTCTGCCTCTCCCCATGCATTTCCTTCCTTCTCTTTGTTCTAACCAGGTTTCTTAGAGCTCTACTGCATCATCACTTCAGATGACTCATGAAATGGTGGGGCCTCAAGGGCCACCACTCTACCATGAACCTTCTATTTCAAATACCACCCCTAACCAGCTTGCCTCAATGTGCCCAACTCAAATGCCCCAGAGTTGGGACAGGCTAAGCTTGGCTTATCTTTTTCTCATGGTCATTGGCCAGTCTGTGGTCTGGTTGCCCTTGAATCAGGTGCTCCACTCATCGAATCCACGCAGGGGAAGTCAGGGGTGGGGGTGGGAGTGGGGAGGTTATGTGGGGAGGCCTGTGGTAAGTAGACAGATTCCCTTGAAGGGGGTTGTGGACAGGAAGGTACCAATGGATAGTGCCCGGACATGGTTAACTGACAACCTCATCAATTATTGACCCAGAGATAAGGGAGTTAAAATAGATGTTACAGGGCAGCCCAGGTGGCTCAGCGGTTTAGCGCCCCCTTCAGCCCAGGGCCTGATCCTGGAGTCCCAGGATTGAGTCCCACGTCAGGCTCCCTGCATGGAGTCTGCTTCTTCCTTTGCCTGTGTCTCTGCCTCTCTCTCTCTCTCTCATGAATAAATAAATAAAATCTTAAAAAATAAAATAGATGTTACAAATTCCATTCACTAAAATCCCCCTACTCACAAGAAATCCCCTTGGCTATTCAATGAGTATTTACTTTTTTTTTTTCCCCAGAAAAAAATCTGCCTAAATATCTTGGTTTCACATCCACTGGAGATTCTAAGTAGCAAATCTAAGAGGGCCAAGAAAGAATAATGTAGACAGATACAAATAGCACTGAGAGTCAATACCCAAGAGGCTGATAGCATGACAAGAAAATCTATGAAAAGCAGACACAAGAACTCACAGAGCACAGGAGTCTGGGGCCACTTAAAATGTAGGTTAAAAACAGCCCTATGCAGCTCACCAGTCCCGAGGGTACTGCTGTCTTAAAGCCTCGTTAACTGCAGCTAACGCTCATGGTGCTGAACCTTGAGTATAGAAGGAAAGGCTAAAGGCTAAATTATGTTTAGAACATCCAGCTTGAGGAGGAAAGAAATTACATAATACACTTAAGAAAAATTTCCACGCACATTTCAAAATTGGTGTTTAAATTAGGAAGCTCTTGGCGATCCAAGAGCGAGTCATTTGCTGAGTGTTCCAGCATTGCTGCAGCCACTGACATGTGCTGTTTTTAATGCTTGGATGGTACAAGGCCCCTGCTCATCCAAGCTGCCCAGAAAAGATGATCCTACTGACTCTCTTGAAGCCAAGATATATAACATGAGGCAGCGGGGCATAGCTGTTGAGAGCACATGCTCCTCAGTTCAGTAATCTGGGTTTGGATCCTGGGGCCTTGAACCGCCTCTTGACCTGTCTGAGACTCCATTTCCACATCAGGAAAATGGGCACGACAACATCTCCAAGAAATGTGAGTGTCTAACAATCTGGGGAAAGTTTTACCTTGTTTGGTGTCTTTAGTTTTCATGTAGTCTCTCACATAATGAAAAGAGTGAAATTCATTTTTAAAATGTGGATTGTTTTCTAGATTTTTCCTATAGGCGGTGACTCTTCATAGAAAAAAGATGACAGCGACACCTCAGCTGGAATCAGTTTGTCAGATTAGCCCAGCGGCCGTATCATTTTTTCTAGAGGAGCAGGACAGAACTGGGAAGCCCCAAAAGGGTCGGAGGAGGACAAGAGGAAACCAAGCCAAGACATGGGGTTGGTTAGTAGGTTTGAAACAGGGGTGGAGGGAGAGTGGGTGTGTTTGAGAGTGATAGAGGGACACAGGAAAACAGAGAGGCACAGAAGGCAAGGCTTAATTATCTCAAAAATATTCCCAGGGTTATTGCCTTGGTTAAATTATGATTTTTTTGAAACATCCTCCAAAGGACAATTACAGGATTTCAGCCAGTGTAATTTTTCCTCTCTGTCCCCAGTCCTACCCCCTTGTACGGGGGAACTTTATTTAAAGTCCAAAAAGCCATGATGAGAGAATAAGAGGACTGTGATGTGTCCAGAATCCTTGAAATCTTGGGTTAAAAAGTCCTTTTGAGGTGTAGTTTGCCTGCCTGTCCAGAAATTCAATCACCGGAGTCATCTTCCTCAAATAAACATTATTACATTCCTTTTAAAAATAAACAACTCTGGCTTCCCAGAATCCCTGATAGATGAAGAGAGAGAAATTTAGTTGTCAGTCACAAGGTGAGGACATCAAATTCGCAAACAGAAAATTGAAAAGGAGGGCACAGTCACTTCATGCTCTTCCCCAGACCTGGTACAATAATGTGCACTGAACAAACTTGAAAATAACACGTGTACCAAGGACCCATCGCGCCATGTGCTTGGGTCGTCAGACTAAGATGAAAGGTTCCGTGTCAGAACTATTGCATAAAGTCGACAATCTTCAATCACGGACTAGACATACAGGTCCATCTCACTATGTTAGTCCTTTTTTTTTTCTTTTTAAGGGGATTCTTCCACTTTTTAAAAAGCGGTTTAAACACTTTTGCTAGTGTAGTAGAGATTTGAGGTTGTTTGTTTTTAATAAAAGTGGCTCTCGGCATCAATAGATTGCTGTTGTTATTTTACAGCCAAATTTTCAAAAATACTGTGATGAAAAGATCCGCCCCCTCCCCCCCAGTCTTCTACTAAGCTAATATAACAGAATTTTGCAAACAGGTGCTGCAAAGTCAGACAGCCTTTTGTGTGCACCTGATTAAATAAGAGATAAATCCTTCTGTCTGGGCATCAGTCAGTGGGAACCAGCCTCAACTGTTACGAAACACACTGGGGAGGCAGAGACATTTCAAATTATGTGTCAGCCCCAATCACTCGGTTGCTGATGTGTTTTGTTGAGAGGGTCTCATGGCTGGATCCCTGCTCATCAAGGAAGAGTTCTGCAATTAATTAGTGATGTCTGCTCAAGGTACAGGGCAAGGTGGTGACAGTATGTTTGCCACTTACCGCCTGTGTTGGCGGGAGATCTTTGTATAGCAAATTGGCAGTTTTGTTGCAGGAGATATTTTATATACATTTGGGAGAGAATCACTGTTCATTTACATCTTATGATGTAACAATTGCTCCAAAACTCTGTGGTTTCAATCAATGCTTTTATTACACTTATGGATCCTGTGGGTCAGAAACTTGGAAAGGACACAATGGGGACAGCTCCTTTCTGTTTCACAAAGTCTGAGTGAGGCCTTACTTGGGAGCCTTCAGAGACTGAAGGCGGCCCGGTGGCCGAGGACAAAAACTATGGAAAGGCATGCTCGCTGGGATTATCTCTGGCTGTCGTTGATGACCTTAACTCCTCACCTGGGGCTGTTGGCCAGAATGGACACACGCGGCTGCTTGGGTTTCCTCACAGCATGGTGGCTTGGTTCCAAGAGGATCAAGAAGAAGCTGTGTTCCTTTAACGACCTGGCCTTAGGAGTTACATCGTGTGACCTGGGCCATCATTATAAACCCTCCCAGATTCAGCTGGAAGGAACCTGGGCCCCACCTTGCCACCGGAGCTGTGCCAAATCATACATCCGGAGAAGCTCATAGGATGGGAAATGCTGATACAGTCTTCAGACAATGCAGTCTGCAGTGAGCACTTAGCTGGTGGATGTGCTAGCCCCCGTATCTCGAGACATTTTGTCATTTTTCTTCTTTTCTCTTGATGATGACATGCCTTGAGTAATAAAAATCCGATCAATTTGTGAAAGATGGTTAACTAGTAGAGATGAAACTTTAAGGAAAACTTAAAAATTCTCGAATTGTGGTTTAAAACCCGTGCAGTAAACCAAGGCTGAGGAAATAGAATCTAGAAGAATGTAATTTGCCTTTATATGCATTTTATTTTATTCTTTTTTTAAGATTTTATTTATTTATTCATGAGAGACACAGAGAGAGAGAGAGAGAGAGAGAGAGAGAGAGAGAGAGAGAGGAGGGCAGAGACACAGGCAGAGGGAGAAGCAGGCAGGGAACCCCATGTGGGACTCGATCCTGGGTCTCCAGGATCAGGCCCTGGGCTGAAGGCAGGCACTAAACCGCTGAGCCACCTGCGCTGCCCTATATGCATTTTAATCTTTGCAAATCCGGAGTTTGCTAATGGCCTCTGAATGTTTTCCTAGGTAATGTTAGGATGGTGGAAGACCACCTATATCTGTCTGATTTCGGGTTTTTTAATGTCGGCACCGCTGACATTTTGGGGCAGATAATTCTTTGTTGGTGGGGCAAGGCCGTCCTGCGCATTGTTGGACACTTAGCAGCCCCCCTGGCCTTCACCTCTCTCACAGATCGTGGAAACCAAAAATGTCTGGAAACAAAGCTGCTGTCCCCCGGGGGCGTGGGGGGGGGGAGAGCAAGATTGTCCCCAGCTGAGAACCACCGGGGCTACAAAAGTATTCTCCAGACCCCACTTCCCAGGCTACTCTGAAAGGTCTGCGGGGTCGTGGTCGCACGAGGCGGAGCTGTTAGGGTTCCCCAGCATTCTTTGAGACGTGACTCCCTAATAAAGCGAGCCCTTTCCCTATTAAAAAGTTCATTCTGGGGATCCCTGGGTGGCCAGCGGTTTGGCGCCTGCCTTTGGCCCAGGGCGCGATCCTGGAGACCCGGGATCGAGTCCCACGTCGGGCTCCCGGTGCATGGAGCCTGCTTCTCCCTCTGCCTGTGTCTCTGCCTCTCTCTCTCTCTCTCTCTCTCTCTGTGACTATCATAAATAAATAAATAAATTAAAAAAAAAAAGTTTCATTCTGCAGAGCAGAAACCCCTCGGCTACGGCTCGCACTAGACGATTAAGCCAGTCGGAGGGATGTCAGGGCAAGGAAGCAGGAGGGTATCAGGCGGTGGCCACCCTGCTCCGGAGCGAGTGGGTGGGTGTGCGTGGGGCTGGGAGCTGCGCCGCGCACCCCCCGCCCCGCCCCGGCGTCCGGGACCAGGTGTGAGTGGGACGGGGCAGGAGTCTCTCCCGAGGAGTGGCGTGGCCACGACTCTGCTGCTTGCGTTCGCGATTTGCCGCGTGGCGGATGGAGTCCCCGGGGAGGAGGGGGGAAGACAAGGACTGGGGTCCGCAGGGGTGTCCAGCGTGTGCGCTGCGGGCAACATTCCCGCGTGTAGCCTGGGCGGAGAGACGACGGGAGAGGCGGAGCCGCAGCCTCCCCAGATACTCACCGCGGCTGGTGGACAAGGATGCGGTGATGCGCACAGGCCGCTCTCAACTAGCAGGTTGATTCTGAAAGCGAATTCGCTAGAATATGTGGCTCCTCTCCCGTAAAACAGAGTCCGGTAGGCTAGCGACAGCCGCCACCCATTGCCACGGCCTACTTAGGCCCGTCAGCACTAAGCAGGCCGCCGGCACTTAGGGACCCGCATCCGACCCGCCCGGGGCTGGGCCTGCGGCCACAGACCTGGGTCAGGCGCTCTTTCCCCACTCCCCCCCTCCAGCACGCTTTCCCGGGGTCCCCCGAGGAGATGAGCCGGGCAGGGTGTAGATGCTGGGGCTCCAGGGACAAGGCGTCCCTGCTTTGAAGGCGCTTAACCGCCACCCCGGGCGCTCCAGCTCCCGCTGGCACCCGCGAGCCGCCGGAGAGCAGAGGCTCCCTTCCCAAGCTGGAGCGGGTGATCTCCCCTCTGGACCCCGGGCCCGGCTGAGGCTGGGGCTCCTGGAGGAGGGGGCGGGGACTGGCCGATCCCCACACTTCTGCGTGGGTTTTCTGTTCTTCATCGGAGCCTCTGACCAGCACACCTGCCCTTTCTTATAAGCAACTGCTGCAGATGGCAGGCATTTCCAGCTTCTCCCCAGCCCTCCAGTTCCTAAAAAACATAATCAAATAGTTACAGAAGTTTGTGAGTAGAAGAATGGAATTCAGGGGCACTCACCTGGTGGCTGGGTTGATTGGTTAAGCCTCTGGCTCTTGATTTCAGCTCAGGTGATAATCTCAGGGTCATGGGGTCAGCCAGCCTCCGGCTCTGCGCTGGGCATGGAGCCCGTTTAAGATCCTCCTGTCCAATGAACAGGAGTTCTCAGGCCCAGGGGATGGGTAAGGTCCAGCCCCTCTTCCACACAGGACCTTTTCCTCCCCAGCTCTGGGGTCAGCATAAAGGGGCCAAGTACATCTGACTCAGGGGAGAGCATCACAGGAGCCACCATGTCCTTCCAAGGAGAAGAGAAGGGTGTGTTATAGGGGGAAAGCAGCCCTGTGGATCGGGAAGGGCCCTCTGGGAGGGTTAATATTTGCACTGCAGGTCTAGAGGAGGGAGGTGGGAGGGTAAGAGGGCAAAATGAGAAATTCAAGAGTCCATGAGGGGCTTCGTGACATGGGTCAAACTTCCCTGATGCCTAACTCTTGGGTCAGGAGAATAATAGGAAATGGACATGCTAACTTTTCCTTCTGATGTTATGACTCCCCCTTTCTTTTTTTTTTCTTTTAAAGATTTTATTTATTTATTCATGAGAGACACACAACAGAGAGAGAGAGAGAGAGAAGAGGGGGCAGCGACACAGGCAGAGAGAGAAGCAGGCTCCCTGCAGGTTGCTCGATGTGGGACTTGATCCTGGGACCCTGGGATCACCACCGGAGCCAAAGGCACCCGCGCATCCCTACAATTCCCCCTACCTTATCCCCAGCCACTCAGGTAAGTCTGACACATGGTGGTGGGACAGGAGAAAAAAGGGAAGTCTGTCACCCCTGGACTGCCCCCGAAGAGGGAGAGGTGTCCCATCAGGGGACCTCGGAGTCAAAGAGAGTCAAAGCCAGCTGTGGGGTAGGGAACAAAAGAAGGACTAACCCCGCTGGAGGCGGCTGAAAGCACAGGTGGGACAGCCGGGTCCCTGGGACTCAGAGGCCTGGGCCGAGTGGAGGCTGGCACATTCTAACTCTTCTGCGGAGAGGCAGGCAATCTTATTAAACAACCAAATGTCAGATATCAAATATTTACACACACTATCTTGCCACGGCACATGTTTTTCCACCAGGGACACTGGTGAGACTGCTCTACTACGTGCACTGTTGCCAGAGTGAAATTCCGGAAACCTGCTCAGAAGCCTAGAACACAGGGTTTGTTTACTGTTTGTGGTCACAACACTTTGGAGGATGTGATGAAAGCTACGGTCTTCTTCCTGGAAAAATATATGCAGGTTTGCCTATTACCCTAGGGGATGGAGGTGGTAGCCCGTGCCCCGGTTGTCTCCCAAGACCTCGGATGAAAATCTAACTCCTCCCCGCCGCTGGGATGTTTCCCAGCCTCCCCTCATGCCAGCGCTGAGCCCCTCTACTTTCTCTGCCGTGTACCACATGTACCTTGAACTTTCCCACCTTTGAATCTGGAGTCAGAGGTCCTGACTGGTCCCCCAACTGCCGGGCAGCCAGGGCCACAGGAGGGGAGGGAACAGCCCCAGCCAGTCTTGAGCACCCCCACTCCCACCTCTCTGCTTGGCCAGTGCTGGCTCCTGACTTGGTGGTGCTTTCTTGGCCTGACTCCCATCTGTCCCCGGATTTGCATTTCCCACTGTTCCCAGACTTCACAGCTCAGACTCCTGGGGCTTCTGGACACAGAGCCTGACAGAGCAAACGGGATTTGACCTCAGGAGAGTCCTCACCCTTTTCTTCTCCACCTACTCATTTACTAAAAAGCAGTCTGGGCATCACTCAGTGTGCACCATGCTCAGGTGTGAGCCATGCTCCAGAGTGTGCTGTGCTTTGGTGTGCCCCGTGCTCAGTGTGCACCATGTTTGGTGTGCCCCGTGCTCAGTGTGCACCATGCCCTGTAGTGCACTAGTCCCAGGCATGCAGGGGGCTCAGGCTGGGGGCGGCGGGCAGCCTCACGGAAGTGCACGCCTGGAGGCCTGCCGCAGGGAGACAGCAGGGCCCTGGTACCGGCAGGAGGACATGCCTTCTGAGGGGGGCCATGAATGTTCCAAGGAGAAGGTGTGTGTAAAACATGTGAGACCAGAGGGAAGAAGGCGTCAGGATGGTCTGGGAGGTGCACGTCTTTCAGGATGTGTGGACTCAGTGCCTGCAGGGAGTGCCCAGAACTGAGGAGACACGGGAGGAACCTTCCAGTATCTCCAAGCTCTACCCCGAGGGCAGGGGAAGTGGTGAAGGCACCCCCCCCCCAGGCCCCTGCTGTCCTGCTGGTCAGCGCTGCCACCTGCCACTCCATCCCTGGGGGCCTTGGGCCCTGCACCACAGGCTCTGGGATCTATTCCTCCTGGCCCCTCCCCGCCCCTGAAGACAGGCACCCACGTCCTAATTGTTTACAGGGTTGGTGCCCATCACTATTATTTTTTTAGCTGTTAATCCCCAAGAGGAGCCAGAAAAGGCTAATATAATAACCTGAGGGGGAAAAAAAAATAACCTGAGGTGTGGGTGGGCCCTGCAGTGGAGTGAGAAGCTTCCAGAATCTTCCACAATCCCCACCCTTAGTCCTGACTTTGTCCTGAAAGCGCTCCCTTCGCTTTCATTCCTTGTGGTGGACTCACTAAAGCACCCCAGCCCTCATTCTTGCATACACGTTAGAGGAATGGCTCGAACGGATTTCTGACTAGGCCGCAGAGGACGTCTTGGGGCACGACCCGGGGCATGCACCCAGTACCCGCCACGTGCCACACTCCAACACAGTCAGTTTCCTGAAAAAAGATTGTACTTTCTACCAATGATGCCCTCTGATATTTTCTACTGTCGGTACTCTATTTCCTTCCTTCCCCACCCCCCTTTTTTTGGCGGGGGTGCTGTCGTCACAACCCACAGAACTGATTTCCGTACCCACTAATGGGCTGCAAGTGGCAGTCCAGGAAGTATCACGCACCGAAACGATGTGCTGAGACCGTCCCCAGGAGCCCCTCTTCCAGCTGAGATGCCCCGGCTGAAACCCGGAGTCCACCTTGGCTTCAAGAGTTATTTTGAGTTCCCAGCAGCTTCCTGGGTCTTTCTCGCTGGGGCGGGCAGGATCCAGGGGCAGCGGGAGGCACCGACAAAACGGGGGGCCACTGTGCAGGAAACCTGAACCGCACCTTACCCAGACCCCAGAAGTGCATGAACAGTTATGCCCCAGGCCGATTCCACCAGTCATATGCCCTAATACCTATCACCCTGCACCCACACACAACCCCTTACCCCTCCCCCTTGAAAAAGCCCGCTTGCCCCCCACACCCCCGTGACCTCCGGCCGCCGCCACTTCCTGCAGGCCTTTAAACCTCGCCCCAGAGCGCGGTCATTAAAAGCTTGGCCACAGTAACTTCTTGCAAGATACATCTATGAAGGCAAGAGAAACCAAAGCAAAACTGAATTATTGGGATTTCATCGAGATAAGAAGCTTCTGCACAGCAAAACAGTCAACAAAACTCAAAGACAACCTACAGGATGGGAGAAGATATTTGCAAATGACGTATCAGATAAAGGGCTAGTTTCCAAGATCTATAAAGAACTTATTGAAGTCAACAGCAAAGAAACAAACAATCCAATCATGAAATGGGCAAAAGACATGAACAGAAATTTCTCCAAAGAAGACACAGACATGGCCACAAGCACATGAGAAAATGCTCCACATCACTGGCCATCAGGGAAATACAGATCAAAAACACGATGAGATCCCACCTCACACCAGTGAGAATGGGGAAAATTAACAAGGCAGGAAACCACAAATGTTGGAGAGGATGTGGAGAAAGGGGAACCCTCTTGCACTGTTGGTGGGAATGTGAACTGGTGCAGCCACTCTGGAAAACTGTGTGGAGGTTCCTCAAAGAGTTAAAAATAGATCTGCCCTACGACCCAGCAATTGCACTGTTGGGGATTTACCTCAAAGATACAGATGCAGTGAAACGCTGGGACACCTGTACCCCGATGTTTCTAGCAGCAATGGCCACAATAGCCAAACTGTGGAGGGAGCCTCAGTGTCCATCGAAAGATGAATGGATAAAGAAGCTGTGGTTTATGTATACAATGGAATATTCCTCAGCCATTAGAAACGACAAATACCCACCATTTGCTTCGACGTGGATGGAACTGGAGGGTATTATGCTGAGTGAAATAAGTCAATTGGAGAAGGACAAACATTATATGTTCTCATTCATTTGGAGAATATAAAATATAGTGAAAGGGAATAAAGGGGAAGGGAGAGAAAATGAGAGGGAAATATCAGAAAGGGAGACAGAACATGAGAGACTCCTAACTCTGGGAAACGAACTAGGGGTGGTGGAAAGGAAAGCGAGTGGGGGGTGGGGGTGACTGGGTGACGGGCACTGAGGAGGGCACTTGATGGGATGAGCATTGGGTGTTATGCTATATGTTGGCAAATTGAACTCCAATAATTTTTTTTTTAATTAAAAAAAAAAAAAGCCTGTTTCGACCAGCTTTTGCCTGGCCTCTCTATTCCATTTCACTTGGATTAAACCTGACACTTGGATTAAACCTGACACTCGCCAGCTTAGAAATGTTCCCCTTCAGTCATTCCCACAAATAGTACAGGTTCTTGAAGTGTTAGCTCCCAGTGTTGCTCCGGCCCTGGTGTGCTGGTGAGAGGCTGGTGCGGGAAACAAGGGGAAGGCAGTGCTGTTTGGGCCTGAGAATAGCAACAGTGGCAACAACAACAACAACAACAATAATAATAATCCAATATCTGAGCTTGACCAGACCCTGAGTGTGCTGGGCTTTGCCTCACTCAGCCCTCACCACAACCCCTGAGGCGGCTGTCATCCCATTTTACACATCGTGAAAGGGAACACAGAGGACCCAGCAAGGGGACAGCATGGCAAAGGAGTCCCATTGGGATTAGCCTCGGTCTTCTGGACACCTGAGCCTGGGGCTTGATAAACCCCAGATTCCCGGGGCACGAACTCATCTAAAGGTACTTGGGAGACCTGTCACTTCTGATTTTGTGTAGAGAGTTGTTTTAGTCCACGTGGGCTGCTGTAACACGGGACCACTGACCGGGGAGCTTGCAAACTGCAGAAATGATTTCTGTCACCTCTGGAGGCTGGGGGTCCGAGCTCAGGCACCACTGTGGTCAGGTCCCTGTGAGGTCCCTGGGCTCTCCTCCGGGTTGCAGACTATCAATCTGTTGTATCCTCTCATGGTGAACAAGGGCTGCGGGCACTAATCCCCTTCACTTTTTAAAAATTTTATTTATTTATTCATGAGAGACTCGCAGAGAGAGAGAGGGAGACAGAGAGATGCAGAGACAGAGGCCAAGGGAGAAGCAGGCTCCGTGCAAGGAACCTGACGTGGGACCGGATCCCGGGTCTCCAGGATCGGGCCCTGGGCTGAAGGTGGCGCTAAACTGCTGAGCCACCCGGGCTGCCCCTCTAATCCCCTTCCTGAGGGCTCCACCCTTATGACCAGTCACCCCCAAAGGCTCCACCTCATAACACCATCATATACAAGGTTAGGGTTTCCACATATGAATTTTGGGGGGACACAACATTCAGTTCCTAGGAAGTGTGTGTATCCCACAAGTAGCTGTTGCAGGGGTTCCTCACTGGGGTCCATGCTCCCTTCTCAGAGGGCTCATGGGCTTTTCTTATACATGATGGAATCAGACTTTAAAGATATGTTTTTCTGGCTAACCTTTCAAAGTGGTGCTTGGCCCATTGACCCTTCTGGCTGAGCTAAAGCATTTGAATATAAATACATTTGCTAGGCCATGATGAATCTAAGTGTGGGGTGTGTGTGTGTGTGTGTGTGTGTGTGTGTGTGGCAGTTGGGGGTGGGGGTGCTGGTGGTGGTGGGGTGGGTTCTGAATAACCAGAGGGCCTGTTTGTAGATCCCCATGGGGCAAGGTATGCACATGGAAAGGAGATGCTTGCATCTCTAGTGAGTGGGTGATGGGGGGCAGATCCTGTCCAGCAAAGGGGATGGAGGCTGGGAGAGCTGCTTCCTGGTCTATAAATGAGGGATTGGTCTAGACTGGGTTTCTCAGAGCCCTGTTGAGTTCCATGAGATGTTCTAAGGCTCTCCTCCCACCACCTAGGGCTTCCAGCCAGCAGCTGTTCCCAGCTTTTGTTAGGGGGGAAGGGAAGAGTCTCTGCTACTTAAAAAAAGTAGGGGGATGGGCAAAGACCATAGCGGATCCCAAATGAGGTACATTCTCATAAAACCCGTTCAGCGCTCACAGCCTCCTCCTCAAGGTCATCTAAAACAAGGGAAGTCTGAGAAAGTGTCAGCCAGAAAGACACTAGGGAGACAGGATGACTAAAGGTGACAGGATATCCCCCCTAAGATCCCAGAACAGAAAAAGGACTATGGGTAAAAACTAAGAAATAAAGTGTGGACATTAGTTAATGATAATATAACAAGATTGGTTCATTTATTGTGACAAATGCACTAATGGAAGATGCTAATAATAGAGGAAGCTAAGGACGGGGAAAATGGAAACTCTGTACTACCTTTGCTGCTTTTCTGTAAACCCAAAACCATTGTAAAATTTAAAGCTTTATTTAAAAAGAGGGAGGGCGCTGCTGTTGAGCTTGCCGACTGACTGACCGACTGACGACAGACCGATGGATGCTGGCTTTCCCTGGGCAGAGTGTGCAGCAGGCCTGGGCGTGGGCTGGGGAGACAGGCAGCTCCTAGACATTCCGAGCACTGAATCCAGCGCTGTGGGCAGTGCCTGCTGCCCAGGGACTGCAGTGGAATATGATTTCGACTTGATCTTGTGGTCTTGCCTTTGGTGTCCAAGCAGAAAAGAAGCTACCCTACCTCAAGAATTGAGTGTGAGCATTCCATAATCCTAGATGTGACACACGCTTTCATCTCTTTCCACTTTTCTTGCCACTGAACACCAACCAGCACCTCAAAAGCAATGTATCAGGGCCCCTGGGTGGCTGAGTGGTGGAGCGTCTGCCTTTGGCCCAGGGCGTGATCCCGGGGTCCTGAGATCGAGTCCCACATCGGGCTCCCTGCAAGGAGCCTGCTTCTTCCTCTGCCTGTGTCTCTGCCTCTGTGTGTGTATGTGTGTCTCTCATGAATAAATAAAAATCTTTAAAAACAAAACAAAACAACGTGTCAACACTGAGCTCATGCCCTCCCCCTACCCCCGCACCTGCTCCTCTTCCTGGGTCCTGAGAAGGGCACTTGCTCCCCACTCTTCTGGGCGGGGTGGGGGGTGGAGGGCAGTGAGTCCTCCTAGATGCCTTTCCCCTCCTCACCCTTGCACTGTCATCATATCCGGAGCTGCCCAAGCCTGGTGTCACTAGTACCTGCACACCCTCCTCATCCTCACTCCTCGTCCGAGCTCAGTCTTGCCCTCCGGGCACCAGTCATTGCAACCCTCTGAGGTCTGGGCGCTCAACTTTCCAAAACATTATGATGAAATCTTAGAGGCAAACCAAAGGTGCAGCTAGTAATGTGATGATCCCACTACCAAGTACAAGAAACAAAACCTTAAAGCACAAGTAAAGCTCTCTATGTACCATGTCTGACTCATTCCCTGCCCTTCCGACCCTTCCTTTCCTGCTCTCATATGTTTTGTCATTTGTCTTGTGCCCACCCAATGCTGGTGTCTCTTGTGTGTCCAGATTTCTTCTTTTGCTGAGGACCCCAGTCAGGTTGGATGAGGGCCCACCCTACCCCTCACTTTAACATGATCACCTCTCTAAAGACCGTATTGCCATACACAATCCCATCCTGGGGGCCTGGGATTTTTCACAGGTGAATTTGGGGGGATCACAGTTATAGGCATCGCCTATAACAGTATCTGTTGTGCATTTCCGCCCACCTTGGCTACAGTATGTGCCCAATGTGGTGGTGGTTGGTCTAAAGATTTTTATTAATTTACTCATGAGAGACCCAGAGAGAGAGGCAGAGACACAGGCAGAGGGAGAAGCAGGCTCCCTGCAGGGAACCTGACTTGGGACTCGATCCCAGGACCCCAGGGTCATAACCTGAGCCAAAGGCAGATGGTCAACCACTGAGCCACCCAACCACTGGCCCCACCAGTGGATTTTATTAAATAAATAGTTCCAAATTTTGTGCTTAATTATGTGAGGGGAGACCCCGGGTTCATAGTGCTGAGCAACCCAAACACATCCATGGCCCTCTGTAGGATTTTCTGGGGGGCAAGCAGGGCAATTTTTCTGAACGCCCCCTTCTCGAGAGAGCATCTCTGCATCAGCCTCTAGGTCTGCGGTTCCCAGTGTTTGTGAGGCTGCGACACTTCGCGTGTCGTTTGATTTTGCTTCACTCCCAGAGCTCTGAATGGAACTGTGTGCACAGGAAACTCATCCTAGGGGTGAGGCACCCCAAAGGGCTGCGGAGTTCACAGGGAGGAAAAACCACTTCACCTTTGCCCTGAAGGTTCATTTTAAAAATCAAATTGACTTTCAATTACCTTCGTTGAGACAGTTTCATGACACGCCCCTTGAGATAACATTTACAAATAGCATTGGGAATCCTTGCCCTAAGATGTCAAAACAATTGCTGGCACAAGTTGAAGGTGTGCACACAGGTTGCCAGAGACCAAAAGACAGCCTGGCCTTAAATGGGTGGCACGGAAGCTTCCAGAGTCTCTGCCTTTGGGATGCGTTTGGCTGAGAAGCTAGAAAGAGGTGAGGGCCTCCTCTCAGCTGTGCTCACTTAATTGTCCCAAAATCCACCAGCCCTCTCTTTCTTAAACAACCAAGATGATTCCCAACAAAGGTAATTTTCTGCTTCTCTGGTTCAATTCAATTCATCTTTTTAAAAGCAATTAGTATCCCTTTAGAGTATTGCCCTTTAGAGTTCTTTTATGCCTGACTACTTGTGCCTTAGTTCAAAAGTTAAAGCTTCTCTCTATCCATTTAGGCGACTACAGTAAAATCTAATTAAAGTCCAGGCCAGACAAAAATGCATATTTTGGATTACACAGCTTCCTTAGCTTTGTAAGTATGTAAGTTTCCACCAGCGGGGGTGGGGGTGGGGGTGGGGGGGTGGTATGAGGGGGGTGTCCCATTTTTATTTTAAGGCATTCCTGAGAAGGATGTATTTCCAATTAACTGATTATCGAAGGAATTGGAAACTAGCACAGCTACAGGAGTTAAATATGCATTAAGAAAAATTCCACTACTCATGTGAAACTAGTTGGGAGGCCCGTATGTATCAGAAACACATCGTGTCACTTGTATTTTTCCTTTGTAAACCACACTTCTTGTTTACTCAAGTCCAGTAAGGCAATCTGGGCTCAACAACACGTTGACCCGATTAGACAGATCTTTTTATGATGTAGACGGCTTCAGAGACATTCCAGGTGTTACGGAAAAATAGCTGGCTCTGGTATGCTCCTGGTTTCCACGACAGAGACCAGCTGAAAGAGAATTTTAGAGTTCAAATAATCTTAGGATAAAGTCATCTATAATTTTGTAGGTCAACAAACTCTGCAGCAAAGGCAGGATCCGAATAGTTGCTCATTTTATTCCCAGTGCATTGGTCTTTCTTTCTTTCTTTCTTTCTTTCTTTCTTTCTTTCTTTCTTTCTTTCTTTCTTTCTTTCTTTCTTCTTTCTTTCTTTCTTCTTTCTTTCTTTCTTTCTTTCTTTCTTTCTTTCTTTCTTCTTTCTTTCTTTCTTTCTTTCTTTCTTTCTTTCTTCTTTCTTTCTTTCTTTCTTTCTTCTTTCTTTCTTTCTTTCTTTCTTTTTCTTCTTTCTTTCTTTCTTTCTTTCTTTCTTTTCTTTTCTTTCTTTCCTTTCTTTCTTTTTTTTTTTTAAGATTTTTTCTTTTTATTCATGAAAGACACAGAGACAGAAGCAGAGACATAGGCAGCACTCAACCCCTGAGCCACCCAGGTGCCCCCGCCCCCCCAGCTTATTGGTCTTTCTGCTGGAGCCGTGGTTCTCAACCTTGCAGCACGCTGGGATCGTCAGCCAGTTAAATCAAGTAAGTAAATAAATAAATAAGAATAAAAACAAACAAACAAAGAATAAAAACAAAACCTTCCCCAGAGATAGAGAGATACTTGGTCTGGGCACTTGAAGTTTTAAACACTCCTTTTTCCCACTCTGAGTAGTGGAGGGAAGGAAAAAGGCAACAAGTGACAAGGCACATGCTACATATCTGCAAGATATTTGCCCTAATCCACTGGACCTCACCTTTTAATGGGATGAATTCTTGAATTTTTAAAGAGGCTCTTCTGGAAATTCAACCTCCCTTCTTTTTCGATTTACAACATATAGCATTCTTTTCTTCTTCTAGTAGAGAGGGCCTGGAACAGATTTCCACTTGGCTCCTGGGCTGGTGTATTCATTGGGTAAACAGAGGATGGTATGCAGAATTCTGGAGACTGTGGAAGCCAAAAGAATCATCTCATCTCCTGGGAACCAATTAGGGTTCCTGAATGGCAAACCTCTTGTGTGGGTTTTCTTTTTTTTCTTTTTGTTTTTGTTTTTAAATAAAAATCACAAAGCATTCCGAAGAGGCACACTCAGAATTACTCTGGAACTTTCCACTGAAGAGACAAGCGAGGGAGGCTCTGGGCCAGTTTGGCAGAATGCTGGGCAGCAGTTAGACGCAAAGCAATGAGGAGAGGAGATGGGGTGACCACCAAAATCCAATACCATGATGTAACCCATGGCAGGCACACACACACAAACATGATGTATTGATTTTGGCAATGGTTCCCCATTATTTTTTATATCAGAAACCAGCCAAGTTGAAAAACCATTGGCAACCGAGGTCTAGAGCTGGATAGAGAGCTGGCAGGTCGTACATCTTGCTTTAATTCTGTTGCCTTGCACCTGTCCTGGTGGGGGGTGGGGGGTGGTCTAACACCCAGTCGAGAGGATGATAGAGCCATGAAACTGAAGCCCCAGCTTGCAAACCTTTCTCAACAAATCCAAGTGAACATTCATCTGATGAAGTTGAAAGTTTTCTCTGTTCAACTGAGTGGTGAGAAATAAAAAGAAACTCCATCAACTTGCCCAACTGGTTCTGAGGCTGGAAACCTGTCCTGCTCCTTTATGTAATATATAACCTGGATGCTAGTCCTGGCTCCACTCAGCTCTTTATTCACAGCAACACCCCCAACTCTGCCATCTTCCCAGATAGATTGGCCCCTTGTTAACAAATCCTAAAGATTTTAGCCTGGCACATTTTTCATCGGGGTCCAGGGCAAAGCAAATACTTTTAAAAGAAGCACTTGGTAGCAACAGAGAATTGGGAAGAGTGCCAAAGTGAATGAAAATCATAGAAACAGTCAATTAGCTGGTAACTTCCCGTTGTCTGCAGGCTGAACTAGGAAGAATGTAGAAGGAGGAAAAGCAGCTGCATCCCAATTAAACTCAGTAGCTCAGGTGCCCAGGAGGATTCTCACTTCTGGTTTACCCAAACAGATCTGCTTTCTGTTCTGATCTTAGGGGACTGCTGTGCAGAAGCATGGGCTCTGCAGATTTCCTCCTTTATGGCTGTTGATAACTGAGCTAAAAAAAAAATATATATATATATATATATATACACACACATATATATGCAAATCAAGAGGATGGATGGGTCACAAGCCTCAGAAATCTTGTTTTTCTTGGCTTGTGGGTAGAAGACAAAGGGAGACTGCTAGACCTTGAAGCGAGATTGAAGACGTGGTGGGCAGGCATAGCCCCGCAGCTGGTGGAGAGAAAAAGGCAGAACCAACACCCACTTGAAAGCCTTTGGGGATCCAGCCGATCCTTCAACTAATGGATCTGGAGAATCCAGAATACCCTGTTATGAAATGGGCTCTGAAATAATAATTATGTAACCCTGATAGTTGGGTGCTTTGATCAAGGCCCATGAAGTACTTCTGTGCCAGGTCTTATCACGTTTGATCTTTTCCATATGGAAAGAATTTTCCAACTTCAATTTCTGATCAAAAAATAGTTTTCATTTTAAAAATAGATATGTGTTTAAAGATTTTATTTATTTATTTGACAGAGACAGAGTAAGAAAGAGAGCACAAGCAGGAGGAGCAGGAGAGGGAGAAGCAGGTTTCCTGCTGAGCAGGGAGCCTGATGTGGGGCTTGATCTCAGGACGCTGGGATCGTGACCTGAGCCAAAGGCAGATGCACAATGGACTGAGCTACCCAGGTTCCCCCAATGTATATTTTTAAAGATTTATTTATTTGAGAGAGAGTGTGAGGGGTGCAGAGGGCGAGGGAGAGAGAAACCCAAGCAGACTCGACACTCAGTGTTCAGCACAGAGCCTAAAGCAGGGCTCGATTTTGTGACCCTAAGATCTATGACTTGAGCTGAAACTAAGAGTCAGACACTCAACCAACTGTGTCACCCAGGCGCCTCTAGTCTTCATTTTAAATCAATAAATATTTATTGAGGGTTTGTTCACTACCTAGAGCAGAGCTGTACTAGAGCAGATTCTTTCAGTCTGGCCCTGGACTAGTTGAGTCAGAATCCTCTGAGCTGCTTGTTTAAAAGATGCCCAATCTAGGATCAAAATCTCCTGGGTACCCCATTTTTAAAAATCAAAAGTTGTTTTTCATTTACTGTGAATATTTTTAAACACATGACATAAGAGAGAATGGCATGATGGACCCCATGTATCCATCACACAGCTTCAATAATTTGTCAACATCTTGTTATTCTTGTTTCAGTTCTACCCATCTATACCAACTTTTTGGGAGGAGGTGAGGCTTAAATATTGTAAATGAATCCCAGACATCTTATCCTTTTTCTCATGGACTCTTCAGTATGTTTCTGCAACAGATAAAGACTATTTTGTTTTGTTTTTTAACATAATCACAATGCCATCGTCACAGCCAACAACATTAACTTCTTGGAATCCAATCCCTAGTCCATGTTCGGCTTTCCATAATAGCCTCCAAAATATCTTTCTGCGTTTGATGTGTTTGCATTCAGTCCAAAAAGATTCACATGCTGTGTTTGTGGTATGTCTCTTTCAACTCATGACAGCCTCTTTCCATTTTTGTAACATCCTTTATTTGCTGGGGAAACAGTATCATTTGTTCTGTAGAATTTCCCACATTCTAGAATTGACTAAGTGTATCCTCACAGTGCTGCTTTTAACACGTTCCCCCCTCTCCCATATTCTTCCTTAAGCTGATGGTTAGAGGCTTGATTAAATTAAATATTTTGAGTGGAAGAACTTTCTATCTAGCTATTCCACTTTTAGTTAAGATTGATCAGTGAGTTCAAGTGGTGCTCTCCTGACCCACCCATTGTAACGTTCTCCATCAGCATTTCACCGAAGGGCTTCAGCAGGCTATTGGATCATTGCCTCGTTCTACTATTTCACTAGGGCTTACAAAATGGTGATTTTTCAGTTATATTTTTCTTCCCACATTTATTAGCTGTGATTCTTCTCTACAGAAGAAATTTCCTTCATAAACTATTTGGCTTAGAAATACAGTCTGTGGGGAAAAGTCAAGATAAAGACTTTATTCCTTCCCTCTATTAATCACATTTATATGTATTAGCATGATCGACATCCTAGTATTCCCAAAAGATGACAATGAAGTTCCTTTCTTGGTGTGGGGAAAAAGGAGGCACATGTGATGGGCTCATAAATTTCTATGTATTTGATGGGTTTTATTTCACTGTAGTTGTGACTTTTTCTCTTTTTTTTTTCTTTTATTTACTTGTTTGTTTGTAGTCATTACTCTTTTTCATGTTCAGACTGTTCCATCTTTGGCCAATGGGAGCCATTCCAAGTTGGCTTCTGTGTTTTCTTCGTTTGCTTTTTTGTCTCCATCATTCCCTTGCTTTGGGCAGAATGAGACACTCCAGGCTCATCTACCTCAGACCTCTAATGAGCCATTTCTCCAAGGAATCCTGATTCCTTTTAGTGGGAAAGGGTATTTAGAAATTACAGTCTGGGCTTTCAGGGTGCTCACTGCTGTTCAATCCTGGCATTTTTAGTGGACAGAGCTAGGAAATATGCATTCTTTAGAAAAAGTCAATTATGAATTAATACTAATGTTGGCTTTGTTTAGTGATATAATTAGATTCCTTTCTCTTTATTTTTTGTATAACTATTACTGGTTTTTGACTTGTAGATACCATTAGAGGTATATATGACCTCTTTTGCATATAGCAGTCTATCTTAAGTTGATGGTTGTTTAAGTTAGAATTTATTCCTTACTCCTCACCTCACGTTTTAGGTATTTGGTATCATGCTTTACTTCCTTTTATTTTGTGAGTCCCTTGAATGATTTTTACAGATTTACTTATTTTTATTGATTTTGTGCTTCCTACTTGTCTTATTCTTACTATTATAGTCTTTCAACTTACAGAGTCCATTTTAATATTTCTTGTAGGGCTGGTTTAGTGGTCATTTTTTTTTTCTAGGAAACTCCTTCTATTCTGAATGGTAGCCTCGCTACATAGAATATTTTTGGCGGCAGACTTTTTTCCTTTTAGCACTTTGAATATATCATGCCACTTTATTATGGCCTTCAAAATTTCTGTTGAAAAATCCACTGACAGCATTATTGAGTTTTCCTTGTATGTAGCTGTTTTCTTTTCTCTTGCTGCTTTTAAAATTCTTTCTTTCTCACTGCTTTTTGTCATTTTAATTACTATGTGTCTTGGTGGGCACCTCCTTGGGTTCATTTTGTTGAGGTAACTCTTTGCCTTCTGGGTATGATTTTTTTTTTTCCTTTCCCAAATTTGGGAAGTTTTCAGCTATTATTTCTTCAAACAAACTTTCTTTTCCCTTTTTTCTCTCTTCTTCTTCTGGGATTCCTATAATGTGAATATTATTATACTTGATGGAATTACTGAGTTCCCTAAATCTATTCTCATTTTGCATAGTTGTTTTTTCCTCACAGTTGCCCAATTTGATTATTTTCCATTACTCTGCCTTCCAGTTTGCTGATTCATTCTTCTGTTTATTCTAGCCTGCTTTTTATTCTATCTAGTGTATTTTTTATTTCAGTTATTGTTGATTTTTTTTTAATCTGTGTTGAGGATCTTAATGATGTACTACATTCTTTTCTCAAGTCCAGTGAGTATCTTTTTGATCATTATTTTAAATTGTCTACTGTCTCTTACTGTGGTGTGGTCCTGTTCTTTCATTTGAGACTTATTCCTCTGTTTCTTCATTTTGCCTAACTCTCTCTGTCTGTTTCTGTGTTAGGAATGGCAGGTACCTTTCTTGTTTTTGAAAGCAGTGGGGAGGTGTGCACTTTAGCAAGGTGGCACTGGTCCTTTTCTACAAGTTATGTGTAGCTGCTGCCAAGACCATGGCTGGTCTGGCTATTCTGCAAAAAGCATATGAGCAGGGGGAGCAATTTTAACAAGGTGTCCATGTCTTCCCTGAGAAGTGACCAGCCACTGTCACTGGGACCAAGTTCCTGGAAAATGGGAATCACAGTGTTGGCAAGGTTTATGACAGTCTTCTGGGGGAGGGGACCCACAGCACCAGAACTGAGGCAAGTGTGACTGGAAAGGGTGGATCTATCTACTAAAGTGCAGGTGTGTGTCTGGGGGGCTTGGTGTAAGCAAGTTGTAGCAAGTTGTAGCAAGTGTCAGCTGCACAGGTTCCCACAAGTGGCTATGTGTTCATGCTGGGGGGCAGTGGAGGGGAATGCTGTCTGCTAACTTCTTTGTTCCTTGAGAAGTCCCTCGGTGAACTCTGGTTAGTAAAGAACTCTACCTTTTGTAGGCCTCAGGCATTTTTTTCAAACTGCTGCTTCTATACTGTAGCTCCATGGGCTGGGCTGTTTGTCTGTTGTCTCTTTCAGAGTGGGGACTCAGCTTCCTGTCACCCTCCAGGCTCTCCTAGAGCCAAGCCGATTGATTTTGCAAGGTTTTTAGGCTTTATGTCCTGCTGGTTTTAAGAACTCATGAAATTTGGCCCCTTTACTTTTCAAAGCCAAATGCTGTGGGGATTCATCTTCCCTGTGCAGGCTCCCTGGTGTGATAGTCTGTTTCTTGCTCTTCTCTGCACCTGCAACTCCATCCTTCCAGCAGCCAGACCCACAGGCTTTAGCTCCCCACTGCATCTTTGACCTTTCTACCTTCTTTGATGTGGCATCTTCTCTCCTTTTAGTTGTGGAGTTTGTTCTACCAGTCTTTGGGTCATTTTCTGTATTATTTACACTGATGTGAGTGTTATGCGGTTGTATTCATGAGATGAAGTGAATTTAGGGTCCTTCTACTCTGCCATCTTCCCAGACTTTCCTTGTTTTTGATAACCTTTGATAATTTTGAGGAGTACTGGCCGGGTATTATGTTGAATGTTTCTCAGTTGGGATTTGTCTGATATTTTTCTCATTATGAGACTAGGGTTACATGTTTGGGGGAGGAAGACCTCAGAGGTAAAGTACTATTCTCATCACATCATATCAAGGGTACATACTATCAACATTCCTTAATCACTATGATGTTAACTTTGATCATCTGGCTTAGGTGGTGTATGTTAAGTTTCTCCATTATAAAATTCTTTTTGCCCTCTTTCCATACTGTACTCCTTGGAAGAAAGTCGGTATGCGAAGCCTTCATGTAAGGAGTGGGAGTTATCCTTCATCTCCTAATGGGTAGATATTTACATAAATTACTTGGAATTCTTTTGCATGGGTGATTTATGTCTTCTCTCCTGTTGATTGATTGGTTCAATCATTTCTTCATATCAGTGTGAATGCATAGACTTATTTCATACTTTGAGTTATAATTCAGTTCTACTTTATTTATTTATTTTTTGGGTTCAAATTGTTTCTTGTTTTTGTCATTGGGAACTCTTCAGCTGGCTTTTGTGTCTTTTGACATGACCTCACGATTTTTTTTAACTGCTTCCTCACTTTCTGGCATTATGAGATGCTCCAGGCTTATCTTGTATATTTCCTGCCCCAGTTCCAGTATTGGACATTTCTTTTGGGAGCCCTGGTTCCTTTTGTTAAAAAATGGTATTAGAAATCAGTATCTTGGTGTTCAGCATGCTTGTTACTATTGGGCTAGTCATTGCTTCTGGGCCCCTTCAGCTGACAGACCTAGAAATACATGCATGTGTACCAACCTGTGTATGTACACATATCTATAAATATTTCTCTGTGTAACCATATATATCTATATTGCTCAATATGCTATAGCTAATATTAAGCTAAACATGAATTCATGCTAATGTCTCCAACTCTCATTCATTATGACATACATCATTCTAGCTTCCTCCTCTTACTTGTCTACAATATCCCACTCCAACAGAGAGAAACCTGGTTATCATCCATTCCCTTACTTGTTCAATTCTTGTGTATAACTATTTCAGTTTGTTTCTAATATTTAATTTTGGTTTAGTTTTGTTTTTGAATTATATGGATACTTGGTTCCAAAGTCAAAATTGTAAAGCAAGGTACATTCAGGCATATCTGTCTTCATCCCAGTTTCTTTCCCACTGGTTTATCCCCTTCACAGATAATTTTAATTATTTTTCAGTTTATTCTTCCATTGTTTTCTTTTGAAAAAATAAGCACACATAGAAATAGTCCTATTCCTATCTTTCTTAACACAAACTGTAGCACACTGTACACATTTTTCTTGTCTTTGCTTTGTTCACTTAACAATAGATCCTGGAGATCGTCCAAACCAGTCTGTAGCAATCCTTCTTCCCATCCAGGAATCTTTTATATGGAGGTACTACAGTTATCCAACCAGGCTTCTATTGATTGACACTGGGTTCTCCCCCCAGTCTTTTGCTTTAACAAAGAGTACTACAATGAACAGCTTTGAACATACAGCAGTTCAGATTTTTGCCAGTGTATCGTTAGGACAGGTTCTCAAAAGTGGGATTATTGGGTCAAAAGGAATGTACATGTAATCTTGCTAGACTTGCCAAATTCCTGTCTATAAGAGTTTTATCTTTTCACATTTTCACTAGAAATGTATGAGAGATCCTATTTCCCCACAGCCTTGACATCAGAATATGTTATGCCACTTTTGGATTTTTGTCTATCTGAGAGGTGATAAATAGTAACTCAGTGAGACTTTGCATGTCTCTTATTATAATGAGGTCCGGCATCTTTTCATATATTTAAGTGTCATTTACATTTCTTATTCTGTGAACTGTCTGTTGATATCTCTCTGTACTAAAGTTGGCGAACCACTGCCGTGGGGAATACAAGTATAGCATGGAACACAGACAGGCCTTACCCTTGAAGGAACTTCTAGGGGCTTACCCAAATGACATGCTCAACATGATAATAGGGAAACAAATAGCAAAGTTCAAATTTTAAAGTCCTTGACATGGACTAAATGTTTTGGGAGCTCAGAGAATAGAGATAACTGTGAAGTAATCAGGGAAAGCTACACACAAGAGGAGGACTTTGAGCTGGTATTTGAAGATATCTGGGATGGCATAAGCAGAGGAGAGGAGGGTAGGGGGACATGCCAAAAATAGATTGAGAGCAAAGCAAAGAATATATGTATGTGGAGAGAAGACACAGTATGTGTAGCTGTTTGGATTGGGAGCTCTGGAGTCAGACTGCTTGGGTTTTAATCACAGCTTCACCATTTATTAGTGGTTTCAGATTCTTCATCTGTAAAATGGGATAATAATAACACCTACTTCAAGAGGTTATTATGAGGCATAAATGATAGAATGCTTAGTACAACTAGCATGTAATAAATATTGGCTGTTATTACAAAGTACAAAGGAGCACCTGACTGAAGTCAAATGTTCTATTTGGAATTATGGGAAGTTTAGTTGAAAAATATATGTGAGACAGGTAATAGAGGACATCAAACTCTATGCTTAGGAGTTTGGATTTCATCTAAAAGGCAAGAGAGGGGGTTTGAAGGGAACTCTTAAAGCAAGAGAATGACAAAGCAAAAGGCTATTTCATCTGTGTATAATCACAGTGTTGAACAGGAAGGCTTCCTAAAATGTTATCAGAAAGAGACTATTTTGAACTTCTGCTGTGTCTTAAAAATGGGGCAGGTTCTTCTCTTGCTCACCCTTAGAGTTTCCTTAAATAATAATCACAGTTTTAATACAATAATTAACAGTGTGCAGGACCATGTAATAATCAACATTTCAAAGCTGATCCTCCTCCCATTTCCCAGCTAGGTCCTCCCATGGGAAGGAGAGGAGGGATGTGGGCTCTCCCTGGCTTATCTACTGCTTCCACCTCTCCTCACCCTTTTCACTAAGTGCCACTTCTGGCTTCTTTACGGTTGAGGGGGAATGGGAGATGACAGCTAGAGAAGGCAGGAAAGTTCTCATTCAACTGGTACCTTTCTAATCGGGCTTCACTATTTAATAGGGGACCCATTTTAAGGCTCTTTCCTGGGCCTTTTTGTAGATTCTTGGAAGGCTTCATCGGAAGATTCAACAGCATTTCCTGTGACACAGGTGGTGCATTTCCCTCCAAACGACACTGTCCTCGGCCCCGGTTTCCTGGCAACCGTCTCTCCACAGACCTCCAGGTGGTCCTCTTGGGCAGAACTCAAAATGGCTCCAAGCCAGCCCTCATCTGCACATGAGCCACATGAGTTCCATAAGAAATATCCTCACGTTTGTTGCCCCCACACACTCTGTATGGGCAAGCTGCCAGTGCAGCCACTGCTTCTCCCTTGGCCATCAGAACAACTAGCCAGCCCCTCTTTACCTTTTAAATTTGCTAGTCTGCGATGCCCCCCTCACACTGGTATCACACATCAAGCTTACCAAGTGATCCCCTAAAGCCCTCTGCCCCTGACCTGTGGTAAAAGGGGAGCAGCCCTCCTCCAACCCTTGGGAGGAACGAGATTCACAGCCAGGTCCTACATCATCCTTTGCACGAATCTCTTGATCTCCATTCTCAACTCACATATTAGAGATGCAGACAAAAGGGTTTAAGGATCATCTCGGCTGCTAACTTTGAAATTCTTGCATGGTGGTGTTTTTAAGAGATAGCATCTTATCTTCTTGCCTTAGGAAAACTGAGATAGAAGAATCTAATTTTAGAACCTATTATATATATTTTCCCAGGACAGTGCCTACATCTTGGTGGTTGGTAACTGGCATGTCAAGGAGATGGCTATAGCTGAAGTTGGCAGGATAGGCTGGTATGAGGTAGAAGGAAGACTAATTTGAATCTTTAGTGATCCAGGAATAAGGAAACAAAGGTTGGTAATTTAGGAACATGTAGCTCAGAGAAGAAAAAACGTAGACGGCCATAGTAATTCTCCTATACACAAGGTATAGAAAAGGACTGTCCTACAGGAAAGAGGAAAGACTTGATTCATTTTGTTGAAGGAGAAGAATTGGGATAAGAGAATACATTTATAGGGAAACATATTTGGACTCTGTGCAAGACTTTTCAAATATCAGTGGCATGATAGCTTGTCCCTGCAGAGAGTTCCCAGTGTCATGAGTGTGCAAGAAGATATGTGATTCTGTCCACCCACATTTCCCCACTCCATGAAGTGACATCACTGTCCACCCAAGGCTGGAGCCCAAACCTAGGTGTCAGCCTCAATTCATCCCTTCCTCTTATCCCCACATCCCAGTCCATCCACAAGCCCTATCATTTCTGTCTCCAAAGTGTTTTTGACATATCTTTGTCCACTGGTCTCCACACACACAGTTCTCACCCAGCCCAGGCCACATTATCTGGCAGCGGGACTCCTGAGACTGCCTCTGAACTGCCCTTCCTCTCCTGAGCCTGACAACCCATACTCCGTACAGTAAGTAAGGTAGCCAGCATGATCCCCTAAAAAAGCAAAACAGGACATCACTGCCTTGCTTAAAACCCTACTCTGGCTTCACCTCAAACTTAGGATGAAGCTCCAACTCCCCAGCCTGGCCTGAAAAGCCCTTAATATCCTGACCATAGCCACCTTTCAAGGCTCATCTTATATGGTTCTCCTCTTAGGTCATTGCACTAAGCCACACCAGTCTTTTCATTGTTTCCCAAACAAGGCAGGGTTCTTCCCAAGGGCCTTGACACTGGTAAAGATGTGCCCTGCCTAGAACCCCTAGAACTCAATATGATTGTCTCCTTCTGGTCAGTTGGGTCTAACTGAAATGTCATTATTTTGGGGGGACACTGGGTGGCTCAGGGGTTGAGCATCTGCTTTTGGCTCAGGTCGTGATCCCAGGATCCTGGTGTCGAATCCTGCATCAGGCTCTCCACAGGGATCCTGCTTCTCCCTCTGCCTGTGTCTCTGCCTCTCTCTGTGTCTCTCATGAATAAATAAATAAAATCTTAAAAAAAAAAAGAATGGGGTACAGAACACTTAGATGCTGAAGCTTAGTTTCCAAAAGGAGAAAGGTTTCCCACCAGAGCTGGGCCATCTGTGCTGCCAAGATCCTGGTTCTTGTCCCAGGGCGGGCTCTTATGTTCTTTTCACACATTCCAAACCTTCTCTTCTCTCTTCAGATCCCCTTTCCTGACCATGCCTGTCTTGGCACAGGACAGTGCTTTTCACTTCACTGAGGTGAATGAAAGCCTCAGACTCTTCCCCTCGACTCTTTCTCTCTGCTTCCACACAGCCAGCCTTACCCATGGCCTCAGTGGGCTGGGGCCCTGGTACCCATTTCCCCTTTCCACAACATTGCTACTACTGCCTCTGTCACTGTTTTCATTCAAGGCCACCAGTCTCCTCAATGGCAAGATGGAATAGGAATCAGTGAATTCATTAACAAATTAAAAATAAGATCAGTCTCCCCATCTCCCCAAAAACCCAACCTTTAAAAACTTAAATCAGACTGTATAACTGTCCTGCCTATAACATGCCACAGCTTCCATCTAGACTGGCGGGGGCGGCAGGGGGAGCTTCCTTACCATAGCTAGAGAGCTCCACATGCTTGGGTCCTGGCTCCATCTCCAGCCTCATGCCCTGCTCCACCCCCTGACGCCCCCGCAACTTGCTGGGAATGCTCCAGCCACACCAGCCTTCCTGCTGCTCCTCCAACTCATCAAGCTTTTTCCAACCTGAGGCCTTAGCACTTCAAGCTTCCTCTGCTTGGGGTGCTGACACCCACATCTCTTTTTTCATATTGCTGCTCATCTGTCCCCTTCTCAGAGGGCAGGGCCAGCCACATAATTTATAGGGCTCAGTATACCATGAAAATGCAGGGCAGGGCACCTTGTTCAAAAAGCAAGAAGAAAAGCCTTTTCCTTTCTCTTGTGGTCTTTCACAATCTGTCAAGGTTCATCTTATTTGCCATACGATGTCATGCTCCTTTGGGTACAAGGATGCTTATGGGCTCATGGGGTAAGTGCAGACCTTCATAGGTGCCCCTCCCTGTGCCCACTCTGCTTCTCCCTGTGCCTGAGCCCAGGCCTCCACTAGGGTAGAGGGTGGCTGTGGTTGCTTGGGGTCTAGGGGAGCAGACAGCCAAGAACCCAAGAGAGGCGGCAGGAGGTGGCCGGAGGTGGGAGGAGGTGGGAGGTGGTAGGAGCTAAGGCTTCAAGCCCCACACACATATGCCCCATTGTCCCATGATATTTCATTTACAAATTACAGATGCAAATCTAACACTTTAACTCTTAAAGTAAACAATTTAAGATGGCAACTACAGAGAATTAAAGCCCAAGCACAGAGTCCCCTGTGCGGGGCTTGTGCAGCTGCCCCAGGCATACATCCATGAACCCAGCCCTGCAGAGGGGTCTTTCTTGACCACTATGTCCTGCCAGGCTCTCTTGTCCTCCTTCCTATCTTTCTTCATCACCTGAATCCTCTCCTGCTTCTTCCATCACTTTGGTCCACTTGGAGTTCTATTTGTTTATCATCTCTCTCTCCTGCTAGGAGGTCAGGGGCCCTGTCTGCCCAGCATGTAATAGATACTCATTAAATAGTTATCGGCGGAATGAATGAGAAGCTGCAGAATCAACTCGCACATGTGGCCTACTTTCAGCCACATGCAGCCTCACCTCATAAAACCATCATGCCTTTCTCACAATGTTCACCATGGCACCTTTCTCTGTATGTGAGCTAGAGGAGGGTGATGTTTAATTTTTCAGATCTCAGACGTGTTGTCTCTCTGCCAGGTCCTCATTTTCATCTTTCAAAGGAAAGATTAGAACCTGAAGTACTTCTCCAGGTGAAGAAAGCATGCTAAGGACTATTCATATTCTGTTCTGTTTGTTAAGCATCAGCAGGACAGGCCAGGAAGAACAGTTTCTCTCTCCTGTTCTTATTTCATGGTGGCCACTGAGCCAGGGGTTCAGGGTCTGTGGAAATCCATCCACGGTCTCACAGCACATGATTCCTACAATTTGTACAGGATCAGAACTACTCATTTATGTTTCGGGCTCCGTGGTCTACTGGGAGCTTTTGGAGAGGAAGAGCAGACTACAGTCCCCTTCCTGACATGCCTTCTTCCTCACTTAGCTACCGCCTGGGTTCTCTGTGTAAACATCACCTTCCCTAAGCACTCAGACCAGACCCTCCTCCTGCGTCCTCATGGCACCTTTACAGCTCCAACGTTTTCCACAATCTCAGCCAATCACTTAGTCATGTGATGATTTGTGAAATGACTGTCCCCCTTGCCAGGCTATAAGCTCCATGCAAGAAAGTGGTATAGACTGAACATTGTGTCCCCTCAAAGTTCATCTGTTGAAGTTCTAACTCCCACTGCGATGGTGAAGGTGGTGAGGCCTTTGAGTAGGACGTAAGGGTTCAGCCCTCATGAATAGAATTGGTGCCCTTGCAAAAGAGACCCTAGAGCGCTCCCTCATCCGGTCAGCAGCATGAGAATGCAAATAAAACATAGTTGTCTATGAGCCAGGAAGCTTGTTCTCACTCAGCACCAAATTTTCAACCTCCAGAATTATGAGAGGTAAATTTCTGTAGACTCTAAGCTACCCAATCTATGGTAGTTTTGTCACAGCAGCCTGAACAGACTCAGAAGGGATTGTCTGACTAATCGCTGTGCCCCCAGCACCTAGCCTTCTGCCTGGCAAAGAGTGGGCACCCGGTACATATTCGATAAATGAACCTGGACCCCCTCAAGCTTAGCAATGGTGTTTGACAGAAGCTCTATAGATGTTTGTTGAATTATACTGGAAAAATACATTTTTATCTCACCAGTTATGACTTGCTTAGAATGAGCCATATTCCTCAGGTCATGATCCCAGGATCCTGGGATCCAGCCCCAATGTCAGCAGGGAGTCTGCTTCTCCTTCTGGCCCTGTCCACACTTGTGCTTTCTCTCTCTCTTTCACTCTGTCTCTCAAATAAATAAATAAAATCTTAAAAAAAAAAAAAAAAGGAATGATCCATTTCCCCTTGTAATCACAATAAAAGAGTGGCTCGGGAGCCGGTTCCCAAATGATCTTTCCTGCCGGGAAGACCTGGCTGTTAAACCAAGCGGGCGCAATAGAAGACACGCAGCTCCTCGGAAACACGCCAGCTCCCGGGGGACTCAGGCCAGGGCACTTCTTCTCTTCTCTCCCTGCCACTCGCTCCCCGGCTTCTGCTTCCAGGCCAACGGCTGGGGTGCCCGGTGTAGACTATTCTCTCAGGCCCAGCTTTGCGGCCCTCAAAATCATCACACTCCAGCTTGGGGAAAAGTAAAAATAAAATCTTTAAAAAAAAAAAGAGAGAGAGAGAGAGAGAGAGACATATCCAATTGCAATATGTAGTTCTTACTTGGATCCTGATTCAAATTCTAAAAACATGTGACGTTTGTGCTACAAATACAAACACGGGCTGGATGGCCAATGCCCTTAAGAGCTACAGGGTTTTGCAGGGATGGCATTTGCAGTTCTATTTCCAAAATAATGAGTCCTTCTCTTTTAGAGATCCAAACAAAATATTTAGAGGTAAGTAATCAGAGGCCGACTCCTGAGAGGAAAGCCGGATTCATTCCTTCGTGGTCTCTCCCATCAGCACAAAGACCCTAGAGGGGAGGATTCAGACGAGACTGAAGGTGCAAATTGTTTTGTGCCCGAGGATGGATCATTCCTTGTCAGGGCCGAGGCGCTCCCCGTCTCTCTCTCTGGCCGGATCCACAGTGACCCTGGGCGAGGCTGGAAACAAATGCTCGGCCCTGGCGGCGGTGCTGGGTGCTGAGTCCCAGGAGAAGGTCCGCCTTTACTTGGCGATCGTGCTTTCTGCAGAAGGTGTGGATTCTCTGTTTGGTAACAGTGGGACCGGGCGGGGGGAAGCATCTCAGCCAGCAGCCACATCCTGGGCATGCGTTAATGCTCTTCGGACGTGTTGGGGGGTTTCGTTTGTGTGTGTCTTGCTTGCACGCGCAAAGCGTGTGCCACGTGCCAGCCGTGGCCTGGGGGCACGGGCCCCTCCACCACTGCCTTCCATCGCCTTCACCTTCATCGCGCCTTCCCCAGTGGGACGGTAATCGCAGGGAGCCTCGCCGGGTGGCCCTGGGGCAGACCACGCTCTAGAAATGTGACTTGTGGCCTTGGGACCGTTAGCCACATGGGGTCCTTTACCTTATGGCAACGGGTCGGGCTGCACCCTAACGTGATTCTGGTGTGTGCTCGCCCAATAAAACAACTTACTCTCACGTTCCCATTCTTATCAAGGTGAAATGAATCACTCTCCTCATCAAATGCAATTGCATCCTGGTTGGGTTTTTTTTCCCCCTTAAGACATATGACCAAGTTTCCTTTCCTCTAAAAGGCTCATTTAACAAGTTTCCTCTGGTTCAATATCCGGTGAATGGAGCCACAACCCAAAAGTTCAAGGACCTTGGAGGGGGTGGTTGGTGGCGAGAGAGACTGAATCTGAGCTCGCATCATCCTGTTGTGAGCACTGAAAGACCTTAGTAAACATCCTTACCCCTGCTTCAGCTACTCCCCAAAGGTGACAGCAGAGGCCGTTGACAATAAGGATGTAACACAGTTTGGGTTGGAACAGGATCTGAAATAAACAGCCTTGAGGTGGAAGCAGACGGTGTTAAGTCCTATTTAGGAATCAAGTTCCTGCTTAAAGAACTTTCTTCCCGGGATCCCTGGGTGGCGCAGCGGTTTGGCGCCTGCCTTTGGCCCAGGGCGCGATCCTGGAGACCCGGGATCGAGTCCCACGTCGGGCTCCCGGTGCATGGAGCCTGCTTCTCCCTCTGCCTGTGTCTCTGCCTCATTCTCTCTCTCTCTCTCTGTGACTATCACAAATAAATAAAAAAAAAATTAAAAAAATAAAAATAAGAACCCTCTTCCCTGATGTAATGGCCTCAGCCGGCAACATGTCCTTGAACACTTGGCTGGGATACCACTTCACTGAGACAAGGGACTGTCAGTCCTTCCACTACCGTACAATCCTCATTAGCACTCACCCTCTAAAAATGTACTTATTTGCTTTTACAATTTCTCTGCTTCTACCGGCCTTTGAGCTCTGGAGAGGAGCAGCCTCTTTACTTACTGCCATGTCCTTAAAGCCTAACACAGTGGCTGGTACACAAGGTACTCCAATAAAGCCACGTGCTTCTCTGACGAGCAGGTAAGTACCTTGGAAGGGTTATCTTGGAGATTTGGTCTTCTTTTTATTTTTTCCTTGTTAAAAAAGTTTTATTATGGAGAATTTTGAAGATACACATTAATAGGCAAGCTAGGATAATCACACCAATTCACACATCCACTTGCGATGGAGTCTAACCAACTGTCCACTTAGCCTCTTCCCTACTCATGTTGAAGTACATACAGATATTATATGATTTCACCTCTAAATATTTTGTTTGAATCTCTAAAAGAGAAGGACTCATTATTTTGGAAATAGAACTGCAAATACCATCCCTGCAAAACCCTGTAGTTCTTAAGGGCATTGGCCATCCAGCCCATGTTTGTATTTGTAGGACCTCACAAACGTCACATGTTTTTAGAATTTGAATCAGGATCCAAATAAGAACTACATATTGCAATTGGATATGTCTCTCTCTCTCTTTTTTAAAGATTTTATTTTTAAATAATCTCTACACCGCATGTGGGGCTTGAACTCATAACCCCGAGATCAAGAGTTACATGCTCCCCTGATGGAGCCAACCAAGTGCTCCAGATGATTGGTCTCTTATGCCTCATTTAATTTATAGGTTCCTGTACATTTTTTAATTTTTTTAACTCTTAATTTTGAGATAATTGGAGACTCACATGCAGTTGCAAAAAGTAATGCAGAGATATCCCTATTCCCCTCACCTACTTTCTCTCAATGTCAGTATCTTATGTGACTACAGTACAACATCACAACCAGGAAGTAGACATTGGTACTCTATACCAGCCTTACTCAGATTTCACGTTTTACACACACTCATTTGTGTGTGTGAGTGTATGTATGTATGTACTTGGCTCTATGCATTTTTATCATATGTGTAGATTTGTTGTATTCACTACTACAGTCAAGACACAATGGTTCTGTCACAAGGATTGCTTGTGGGCACAGCCAAATCTCTCCTTCCTCTTCTCCCTTCTCCCTAACCAATGGCAACCATTCATCTCTTACCCTATCTTTATAATTTTGCCATTTCAAGAACAACATATAAATAGAATCGTACCATAGGTAACCTTTTAAGATTGGCTGTCTTTCCACTCAGCCTAACTCCCTTAAAATACAGCCAAGTTGTTGTGTGCATCCAGAGTTTGTACGTTTTTGTTGCTGAGTAGTGGTCCATGGAATGGATGTACCACAGTTTATTTAACCATCTGCTCAATGGAGGGCATCTGGGTTATTTTCAGGTTTTGTCGATTACAAAGAAAGGAATACTTGTGTATAGGTTTCTGGGTGAAGTTATTACTTCTCTAAGATAAATGCTCACAAGTGTAGGTTCTGGGTCTTTGGTAAGCACATGTTTTGTAAGAAACTGCCATACTCTTTTTCAAGTCAATATGCCATTTTACATTCCCACCGGTAATGTAGGAGTGATCCAGCTTCTCTGCATTCTCTCCAGTATCTGGTATTATCATTTTTATTTAAAAGCCATTTGATAGTTATATGGTGATGTTTCATAGTTCTTCTTAAATCTTTAATCTCAGTAAAAAAGCTCATTTTGCCCTAGTACAAAAGCTTATTATGAAAAATGTAAGAAACAAGGCAATTATAAAATTATAAAAAAGGAAATAAAAATCACCCAAAATACTTCCACCCAGATAGAACTATAGTTAACATTGGTGTATGTCCATGTGGGTATTTTCTTTACAAGGATTTATCTGGCTATCTATATTTTACAAAACTGGAAACATATGACAGATAGATTTTTACACCTTAGTCTTTTTGATGACATTATATGAGAAATCTTTTCCTATGTATCCCATGGAATACTCTTTGAAAACATGTTTTTTTTTTATCTTTCTTGAGGTTTTTGGAAAAAACATGTTTTTAACAGCTATATGATATTCCATCATATGGAGATTATTTTTATTTTTACTTATTTTTAAGCTTCCGGGGTAATTACCACACACTGTTATATTAGTTTCAAGTGTACAATATTGTGATTCAACAATTCTACACATTACTCGGTGCTCATTTTGATAAGTGTACTCATAGCCCCCTTCAGCTCTTTTACCCATCCCCTTACCCACCTCCCCTCTGGTAACCATCTGTTCTCTATAGATAAGGTCTGTGTTTTTTTGTCTCTTATATTCTTTGTTCACTTTTGTTTCTTTCATTCCACATATGAGTGAAATTATATGGTATTTTTCTTTCTCTGGCTGGCTTATTTTATGTAGCATTATACCCTCTAGATCATCCATATTATTGCAAATGGCAAGATTATTTCTTTTTTTATGGCTGAGTACCAGTCATAGTAATTGTATATATATACCACCTCTTCTTTTTTATTTTTTTATTTTTTTATTTATTTTTTTTTTCCACCTCTTCTTTTTTAAATTAAGTTTTTATTTTAATTCCAGTATAGTGAAAATACAGTGCTGTATTAGTTTCAGGCATACAATATAGTGATTCAACAATCCCATACCCAGTGCTCATCATAAGTACATTCCTTAATTCCTATCGCCTATATCCTTACCCACCTCCGCACCTACCTCCCCTCTGGTAACCATAAGTTTGTTCTCTATAGGTAAGAGTCTGTTTCTTGGTTTTCCTCTTTCTCTCTTTTTTTTCCCCCTTAGAGTTCACATAAGTGTGAAATCATATGGTACTTTTCTTTCCCTGACTAACTTTGCTTAACATTATACTCTTTAGTTCCATCCATGTTGTTGAGAATGGTAAGATTTCATTCTTTTTTTATGGCTGAATAATATTCCTGTGTGTGTGGTGTGTGTGTATATGTGTGTGTGTACCATATATAATATATACCACATCTTCTTTATTCATCTATCAAAGAACACTTGAATTGCTTCCATAATCTGGCTATCATAAATAATGCTGCAATAAACGTAGGGATACATGTATCTTTCTGAATTAGTGTTTTCATATTCTTTGGATAAATACCCAGGAATGGAATTATGGAGGTCATACGGTAATTCTATTTTTAACTTTTTGAGGCTCCTCCATACTGTTTTCCATGGTGTCTGCACGAGCTTGTATTCCCAACAGTGCACGAGGGTTCCATTTCTCCACATCCTTGCCAACACTTGTTGTTTCTTGTGTTTTTTTATTGTAGCCATTCTGACAGGTGTGAGGTGATATCTCATTACCATTTTGATTTGTATTTCCCTGATGATGAGTGATGTTGAGCATTTTTTCATGTGTCTTTTGGCAAGCTGTATGTCTTCTTTGGAGAAATGTCTGTGCATGTCTTCTGTTCAATATTTAATTGGATTATTTGGGTTTTTTTTGGTGTTGAGTTGTATAAGTTCTTTATAGATTTTGGATACTAACCCCTTATCTGATATGTCATTTGCAAATATCTTCTCCCATTTAGCAGGTTATCTTTTTGTTTTGTTGGTGATTTCCTTTGCTGTACAGAAGCTTTTGATTTTGATGTAGTTCTAGTAGTTTATTTTTGCTTTTGTTTCTCTTGCCTCAGGAGACACATGAAAATGTTGCCACACCTGATGTCAAAGACATTGCTGCCTGTGTTCTCTCTGAGGGTTTTTATGGTTTGAGGCCTCACGTTTAGATCTTTAATCCATTTTGAATTTATTTTTGTGTATGCTGTGAGAAAGTGGTCTGGGTTCATTCTTTTGCATGTAGCTCTCCAGTTTCCCTAACACCATTTATTGAAGAGACTGTCTTTGTCCCACTGCATATTTTTGCCTCCTATGTCAGAGATTTACTGAGCATATAATCATGGATTTATTTCTGGGATCTCTGTTATGTTCCATTGATGTGTCTATTTTTGGGTCAGTACCATACAGTTTTGATGAGTAAAGTGTTATAGTATATCTTGAAATCTGGGATTGTTATACCTTCAGCTTTGTTCTTTCTCAAGACTATTTTGGCTATTTGGGGTCTTTTGTGGCTCAATACAAATTTTAGGATTATTTGTGCTAGCTCTGTGAAAAATGCTCTTGGTATTTTGATAGTGATTGCATTAATTCTGTAGACTGCTTTGGGTAATATGAACATTTTAACAATATTTGTTCTCCTAATCCATGACCTTAGAATATCTTCCCATGGTTTGCATCATCTTCAATTTCTTTCATCAGTGTTTTCAGAGTACAAGTCTTTCACCTCCTTGGTTATGTTTCTTTCTAGGTATTTTGTTATTTGGGATGTAATTGTAGAAGGCATTATTTTCTTAACTTCTCTTTCTGCTACTTCATTATTAATGTATAAAAATAAATTGATTTCTGTATATTGGTTTTGTATCCTGCAACCTTACTGAATTCATTTATCACTTGTAGCAGTTTTTAGGTGGAGTCTTTAGGGTTTTCTATATATAGTATTATGTCATCTGCAAATAGTGAAAGTTTCACTATTTCCTTATCAATTTGGATGCATTTTATCTCTTTTTCTTGTGTGATTGCTAAAGCTAAGACTTCCAGTACTATGTTGAATAAAACAGAGTGGACATTCATGGCTTATTCCTGAACTTAGGGGAAAAGCTCTTGGTTTTTCACCACTGAATATGATGTTAGGTGTGGAGTTTTCATAGATGGCTTTTATTACATTGAGGTATGTTCCCCCTAAACCTACTTTGTTGAGGGTTTTTTTTATTTTTTTACCATGAATGGATGTTGTACTTTGTCAAATGCTTTTTCAGCATCTGTTGAAATGATCATATGGTTTTTATCCTTTCTCTTGTTCATGTGATGTGTCACATTAATTGACTTATAAATATTGAACCACCCTAGCATCCAGTAATAAATTCCACTTGATTATGGTGAATGATGCTCTTAATGTATCATTGGATTCAGTTTACTAATATTTTGTTGAGGATTTTTGCATTTATGTTCATCAGAGATATTGGCCTTTTTTTTTAAAAAATAGTGTATTTTCTAAGATTTTATTTATTTATTCATGAGAGACACAGAGAGAGAGAGGGAGAGATATAGGCAGAGGGAGAAGCAGGCTTGCTGCAGGAAGCCCAATGTGGGACTTGATCCCAGAACTCCAGGATTACACCCTGAGCCAAAGGCAGATACTCAACTGCTGAGCCACCCAGGCATCCCTCTTTGTTTGGTTTTGATACCAGAGTTATCCTGGCCTCACAAAATGAATTTGGAAGTTTTCTTTCCTCTTATGTTTTTTGGAATAGTTTGAAAAAAATGGTTATTGATTTTTTTCTTTAAGCTTTATTTATTTGAGAGAGAAGGAGAGAAAGTACATGAGTGGGATGGAGGGACAGAGTGAGAGGGAGAGAGAGAGTGCCAAGCCGACTCCTCACTGAGCAATTAAGTCCAACGCAGGGCTTAATTCTATAATCCCAGGATCATGACCTGAGTTGAAACCAAGAGTCGAGACACTGAACCAACTGATCCAGCCAGGCACCCCATAATTTCTTTCTTTATTTTTTTTAAAGATTTTATTTATTTATTCATGATAGAGAGAGAGAGGCAGAGATGCAGAGAGAGGGAGAAGCAGGCTCCATGCAGGGAGCCCAATGTGGGACTCTATCCTGACTCCAGGATCACGCCCTGAGCCAAAGGCAGATGCTCAACCACTGAGCCACCCAGGCGTCCCAATTTCTTTCTTTTAATGTTTGGTAGAATTTATCTGTGAAGACTTCTAGTTCTGGACTTTGTTTATTGGAAGTTTATTGGAAGTTTTTTTTTTTATTACTAATTCAATTTCACTGCTGGTAATCAGTCTGTTCAAATTTTCTATTTCTTTCTGATTGAGTTTTGATAGGTTATATTTTTGTAGGAATTTATCCATTTCTTCTAGGTTGTCCAATTTGTTGGCGTATTTTCATAATATTCTCTTATACTCTTTGTATTTCCGTGGTGTCGTTATTTCTCCTCTTTCATTTCTGATTTTGTTTATTTCATTTGAGTTTTTCTCATTTCTTTTCAATGAGTCTACCTAAAGGTTTATCAATTTTGTTGATCTTTTCAAAGAACAAGCTCCTGGTTTCATTGATCTGTTTTGTTTTGCTTTTTTAGGTTCTATTTTGTTTATTTCTGCTCTAATCTTTAATTATTTCCTTCCTTCTACTGGTTTTAGGCCATATATATGTGTGTGTATATATATATATATATATATATATATATATATACACACATACACACATATAATACATATATATCTATATGTGTATTAGCTCTTTTAGGTGTAATATATATATACATAAGCATATATATATATACATAAGCTCATTTAGGTGTAATATATATGTGCATATATATATATTAACTCCTTTAGATGAAAGATTAGGTTGTTTATTATGGAGATAATTTTTAAACTCTTATTTTTTTAAACTCTTATTTTTGGACATTTATATTATTTTCAAATTTTTGATATTGTAAATATTTCTTTGAATGTCATCCTTATAGATTTTTATTGCATTTCTAATTATTCCTTTATAATAGATGCCTAAAAGAATTACTAGGACAAACTATGTAAACCATTTTTAAGAGTTTTGGTATATACATATGCATATCTGAAGTGTTTCCCAGAAAGATTACTTTTCATACTCACCAGAGTGCCTATCTCACTAGACCCTCAACTCCACGAAAATTTATGTTTTTATCTTCACCAAGTTAATAGAGGAAAAAATTATCTCATTGTTTAATTTGCATCTCCTTGGTAATAATGAAGTTGGAAAATGTTCATAAGTTCTATCTGCTATCTGTATTTCTTCCTTAATTAATTGTCATCGTTTGTCCTTTGCCTGCTTTTCTCTTATGTTTGTATTTATCTTATTATTTGAAAAATATCTTTATATGTTAGGGATGGTAATCATTTCTTTTCAGTACTTGTTGAAAACTTCCCTTTTCTTTTTGACTGTGTTTTTTTCAGTCATTCCTTCATTCTGTAGACCTATATTGGATATATTTTATAAACCAAAGAGTGTGTTAGTAATGGAGTGTTTTTTAAAAATTGAATATCAGATTCCAAGTCCTCAAGAAATTGAGAGTTTAGTGAAAAGCACACACATTCAAATGAATGTTTGCTCTATGCCAATTTGATAAGGATAGAGTTAAGGAAAATAATCCATGGATCTCTGGCTTCTTAGAGGAGGCAGTGTTTGAGTTGGACCTGCAATGATGAGTAAGAACTGCCTAGGGGCAGAGACGGGACAGCTGATGCCAGGCAGAACAAGTGTGGATATAAAGACACTCATAGTCACGAAGGTACATGGTGTTTGCAGAATGGTGTGGTGTGACAGTGTCACTGGAGCACAGATAGAAGTGAGGTGATGAAAATGCATCTTGTTTCTGAAAACACAGAAACTAAAAAAATTGGGGCAACACAGTAAGTGATTCTACATTAATGACATAATCAGAGTCTGTTTTTCATCATCAGTTGTACAGTGGTGTAACAGCTACAAGGAGATTAGTACCCAAGACCAACCCACTCTTGCATTCACCCCCACACTCCATCTTGGCCAAGGAGGACCAAGGCTGCAGAACCCCCAAGGGATCCTGCTAAAATCATGGCAACAGACTCTGCTGCAGGGTCTTCTGTTTCTCTAAGATGGTTAAGGATTTGGGACACATGGAAGTAGGAGAATGAGAAGGTGAAATGGTCTGGCTGTGGGTTGTTTCTCTATTCTTGTCCTTCCTCTTGACTTTCCATCTCATTTAAGTCAGGCTGATGAACCCAAAAGGTTGCTGATCTTCATAGATGTAGTGAATGGCAGGTATGTTCTCTCTGCGGTGATAGCCAGACTTCAGGAGCTGAGCTGTCACAGTCTTCACTCCATGAAGTATCCTGGAGACAGGACATCTGAAGTGTGTGGCATTGCATTACATAGCCTCCCTTGATTGATTTTTCTCTCCTTCCTGCTTACACCCTGTAACTTTAACAGGTGGGGTGATACTAGCGAAGTCAGCACTTGGTCTTCCCTCTAAAATTAATACTTTTATAAATCAAGCTGCAGCAGGTTCACATTTGGTAAAATTGGTATATGGCCCAACACTGAGGGTATATGCAAACTATAAAATGTACACTTATCTTTGCTTATCAGTTCATCTCTTTGTCCTCTATACCAAAAGATGCCAACGCCAATGGTGTTCATGATGTCATTGAAAAGAGTCAGGAAAGGAGAGGAGAGACCAGTGATTCCATGCTGCTTTCACTTGAGTGACTCCCACAAGCCAGGCACTACAATCCATAATCCATCCCAACATTCATATCCCACTGTCCTTACCACTTCCAGGACTCACCCAATTCACCATTCCTAATTTAAAGTTCAATTTTTTTTGAAGTTTAATTTTTAAGGTGTTCTTTTGTGCTTTTTAGACATCCAGGTAGCTATAACTGTAAATCTTGGTGATGTTTTCCTGCAGCAGTGGTCAGGCATTGATAGATTGGCCCATGAATGGGTGGAGAGCCCAGTGATATTTACCTGATTCCAACATCTTTTGTATATGCATCTCTTGGGAGCCTGGAACTTGGTGTCTGTGCCAGTGAAATAGGGGCATGGAGACACCTTTGTAATCTCTAAATTCCCCCATCCTGCACCCCTAGTCCTAACCATTTTAGGTACCTGTGGATCTCAGTGAGGACTTTTGGTTGGGATTTGTTGGGAACACAAGCTACCTCCCCAAAATCCTACAGGAATGCCAACTTGGGCTCTGCCACTTCAAAATAGTGAAGTGAAGAGGGCTTCAGTCATTTTGACAAAAGATACAGTCTGAAGAGCACATACCTGGCAGTCCCAGGCTTTTCCCTTTTATTGTGGGTTATGTTTTCAGAGAGCCTTCATTCTCAGGAATTTAATAACAGGATGTCAGTTGCAAGACAGTGGCATAGAAAGACAGCTGCATTGAGATCTGGGATTTAAAAAATAATCTAGGGCATGCACATGCACGTGTGTGTGTGTGTGTGTGTGTGTGTGTGTTCTACTTGACTTTCTCCTTGAAACAACCTTGGCTGAAACAGTCTCCTTCTTGGAATGCTGTTTCAGAGTAGGAATGAGCTCTTAGATTCTCCAGTGAAAACATGGAAAGTACATAGAGCAGCCCCAACAGTTTAGAATTGAAAACAATAATCTAGGATATTGGCATTTAAGAAGCTTCTGAAAAAAGCCAGTCTGGGCTGAAGGAAGAAGAGACATCGGGTGAAAATAATTGTAAAAAGACAGAGAGGAACTATATGCCATACCAATTATATCAACACTTCATACCAATGACTTCAGTTTCTCCTCATAGTATCCTAGGAGGAAGGAATGATGCCCATCTCACAGAAGACTAAACAAGTTTCCAGAAGTAAAGTAATTTGCTCAGCATCACACAGCTTGACAGTTGAGGCCACCCTGAGACTTGGCCTAGGCCATGCCACCGCCTCTTTCCACTTACTCCTCTCCATTGTCTGTTTTCAACACCACCACTCCTAGAACTCTGATCTGAGGGAAGCCGATTTATGTGTATACGGCTCCTGGCTCTAGGCTCACTTGGAGTTCAGATTATCCTGCAGGGTGTGGGGTCAGAGAAGTGGAGACTCACTACAAATACTTGCATCCTTTTTTATTTTTCTTTGGATTTCCTCATTCTCCTGATGGAGACCAACTATTTCCTCTCCGTTTCTCTCAACAAAATTCTGAAAAGCTTGGAAACAGGGTGACATCATTTGTCTTTGCCCAGCTGCAATGTCTGAGTAATGTCAGGGAAAGTTACCTATCAAAGCCAAACCACCTTCATTTGCCCCCAGCTATTTTGGGACATATGATTTGTTACATCTTAACTTCAACCTGTGCTTCTTAAAAGAGAACTGAACTGTATTTATAATCTTCTTTTCATCTTCAAAGCACTCTACAGTATTAACTAATTAAACCTCAGCAACACCCTTGATTAACTCCTTTTTATAGATGTGGGAAAAGAGGCATGGAAATAATAAAAAATGCCCTTGGCCATGATGGAATCAGCATTCCAAGGTAGGATTAGAATTTGAAATGTCCCGTCTCCACCTCTCATAAAACCACCAGTCCCGTCTCCTACCTTGGTGCCTGAGTGGAAGGAGATGATCTAGCCATCTCATTTCTTGCATTCCTTTGACAATAGAGCCTTCTCAAGAGTCTGTCCTTTCTCCAGTGCTCTTTACTATTCATTCTCTGTGGCATTATGCCATGAATTTATTCACTTCTTAAGTCAGAGGAGTTATGGGAAAAAGTGAACAAAATGCCCAATTCTTATGGTTCCACTCAGCTCTCCTGCATCTCCCTTTGGAGTCTATTCTTAGACATACCATCCGTTCAGGAATCCAAGGTAAGCCAGCTTTATCTGGCAGCGTTCCCCAAAGAGTTCTTCTTTCCATATGTCCAGACAGAAAGCTAAGCAGTAATTCAAAGACAGAAAGGGGTCAGCAATAATCATTTTCCCAGCTACCAGGCAGAAGCTCATTGTCGATTTCATCCTCAACACAATTTCCCAATCTTTATAATGTTGGAGGAATCACTTGAAATGTGAGATTTATGGGCAGCCGTGCCAGCTGGGTGAGACTCCTGCTGACAGGTATCAGACTGTTATTAGCAATCTGTGTTATAAATGAAAGGAGAAAACCTGTCTCTGACGATGTACCAGAACCTTGCAAGGTTGGTGGGTGGAGGTGGGCACTAGACAACCTAAGCAAACAGACCACTTCGTGGAGACTTCATCACCTTTAAGGACCCCCTTCTCTAAGAATTGATTACTCTGCTGGATTGACGGCTTTGGTATAGTTCACATAGGATTGTCACTGAGACAATAAGGACCTTACATTAAAACCCAATCCTGATATTTGGTGGTGCTTGGAGGTTGTGTGACTGGCCTCCTGCAGCTCTCACCCACCCCACCCCACCCCACCCCACCCCATGCCCTGTCCTGCCTTCTGCCCCACCCCCACCCATTTAAATCATGGGATTTGGCACAGAGAATCCAGATTTCAGCTTTGGCTCTGCTACCTATTAGGTATGTGATACTAACTTTACTGACTTATGTTTTTTTCACTCGAAAATGGGATAATAATAATAATATTATTTACCTTGCATAACTAATAAATAATTTCTAAAGAAATTTTTCTCTATTTTTGCTATTAATGATAATAGCCAATACTTATTGAGCCCTTACCAGGTGCCAGACATGGTGTTTTGGGGACTTTTACGTATAATTATTTCATTTATCTTCCCAAGAACCCAATGAGGTCAGCACTATAATTGTATCCATCTTACACATGAGGAACTGAGACCTCAGATCACCCTTCTAATAAGTAATGTGACAAGGATCCAAACCCAGTCCAGCTAGACCTATGCTCTCGGCCACACCACACAATATTGTCTTTAATCTCCAGCTCCCTGCTGGGCACTTCTTTTGAGGGACCCCACAGTTCTCTCACACGTAACAAGTCTCAAACAAAAAAATCCACGATCTCCTGTCAAATTACAGCCCTTGCACTAACAATCCCATTTGTCAAAGTTACTGTTTGGGGGCTTGAAATTTCTGGGCCATCTGTCTTTTCCTTTCCAGTAAGGAGTCACCCTAGCCATTCACTTCTGTCCCCAGATAGCTCTCTAATTCCTTTTGTCACGACCTGGGCAAGGCCTCCTTCCCTCGGACCTGGATTGTGAAAGAGCCTCTGAACTTGTTTTTCTGACTCGAGTCATCCATTGTCCAGCACACCACCGGCTAATTGATCCCAACCTATCATTTTCCACACTTACTCCCTCGGCCAAGATCGTTCAGGTGCCTGCTGGACGGGGTCCATGCCCTTGAGCCTGCTGCTCCTGGGCCTTCAGAGCCTGGTCCCACCCCTCTGGCCCCTTCTTCCCCTTCCGGCCCTGAGCATGCCCTGTGCTTTCTTGCTTTTGTACCTTGGCTCACGTTTCTCTTTCCCTTTCCTGAGTCCTGAGTCTCCTTGCTCCCTACCCGCTGAATGGCAGCTTCCCAAGACCCAAATCCAGTCCTTCCTTGACTTCCATTCCCAAACCGTGTTTCCTTCCTCCCAGGTCCGGAGAGTGCACCACTCGGCGGCCTCTGTTTAGCCTCGGACACCGCTGGGCCGTGCTCCCCGCGTACACTGTATTGCACCTTTGGGGGGGGGGGGAGGGCGGTGGCCAGAGCTCACCCCGTACTTCACCTCCACGCCCTAGACGAGGAAGCTTTGCGTCAGGCGCTCCGGCTGGGGCCTAGGTCACCACGTCAACAAGCAGCACCCGGGGTATGGAATGGGCTGGGCTCACGGCTTCTGGGAGCTCGGGGAGCACCGACTCGCCGGAGAAGCCAGGGGTGACCCGTGAGCTGACTCTTGAATCCAGGGTGAGTAGCAAACACAAGCCCTCCAAGGAGAGAAGACAGAGGAAGCCTTTTGAGGAACAGGCAACCCCACGTCCAGACCCCACGTGGCCCGGAGCGCGTCCTGCGCCGGGGGCAGCGGGCAGGCGGGGAGGTGGGAGGCTCCCTGCGCCCAGGGGCCCCAGGCGAGGAGGCGGGAAGTGGGGAGCCGCCAGGTGGAGGAGAGTGGGGAGCCCCAGGTGGTGCCGGGGAGCGAGCGGGAGCAGGAGCGCCTGGGGAGGGAGGCCAGGGGAGGCTCGGGCTCACCGGGGACAGCGTCTATGGGAACTGCAGAGAATTAACTCTGGGGGCAGCGCATGAATGAATTCTAGCTGGAGACGCCTGGGGAAGGGCCTGGGCAACGGCTGGGTGAGGGCCAGGGTGGTCGGATGATAAGAGGCAGCATAAGGAGGATGTGGCCGGCCTAGCATCTGGTGAGCAAGGAACTGAGAATGATGACTGAGGGGCTTTTGGTTTTTGGTTTTTAAAGATTTCATTTATTTATTCATAAAGAATGTGAGAGATACAGAGAGGCAGAGACACAGGCAGAGGGAGAAGCAGGCTCCCCGCGGGAGCCCGATGCGGGACTAGATCCCGGGACCCCGGGTCACGCCCTGGGCGAAAAGCAGATGCTCCCCGGCTGAGCCACCCAGGGGCCCCTGATGACTGAGGCTTTCCCTTGAGGGGCCCAAGTAAAGCAGGGAGACAGGAGGGCCGGTCGCTGTGGCTCTGGCTGCCGCTGTCATCCGGGCTGTTGGGTCCAGCAGGTAAGACGTTTCATGTGACAGGTGCTTGCCGGCAGGGATAAGGAGGGGCGGAGTGGCAGGTAGTACCTCGGTGCATCTCTCAGTGCCCCGCACCTGGTGGGTTCTCAGCAGGTGGCCACGTGGCCATGGAGAAACTAAGGGAGCATAGAGCAGGCAGGAAGCAGGACATGAATGAGCCCACGCCCAAGGAGGACCGGGCCCTACCCTCGGTGTGGAGGTCCCCGGTGTGTCCTGACGCCCCTAGGGACGACAGATAGCACAGAGCACGTGCCAAGGGCCCTCAGGTAGGTCAGCACACAGCCTGGGTGTCCTCTGCACTGAGTCTGCCCTGATGTCATCCGAGAGCCAGTAGGCCTGGGAGGGCTCAGACCCCTGCTCTCGGGTGTGACCCTGAGGACACAGCACCAGGCCGGTGAGGTTGCCCTCCAAAACGATGAAAACTAGGGATTTCCAAGCCAAGGTATGCAGACCTCACATGACTATTCTAAGCAAGACACGGGTATTTAGTACATTTGGGTTTCTTTACCCCAAGAAGCACGAAATACGCCCCGACAAACCCTAACTGGCACCATATGTACAAACTTTTTCTGATATCTCCTGAACAACATTCTCAATTAATCCCAGAAACCTGGGGTTGAGGAAAGGGAGAGGGCAGAGGGAGGGAGGGAGACAGTAGGAAGAAATAAAAATCCAACCGAGGGAACCTGGAGCCCTGGTCTGAACCCCCAGCAGGCCCAGCCCTCACAGCTCGGTCAGCGGCTGAGTGATGTCCTGTGACATGGAATTTTAAATATTAGCGGATGTGTTTCAGCAGCACAGCCCAGAGCCATTCATTTCCTTGGCGTTTTTTCGTACTTCGTTGCTGCCAAGCATTCCCATGACATTCACAGTAATAGAAAATTGGCAGGACAAGATTTTAGGCCTGCATGACTCTAGTTACAGACAGTGTCGGGCAATATTTATAAAGGTATAGACCCCATGCACACAGGTCCAACAGATGCTATTTGAAAGATGAGAACGCAGTTTGCTCACTTTCACTGTTTTTTTCTGCGGCTAGATTTTTTTTTTAATAATAAATTTATTTTTATTGGTGTTCAATTTACCAACATACAGAATAACACCCAGTGCTCATCCCGTCAAGTGACCCCCTCAGTGCCCCCCACCCAGTCACCCCCATGCCCCGCCCTCCTCCCCTTCCACCACCCCTAGTTCATTTCCCAGAGTTAGGAGTCTTCATGTTCTGTCTCCCTTTCTGATATTTTCCCCACATTTCTTCTCCCTTCCCTTATATTCCCTTTCACTATTATTTATATTCCCCAAATGAATGAGAACATATAATGTTTGTCCTTCTCCGATTGACTTACTTCACTCAGCATAATACCTTCCAGTTCCATCCACGTTGAAGCAAATGGTGGGTATTTGTCGTTTCTAATGTGCGGCTAGATTCTAATCACCGTGGCAATAGTGTGCTCAAGGGGCACGTTTCCAACTGTGATGTAAATGGCATTCTGTGTGATGTATGCATTTACCCTCCACAGTGATGCAGAGAGGAAGAAATAACATATACTTAGAGTACGATGGGCACTTTATAAATTTTATTGAACTGATTGCAAGTATGGGATGCAGTTTATCTGGAAATACCTGTTTTGCTTTGGAATATTATAAGGCTTCTCCTCTCCCGTTTTTCTCTTAAAGCCAAGATGATACATAGGCTGCTGATAGATATTACCTTCTAACAGAATTCCTCTATTTTACAGATTAAAAATCTGATAAGTGATGCATAGTTAGTACTTTCTTGGTTGCGAGTGACATAAGATCTAATATAAAGTGACATAAGCAAAAATGGGATTTGTTGGCTTCTAGAAATGAAACCTCCATGGGGCAAGCTTGGTTTCAGAGGTGTCTGGATTCAGATCTCTCTCTCTCTTTTTATTTTAGGATTTTATTTATTCATGAGAAACACACACACACAGAGACACAGGCAGAGGGAGAAAGCAGGCTCTTTGCAGGGGGCCTAATGTGGGACTTGATCTCAGGACCCCAGGATCATGACCTGAACCAAAGGCAGATAGATGCTTACCTGCCAGCCCCTGGGTGCCCCTGGATTCAGACCTCAAGCAGGGGTGCACCTTACGTGGCTGCCTGCCATGAGGGCACGTTGGGGAAAATGGCAGGGCACACCCCAACCCCCAAAGTCTTATGGCATTTCACTGACTGTACCAGGGTCACATGACCATCCTTGCAGCTAGAAGGTACCTGTGGCTTAACCTAGGTCACGTGCCTGAGCCAGGGAGCCAAGCGTGGGAGCCAGCGCATCACTCCAAGTACAAGGCCTGTGTGGAGAGGAGAGGCAGCTGCCTCGAGCACGGCTGAGGTGTGATGTGCAAAGCAGGGGGACTAAATCCTGAGTGGGGGTGGGGGAGGGGGCACGGTAAGTGGCCTTGCTACCATTTGTGTGTAGTCTTTGAATTAAAATTTTAAAATAGCCTGTGGACCCCCCTAGGTAAAACCTGCCCCCGCTTGGAGGAGTTGTCCCTGGTAGAAAAAAACGTAATTAGACTTGGCAGTGGTTTGAGGAAAGGTGAAGGATGCCTTGTGTTTCCCCATTGGTGCCCCGTCTCCTTCCTTACTACTGGCGTCACACTCAGACCCTCGCAGTATCTTCTTCAGAACAAAGTATTTAACAAAGATTTCTTTCTGGTTCCTGTGAGGAGGTTAATGGAGCCTTGGCTTCCCCAATGAATCCTGAAAAGTCTTATTTACTTCCCCACCTCGCTCACCCACCTTCCTGACAATTTTGGTGCTACCTTAACCTGAGAACACAGCTCCTTTCCCACATTGCTTGTGCTTCTTGTTTGAGACACTTGCCGAGTTGTTTATTTTTCATCTGGATGTCCGGCCAGAACCACATGCAAGTCAGACACTTTACTACCTCTCTGTTCCGAATACCTTCTATTTCTTTTGCTTCTCATCATTATTTTGCATCCTTCGGACCCTTGGTGTTAATTCCCCACTTGCCTCCTGGTCATCAATAGAGATAATGCATCCATACCCCTCAACCACATCCCCGGATTTGACTCAACCACTCAATGACATCCATTTGTCAGCTGAAAATCAATGTTCCTCAAAAACTGTTGGAAATGCCTGTGTGACCAAGCATGTTGACTGTCAGGGGCAAGAATCAGTGCTGCGACACACAGCGCGATGTCACAGTTACTCCCAGGAGCACAGCATGTCCTCATGGCCAGTAAATCTCCCTCCTGCCATTCAGAAATTCTCACTTTGTTCAGGTAAAGGTTCTGTCACCGTACTTTTTGAAAAATTACATGGACCCACTTCTATTCTTATTCATCCAGAATCAACTGGAATGGATAAGTGAGCTCCTCGGATTTGCCATTTATGAGTCACATTCTTTTGTCACCTAGTAAGATGCTTTATTCTCTCTTGCCTTGGCTAGAAACACAGAAAAGAGGACAAAAGTGTCTACCACTTTATTTATACATTTTAATGTGTTGTATTAGTTATCTCTTGCCTTAACAAGCCATGCCAGCAACTAGTGGCTTAAAACAACCACCAATTTATTTGTTCGTTGTTCTGCAAGTTGGCAATTAGGGCTGGTCTCGGCTGGTCTCTGCTAGTCTCTTCTGAGGCTTCTTTTGCCTGGAGCTGTTCATGTGGCTGCAATCATCGGGCATCTCAGGTAGGATCTGATAGTCTAAGAAGCACCACTCATATGTATGGAGGTTGTGGTGGCTGTGGGCTAAGTCACTGTCTCCAGCAGGCCAGCCTAGGTTTCCTCACATGGTACAGGGAGAGTTCCCAGCAGCAAGAGAGTCAAGCTTACCCTGCTTCAGTCATCTGCTTGTATCAAATTTGCTGATATTCCGTTGGCCAAGCAAGTCTTATGACCAAATCCAGGGTCAGTATTGGAGGGTACCATCCAAAGGCCTGAGTGTGGGGAGGCAGGATCCTTCGAGGACCCTTACTGTAAAAATTTATCGCATGAGTTAAACATCTAGATCATATCTTTAACTGAAAAATGAAGTTTACCTGGGAAAGTATCAGGGCCAACCAGGGCAAACCATTACCAGGAAGAAAATCTGTCAGAGATTTATAGATACAGAGCAGAGATATCAACCTCTTTTTTTTTTTTTTAAGATTTATTTATTTATTTATTTATTTATTTATTTATTTATTCATGAGAGACACACACAGAGAGGCAGAGACACAGGCAGAGGGAGAAGCAGGCTCTATGCAGGGAGCCTGATGCAGAACTCAATCCCAGGACCCCGGGATCATGATCTGATCCTAAGGCAGATGCTCAACCACTGAGCCACTCAGATGCCCCAGATATCAACCTCCTATAAATCTGTTAGCACCAAAGGAGCATTGTCTGTGCACTGAAGCACTACCCCAGTTGTAAAACCAAGCACACTTCAAAAATGAGTCTAGCCCTGTATCTGTAATCTGCTCAGATATTTGACCTGTGAATACATCTAAGGCCCTTCCAAAGAACTTGTATAGGAGAAGAAGAGGCATTTCCTGGTTAGGTGAGTCAGGTTGGTCATCCTGGTCCTGATAAGTAAGGAGGGAATAAGGTGACCAATAGTTAACACTTGCTAAGCTCCGAATTTCAGTCACTACGTGTGATTGATTGCCTTTAAACCTTGAACCACTGTGTGAGACGGGTAGCAATCTCATGTCCATTTATCAAAAGAGAAACAGTAGCTTACCGTCCCCAAGCTCAATAGGTTCAAACAGAAGAGTTGGGTCTTGAACCCCTGTCTGTTTCTAGAGCCTCAGTTATTTATACTAAGTCCTGCTGCTTGTTTCATCGCATGGGACAAACAGATGGGCTCCATGAAATGATGTATCTCCCAGGCCCCACCATCCAAATGTGTAGTCCTGTTGCAGGCTTCTCCTCCTTGGGTCAGTTTCCTTCCCTGGGACCTCACAGCCATTAATAGGAAATCCAGGAGGGCCTATGGGATGGCGATGTCTTCTACAGTTCTTACAACATAAGAATTGTTGATGATGGGATTGATTACTTCCTAACTGAGCTCTGGGACCCTTTTCAATTAAATTACTCCTGCAGAGAGAACTTTCAGATTGCTGCAGCTCTTGCTTGAGAGAAGTCAAACCTATTTCTCATTTTGCCCAGCTCTAAGGCAATGTTGTTTCTCAGCAAAATGGCTGATAAGCCCAGCATATCCAGTCTTCAGGGTATAAAAATCCTCTGTTTATACCAGTGCCTTCCCATCAAGCAGTGTAATTGAAGCTCAGAGATTTAGAATGACTGCCCTCCAACACATCTTCGTAATAGAGTTCTTCCAATAATACCAGTAGGTAGTGATGATGATTACAATGTGATGAAGGGAAGTAATTCTGGAAGTAAGTCCATTTCTCCCACAAACGTTAAGAAAAAAGCAACAACTCATAGGCATATAAGTGAATATAGTCCCCACACATCGGTGTTCAGTCCCAAGTCCCTGCCTCCGCCTCCAAGAAACTTGGGTGATCCTCCAGCACACCTTGAGCATCAACCAGATGTTAAGTTAGGTTTTTACAAATAAGATTTTTTGCTGTCATCCAGTCATGTGTGTTTTGGCAAAGAGGGGCAAAGAAGCGACAGCACGTTTCAGGCAAGTGTTCTTACATCTGTCCTCGCAGAAGGATTGATTGAATGGAAGAGAAGGCAGTGTTTAACTAATTTTGAGGAAGAATAAATGTGTTAGATGGTATTCAGTAAAGCACGATCTGCATAGCATGTAAATTGCACAGAATTGTAATGCAGAAAACCCTATAGTGAATGGGTTTAATTTATAGCATTTCTAGAGACTACAACATTCCATAACAGTAATTGGAAGGTTTATTTTCCATTTGATAATTTATTTAAAAATGCAAATAGGGTAGGGCCTTTTTTTTTAAGTAAACCTCTTGACTCATAAATTGATTTAAAAAACATAATATGTTAATTTTTTCTAATTCTGTACTGAAGATGTATACACATCACCCAGATCCATTTGCAAGATCTCAGTTCATATTTCTGTGTTTATAAAATTTGCTGTTCTCCAAAGTGGAAGACATCTTAGAAAAATTAATTATTTAATGAGTTGCAATATTCAGATTTGTGGTAGTTTGCTTAGAAATAGCATATAAATTTGGAGGCACATTGAAAATTTAACCATGGCTTGATGCAAATTAATATCCACATGGGCAATGTGCAGCCAGATAAAAAGAGGATGAAAAGAATGTCTTCAAAGAAGATGGGACATAGAGTCTTTATCACCATGAAGCTTGTTGTTTTGATCCAGTGGCATAATGAAGGTACATGGTAGGAAGGAGGCCTAGATTCTGATGCCAAATCCAGCCTTTAATGTGTTGCTCAGCACAGAAATGGGAAGAGGGTATCTGGGATTCTAAGATATGCAGGGCGTGGAATGTTTGCCAGGTATCCTCAGATTATGTGCATGAGGCAGACACAGACGGTGGCCTCAAGAAATGAAGCATCCAGTGTAGGGGATAAACATCTACCAAATATAAGAGAAGATCGTGCCATAAGTTGGGCACTTGATAGCGGTGGTGATTGGGCAGCATTGCGAATGTACTAAATGCCATTGAATTGCACACTTTACAATGGTCACTTTTATGTGATGTGAATTTTGCCTCAGTTTTTTAAAGCTGTGCTGGGAAGAAACACACAAGGAACAAGGAGGAACCCACGTCCTTGGGAATCTTTGCGCATCATCTTTGGAGCCAAGAAGGCTAATGCTTAGAAAGGAAGGAGCATTTGGGGGCCCAACACACTTGTGTGAATATCTCAGCTATGTTTTGTTTGGCCAGTGCACATCTGGTATTTTGAAGGTTCTACCTTTCTCTAGCCATTCTAGGTTAGGACTCAAGTCCTATGAAGACTGGAGAGGTGTTTGTCTACCTCGTGAGAGCTGGGAACCAAAATACTAGTATGCTGGGGCAGGGGGGTTGGGGGGGAGGACAGTAGATTCAAGACCACTATGCCCCAACTAACTGTGTGGCCATAGGCAAGTTAATTAACCACTCTGAAATTCTGTTTCCTCACTAGCAAATTGAGGCTCATAAAAACTATCTCACATGGTTTTGGAAAAGATTATTACCATAGGCAAAACGTCTGGCAGAGAGGAGACACTAATAAATTATAATAGCCTTCTGCCCTGGCCCACCTCCCAGCACCCTCACTTTGCTCCCCTGCCTTGGCTAGAACTTCTCATCATAGAAGTCATTTCCTACAATGTAGCAACAGCAGTGGCCTCATTAGGTCACAGTTACATTGGTATATAGCCTTGGCATGAGGGCCTTAGAAGGAACGGAGTCTGGGGCCAGAAATAAAGAAAGACCCTTTTTTTCTAAGCCCCCTTCCTTAGCACAATGAGGAATGTCGAGAGCGTTACCACGGAACCAAAAAATATTGGAATTGACTCTTGAAGGTCATTTAATCTTACCTTCTCATTTTATAGATGAGGAGCTGGGGCCCTTGAGAGGAAGGGGTAATCCTGTGAACCATACTTCCTTACCATCCCTCCAGTTGGTTCCTGTTAGAGAACATGCTGGATGTTCTCCATTTGTCCATATAGATCCACTCACTATCCTTCCCCAGCCTCCTCCCTGGCCTGGAAGCTCACCTCCAGGTGTATGGATTATATCAACTGGCTCCCTTGCGCCAATTGGTTTCCAATTGCATTTGACTGATGGGAAGCACCAGAAGTGGATCAAAGTGCAGGAGTCTGAAGTCAGAATATTGATAACCTGAGACCTCTTCCTACCAGGTGACCACAGGTTTTACGAGGCCCCCCCACCAAATGGCTATGGCTTCTGCCCAGACCTCTCCAGTATGGCTCGCCTCTCTGGGTCTGCTCTATACCCTTTCCTTTGCCAACTCATGACTTAAGTTGGGAAGTAGTAGCAATTCCTGATGTTGCCACTCCTGGGTGTATCCTTATTAGTTTCCCTAAACCCTACTCACACTTTTGTGAATCATCCCGTTTTTAAGTTTTCCTCGGGTACGCAGTTTGAAGATGTCACTTGCAGAGACCCTGACTAATATAAGAGTAAACTCCTTTTCCCTGCCAATGTATTTTCTTGCAGAAGGACCTCCTCTGGAGTAAGGGTCAGAAAGCCAAATCCAGCCCAAGAGCTGGGAATGATTTTTAACGTTCTTTAAAATGGTTGAAAATAAATCAGATGAAGAATATTTTGTGACACGTGAAAATTCAAGATTCGGGGTCCAAAAAAAGTTTTATTGAAACACAGCCATGTTAATTTGTTTATGTATTGCCCGTGGCTACTTTCATACTCTCCTGGCAGAATCGAGGCATTGCAAGAGAAACCAAACACCCTGCAAAGTGTAAAATATTTACCCTCTGGCCCTGTAGAGGAAAAATGTGTGATCTTCGCACTACATATTGTTCCTGGCCTTTCTCTCAAACTCCTGGTTGACAGCTGAATCTCTTGGTTGGGTAGAGCCAATCCATTAAAGACTATAGGATTTCTTCCCCTTTTCTTGCTTCTCTCTCCGAAGGCCCAAGGTGCAGAGGCTGGGAGAGTGAGAATAGAAGAGTCTTGAGAGTTTGAGAAAGCTCTTCTGGTAGCAGATTTAAAACCACATTCTCTGATGGGCTCCCTCTTGTTTGACCTGCATGTCCATCTCTCAATTGGTTCTAAACTCAGGAGGGAAGAGGGTATGATTTCTTGACTCCCAGAAATCCCTTTCTCCCTTAACTTAGTGCCTTAGTTTGAACACCCATCATCTCCCACAAGATCACTAACACATCCTTCTATCTGGCCTCCTTGCCTCTAGCATCAGCTTCTTCCCATCCATACAGCCAATGTGATCTTTCTAAAATACAAATCTGACCTTACACCTTCTTCAGCGTGAAGACTGACTTCATACCTCTCTATATCCACACCCCCAGATAGTACCTTCCCACACTAACTCTAGGCCTTGGCATGTGACTTGCTTTGGGCCAAGGGGATAATAACAACCTTGATACAAGCAGAGACTTGAAAAAGTACTTGCATGTTACCTCCTCTCTTGGACCCCTGCTAGTGTCACAAGAGCATGCCCACACTAGCCTGCTGGAGGACATGGGAAACACATGTACAAAAGCCTAGTTGTCCCAGGCAGGGCCATCTTTAGATGAGACAGGCCCCAGCCAACCTGCCAGTTCCCTGTGAATGCATAGTGAGCCCAGCCCAGACCAGTGGAACCACCTCACCAGTGAATAGACTTGTGTAAAACAATCAGAAGTTGTTTTAAGTCTCTAAGCTTTGGGGTGCTTTGTTATTCAGCAGTAGCTAACTGATACATCTATTTAAAACACTTCAGTGCCTCTAATCACCTCTGCAACAGAACCGGGATTCCTTAACTTAATAACACGTAAGACCTCATACCATCTCCCTGAGTTCCACTGAGGCTAACCGGCCCACTCTCATGCTGTGCAGCCATAACTATAAAAGTTGGTTCCCAACACCCTTGCTGGCCTCACCACCAATATCTTGAACTCTGTGCCATGCTCTCTCTTTCCTGATAAGTTCCTATTTGCTCTGTTCTGGTTGCACCCCAAGCTGAGCAACCCTAGCTTCCCTCTTTGTGACTTATACTTGCCCCTTAGTGCTCTCAAAACCTTGAGTCATGACCCACTGGTCAGAAGTTGAGAGAGTCATGACTAGCATTTTTAAAGGGGGAGTAGGAAAGACATTGGGACAGGATAAATTGTTCATAATAAGAGTATATTTTCAGTGTCTATGTATTGGTTTTTTATGTAAAAAAATATTTTTTTCTATGAGACATAGGCAAAAAAAGTGTGAAAATGTGCTGTGTTAAAACCAATCTTCTTCTGGCCACTCTGAGTGAATCCTGGCCCAAACCCATCTGGTCCTCACACTATCCCAGGACTTGAATCCTTCCCTAAGGACTTGCCCATTCTGTCTTGACCTTGTTCACCTCCCCACATCCACTGCCCCCACCCTTCGGTATGTCCCCCACCCATGCTTTTGCAATTTGGTATTTCCTCCACCAACAACCATCTTCCTTTCCTTAGTTTTCTGGAAAGTTCTGATTTTTTAGGGGGTGCTATAAATACATCCTGCATCACTGAATGTTCAGTGTGCACATTATTCCAGGTGCTCACCTCCAGAGAGCATCTCCTTCCCCTTCCCTGCCTCCAGTTCGTTCTACTTCCACACCAGACTTTCTGATACATCGCCACTTAGGAGCACTCTTTCTAGAACCTAACTTCTGTTTCCCATGTTTCCACTGGAGAATGGCCTGTGCTTCTACCTGCCTCCGGAGCCCCCACCTGTCCCTGGAGCCCAGGCGTGTAGCTGTCCTAACCCTCGGCGATCGCCGCCTTATAGTTGATGAGCCCATGTATGTACTTCCCATACAAGGTCAGAGCTCCTCGAGACAGAGGCCAGAGTCCTTGGATCACCAGCACCCACAGCAGGCCTTTGGCATCAGAGCGAGGTGGCACCCAGGTCAAGTTGCAACTGTCCCCTGAGTGTAGTTTGGGGTGCATCGCTGTGCTGGGGGCATGCGAGAGGGGGCCGCTGGGTGTCTGGGGGCCAAGGAGACAAGTTGGAGGCAAGCCCCCGTGGTGCTGGAGGGAAGCAGGAAAGCCCAAACCAGGCGACTGAGGGCGGGGGTGACCCTACGCTGTGTCTTCAGGAGGGCTTTGTGTGCCACCACACAGGAGACAAAGAAAGGGGCCTGGGAAGGAAGCAGAGGTAAGGAGAAGCTGGTGAAAGGCCCGAAACCCACAGGGCCAGGGCAAGGGGGCCCCTTCTTGGACCATCAAGGGGGCGGATGGAGATCAGAGCCGAAGCTGCCAGTGACCCAAGGATGGGTGGCCCGGGAGCCAAAGATGAAGCACATTCGTTTCTCGCAGCATCCACGAAGGCACAGAAGGCCCAACCGCTGAGGCCCCCGGTCGCCCCTTCTGGGGGTGCTGGTAGACACGGTCAGCCGCTAGCACAGGGCCTGGCACATTCTGAGGACAAATCCGCTGAAGAGGAGGCAGTGAATCATTTGTATGGTGCTCTCTCTCTCTCTATCTCTCTCTCTCTCCCTTTTGAAAGCAACCAAATCATTTTGGCCTGTAAGAATAGCACGTCCCGAAATAGCCGGGTGCTGACCTGGCCCCGGGAGACAGGGGGTGGGAAGGACAAGGGGCCACAGGGTGGGGGGGCAGGGATGTGTTCCCCATCCAGGCTATATTCCCACCGATTTCAAGGAGAAACTTCTCTACGTGAGGGTTTCTCAGATAGCAGCTCACCCGCTCAGGTCCGGAGGAGACAGAGAGCAGGTGAGACCTGGGGCAGGAAGGGTGCGAGCAGGGAAGTGAGTCTGGGGGCACCTGTCCTCAGGGTGGCAGCGGAGCCGGCCTCCTGCTTCTCTAATGGCTCATCATCCACTTGGGAAATGCGGGAATTTGAACCAGATGAGGAGTCAGTGAGCTCCGTGAGCTACAGCACCCAAACCCCAGGAGCGTCAGGAACCGGCGACAAGAAGAAGATCCGTGGAGCATCTTCTGAGAAGCAGGCTGAGCGGACCAGGGGCAGGTGGGTCCCTCCCCGCTCAACTCCCCCAAGGGCTCCCCTGAGACAGGTCCCCCTACCACTATGAGGCACCTTAATAAAAATAAGGTAGGAGGTAGTGGGAAGAGGGGTGCCTGGGGGCTCAGCCTTGGGCTCAGGTCGGACCCCAGGGGCCTGGGATCCAGTCCCCCACCGGCTCCCTGCTCAGTGTGGCGTCTGCTTCACCCTCTGCCTCTACATGCTGCTCTCCCTGCTGTGTTCTCTCTCTCTCTCTCTCTGTCAAATAAATAAATTCTTTAAAAAAATAAAAATTAAAAATAAAATAAAATAAAGCTCAAGTAATTAAGCGTGCTGTACTATTAGAGGACAGTGATTGAAAATCTTTATTTTAAGACAGCACCTACTAAGAGAAGAGATCTTTAGATTCTGAGTCATAGCGTGTGTGCCCTGAACACAGTTTGATATGTAAAATCAAACGGGAGTTATATTGCTACGTGTTCAAGTTGTATTGCTAGAGGAAGTATGTAGAGGCGGGTACCGGTGCTCTGCAGGCTGTACTTGACTGTTCCTCACTCTGCTGTTGGTCCCTAGCCAGTTAGTTAGCCATCCAGGTAAGCTAGGCCCTTACTTTTGTTAATCTGACCAGTCCTGACCTCACACAGGAGGCATTTCGGGAGCTACAATCCAGCTTCATGGAGCAAACCATCAGGTCATCTGACTTTAAGTCCAGCCTTGGCCTTGGCCCTCACTTGGATGACTAGCATTCTCTATTATTTAAAACACCCAGCATCTCCTCAGATTGCTAATGAGTTTCTACCTTAAGAACTCTCTGCCTGAGACATTGTTTAGATCACCTGCCTGCTACTTTAGCTTTTGTAGGTCTGGAGTCCAATAAGCCCTACTCACTGCCTTCTGTCCCAACCCCAAACAGGCATGGAGTGCAAGGCATCACAGTCCTCAGCAACCAGGCAGGGAATCAGTAAGGAGGTAAAACCAAACAACAGCTACCAGACACTCCCTCACCAGGGTGAGAAGGGTCTGGACAGAGGAGCAAGGGGAGTATGTAGCCTCTCAGCCTCATTTCAGAAATCACAGGGAATGCAGTGGGAAGAGCAATGTAGAGGAAGTAGGTAGAGTGGTGGCCATTCTTTACTCACATACAACCAGTACCCCAGAAAGCAGGCTGGGGTCTCCAAGAGAAGACCTAGTCCCAGAAAGGAGGCCTGGCAACAGCTATACAAAGTCTCAATCACTTGGATTCTTGTCCTAGGAAGAAAAGCTAAAATCCGTGCGTTTGCACACCAAGACCTGTAAATCAGGAAATGTCTCATGGAGAAGATACCGGAAAGATCTATTAGGCTAAGTGGGGGGGGGGGGGGGCAGTCATCTCATAGACTCTCCCCTGCTCCCAATCTTGCCCTTCTCTGGTTGGCCTTGTCTCTCATATCCAGACCTGCTTTTCTCAAATATAGTTTTTGTGAGGTCACTCTGGTCAGGCTCTTGGTCAAATGCTTGGTTATAACTAGGTATTTGTATCTTCAGGTGTCCAATCTAGCAGCCATCACAAAGCCTTCCAGGACAGGATAGCATGGTGCCACCAAAGCCAAGGTCCAGGGTACTGCAGAGCAGTTTATGGGGTGAAAACTGAAAATTGAAAATAGTTTTATTTTGTGCCTGGAAGGCTGTTGGAGACTTTTAAGTGAAGCTTTTTTTTTTTTTTTTAATTATTTATTTGTTTGACAGAGAAAGAGAGAGGGAGAGAGAGCACGAGTGCACAAGCAGGAGGAGCAGCAGAGGAAGAGGGAGAAACAAGTTCCCCCTGAGCAGGGAGTCTGATGCAGGGCTCAACCCCAGGACCCTGAGATCATGACCTGAGCCAAAGGCAGATGCTTACCTGACTGAGCCACCCAAGAGCCCCTAAGTGAAGCATTTTTATAGTAGCTTTGAGAATGGATGACAAATTAGGAGATGCTGATAGAAAGAGAGGAGGCGCAGGGTTTTGATTAGCTGAAGAGTAAAGAATGAATGCTTAGTGTGTGATGGAGTTACATGTGACTAATATTTTTCTATTTTTCACACCCTAATTTATCTATCCAATACTTATTCACTTATTCTACACATACTTGTTGAGTACCTCCTATGGAGGTACCTCCTAATGGAGCCAGGCTCCATTCAAGGTAAAGAGGACACAATGGTAAATAAGACATAGATGGTTCTACCTTTAGGCAATTACAAAGGAATGATGAGTGTGACATATAGCTTGTTACAGGAGCACATGCAAAGGACATCTAACCTGGGCCCTGGGGTCCCCTATGTCTCCACTGCCATTGGTCTCTCTAGCCAGAGTTTCTTCCCATTTCCCTCCATGCGTCCCACATATTCCTGACTTCAGGTATGGGATTATATTCTCACCGAGCCTACTGAAGGTCTGTCAGTTCTTTAAGGCCTATCTTGTGTCTCAAATCTCGTCTGAAGAGACTTCTAGTGAAAGTGGCATGTGAGTTAACGCTTTTCAGTCCATACCCTGTCCCAGGGCTCCAAACGCATTACAGTGGGAGACAAAAATATTTTAAAGGAAGCCCAAATACAAATGGCCATGCTCAAAAACTAAATAAAAGGGATCCCTGGGTGGCGCAGCGGTTTGGCGCCTGCCTTTGGCCCAGGGCACGATCCTGGAGACCTGGGATCGAATCCCACGTCGGGCTCCCGGTGCATGGAGCCTGCTTCTCCCTCTGCCTGTGTCTCTGCCTCTCTCTCTCTCTCTCTGTGACTATCATAAGTAAAATAAAAAATTAAAAAAAAACTAAATAAAAATTTTTATTGACCAAACATAATACTATAAGGCTGAAGCAATTGGCTGCTAAGTGTGAAAGTAGGCACAGGTGGTGAATTATTAATATCCGGCATGGTGACAGGGACCCAATGTATCCTGTGAGAGGCTGGGAACAGAGCCAGTTTTATCAAGTGAATCCAGTGCTTTTGTGGAGACTTTGCCACCCGTGAGAGGAAGATGAAGAAAGGATTTGTTGGACCCTTACCTGGAATGTGGAGGCTATGAAGCTGAGCATCTTGAAAGGTTGGAAATAAAGGATCTTACTTTGAAGCAAGAACAGGAGTCAAGCAGCCCCCGTGGGTTGGTAACAAAATCTTTTCAATGGGACAAGCACTTCTGAACTGCTAGGAAGAGGGACGGATGGAAGGAAGCCAGGGAGGAACGAAGGAAAAAAAGAAATCTACACTGGGACCTAGGGGGCCTGGAAACAGGAACCACAACATTGTCAGAGCCTGGGGGAATAAAGAGAAAGAAACAACAAAACCTCCTAACCACGATGAGCCTTCAAACTGAAATTCCAAAACACATGGAGAAAACTGAGACAAAAGATATAAATAATCAGGAGATAAACTGACTCCAGGTGAAATGGAATGGAAATAAGAGATTAATATGAAAATGTCTTCTAAAAGGTATGTTTAAGATCCTCAAAGAGATGAAGGGAAGAAAAGCATTCATTAAGAACAACAACAACAACAAGAAATGCTGAAACAAAACAACTAGATGAGAAGGAACAGGTAACTATTGGAAATCCTGGGAATAATAAATGCATTCCTTGAAATAAAAATCAGAATGAATGGGACAAACCCTAGACTGGACATAGATGAACAGATTATTAAAGAACTAGAAAATACTATTGAGAAACTCACCAGAACACAGCATGGGATGATAAAGAGATTAAAACCATGAGATGCCAAGGAAAACCAAGAAACAGACTCTTAACTCCAGAGAACACGCTGATGGTTACCAGAGGGGAGGGGGTAGGAGTTGGGTGAAACAGATGACGGGGAGTGAGAAGGGCACTTGTGATGGGCACCAGGTGTTGTTTGGAAATGTGGAATCACTATCTTGACTATATTGTACACCTGAAACTAATGTCACACTGTATGTTAATTAGCCATAATTTAAATTAAAACTTCCCCCCCCAAAAAAACCCCAAAACCCTATGAGATGCCAGTTAGAAAACACAGTAGATGGAAAGACTCCAGCACGGCCCTCAGAAGAATTCTCGAAAAAGAGAATAGAGAGTGGGAGATGAGACATATTCGTGGAGACTATAGCTGAGAATCTTCTGGACTTGAAAACAGATAAAGGCCTACCACTAATGCTGAAAGGAATAGATTTTTTTTGAAACGTCTTCTGAGCCCTAGCTCCTTACCAGCTCTATGGCCTCATCTCGTACTGCTTTCTTCCCCTGGCCTTGCTCATCTGTGAACTAACAAGCCCACTCCGACCTTAGAGCCTCTGCTTGTGCTCTTTCTCTGAAATGCTTTGCCCCCAAGATAATCTGTATGGCTCCTTCTCTCATTGGCCTTAGATTTCCCTTCAAATGTTACCGTGTCAGAGAGACCTTCCCTGATAGAACAAATAGACATTTGCTTAGGAAATGAATGACTGAGTGGGTAGGTGGATGAATACAGCCCTTTCTCTATTGCCACCTGACCCACCCACAGGTATGTGGTACTTAGTACAATGCTGGGTCCAGTTTAGTTTTGATTAAAAATATCCAGGTAAAGCCCTATGTCCCCAAGTCTGACATCACTGTGTGTGCATATGAATTAATATTTAATGACAGATATGTTTGATCTATTTTTGCCTAAAAGCTTCATTTTTTTTAATAGAGCAATTAAATCATGGAATTACAAAGTTTAAAGGGGGTTTAGAGCTCGGCTAAAACTTCCATATTTTACGTGTGAAAAAATGGTGGCCAAGAGAGATGAAATGGACTGTCAAGCAGTTTAACAGAACCAGAACTAGAAATCAGCCCCTTGAGTCAGAATCCAGCATCCTTTTTACCATGCTGCATGTCTGCTTTATCCTCCCTGCATTCAGAGAAACTGGGTCATAAATAATCCTATTCCCTCAACAAACATCTTAATCTCTATGAACACATGCGTTGTTTCCAGGTAACAATAGATTACCCCTACCTGCTTTGGAGAAGTTGGGGCTTCCAGGTGCCACTTCATTAAAAATGTAATTTTAACGTGTTTTTATTTCTACAGCTTCTTGTCATTAAGAGCCTATAATTAAAATAATTAGGAAAAGAATATTGCCTGTTAATCAGTCTACATTTCAATAAAACATTTTAAAATTCACAGTCCAAAGCTGTTACCTTATTATTTAAGCATGAGTTCTATTATATAAATTGTCACCACAGCACAGCCAACCAGTTATTTATAGAAAAAAATCTGTTAGCTTTTCCTTGGTAAACCAATGTCACTCTATGCTGAAGTTATTGAAGAAATTATAGGGAGATGGAAGATGGGTGGGTTGGCATCCCCCCAGCGTAACTGGGCTCTGGAAGATTTCCAAAGCCTCTTTTGGATGGAGTGTACGTCAAGAGGGTTGAGAAGAAACACAGTTTTGCAGCAGCAGTGAGAATTCATGGTGCTAAATTTTGGGTGTCATGCATACATATATATACACACAGACATATGTATGTGATGATAGTGATGAAAAGATTTTTTAAGCTGCTATAATTCAGGAAGGCTTGATTCCAATGGTACAACTGGGTAAGAGACACTAAAAAGCAATGATAATTATAATTGCTATAACCGATTTCTCATTGTATGTATTCTGTTCTCTATTTACTGTAAGCCTACACCTTTAGTCCTCCAGAGGCTTGTGCTAGAGCATTTTTGTGGGACTACTCTACTTGCATTGCTCACAGAGGTGAGCTTTGCATGACCTAGCAGGGTCTGGGCTGGAAGGCTGCTAGAGTTCACTCAGAGGGTTCAGAACTGATGCTATATATTTGTTATGAAATAAAGAGACCCTCATGAGACCCTGCTAACCCCACTAAACACGGGATCCCATGAGCCATGAGCTTCTTTCCAGAAGCAAGATGCAATTAATAAAAATTAAATTCCATGTCTTAAGAGATAAATAATGATATTTTTGAACAACCAGCATGAGACAAACATCCCAGTTGGGATTTTAAGACATTTTTAATAAATTATAAATCTTTCTGTAGTTTTGGATGAGGGGATTTACGACAAATTTGTGGAGTTGGTGGAGATATAAAGGAAAACATGGAACATTTGACATCTTTCTGTGGCTGATAGGCTCTAGATATACACCCCTACACCTCCTATTCTCCACATCCTCGTTGAGCCCATTCCCTTTGAGTGTGAGCAGGACCTGTGACTTGCTTCTAAGCAACAGAATATGGCAAAAGTGGTGAACTGTCACTATTGTGATTACATTATATTTATATAAGATTATATTATATTGTTATATAAGATTGTAACTTCCATCTCACTGGCAGACTTTCAGTGGCTTTGATCAAGTATGCTACCACAGGAGAGGCCCACGTAGCAGGAAACTAAGGACAGCCTCTGGTTGATAGAGGACCTCAGGAATTGAGGCCCTCAGTCCAACAACCTGTGAGTAATGAATGCTTCTAGCATCTATGTGAGCTCGGATGCAGACCCTTCCCCAGTCAAGCCCCAGCTGCAACCCCAGCCCTGGCTGATCCCCTGATTGCAATCTTATTGGAAACTTTGAAGTGGTTGATCCAGCTAAGTCATGGCCAGATTCCTGACTCACAGATAATGTATGTGTTGTTTTCAAACACTAAGTTTGTAGTAATTTGTTCAATAGCAATAGATAACTAGTGCATGCCTCAATGATATAAGCATGACGGAGGGCATTTTACATTCTGAAGAAAGAAGATGTAGAAAATTGAAAAGAGTCTGGGCATAGACACCAGAGGGGCCTGGATTTGAGTTCCTGCTGTACCATTAGCATCTATGTGACCTGGAATTATTTCCATGTCTTCTCCAAACCTCAGTTTTTATATCTCTAATATGAAGAAAATATTTTCTACCTCATGGCACTATTTATGGGAGTAAACCAGATATAATCTGTGTGTGTGTGTGTGTGTGTGTGTGTGTGTGTGTGGTATATCTGGCAGATGAAATGTTTAGTATGTGCTACTTATTGCCATAGACTGCCTCTACCGGAATAGTTACGACATGATATAGTGAGCCAGGTTGGTTTTGCTAGTTTTTTTGCTCCTTCTGGTTGGGACTTTATGTTTCAGAGAGGCTAAGTGGCCTTCCATTCAGTCCTGAAAAGGTTTTACTCTCATGGGTATTATAAATGTTTTCTTCTCAGTATGTGACGTGATTATCTAATTCCTTTTTGTCTGAAGCAAAACTAGGGAGATATGGGAATTATGGGGCATTAAGAATCCTTTTTCAAATAAAGAAACAGATGACATTCCCTCAGTGACATGAATATCTGACCCCAGCTCTGGTACATGAGGTGGCTCTGCATGCAGGAGAGACTTCATTAGCTGGCTAAGAGCACAGAGCTGTCAGTCACAAATTTCCAGCAGCCTTTTGCTGTCTTCATTGGCATTAACATATTAGAAATTGAGAAATTTTTATCCTCTACTCAAATGGTGTGAATAAATGCAATAGTGAAATACTTCAGTCTGCAACGCAAAGATTTCTTAGACTCTGCTCGGGCTATACCTTATCTATGAAAAAGAAGCTGTAATTTTGTTTGAGCGCCCTGTCTTGGTGACTTACAATCAGTGGAACTTGATACCTAAAAGTAGTCCATTTGGGAAACCCAGGAAAAAAGAGATCTGCTCTGTAACCACGTAGTGGATATCTGGACTATAGGAGGGCTGGGTTGGCCCTTATCAAGCTGAACCCATCCTTTCCCGACATGGAGAATTATATGAAGGTGCTCTTTTCCATGTTTCTCCCCCATTGCCCTCCCCCAAACTTGTCTTTCCTTTTCTTACAACAAAATAAAACAGAACAAAAATGTATCCCTGCCCTCAGTCTGTGTATGAACTGATTAGTTGAAAGACCTGTGTTCAAATCTAGGCTCCGTTGTTTAATATTGTGCTCTTGGGCAAATCACTTCGTCTCTCAAGGACTTGATTTCGTTATACTAAAGTGGAGAGCGCAGCTAGAGTCTCCAAGGATTAGTGTGAAGTTGCAATGAGGTAGGACATGTGAAAAGGCCAAACCCAAGCATCGTTTTCTGCGTACACATGCAAGGGTGCAGAATCAGTTTCAGGAAAAACATTTTAAGTTTCTCTTTTCCTCTATCTGCTCCATTTCCCTCCTGTCCAAGCAATAAGCCATCTAGGACAGTGTTCAGAAATGTCCCCTCTGAGCCAAGCACATTGTAATTCAAAAGATTGGCTTATGATGCCTATTAATGGAGATAATAAACCTAACGTTTCATTGAGCACTGGCTATCGGCAAGTGCTTCAAATATATTCATTCTCTCAATCCTCACTAACTCCAGGAAAAACTGAAGCCTGGAGAGGTTATATAACTTGCTAAGGGCTGTGCAGCTCAGTGGAGTTAGGAATCAAACACAGTTATCTGCATTCAGAGTCCACATGACAACCGCCCATGAGACACTGCCATGTATCTTCTGCAGAAGCTTGTTTATTGGGTACTACTAATCCTCTAAAGCAGTGACCAAGGAAACGGGGAGCAAAAAGTTTTGCAAGTGGGTCATGCAACTGCATGTGCAACTGCAGCTGGCGGTGCACTCATTCACGCCTTGGTTCCCAGAGACACATGTGCTGACTTTGGGGGAAGGAGCCCTAGGAATTGATCCCTGGTGGGCACATGCAGTAAATGTAATGCTGAGCTCTTTGCTCTTGTGTCCTGACTGGAACCTTCCAAGGTGAGTGCGTTCTTAGTAGAAAGTGATAACTTTAACTCCCATTTATTATAAATATATTCTTATGAGAAATAGTTTACCAACTATAAAAGAAACCATTTAAATGGCAGTGCTGCTGACTAGCTGTCCCTCCACCGGCTTCTGAAAAATTACATGACCCACGTGAGCAGCCTCGTCAATAAGCAGCTTTAATATAGTTTTTATTTTCTTATTTTCCTTGCGAATTGCTGTGATCCATGAGCCTTCCAAAGCCTAATCTATCCTAAGCATCAGCAATAAATCATAAATATTTATAGCGTTTAATCATGAAGCAGCCAAAGAACTAAGAAATGTTACATTATTCAGCAGTTCATTAAGCACCCAGCTTGCTTATAACCCAATGCTGAGGTCTGTGAGTGGTGCCTTCTGCCACCAGCCATCTTCCCTCTCTTCTGCAGGAAAAAAAAAAATCACAAATGCTCGCTATGCTTACGTTGTAGCAGGTGTAGACCGAAGTCAATTAGACCACCCTGTCTCTGATGTCTTAGAAATGTATAATTTAACAGAACATACCAATGTATCCTCCCTGCCATCCCGTTACAGAGGGAAGAAGGGAATGGGGGGGGGAGGTAGGGGAGGTAGGGAGGAAGACAAACAATTACTGAGCCCTCCTGCCAGCTAGGCAATAATAGTCGGAACATCACATTTACATTATTAATGATTCTATTTGACTTCAATTCCCACATTCCCTTTGTCTTATTATTCCTGAAGAGAAAATACCAGATATATTACTCAGTATACAAGAAGAGCAAAGAATAAGATCCATTCAAATGTGGAGTCGGGGCTCCCTTGGGAGAAAAGAGCCTCATCACTGGCGGTGTTCAAGCAGAGGTGGAGTGCCCCACTGTTGGGGTTTTGGAGAGGGGATTTCCTATCAGAAAAGATGACCAGGATCGCTTCCATAGCAAAGATACAAACCTCCTTTTCCTTCTCAACAAGAGAGGCTGGACCACTACTTTTCCACCCTCCGTTGACGATAGGAGGGGCCAGGGGACCCAGTTCTGGCTTGAGATGTTTGCATAAGGGGAGGGGTGGGGGAGGCTTCTGAGATAAGGTTTTCTGAGAGAAAGACTCACCGGAACTCTCATACACTGCTGGTGAGAACGTAAAATGGTGCAGCCACTTTGAAAACAGTGTGGCAGTTTCTCAAAAAGCTAAGACACCAGGGGGCCTGAGTGGCTCAGTGGGTTAAGCATCTGCCTGTGGCTCAAGTCATGATCCCTGGCATCAGACTCCCTGCTCAGGGGGGAGTCTTCTTCTCCCTCTCCCCCTCACCCCCACTTGTGCTCTCTCTCAAATAAATAAATAAAATCTTCAATTTATATAAATCTTTATATAAATAAAATATTTTATTTATATAAAATAAAAACACAGAGTTACCATGTGTTTACATAAAAATGTGTACACAAATATTCATAGCATTATTCATAATAGCTCAAAGTGGAAACAACCCAAATGTCTATTTAACCCTGTGTTATATCCATACAGTGGAATATTATTCAGTGATTTTTTTAAAAAATGGAGTACTGATTCTTCCCTTCGGTGGATGAACCTTGTAAAAATTATGCTCAGTGAAAGAAACCAGGCACAAAAGGCCACATGCCGTATAGTCCCACTTATATGAAATGTCCAGAAGAGGCACAGAGAAAGGGCACAGTGGTGGCCAGAGGCCAGGGGAAGGAGGTGGAGGGAATGTGGATCAGCTGCTAATGGTACAGGGTTTTTTGGAAATGATGGAAAGGTTCTGGACTTAGATAGTGGTGATCATTGCACAATCTTCCGAATATATGAAAAACCACTGGTTTTTTTTTAAGATTTTTATTTATGTATTCATAGAGACACACACACAGAGAGGCAGAGACACAGGCAGAGAGAGAAGCAGGCCCCATGCAGAGAGCCCGACGTGGGACTGGATCCAGGGTCTCCAGGATCACGCCCTGGGCTGCAGGCAGTGCTAAACCGCTGCGCCACCGGGGCTGACCAAACACCACTGTTTTAAACACTTTAAAGGGATAAAGTTTAAAGGGGTAAAGTTTATGGCATGTGAATTAAACATCTTTCAAAAAAGAAAAAGAGGGGTGCCTGGGTGTATCAGTTGGTTAAGTGTCCGACTCTTGATTTCGGCTCAGGTCATGATCTCAGGGTTATGAGATCGAGCCCTGCATTGGGCCCCTTGCTCACCAGGGAGTCTGCTTGAGATTCTCTCTCTCCTTCTGCCCTCCCAACCCGCTTATGCACATGCTCTCTCTGAAAAAAAGAAAGAAAGAAAGAGGAAGAGAAGAGAAAGAAAGAGAAAGAGAAAGAGAGAAAAAGAAAAAAAGAAAGACTCAGCTGTTGCCCTCTTGCCTGTGGTCCTTTCCCCCCATCCCTCTCTTCCATCCTGGAATGAAAATGGTAAGCCTGATGTGCAGCAGCTACATGATGATAATGAAGACAAAGGCCATTTGCTGAAGAGGATGGAGAGAAGGGGTCAGGGCCCAGTGGAGGCCCTATTGGTTTAAGCCTCTGTGTCAAGTTCACTGCTGCTGGTAGCTGAACGCAACCCTTCCAATTAATAGACCTCCCAACTTTAAGATTTCATGAAATGCCAATTACCATTAAAACAGAAAGGAATTGAGTTATGAAAGGTGTTGTGTAGAGAGATGTAGAAAAATAGTTCTTTGTGAGGTGCTGTTTAAAGAGGATTTCCCGTTTTATAGAGACATTTTGTACTTGTGCTATAACAAGGGTTTCAGTTTATGATGGTACGTCGCAACACAGAGTAATGGAATGTGAAATATGCATTTAAAGCATTTTTAGAAAAAATAAAATAAAATAAAATAAAATAAAATAAAATAAAGCATTTTTAGGAAAATACAATAAAAATAAATAATTGCCAGTGTAATCATTCCATGAAGACATGCTGTGTAGTCAAAGACAGTCTAGTTTTGGATTGTTTCCAAAGTGCCTGTGAAGAAACTCATAATGGTGGATCCTTGTCATATCACTCGATGAGACAGAGGACATTTAAAAACTACAACTTGTTAAGCAATAAATAGCCATCATCTGAGTAGAAGAGGAGCTATTATGAGTGAAGACCGTATAAAATATGTTGACATTTAGAGTTTTCTCTGAGATATTAGCAGGTTCCTCTGCCATTTTAAATCAAACTTTCCGAAATCTATGCCCATAAATTCTACTTTCACAGATTTTTATTGAATGGACAGCTATATTAGCATCCCCCTATGACTTATTTTCTGCTCTGTCCTAATGTTATAAAATTCTGGGGTTCTCAATTTTAAAACCACTGACCAAGTGAATGCATTGTGTTTAGGTTTGCTTACACTGGCTCTAACAAAGTTTAATTCCTGTGCATGATTATTCTCAAAAATAATTCATGAGAAAGAAAGGTAGTCCCAAAATCTTTCACTCATCAGGTGTTTTAAACTACCAAAGATTTTGTTCAAAGACTGAAAAAATCGAATTAATCACATAATTGCTTGAGTGAATAACACACAAGAATACCATGAATTCAAACAATGCAGATGAATCAAACAAGATGAATTCAAACAACACAGGCCAAGACACTTTTTTTTTTTCAGTTTTAAAGATTCCATTTATTTGAAGAGACGGAGAGAGGGAGAGAGAGAGTGAAGGGGAGGGGCAGAGGGAGAAGCAGGCTCCCCGCTGAGCAGGGAACCCAACATGGGACTTGATCCCAGGACCCAGGGCCATGACCTTAGCCCAAGGCAGATGTTTAACCTACTAAGCCACCCAGGCCCCCCAGAAGATGTTTTTTCTTAATTAAAAATTGGGGAAGAGACACAAAGAGACAGAATATGATTATCCGGTTAATATCCCCCAAATTATGCTTCTGAAGACCCCAGCTTAGTGTTTGTCTTTATGGAAGTAGAGATGGCTCACAATTTGGAAAACTGCACTGTTCCTCACAGGTCATATCTGAGTAATATGTTTTTCAGCTATGCTCACTAGGCTTTAAATTCACTAGGTATGTCACCCCTGGGTGCAGAAAGAACAGACAAGCATGTGCGTGAAACCCCACTGAAAAATCTAAAGGACTATAGGAATTTAAGGAAGTATTATGGTGATGGTGTTAGAAGTGATATTTTATATCTAATTATTCTGTTAATAATTCATTCTTTCTGTCCCTGTGTGTGTATCAGCTCCCAAACCACTCTCTTTTGTAAGCTCTTTGGATAGATGCTCAGTAAAAAGACCACATTGGATTTAAAACTGTGCAACTGTGGACAATAACTTTCCAGGGACTAAAAATAATTTCTAAAACCCCCCCACGATTTCTACATCTCTACCATCTCTTCCTATTGAAATGATGTCAGCTCATATTAAACCGCAGCTTATTGTTTAAAGGCTGTGTGCATGGTGTGTTGACAGGGGTCCTCCAAGGGTGGACGAGGAAATCATCATCTCCGGTGCCAACTGTTTCCATTAGGCTCGCACTGGCTTTCAGAGCAGGTCCAAACAAGAGAAATACTGTGTCACAGACAAAGAGCGGGGAGGAGGAAAAGGTAGCTCACCATGTGTGGGGACATCCAAGAGCATGCTTCCTAAGTATAGGTAGAAGCCATATGGAATCCCTCCAAAGCCTGAGAGATTTTTTTAGGGAGGAGAAGAGAAAATGAATATGTTTAGCTCTAAAGGAGCCTGTGCTGATGAAAATAATCACAATAATTAGTCATTGCATCAAAAATATATTGTGGAGTTTCTCAGCTGGAACAATTACTATTCTCCACCCCACTGACCTTTTAAGAAGCCTCATCTTGTAGTTAAATTTCATGTTCATCCCCCACACCATAACCCTGACTCCTTTCAAGGGATCAGTTATGACGCATGTTTCTGCGCTAAGATAGGCTTATAAATACACACAGATGTGCTAACAGGAAAGTCACTAGAGTCACGTTCAAATGCTACAGCTACCTTAAAATAGCAGTGCGTTTCTCTTGCATACTCTTTAATGAATCTGATGTGGTTTCCTTTTATTTGTTTGTTTATTTTTGCGTGATTTGTTTTTCGCTTTTCTAAGAAGCCCTGAAGGCCTCTCGAGGAACTCAGTGTGTGTTCCACATTCTCATCTGCAAAGCTGGTGACTTCCATTTGGTGGTAGGGGTCAAGATCTGACCCCTGAGGAACTTGGGGATAGATACCTGTCCCCTCCCCTTGGTGTCCTCCAGGGCTCACACAGCCCACTCAAGTCAACCTGAGTGATCTTAAGAGGAAGCAGAAGACCAATTCCTCTTCTTCTGGGGACTTGACGTCCCTCAGGCAGAAAGGTCTCTTGAGAGTGAGAGTAACAAAATCCGCCGTAATAATGGCTATTTTAATGACAAGTCAAATTTTAAGATCTTAAAGAATTACCCTAATATTAAGACTGTTAAGATGCAGAGCCACATTAAGAGAACAGAAGTGTTAGGAATTTCTGAAAGGGATGAATCTTTAGAAGGGGAAAAAAAATCACCTTTGGCTGATCCATGTGACTTCCATGTTGTTTTTTTCATTAATGACGGGATGTTACTATTTGGGGGCTTGTCATGAAAAAAAAAAAAAGATTTTTTTCTCCCCCTTGTTAAATACTACAGAATTAGTCAACTCTATTTCCCTGACAGGGCTATTAGGGAACATCTAAAGCTTACAGGATCACAATTTGGAAAGTGATTTCCTAATACGCTAACTTCAAAGGAACTTTGAAATCTCAGACTGTAAGATCCAGCCCAATGTCAATCCACCAAAGCACCATTTAGTGGCCTACTCGGGCTTTGTTTTGATAGGTCTTTAATAAGCAATCGAGCACTGAAGGCAGCATTCTGAGCAGCACATTCTTATGCTGCTTCCCCCATGTTTCTCTCTATGAAGGTGTCATGCTTTCTAACACCCAGAGTCCAGTGAACCTCCTGCTTCCATCTACATCTGCCAGCCTATCTCACGTGTAGTTCACTTTCCTGCTCCCTTAGGATTGCAGCATGGAGATCCAGACCTCCCCTTCAGGCCAAGGACTCTAGCCCCAAACCATGCAGTGTGACTGCCTTTCTTCTCTAGCTTTTATCATTATTATTTGACCTCTCAATAGAAGGAAGAATGGCAGGACAGGCAGCAACACAAAACAGCTGCTACAGATCCCACTTTCAATATGTAGGCTGCTGGGATGGCATGAATGATTAGACCAACTTCAAAGGGAGCCCCCCCCCCCGCCCTGCCCCCATCACCTCGCTGAAGAACCATGAGCGATGACGCAGTTGTGGCTTCTCCATGGCCATGCCCATGCCCATCTGGGCCACATACTCTTTGAAAGTTTGTGTGCATGCACGAGGCTTCAGGTGTTGCTTGTGGGGGGGGGGGTTGGTGTGAGAGGGAGAGATAAAGGTCTCTCTGTGTCTTGCCTATCCTGCGCAAAAGAGCATTTCTCTAGATCAGCTCATACATATGTAAAATCTCCTAACTGGAAAATACATCCATTAAATTGCTCAAGGTCCTTTCTACAAAAACCTCTAAGACAAATTATTTTCAGAGCTTGGTGTCAGAAAAGGTTTGTCTCTCCTGAATAATTGGCCTGTTTGCGTCTACTAGAAAAAAAGAGGTTACATAACTCATCATATTTTCCTCTTTGCCTTGGTTACTAGGAAACTAAATTTTGCATGCAAATACTGTTGCTTTCTTCTTCCATGTTTTTGTGAAAATATAATTTTCACCTCCCTTTTCTCTCCCCACCTGTATTCCTCCTAAATCTGATAGACCTGAAAGCTCTTCAAAAACCAAACTTTGCAGAGTTTATAAACAGTCAACTGAGAATAACAGTAACCACTCACATGAAATGTTCTAGAATATTTGTTCTATGTAGGTATGCAGTACAGACTTCTTACTTTTTCAAATTCCTACCCTATGCCCTCCCCACCTCCTACTCTAGACCCCCCCTTTTAAAAACTGGAACAAATCAGAAGGGAAAATGACACTTTCATTGGGTCACAGGATTCAGAGAAGTTCCTTTGAAGGAAACTCTGAGGGAACCATTTGATGATAAAGGGGTGCTTTGCTTTTCTGCCTTCTTTTCTGCAATTGAATTTGCTAGGTAGAAAGCACATCTGTCTCATTAAAATTTACAAGTTACAGCTGATTTTTCTGCATTTAAAGTTGAACCCTACTTCTCGAAATGGGGCATTTGTGGGCTGGTCATAAGTATCATGTCCATAAATCCTTGGTTATGAGGGACTTTCTAAATTTCAAATATTCTGATTGTTTCTCATGAAAAAAAGTCCCAGGAATTCCAGTAAATTTGGTATCAACAATGTATCTCACAAAATGTCTCTTATACTTGGTCGCAGGACAAAAATCCCAGGTCAAATCAGACATCCTGATTTGGAGTTCAGAGAACGTGGCTGCCAGAACCCCCAAATTTTAAAAGAGGTATAATTAGAGGAATTTGTTATTGCAATCTACTGTAAGAGAATGGCTCTGGCCTGTTGCAGAATCTCCTACGCTCGTGATGAAATCTGGGCATTTATAATTACTGACACCTAATATTTTCTTACCAAGACCATTACTGATAATGACCACACTCTTCCCCAGACAGAAAATTTCCAAGGAAGTCTGGGATCCTATATAAGACACGACATTTTATGATAATAATCATCTCTGAGCCATCCATTCAGAATTAGTCCATTCACCACTACGATGTTCACATAATTTGTTCCAGTAATACACACTATATATATTACTATTTCCATTTTAGAGATGGAAAAAGCGGAGGCTCTGAGATGGTCAGCGGCTTGTCCCAGGCTGCCTGGTATGGTTTGACAACTCCTTCACCAATGCTCTGCCTCTCCCCTGTACGAAGGTGTAAGGTGGCACTGTATTATCACTTGCTATGCAGCCTATAAAAGGTTCGCCAGGTTAATCTGCCTCAAGCGCTGCACGAGCCCTGAGTAAGCATGGGTGTGTATGCGTAAATGAACAGTCACATACCAAGTAGTTATTAGACTAGATATGTTTGAAGAAGGGTGCTCTAGCAAGAATTTCTAAAGCTAAGTTCCAGAAGTAAAGCCTTTTATGCAACAATCCTATTAACATTCTACAAAACTGTTTAAAATCGATGAGATCACCATAGAACATCGCTACGAAGCATACAGAGGAAACGAATACTCTTGCAATGGTGACGACTGCCCAAATGAAGGGGCCAGAAACTTTCTGAGGCAAAGCGAACATTGCTTTAGGGTTTTCATACGATCATGAATCTATCTCTACAAAGAACACAAAACAGCAGGTTTTGGAAAATTTTTTTAAAGCTTTTATGTATTTATTCATGAGAGACACACACAGAGAGAGAGGCAGAGACACAGGCAGAGGGAGAAGCAGGCTCCATCCCGGGAGCCCGACATGGGACTCGATCCCAGGTCTCCAGGATCATGCCCTGGGCCGAAGGCAGCGCTAAACCGCTGAGCCACCTGGGCTGCTCAGGTTTGGGAATTTTTGTTGTTTGAATTATCTGAATGATTACCTCTAAGTTAGTTTTTGTGTATGTATGTTAGATGAAGAACTGAAAATGATTTCAGGAATTTATATTTTGGGACCCCTGGGTGGTTCAGTGGTTGAGCATCTGCCTCTGGCTTGGGTCATGACCCTGGGGTCCAGGGATTGAGTCCCCCATTGGGCTCTCTGCATGGAGTCTGCTTCTCCCTCTGCCTTGTGTCTCTGCCTCTCTCTGTGTGTCTCTCATGAATAAATAAATAAAACCTTTATTTTTTGAAAAAAGGAATTTATATTTTAAAAATAATCTGTTCCTCAGGGGCGCCTGGGTGACTCAGCCCGTTAAGCATCTGCTTTGGGCTCAGGTCATGATCTTGGGGTCCTGGGATTGAGCCCTGTGTTGGGCTCCCTGCTCAGCAGGAAGTCTGCCTCTCCCTTTCCCTATACCCACCCCCAGCCTCGCTTGTGCTCTCTCTTTCTTAAATAAATAAATAAATAAATAAACAAACAAATAAATAAAATCTTTTAAAAAAATCTATTCCTCAAACATTCCTAATGATAAAATTTTTAAAAATATTTTTAAGTACAGTTGACACACACATTGCATTAGTTTCAGGGGTACAACATGGTGACTCAATGTCTCTATGCATTGTGCTGTGCTCACCGCAAGTGTAGGTGCCATCTGTCACCACGCAACGCTACTGCAGGGCCATTGACTATATTCCTGATGCTGCGTCTTTTGTCCCCGTGAGTTATCCACTCCATAACTGGAGGCCTGTGTCTCCCACTCCTTTTCACCCACTTTGCCCATCTCCTATCCCTCTTAAGAGAAGTCACCTGATGTTTTTGTTGGTGGAGGCAAAGGGAAGAGGAAACTGCTTTTGAGAGCACCAGCAGCATTGGCTTTGGCTCACCGTAAGCCCCCAAAAGTATCAATATTGCTCATCCTTGGCCCCTGTTCTCTTATCCATTTCAGGATCTTGAACCTATTGTTACATAAGAAACTTTCCCCTTTCTTCAAAAGGTTGCTTTGAAGAATTTCTGGTTTTGTTCAGCTCTGTTGTTCTTTCGATGTTCTTTTCCTTGTGTGAGAAAATGAAGATTGTTTGCATTTCAAATTCCAGAGGTTTACATGGTAGAGATGAAACTCTGGCTGGGGTGTTTTTCTTCGTTTGTTTTGTTTTTTGAATAATTAAGATTGGTTTATATCTTGGACAAACATTCTTCTCATTCATTAAAAGAAATGGAGTCGACTCTTCAGGCCCGGAATTCCTGCAATTCTCCAAAGGTCTGACCTGTTTACATCTTCAGAAACTGGAGAACTGAATTAGCCTCTCCTGGCTGGTAAGTCACTTGTTTCCATTACTCTTGGCCTAGGTGTATTCCCAGGAGCAAGGTTCCAGCTTCAAACATTTGGTCCTTAATCCCACGTATCATTTCCTAAAATTATCAAGATCACTTTATTAAGCAACTACTGAGCTACCTCGTGGATATTGCCAATGGTATAGACCTTTTCCTCTAGAGGGAAAAATTAGTTTTACCATTGGGAGTTTGGGACAGTCTTTTATTCTTTCACAAAGTTAGTGTGGGTTTTTTTTTTTTTAGTTTTTTTTGTAAAGATTTTATTTATTTATTCATAGACACAGAGAGAGAGAGGCAGAGACACAGACAGAGGGAGAAGCAGGCTCCACACAGGGAGCCCAATGTGGGACTCGATCCCGGGTCTCCAGGATCACACCCCAGGCTGCAGGCGGCGCCAAACCGCTGCGCCACCGGGGCTGCCCAGTTTTGGGGGTTTTTAATTGCTGTTGTTGTTTATTTTTATTTTTTTAAATAGGCTCCATGTGGAGCTTGAACTCAAAACCCTGGGATCAAGACCTGAGCTGAGATCAAGAGTCCATCATTTAACCAACTGAGCCACCCAGCTGCCTCAAAGTTGTGATGGGTTCATACTTGACTTCCCAAATAAGAGTATATTTTAAGGAAACTGCTGAGTGTGTATACTCAGGTATAGAAAGAAATATTTGAGAGGTAGAAAACAAGCTTCATGCCCATGTACACATGAGGAGTTTATGAACTCAGTGGGACAAAGATGCCATAAATGTGTTAAGTGGACAATCACATACGGTTGATAGATACTCTGGAAAGGAGGAAGCACATGTGGAGTCCTCTGGAACAGG